>NC_088348.1:21627500-22827500 GCF_036884655.1 Musa acuminata AAA Group | reverse complement strand
TTGTGAAGGAATGACCCAAAAACTTTAAAAGTTTGTGAGGCGATGCTTGTTAAAGCTCCAACAAGCATCCACCCAATTCAAGCAGTATGAGGCATTTGAGAGACTAGCGCAGTAAGGATGGTCTTTTCCTTCATCTGGAGGATCCGCAGGAACCAACAGGGATCAACACAACTCAGCCAACCCCACACTAGAGTCAGAGTCATTGGTGAGTTGAAGCAGTATGGCAGATCAAAGGATCGACTACTCAAAAATAGCAATGGAGAGCAGCTAGGAGTCAAGAGGCGCATTGTAGCTGGAGCAAAAGATTGAAGACTCAGTAAAGGCGAGGAGTAGTAGTGTCGGCAAAGGCTTCAACGAGGATGTCGAAGGAATAAGTGGGGGAGAATGTCACGGACAAACTTCTAAATAGGATGTTGGATGTAATGCTTATGTATGTCCGTGTCTTTTGGTATGTTCATACTTTGACTAGCATGTAGAGGGACTGCCGAAGGCTTATTAGTCCCATTTTAGTTCGGTCTACAATGGACCATTTTACCCTTTTGTTGTGCAACTGTTCAGAGCTTGTAAAGTCTGTTTGTAATTTGCATTGTCTATAAAGTGTTTTTCGGAGATGTTTGCTTGTGGATCCCGAATGAGGTGTTTCCTCTAACCCATTCTCTTTTTTGTGAGTCCTAAGGGACATGGGAGGCTTCGGGGAGCCTGACCTTTGCGGACGGACATGCAAGGGTGCCGCATAACTTGGGCAAAACCAGCTAAGTCCATGACAGTATGGTGGGGGAGTGCACGGAAAGATACATAAATTCATGAAGACAAAGTTCTCTCCCTGTGCACAAATTTAATATAATGTAAAGAATACACATATGTACTACAATATAAGATGAAAAATGATATGGATTTCTACATTTTGAATATGTGCATATAAGCATTTCAAATTATTTTTAAAGTAGAATTTTATATCCTTATGTTCGCGTGCAATGTGTAAGATTAATTATTTTATACCATCATTTTAAAATACTATATATGACATGATGCATGCCCACCTGATTAAAACTATGAAGGCTTATACTTAATGAGTAAATTACTCATTATATACCCTATTTTGTAGATAAGGATATTAGTTGCTCACCCAAGTGAATGGGTAAGAAAGTGAGCACATTCAAATTTTGTATAGAGAAATTTTTGATATGTTATGTTATGTTAATTTTGGATATGTTATGTGTGGATTTTTCTGTTTGGTTAAATTATATATAATTTTATACAAGTGTTAAAATTATTATGTACAAGGGAAGTCTTGTTGTTTTGACTTAGATATTTGCATGTTTCAAATTTTAAGATTGTATACCTTCTACTACATTCATATCGATAGTAAAAATAATGTAAATGAAAGAAATATGACATCCTACCTTAGTTCGACATGTATGGTATATATGGGACTAGGAGTGGGGTGTTACAAATCGGCCTCCTATCTCCTCCTCATTTCTCTTTCAACCATGAGCCCTTCCCTAGTACGAGAGGATAGAAAGAGGGCCAC
Organism: Musa acuminata AAA Group; assembly: GCF_036884655.1. NCBI lineage: Eukaryota > Viridiplantae > Streptophyta > Magnoliopsida > Zingiberales > Musaceae > Musa > Musa acuminata. The sequence goes on along the minus strand of NC_088348.1, from coordinate 22,825,969 downwards.
CCCCTCTCTTGTCTACTACTGCGTGGTGGTGTACGATCGCGATGAGAGAACCCGCTATGTGAGGAGGTGTGTCGTCGCTTACATCCGCTATATGGATCACCGCTAAAAAGAAGTTTACGAGATTTCCTTTATCCATAGACTAAGATCTGCGATTTAGGGGATATACGATCTCTCTTAGGTGGGAACATCTCAACCACATGATGCGGCTTTTGTCGTTTTAAGTTTTTCGCTCCCGGTCATCACACGGCGATCTAATGTCTTTCTTTTGGGAGCCGATTTTTGTTTTTATTTTCTTCTACGCATGTGATGCTCTCTAAGGTTTGCCAACACTCTCGACCTGTGCTCTCGATCGTTGCTGCTCCTGCACCTCTCGACCACTGCCTCTCCTACATCGCTCGTCGTCGTCGCACTGGACGAGCTCGATCGTCGTTGCTCCTTGTTTCTACCATATTGTAGCTTTTAGATTCGTAACAATGGCTACATGATGAGCAAAAGTTCCACCATGTTGTAGTTATTAGTGCACTATTGCTGCCATGTTATTGCATATGTTAGTTGCTAAATTTCTCATGAAATTCTGTTTAATCTGAAAGTATCAACTAGAAATAAGGAGTTCAGTTTTCTCAACGGAGATTAATCTTCTCCAAATGTTTGGACTCCTTATATCTTTTTGCTATGCCGTGAAAGCAAGATTCACCTCCTTGTATGGAATATCTTCAGGTTATAGGACATACTTTTTTTTGTTATTCTCATAGCAATCAGATTATAGTCTTTTCTTTTTGTTTTTAAAATATTATTTTTTTCATTGATATGTAAGTATTTTCTACCGGTCGGAATTGCTTCTCTTTTTTAAAGTTGGATGGTTGGATTTGCAACAATGGATAATAGCTTGGACGGAAGCTTCTTCGGAGTATTTCGACTACTAACAGATGGAAAAAATTTAATTCTTCAAAACTTATTGTAAATTTTCATATGTTTGGTTAAACTTGCATCTGCAGGATCATCAGTGGCTAGGCTTCCTTTTAAGTGCAGTGCAGCAGTGTCTCGTTGTTGTTTTTGACTTTTGTCTCGCTGAATGTGTTGAGCTGGCGACCCACAAATTCAGCTTATAGTGGGCTTGGACAGTCCACAGCTCACCCTATCTTAATCTAATCCTAATTAACATTAGGGGGGGTGTGGTGGCTATGTTTTGGAGGCAGAAAAAGGCATAAATAGGACAGCAACATGGGAGAAAAAAATCTAGCCACGGGATTTCAAAGAAAAAGAGGAAAACAAGACAAAAAATGAAGAGAAAGAAAGGGAAGAAGACAAGGACAATGCAAAGAGGCTGTTCTCAATCATCTAGCAGTGTTCTCATCTCAGGTTAGATCAAATCTGCAGTAGACTTTTGCTGTGATTACTTGGGGAGGTTTTAGATATTGTAGGCAGTGACATGATCCTTGTATCCCAGTTATTCTCTTGTGATTATTGCTAGGGTTTAGGGCAAGAGATTGAGATTTGTATATTCATTATTCTCATAGTGGATTATCTCTAGTTTGCCCCGTGGTTTTTACCCTTCACATTGGAGGGATTTTCCACGTATATCTTGGTGTTCTATTTGATTATGATTTCATTTAATTCCACTGCATATCATGGCCTTCTAGTATTTGTTCATATACAAAGGAAGGTTATTCCTGTTTATATCCTCAACAACTGGTATCAGAGCAAGGGGTTTTGGTGATTTAAATTTTGTATTTGAACATAGAGGCCAGTAATGTTTCTTGCATGATTAGTTTAAATGGAAACAATTGAATGATATGGAAACCAAGAATGGAAGATCTCTTGTATTGCAAAGATTTGTATGGACCTTTGCAGGGGGATAGTGCAAAACCCATAACTATGACAGATGATGAGTGGAAGAGGTTAGATCGAAAAACAATTGGATTTATTCGATAGTGGCTTGATGATAGTATCTTCAACCATGTTTCTATTGAAATTTCTGTATATTCTCTTTGGAAAAAGTTGGAAAGTCTCTATGTAGGAAAAACAACTGACAACAAAGCTTTTTTTATCAGAAAACTTGTGAACTTAAAATATAGAGAGGGTGCTTCTATTGCTGAACATTTGAATGAAATACAAAGTATTACTAACCAGTTATCCTCTATGAAAATATCTCTTGATGATGAGTTGCAGGCATTGTTATTTCTCAGTTCATTACCAGAAAGTTGGGAGACACTGGTGGTTTCCCTCAGTAATTCTGCGTCAGATGGTGTTGTCACTATGAGTCAAATAACAAGCAGTTTGTTGGATGAGGAGTTGAGAAGAAAGAGTTTGTTAGAACCCTTGCTGATTCTAAACTTAGGGTTGATCTCTTTAGGGGATCGACCTCCTTGGAACTCTATAGGGTTCCCTCCCTCCAAGTTGCTGCTCAAAGGCTGCATAAAAGATTCATCTATTGTTTATGAAAAGATGAGGAATACATGACTATTTATAGGGCTTCTAAACCCTAACTCCTAATAGGACTCCTACTCAAGACTCATACTTCTAACCAACTCCTAATAGGACTCCTACTTACGACTCATATTCCTTTACAACTCCTAATTCTTAAGACTCCTATTCCTTTACAACTCCTAATTCTTCTCTAAGAAACAACCTCCTAACCCTAGCCGGCCTCTTTACCTCTTTAATAGGGGTCGGCTTAGGTAGGTTTTACATGAATGTCCCTCTCAATTAGGACTCTCATAGCTAGAGTCCTAACAGACCCGCCCTCTTCAAATCAGCCTTGTCCTCGAGGCTGACGATTAATGAATTCTCGGAATTTGATCTTCAAGTCGTCATAGTTCTCCCAAGTGGCATCTTTTGATAATAGGTTCGCCCACTGTATTAGCACTTCAGTAGTGGGTCGTCATCGTTGAGTCATAATCCATCGATCAATAATAGCACTTGGTTGGGTCTGGAGTTCTCCTTGCGTAGTCATATTTGGTGGGTGGCTTTGGGCTATCTCCAAGCACCTATTTACAACTTTCGTCTGACCATCGGTTTGTGGGTGATATGTCATACTCCTTTTCAATTTAATACCCTGCATATGGAATAACTTTGTCCAAAATCTTCTTGTGAAGATGCAAGTAGAATTTGTCAAAAGCATAATGCATCCCTTAATATCCTTACGGAAGTCGCTGGTCGGAAGTGAAACGGCTGAAACTTCAGCTTGCTCGGGTAGCTGCGAAAGCGCATCTGCAAGAACATTCTCTTTCCCCTTTTTATAAGTTATTTCATAATCAAATCTAAGAAGTTTTGTTACCCATTTTTGCTGCTCAGGGGATGATATATATCGCTCCAAAAAGTACTTAAGGCTTTTTTGGTCGGTTTTAATTTGAAATCGTCGACCAATTAAGTAGGGTCTCCACCGCGTTGCTGCGCGCACAATGGCGAGCATCTCCTTATCATATGTTGACTTATTTTGATAGGAGGGAGATAATGCCTTGCTAGTATATGCGAGTGGTCGACCATCTTGCATGAGAATTACTCCAATTCTGACTCCAAATGTGTCGGCCTCAATAATGAAGGGTCGGTTGAAATCTGGTAGTGTTAGCACCGGCGTCGTCGTCATGGCTACCTTAAGTTTGTCGAAAGCAACGGAGGCTCTGTCCAACCGTTGGAAGACATCTTTTTCCAGTAAGGAAGTAAGTGGTGTTGGGAAAATCCTGGGGGCGACATCACATGCGCAGCGGAAGAACAAGAAAAACAAAATCCCCGATTCCCAAAAAGATGTTCGTCGTCGTGCGAAGATTGGTACGCAAAAATCCGCGAAACATGAAACTGCATATAGAGTAGATTGTGTTACCTAGGGAGATCGTATATCTCTGTTTCCTTGCAGATCCTTAGGAGAGGGTGAAGGAGGTCAAGCATCCTCCTCTCTAGCGGTGATCCACACAGCAGGGTTGCGACGACGCTCCTCAAAACTCCAGGCCTGCTCTGAGGTGGAGAGGGAGAGGAGAATAGGAAAGGCAAGCAAAAGCTCTCTAGCCTATGAGGCTCTGAATCCCTCCTATTTATAGAGGTCCCCTGTCAAACCCTAATGGGTCCTCCCCTAGTGGGTATTGGATCTGCATCCAATAAGACAAGGGCTCCATCGGATATCTCATATCTGAACCTCTACTCATCGCAATGCCTACCATATGTGTGTGACCCTCTAGGCCCAATATCGAGCTGGCCGTAAGTCATATCTATTAGAACTCCTTCTAACTCAGTAAATTATTATCTCTGTAATAATTCACTCGACTCATTGACTACGGACGTACTAGGCCACTACGCCGTAGTCCCCAGACGATACAGGGGAATCCAATCCATTGGACCTGTTTGTCCTCAATTACCGTGTACCTATAATCTCTCATCCATCTAATATCCTAGAGACCGTATATCGAGCATGGTGTTGTCAGACTCATACGGTTTCTACTCGAGTCTCGCTCTAATCGGATTCTCCCGGAGAACTCTTTCGCTCTCAACCCGAATGACCCTAGCCAGAGATTTGTCTGAGCAAGAACACATGGGATATTCCTCTCATGACGCCGAGAGTGGATGATCCTCTATCGACACTCAATAGCCCTCGTAAGGTCGGCTACCACTCCCAATGACCAGCTGTACTAGATCTGGGACAGCTAAACCTATAAGTCTGGTATCAAAGAGTGGAGCATTCATACAGGACATCCTTGGTGTCTCAAGTCTAAGGACCAGATACACCACTAGGACTACGGAATCGCTGTCTAACAATAAGGCATCATCAACCATCCAGCATTCCGTAAGCGGATCAATCAGTGAACTCAATCTCCAATGAGCACCTGTACTGTATCCCTAGTGTCCCTACACGAGCAACTATGAGACCAGCTACATCCATCATATGGACGGGTATACAGCACACTAGTCTATCCGGTTATCACGATGTCCCTCTCGAGTAACCTATGACCGAGATTATTTAGGATATGTGTTTAAAGGTGAATCGATCTCATTATCGTGATCTCATCACGATCTGATTCTCATTGCACAAATCCAAGGACATCACAATATATGTATGCATTTATGCAATAGTTATAAAGTGATATACGCCAAAATATAATAAGCAAAAAGATTCTGTATCAAGTCACACGTGCCATCACTCACGTGATTGGCTTGCTGGGCACCTATGACTAGCAATCTCCCACTTGACCTAAAGCCAATCACCTATGTGTCTGATCCCCATCAGACCCCTGTGACGCTCAAAGACAATCTGAGACAACGGCTTTGTCAGTGGATCTGCAATGTTATCTTCGGATGAAACTCTTTCCACGGCTACATCTCCTCGGGTTACGATCTCTCTGATAAGGTGGAACCTCCTAAAAACATACTTAGATTTTTTATGAGACATAGGTTCCTTTGCTTGAGCAATCGCCCCGTTGTTGTCGCAATATAGGGAGATCGGCTCCTCGCTACCCGGCACGACTCCCAAATCTGTGATGAACTTCTTCACCCAGACTCCCTCCTTTGCTGCATCTGATGCAGCAATGTACTCCGCCTCTGTAGTCGAGTCAGCAGTGGTATCTTGCTTGGAACTCTTCCAGCACACAGCTCCTCCATTCAAGGTGTACACATACCCTGAATTCGAATTGCTATCATCGACATCAGACTGAAAACTTGAGTCAGTGTAGCCTTCAACCTTAAGGCTATTACCTCCATATACTAGTAAAAGATCCTTAGTCCTTCTCAAGTACTTAAGGATACCCTTTACTGCTTTCCAGTGCTCCAAGCAGGGATCCGCCTGATACCTGCTCGTGACACTCGGAGCATGCGCTATATCAGGCCTAGTACATAGCATGGCATATATGATAGACCCTATTGCTGAGGCATAAGGTATCATATTCATGTTCGCCCTTTCTTTTGGAGTCTTTGGGGACATACTCGTAGAAAGCGATATCCCATGTCTCATCGATATGAGACATCTCTTGGAATTTTCCATGCCAAACCTTTTGACAATGGTTTCTATGTACTTGGACTGGGACAAGCCAAGCATCCTCTTGGATCTATCTCTATAGATTCTAATCCCCAAGATATAGGATGCTTCCCCTAAGTCCTTCATGGAGAAGTGTCTAGATAACAAAGCCTTTACTGTGGATAGCATTCCTACGCCATTCCCAATGATGAGGATGTCATCCACATATAACACCAAGGCTCATCTTCGTTCTTAACGAAGTCATAAGATCCGATTGCCTTATCAAATCTTATGTTCCAACTTCGGGAAGCTTGCTTTAGTCCATAAATGGACCTAAGCAACCTACACACCTTATCTGAGCAGTTCTTGGACACGAATCCCTCAGGTTGCATCATATACACCTCCTCCTCGAGGTTCGCAATGAGGAATGCGGTTTTCACATCCATCTGCTAGATCTCATAATCATAGTGTGCTGCAATAGCCAATAGAATTCTGATGGATTTTAGCATTGCTACGGGTGAGAAGGTTTCGTTGTAGTCAACACCTTGCCTTTGACGATACCCCTTAGCCACTAGCCTTGCTTTATAGGTCTCTACCTTTCCATCTATTCCGATCTTTTTCTTAAAGATCCACTTACAACCGATGGGTACAATACCTTCGGGCGCTTCAACTAGGTTCCAAACCTTATTGGAGTACATAGAATCCATCTCAGAATTCATGGCTTCTTGCCACTTCCCGGAGTCTATACTCATAATAGCCTCCTCGTAGGTCTGAGGATCAATATCCTCTACATCCTCTCCTCTAATATGTCCCACATATCTCTTAGGAGGATGAGATACTCTATCAGACCTGCGTACAGTTGAAACTTGTGTATTAGGTACCTGAACAGACTCGGGCTGTAGAGTGGTGTTTGAGTTTGGTTCTCTAACCTCGCTCAACTCTATTATTCTCCCACTATCTCTGCCAAGAATGTGTTCCTTCTCAAAGAACTGCTCTCTTAGCTACAAAGACCTTTTGGTCCTCGAGATGATAGAAATAATACCCACAAGTTTCCTTGGGGTATCCCACAAATTTGTATCGCTTTGTCCTTGATTCTAACTTATCGGGGTTGTTTCTTTTAACATGGGCAGGGCAGCCCCAAATCTTAACAACCTTAAGATCAGGCTTCTTCCCTTTCCATATCTCATATGGTGTAGACACTACCGACTTAGTTGGAACTCTGTTCAGAAGGTAAGCTGCGGTTTCTAGGGCATATCCCCAGAATGAGATGGGTAGGTCAGCGAAACTCATCATGGACCGTACCATATCTAATATCGTACGATTTCTCCTTTCAGAGATACCATTGAGCTGAGGTGTATAAGGAGGTGTCCATTGGGATAATATCACATGGTCCTTAAGGAACTGAGTAAACTCTGTACTTAAGTACTCACCTCCTCGATCTGATCGAAGAGTTTTGATACTCTTTCCAGTCTAGTTCTTGTTGGGAAATCTTGGGGGCGACATCATATGCGCAGCGGAAGAACAAGAAAACAAAATCCCCGATTCCCAAAAAGATGTTCGTCGTCGTGCGAAGATTGGTGCGAAAAATCCGTGAATCATAAAACTGCGTATAGAGTAGATTGTGTTACCTAGGGAGATCGTATATCCTTGTTTCCTTGCAGATCATTAGGAGAGGGTGAAGGAGGTCAAGCGTCCTCCTCTCTAGCGGTGATCCACACAGCAGGGTTGCGACGACGCTCCTCAAGACGCCAGGCCTGCTCTGAGGTGGAGAGGAAGAGGAGAATAGGAAAGGCAAGCAAAGGCTCTAGCCAATGAGGCTCTGAATCCCTCCTATTTATAGTGGTCCCTTGTCAAACCCTAATGGGTCCTCCCCTAGTGGGTATTGGATCTGCATCCAATAAGACAAGGGCTCCGTCGGATATCTCATATCCGAACCTCTACTCATCGCAATGCCTACCATATGTGTGTGACCCTCTAGGCCCAATATCGAGCTGGCCGTGAGTCAAAACTGTCAGAACTCCTTCTAACTCAATGAATTATTATCTCTGTAATAATTCACTTGACTCATCGACTACGGAAGTGCTAGGCCACTACGCCGTAGTCCCCAGACGATACAGGGGAATCCAATCCATTGGACCTGTCTGTCCTCAGTTACCGTATACCTATAATCCCTCATCCATCTAATATCCCAGAGACCGTATATCGAGGATGGTGTTGTCAGACCCATACGGTTTCTACTCGAGTCTCGCTATAATCGGATTCTCCCGGAGAACTCTTTCTCTCTCAACCCGAATGACCCTAGCCAGGGATTTGTCTGAGCAAGAACACATGGGATATTCCTCTCCCGAGAGTGGATGATCCTCTATCGACACTAAATAGCCCTCGTAAGGTCGACTACCACTCCCAATGACCAGTTGTACTAGATCTGGGACAGCCAAACCTATAAGTCTGGTATCAAAGAGTGGAGCACTCATACAGGACATCCTTGGTGTCTCAAGTCTAAGGACCAGATACACCACTAGGACTACGGAATCGCTCTCTGACAATAAGGCATCATCAACCATCCAGCATTCCGTAAGCGGATCAATCAGTGAACTCATTCTCCAATGAGCACCTGTACTGTACCCCTAGTGTCCCTACACGAGCAGCTATGAGACCAGCTGCATCCATCATATGGACGGGTATACAACACACCAGTCTATCCGGTTAGCATGATGTCCCTCTCGAGTAACCTATGACCGAGATTATTTAGGATATGTGTTTAAAGGTGAATCGATCTCATTATCGTGATCTCTTCACGATCCGATTCCCATTGCACAAATCCAAGGACATCACAATATATGTATGCATTTATGCAATAGTTATAAAGTGATATACGCCAAAATATAATAAGCAAAAAGATTCTGTATCAAGTCACACGTACCATCACTCACGTGATTGGCTTGCTGGGCACCTATGACTAGCAATCTCCCACTTGACCTAAAGCCAATCACCTATGTGTCTGATCCCCATCAGACCCCTGTGACGCTCAAAGACAATCTGAGACAACGGCTTTGTCATTGGATCTGCAATGTTATCTTCGGATGGAACTCTTTCCACTACTACATATCCTCGGGTTACGATCTCTCTGATAAGCTGGAACCTCCTTAGAACACTTCTGATGAGACCCGGGTTCCCTTATTTGAGTAATCGCCCCATAGTTGTCGCAATATAAGGAAGTTGACTTCTCGCTATCCGGAACGACTCCCAAATCTGTAATGAACTTCTTCAACCAGACTCACTCCTTTGCTACATCTGATGCAGCAATGTACTCTGTCTCTGTGGTCGAGTCAGCAGTGGTATCTTGCTTGGAACTCTTCCAGCATACTGCTCCTCCATTCAAGGTGTACACATACCCTGAATTCGACTTACTATCATCGACATCAGACTGAAAACTTGAGTCAGTGTAGCCTTCAATCTTAAGGCTATTACCTCCATATACTAGTAAAAGATCCTTAGTCCTTCTCAGGTACTTAAGGATACACTTTACTGCTTTCCAGTGCTCCAAGCCTGGATCCGCCTGATACCTGCTCATGACACTCAGAGCATGCGCTATATCAGGCCTAGTACATAGCATGGCATACATGATAGACCCTATTGCTGAGGCATAAGGTATCATATTCATGTTTGCCCTTTCTTTTGGAGTCTTTGGGGACATACTCGTAGAAAGCGATATCCCATGTCTCATCGGTATGAGACCTCTCTTGGAATTTTCCATGCCAAACCTTTTGACAATGGTTTCTATGTACCTGGACTGGGACAAGCCAAGCATCCTTTTGGATCTATCTCTATAGATTCTAATCCCCAAGATATAGGATGCTTCCCCTAAGTCCTTCATGGAGAAGTGTCTAGATAACCAAGCCTTTACTATGGATAGCATTCCTACGTCATTCCCAATGATGAGGATGTCATCCACATATAACACCAAAAAGGTGATAGCGCTCCCACTTACTTTCCTGTACACACAAGGCTCATCTTCATTCTTAACGAAGTCATAAGATCTGATTGCCTCATCAAATCTTATGTTCCAACTTCGGGAAGCTTGCTATAGTCCATAAATGGATCTAAGCAACCTACACACCTTATCTGGGCAGTTCTTGGACACGAATCCCTCAGGTTGCATCATATACACCTCCTCCTCGAGGTTCCCATTGAGGAATGCGATTTTCACATCCATCTGCCAGATCTCATAATCATAGTGTGCTGCAATAGCCAATAGAATTCTGATGGATTTTAGCATTGCTACGGGTAAGAAGGTTTCGTCGTAGTCAACACCTTGCCTTTGGCGATACCCCTTAGCCACTAGCCTTGCTTTATAGGTCTCTACCTTTCCATCTACTCCGATCTTTTTCTTAAAGATCTACTTGCAACCGATGGGTACAATACCTTCGGGCGCATCAACTAGGTTCCAAACCTTATTGGAGTACATAGAATCCATCTCAGAATTCATGGCTTCTTGCTACTTCCCGGAGTCTATACTCGTAATAGCCTCCTCGTAGGTCTGAGGATCAATATCCTCTACATTCTCTCCTCTAATATGTCCCATATATCTCTTAGGAGGATGGGATACTCTATCAGACATGCGTAAAGTTGATACTTGTGTATTAGGTACCTGAACAGACTCGGGCTGTAGAGTGGTGCTTGAGCTTGGTTCTCCAACCTCGCTCAACTTTATTATTCTCCCACTATCTCCGCCAAGAATGTGTTCCTTCTCAAGGAACACTGCTCTCTTAGCTACAAAGACCTTTTGGTCCTCGAGATGATAGAAATAATACCCACAAGTTTCCTTGGGGTATCCCACAAATTTGCATCGCTCTGTCCTTGATTCTAACTTATCGGGGTTGTGTCTTTTAACATGGGCAGGGCAGCCCCAAATCTTAACAACTTTAAGATCAGGCTTCTTCCCTTTCCATATCTCATATGGTGTAGACACTACCGACTTAGTTGGAATTCTGTTCAGAAGGTAAGCTGCGGTTTCTAGGGCATATCCCCAGAATGAGATGGGTAGGTTAGCGAAACTCATCATGGACCATACCATATCTAATAACGTACGATTTCTCTTTTCAGAGACACCATTGAGCTGAGGTGTGTAAGGAGGTGTCCATTGGGATAATATATCATGGTCCTTGAGGAACTGAGTAAACTCTGTACTTAAGTCTCACCTCCTCGATCTGATCGAAGAGTTTTGATACTCTTTCCAGTCTGGTTCTCCATCTCATTCTTATACTCTCTGAATTTCTCAAATGCCTCGGACTTGTACTTCATTAAGTACACATATCCATACCTTGAGAAATCATCAGTAAATGTAATGAAGTAGGAGTAACCTTCAATGGCATGAGTTGACATGGGTCCACATACATCACTATGTATGAGTTCCAACAACTCAGTGGCTCTCTCTCCAGTTCCACTAAATGGAGAGTTGGTCAATTTTCCACGAATGCAAGGTTCACAAGTTACATATGACACATAGTCGAATGGATCTAGATATCCATCATTTAGTAACTTTTGAATCCTTCTTTCATGGATGTGACCTAGCCTACAATGCCACAGGTATGCACTGTTTACCTCATCTCGTTTCCTCTTAGACACATTTACATTCATGATATGTGGAGTAGTGTCTAACATAAATAAACCATTATGCAATGTTCCTTTCGTGATGATCTTATCATCTAATAATATCGAACAACCATTGTTCTCAAAAACAAATTTATATCCACTAACTGTTAAACATTAAATGGAGATAATGTTTTTGATAATAGAAGGAACAAAATAACATGCATCTAATGCAATAAAAGCTCCATTGGGCAGATGTAGGGCAACCTTGCCAACAGCTACTACAGCAACTTTTGCTCCATTACCCATCTTGAGGTCCATCTCGCCTCTCTCTAGTCTCCTAGGCCTTGCCAGAACCTGCAATGAATTGCATATATGATAAGCACTACCGGTATCCAATACCCATGTGTTATCATAAGAGTCTGACAAATGGAGACTGATCATGAATGTACCTGAAGCTTCATCAAGCTTTTGTTTCGCCCTTTCTGCAAGGTACTCTTTGCAGTTCCTCTTCCAGTGCCCATCTTTACCACAGTAGAAGCATTGGCCTTTGTCCTTTACTGGGTCTTTCTTAGCAACCTTTGCTTTACCTGGTCTGCCCTTGCCCTTTCCCTTCTTAAGGGACATTTCTGCGTTCCTTTTCTTTCTGGTCTCACCGGTGTAGAGAACTGGCTTCTCTTTCTTAATAGTACTCTCTGCCTCCCTCAACATATTAAGGAGCTCTGGGAGAGTCACCTCAAGCTTGTTAATATTAAAATTCATTATGAACTGTGAAAATGAATCTGGTAGGGACTGAAGCACAATGTCCACACATAAGTTATCCTCTAGGACAATTCCTAGACCTGTGAGTTTCTCTATCCACTCAATCATCTTTAGGACATGGTTCTGAACCGGTGTCCCCTCAGTCATCCTAGCTCAGAAAAGGCTCTTGGATATCTCATATCGTTGAGTCCTTCCCTGTTCCTCAAACAATTTGCGGACATGTAGGAGAATGGATCTGGCATCCATCTTTTCATGTTGTCTTTGTAACTCAGGAGTCATAGAGCCCAACATATAGCACTGAGCAAGAGTGGAGTCATCAATGTACTTCACGTAGCGAGCGATCTCATCCTCGTTTGCCCCTTCTTCGGGCGTAGGTATCACTGTATCAAGGACGTACACGATTTTCTCCGCTGTGAGAACAATTCTCAAGTTACGGAGCCAATCCGTCTAATTTGGACCAATGAGGCGGTTGACATCAAGTATGCCACGTAAGGGATTTGAAAGCGACATTTTCTGAAAATAAAGATGCAGCAAAAATGAATAACATGCAGATTTTGCAAGAAATAAACTATTAAGATATGGACTTCTATCTTAATATGCTCCCACTATTTTACTAACGAGTCACGCGACACCCTCAGCACGTGAAACGGAAGTCTCCGGCAGACTTCAAGTGGGGATCAGGATCCAATCAGCGTCTTAGTGTAACCTCGAGGGACTCGACCAATCACACTAAGTCTAAAAGGTAGGCAACTCTTGCCGATCACAACTCCTTGTGATTCCCGTCCTGTTCGGCCTCCGAATCACCATGGCCTCGAGGGACTCGACCAACCATGATGCTTGGTTAAGTCAACACCTTCGTTACAAGATGAGTCTGATTTGATGATATACCCTCGAGGGACTCGACCAAGTATACCATGCCCTCAGGTCACCGGTGACATCTCTATGTCGTAAGCAAGATAGCGAATCGTGATATAGGTGAGTCTCGAGGGACACGACCAACTCAACCTACACCGGGAATCGGTTCCTACTCATAACGATGGAAGGCCACGTGGGTTAATCTAATTGCCTCACGTTTACCGACTTAATATTATCGAGAGATGTTTATAAGATTTGGTCTCCTAATATGACATGTCACACATATACATATTTAATATATATCTACATCGCATGCAAATATATATACTTATCTAGTATGTGTATAATCAATTACACCAGATGATCATGAACCACAACCTAATGTGATTAGGCACGAGCCAGTAGGCCTAATCACTCACATCAAGATCTATGTGTGCAACAGTGCATCTCCATGCCCTGTGATCGTCCATCTCGTCCTCGTCGGTTCCGTCGACATCTTGATGCATCTTCATGCATCGCGATCGTCCTTCTCGTGGGTCCCGCTATCGCATCCACGCTCCCGCTGCGCCTCCTCATGTGATTACAACTTAATCATAGGCACGCAGGCCCGACAATAAACGAGAAATATAATGGAGGCTCGCATACCTCAATAATAATAATCACAAGTACACACATCACACGGTCCATGATCATCCGTCCACACATCATACATCACATGTATAAATAATCATCATCATGTAGGACTACTAGATAATAATAAAAATAATAATCACCTAAACCTTTTAATTAATTAATATTTTCTGAAATCAGGGACATGTAGGGAATTTTTGAATTTATAGGGGTATTTTCGTAATTTGGACAAAAGTTAGAAATTGGAATTTCTCAAATTCCGAGGGGCAAAACTGTCTTTTGCCCAAAAAAACCCTAATGTCCTTTCCCCTTTTCGCTGTTGCCGCCACCGCCACCCTGCCGGCGGCGGCCTGTGCGGCGGGGCGACGGCGCTGCCCTCACCTGCAAGCGGCACGCCCGTTGGCGACGACGCCGCTGCGGGTGGGCGCCCCCTTCGGGCGCCGCTGCCTCCGCAGGCCGTGCTGTCCCGCTGGGCGGCAGCCCTTGTGGGGGGGGTTTCGCCCGCGGGAGCAGCGGCGGCAGGCGTCGTTTCCTTGCCGCGGCAGGAGCCGCTGCCCTGCGGCGCCTCTGCCCGTGGGCTGCTAGCCCCGCCGGCAGCAAGCCTGCTGCAAGCAGGCCGCCGGCCGGCTGTTGCAGACGCAGCCCCTGTGCTGCTCGCCTTCGGCTGCGCTTCACGTACGCAGATCGAGGGCAGCAACTGTTGCTGCCCTTTCTCGCTTTTGCGTCAACGATTTTGACGTCAATATTCTTCCTAAACACAACACACGCAGTTCAAAACCAATCATTCGCATGAACAACCTGGCTCTGATACCACTGTTGAGAAATCTTGGGGGCGACATCACATGCGCAGCGGAAGAACAAGAAAACAAAATCCCCGATTCCCAAAAAGATGTTCGTCGTCGTGCGAAGATTGGTGCGAAAAATCCGCGAATCATAAAACTGCGTATAGAGTAGATTGTGTTACATAGGGAGATCGTATATCCCTGTTTCCTTGTAGATCCTTAGGAGAGGGTGAAGGAGGTCAAGCGTCCTCCTCTCTAGTGGTGATCCACACAACAGGGTTTCGACGACGCTCCTCAAGACTCCAGGCCTGCTCTGAGGTGGAGAGGGAGAGGAGAATAGGAAAGGCAAGCAAATGCTCTAGCCTATGAGGCTCTGAATCCCTCTTATTTATAGAGGTCCCCTGTCAAACCCTAATACGTCCTCCTCTAGTGGGTATTGGATCTGCATCCAATAAGACAATGGCTCCGTCGGATATCTCATATCCGAACCTCTACTCATCGCAATGCCTACCATATGTGTTTGACCATCTAGGCCCAATATCGGGCTGGCCGTGAGTCATATCTGTCAGAACACCTTCTAACTCAGTGAATTATTATCTCTGTAATAATTCACTTGACTCATCGACTACGGAAGTACTAGGCCACTACGTCGTAGTCCCCAGACGATACAAGGGAATCCAATCCATTGGACCTGTCCGTCCTCAGTTACCGTGTACCTATAATCCCTCATCCATCTAATATCCCAGAGACCGTATATCGAGCATGGTGTTGTCAAAGCCATACGGTTTCTACTCGAGTCTCGCTCTAATCGGATTCTCCCGGAGAACTCTTTCTCTCTCAACCCGAATGACCCTGGCCAGGGATTTGTCTGAGCAAGAACACATGGGATATTCCTCTAATGACGCCGAGAGTAGATGATCCTCTATCGACACTCAATAACCTCGTAAGGTCGACTACCACTCCCAATGACCAACTGTACTAGATCTGGGACAGCCAAACCTATAAGTCTGGTATCAAAGAGTGGAGCACTCATACAGGACATCCTTGGTGTCTCAAGTCTAAGGACCAGATACACCACTAGGACTACGGAATCGCTGTCTGACAATAAGGCATCATCAACCATCCAGCATTCCGTAAGCGGATCAATCAGTGAACTCATTCTCCAATGAGCACCTGTACTGTATCCCTAGTGTCCCTACACGAGCAGCTATGAGACCAGCTGCATCCATCATATGGACGGGTATCAAGTCACACGTGCCATCACTCACGTGATTGGCTTGCTGGGCACCTATGACTAGCAGTTCTCCACCTCATTTTTATACTCTCTGAATTTCTCAAAGGCCTAGGACTTGTACTTTAGTAAGTACACATATCCATACCTTGAGAAATCATCAGTAAATGTAATGAAGTAGGAGTAACCTCCAATGGCATGAGTTTACATGGGTCCACATACATCACTATGTATGAGTTCCAACAACTCAGTGGCTCTCTCTCCAGTTCCACTAAATGGAGAGTTGGTAAGTTTTCCACGAACGCAAGGCTCATAAGTTGCATATGACACATAGTCGAATGAATCTAGATATCCATCATTTAGCAACTTTTGAATCCTTCTTTCTTGGATGTGACCTAGCCTACAATGCCACAGGTATGCACTGTTCAACTTATCTCGTTTCCTTTTGGACACATTTACATTCATGATATGTGGAGTGGTGTCTAACATAAATAAACCATTATACAATGTTTCTTTCGTGATGATCTTATCATCTAATAATATCGAACAACCATTGTTCTCAAAAACAAGTTTATATCCACTAACTGTTAAACATGAAAAGGAGATAATATTTTTGATAATAGAAGGAACAAAATAACATGCATCTAATGCAATAAAAGCTCCATTAGACAGATGTAGGGCGACCTCGCCAACAGCTACTACATCAACTTTTGCTCCATTACCCATCTTGAGGTCCTTCTCGCCTCTCTCTAGTCTCCTAGGCCTTGCTAGAACCTACAACGAATTGCATATATGATAAGCACTACCGGTATCCAATACCCATGTGTTATCATAAGAGTCTGACAAATGAAGACTGATTATGAATGTACCTGAAGCTTCATCAAGCTTTTGTTTCGCCCTTTCTGCAAGGTACTCTTAGCATCTCTTCCAGTGCCCATTTTTACCACAGTGGAAGCACTAGCCTTTGTCCTTTGCTGGGTCTTTCTTAGCAACCTTTGCTTTACCTGGTTTGCCCTTGCCCTTTCCCTTCTTAAGTGACCTTTCTGCTTTCCTTTTCCTTTTGTTCTCACCGGTGTATAAAACTTGCTTCTCTTTCTTAATAGTACTCTTTGCCTCCCTCAACATATTGAGGAGCTTTGGGAGAGTCACCTCAAGCTTGTTCATATTAAAATTCTTTATGAACTGTGAAAAGAAATCTGGTAGGGACTGAAGCACAATGTCCACACACAAGTTATCCTCTAGGACCATTCCTAGACCTGTGAGTTTCTCTATCCATTCAATCATCTTTAGGACATGGTTCTGAACCGGTGTCCCCTCAGTCATTCTAGTGCGGAAGAGGCTCTTAGATATCTCATATCGCTGAGTCCTTCCCTGTTCCTCAAACAATTTACGGACATGTAGGAGAATGGATCTGGTATCCATCTTTTCATGTTGTCTCTGTAACTCAGGAGTCATAGAGCCCAACATATAGCACTGAGCAAGAGTGGAGTCATCAATGTACTTCACGTAGCAAGCGATCTCATCCTCGTTTGCCCCTTCTTCGGGCGCAGGCATCACTGTATCAAGAACGTACACGATTTTCTCCGCTGTGAGAACAATTCTCAAGTTATGGAGCCAATCCGTATAATTTGGACCAGTGAGGCGGTTGACATCAAGTATGCCACGTAAGGGATTTGAAAGCGAATTTTTCTGAAAATAAAGATGCAGCAGAAATGAATAACATGCAGATTTTGCAAAAAATAAACTATCAAGATATGGACTTCTATCTTAATATACTCCCACTATTTTACTAACGAGTCACGCGACACTCTCAGCACGTGAAACGGAAGTCTCCGACAGACTTCTAGTGGGGATCAGGATCCAATCAGCGTCTTAGTGTAACCTCGAGGGACTCGACCAATCACACTAAGCCTAAAAGGTAGGCAACTCTTGCCAATCACAACTCCTTGTGATTCCCGTCCTGTTCGGCCTCCGAATCACCATGGCCTCGAGGGACTCGACCAACCATGATGCTCGGTTAAGTCAACACCTTCGTTACAAGATGAGTCTGATTTGATGATATACCCTCGAGGGACTCGACCAAGTATACCATGCCCTTAGGTCACCGGTGACATCTCTATGTCGTAAGCAAGATAGCGAATCGCGATATAGGTGAGTCTCGAGGGACTCGACCAACTCAACCTACACCGGGAATCGGTTCCTACTTATAACGATGGAAGGCCACGTGGGTCAATCTAATTGCCTCACGTTTATCGACTTAATATTATCGAGAGATGTTTTTATGATTTGGTATCCTAATATGAAATGTCACACATATACATATTTAATATATATCTACATCGCATGCAAATATATATACATATCTAGTATGTGTATAATGTGTATAAGCAATCACACCAGATGATCATGGACCACAACCTAATATGATTAGGCCCGAGCCAGTAGGCCTAATCACTCACATCAAGATCTATGTGTGCAACGGTGCATCTCCATGCCCTGTGATCGTCCATCTCGTCCTCGTCGGTTCCGTCGACATCTTGATGCATCTTCATGCATCACGATCGTCCGTCTCGTGGGTCCAGCTATTGCATCCACGCTCCCGCTGCGCCTCCTCATGTGATTACAACTTAATCATAGGCACACAGGCCCGACAATAAACGAGAAATATAATGGAGGCTCGCAGACCTCAATAATAATAATCACAAGTACACACATCACACGATCCATGATCATCCGTCCACACATCATACATCACATATATAAATAATCATCATCATGTAAGACTACTAGATAATAATAAAAATAATAAGCAACTAAAGCTTTTAATTAAGTAATATTTTCTGAAATCAGGGACATGTAGGGAATTTCTAAATTTATAGGGGTATTTTTATAATTTGGACAAAAGATAGAAATTGGAATTTCTCAAATTTCGAGGGGCAAAACTATCTTTTGCCCAGAAAACCCTAATGACCTACTACCCTTTGCTGCTGCCGCCGCCGCCACCCTGCTGGCGGCGGCCTGTGCGGCGAGGGGCGGGGCGGGGCGCTGCCCTCACCTGCGGGCGGCACGCCCGCTGGCGGCACTGCCGCTGCAGGTGGGCGCCCCCGTGGGCGTCGCCGCCTCCGCTGGAAGTTCTGCCGGCGGGGCAACGCCCGCAGGCGGTGCTGCCCCTGCAGGTTGACGCCCCTACGGGAGCTACAGCCTTCGCGGGCGATTCTGCCCACGGGGCACCGCCCGTATGCGGTGCTGTCCCGCCGGGCGACCGCCCTTGTGGGGGGGTTTCGCCCGCGGGAGCAGCGGCGACAGGCGTCGCTGCCCTACGGCGCCTCACCCCGCGGGAGAAGCGGCCGCAAGCGCCTTTGCCCGCAGGCTGCCAGCTCCGCCGAACGCAAGCGTGTTGCAAGCAGGCCGCCGGCCGGTTGCTGCAGACGCAACCCTTGTGCTGCCTGCCTTCGACTGCGTTGCACGCACGTAGATCGAGGGCAGCAATTGTTGCTGCCCTTCCTTGTTTTTGCGTTAACGATTTGGACGTCAAAATTCTTCCTAAACACAACACACGCAATTCAAAACCAATCATTCGCACGAACAACCTGGCTCTGATACCACTGTTAGGAAAATCCTAGGGGCGACATCACATGTGCAGCGGAAGAACAAGAAAAACAAAATCCCCGATTCCCAAAGAGATGTTCGTCGTCGTGCGAAGATTGGTACGTAAAAATCCGCGAAACATGAAACTGCGTATAGAGTAGATTGTGTTACCTAGGGAGATTGTATATCCCTATTTCCTTGCAGATCCTTAGGAGAGGGTGAAGGAGGTCAAAAGTCCTCCTCTCTAGAGGTGATCCACACAGCAGGGTTGCGACGACGCTCCTCAAAACTCCAGGCTTGCTCTGAGGTGGAGAGGGAGAGGAGAATAGGAAAGACAAGCAAAAGCTCTCTAGCCAATGAGGCTCTGAATCCCTCCTATTTATAGAGGTCCCTTGTCAAACCCTAATGGGTCCTCCCCTAGTGGGTATTGGATCTGCATCCAATAAGACAAGGGCTCCGTCGGATATCTCATATCCGAACCTCTACTCATCGCAATGCCTACCATATGTGTGTGACCCTCTAGGCCCAATATCGAGCTGGCCGTGAGTCATATCTATCAAAACTCCTTCTAACTCAGTGAATTATTATCTCTGTAATAATTCACTCGACTCATCGACTACGAACGTACTAGGCCACTACGTCGTAGTCCCCAGACGATACAGGGGAATCCAATCCATTGAACCTGTCTGTCCTCAGTTACCGTGTACCTATAATCCCTCATTCATCTAATATCCTAGAGACCGTATATCGAGCATGGTGTTGTCAGACCCATACGGTTTCTACTCGAGTCTCGCTCTAATCGGATTCTCCCGGAGAACTCTTTCTCTCTCAACCCGAATGACCCTGGCCAGGGATTTGTCTGAGCAAGAACACATGAGATATTCCTCTCATGACGTCGAGAGTGGATGATCCTCTATCGATACTCAATAGCCCTCGTAAGGTCGACTACCACTCCCAATGACCAGCTGTACTAGATCTGGGATAGCCAAACCTGTAAGTTTGGTATCAAAGAGTGGAGCACTCATACAGGACATCCTTGGTGTCTCAAGTCTAAGGACCAGATACACCACTAGGACTACGGAATCACTATCTGACAATAAGGCATCATTAACCATCCAGCATTCCGTAAGCGGATCAATCAGTGAACTCATTCTCCAATGAGCACCTGTACTGTATCCCTAGTGTCCCTACACGAGCAGCTATGAGACCAGCTGCATCCATCATATGGACGGGTATATAACACACCAGTCTGTCCGGTTATCACGATGTCCCTCTCGAGTAACCTATGACCGGGATTATTTAGGATATGTGTTTAAAGGTGAATCGATCTCATTATCGTGATCTCATCACGATCCGATTCCCATTGCACAAATCCAAGGACATCATAATATATGTATGCATTTATGCAATAGTTATAAAGTGATATACGCCAAAATATAATAAGCAAAAAGATTCTGTATCAAGTTACACGTGCCATCACTCACGTGATTGGCTTGGTGGGCACCTATGACTAGCAAGTGGTGCGCTGACCTTTCAATAGTTTTTCACGAACTTGCGGTAGTAGCCTGTTAATCCCAAAAAGCCATGTAGCAATTTTATGTTTCTCGGGGTCGGCCAGTTTTGCATTACTTTAATTTTGAAGGGGTCCACAGTCACACCTTCCTCTGATATGATATGCCCAAGATATCCCACCTTTTGTTGAAGAAAGTAAAAATTCGTAGTGGCCGTTGTGTGTTCGAAAGGCGGTTTTCGGTATGACTTCTTCGTACACTCGTATTTAATAATACCCGGATCGAAGGTCCATCTTTGTAAAGATTTGTGCTCCCTTTCATCTAGCAATTCATCTACTACTGGAATAGGGTATTTATCCTTGATGGTTATGCCATTGAGAGCTCGGTAATCAACGCATATTCGCCATGTTCCGTCCTTCTTGTGTACAAGTAGCACCGGTGAAGAGTAAAGGTTGCAACTCGGCCGAATAACTCCTGTTTCGAGCATCTCTTTTACAATCCTTTCTATTTCATCCTTCTGGAGATGTAGATACTGATATGGCCAAGTATTTACTGAAGATTTGCCTAGAAGAATCGTTATACAATGATCATGCTGACGGGTAAGAGGTAGGTTGCGCGATTCGTCAAATATATTTGAAAATTCAGCAAACAAAGGAAGTAGATTTGGATCTTCTAATTCTATTGGCTCTCCCTTAGTTTGCTACTCAAGTTATACCAAAAAGCTGCTGCATGCTTTATGCAAAACATTCTCCATTTGTTGTGTGAAAATCGTTGTTATGTCGCCCCCACGTTTCCCATGCAATGTCACCTGTTTCTCCTTACTATAAAATTTCATAATTAGTTTCATAAAATTCCATGAAATATCACCTAATGTCGTCAACCATTTAATTCTGAGCATGGCCTCATGATTGTTAAGAGGGAGAAGGAAGAAATCTGCAATTATCTCTTGGTCCTACAGCAATAGTTTCTCCTGCGAGCGCCTACGATCACAATTCAAAATCCGTTCGTCGGTGACCTTAACATCAAACCTGTAGCGATTCTCAATAGGTAATGCTATCTGAACAGCAAGCTTACTATTTAGGAAGTTAGTAGTACTGCCCGTGTCGATGAGAACAGTGATCGGTTGTTGTTTTAGAAGGCCTCCAACTTTCATCGTTTGTGGGTTTGAGTAGCTGGCTAGTGCGTGTACTGTAACGTCAGTCGGTTGTGGCTCTTCTTCTGCATCTTCTTTATGTTCAAGGTTCTCTTCTAAATATTCAATGACCTCTTCTTCTATTGGTTCAATCATAAGAAGTCTCCCTTTACTACAGAGATGCTCACGGCTCAATGGCTTGTCGCAATGCCAACATAACCCCTTCGCATATTGTTCCCGAAGCTCTTCTCTTATTAACCTCTTTGGTGTAGGGACTCGGTCGACAATAGGGGGGGCTGAGGGTTTCAATATTGCTGGTTGAGGAGCAACCCTAGTCCTCCGAGCTTCATGGTTCAATTGCTCCTCTTGATGTCGTGTGAAAGAGATGGCTGCCATAAGCGTATACGGTTGTCGCACTTTAACTTCTCCTCGGATCTCTGCCTTCAAGCCCTTAATGAAGGTCCTCAATAGCTATTTTTGAGACCAATCATGATTTTGATTAGATAACCTTTCAAACCTGGTTTGGTACTCCTGAATGGTGGAGGTTTGTCATATCTTTGCTAGTTGTTCGTCAATATTCTCGTAATCGGTTGGTCTGAAGCGGATCAGCAGTCCTTCTTTGAATTGTTACCATGAAAGGACTCCATAAGTATGTTCAAACCACTGTATAGCATCCCCTTCAAGATGTATAGCTACAATTTTCACCATAGATGCATCTGCGATTTTGTGGTACCGAAAATATCGCTCCACGCGTGAGATCCAACCAATCGGGTCTCCTTCTTCCCATCTAGGGAAGTCCACTCTCATGCATGGATAGTTGGGGTCGGTCATAGAGCTTCCCCTCTCTTGGAAGTCATATCTTCGAGCTTGGTGCAATTGGGCAAAGCTCTCTCCTTGATGTGATTTCTTCGGGCTTAGTGGTCGGCCCAATCTGAGTTCGGTAAAGAGCGTTCGAATCATATCCTCCATTTGCGCCTCGAAGGCATCAAATTTAGCATTGGTTATCTCATCAGATGCTATAGTATATGCCGCCAAATCTGTGATGTTAATATCTCTCTTTTGTTGTCGGGTTAAAGGCATGTATTGGTTGAGAGAGGTGATGGTCGAAAGGGTTGGTGGATTGGTGGATGTAGGCTACGGTTTAGGCTTGTTTTGTGGCTATTTTGAGTGCAGTTTGAGGGTGTGGTTTGGCTGAGTTTTAGGGCTGTGGATGAAAGTTTTGGATCTATGGTAGATGGTGCAAAGGTTTGACAGAAATCCATGGAAGTTGCAGCAAGTATGTGCTGTCTTGTAAGAGTAGAATTATCGTCGAAGAAACAACGATTTCTCGACATAATTTTCACCAAAAACTTGAGAGAATTGAGGAGGGAATTGATAGCAAAATCACAGTTTATATGACAGCAAAGATGTCTAATTTAATCAAGAAAATTTTGGCAGTATAACAGCAAGGAAATTGGTGCAAGTTGCGATTGCAGAATTCTCGTCGAAAAATTTCAGCGGTGTACGACGAAAATTTGCAGCAACACAAAATCATTTTTAGAGATGAATTTCTCAATAGATCAATCTTAGATGGAAGCCAAGATGATCTATAAAGTGTATAAGAAATTTCATTCAAAAAAGATTGCAAAAAGATGGGTTAAGGCAACAATATGCGGCTGAAATTTTCTGTAGCATAGATTTTCAAGTGCAGCAGATTGGACATAAAAGATCAGTAGTTTATATTGAGAATTTTTCGATGAAACCAACGGGAAACCCACTGTTAGGAAGTGTCAAAGATGTCATAAAAATTTCGTAGAAATTTGGATAGAAACAACGTAGTTTCAAGATCAAACAAACAGTGCTATGCGGCTGAAATTTTACAATGCAGATTTTCAAGTATAGCAGATTAGACGTAAAATATCAATGGTTTATATTGAGAATTTTTTGACAAAACCAAAGGGAAATCTGCTGTTAGGAAGTGTCAAAGATGTCATAAAAATTTCGTGGAAATTTGAATAGAAAAAACACAATAGCAAGATCAAACAGATAGTGCTATGCGGTTAGAATTCTGCAATGTATCTTTCGTCGTAGAGATGAAAAATTTGTGACGAAAAGTTTATGCAGCGATATAGGAATAATTTTTTTGGGATTTTCAAATAAGGATAACTAAATTGCAGTAGCAGTAAGGTAGGAAACCAGAACCTGTTGCAATTCACTGGGAGATCAAAGGATGATCTACGGTGGTGGAGATGACGGCGAAATTTGGCGACGATCTTTTAAGCAATTGTGGGAATTGCTTTGGGTGATTGTGGAGGGTTGATGGATGGCTATGGAAGGGCAGCGAGATGCCAAGAACGCTGCTCTGATACCAAGTGTTAGAACCTTTGCATATTCTAAACTTGGGGTTGATCTCTTTAGGGGATTGGCCTCCTTGGAACTCTATAGGGGTCCCTCCCTCCAAGTTGCTGCTCAAAGGCTGCAGAAAAGATTCATCTATTGCTTATGAAAAGAGGAGGAATACATGACTATTTATAGGGCTTCTAAACCCTAACTCCTAATAGGACTCCTACTCAAGACTCCTACTTCTAACCAACTCCTAATATGACTCCTACTTAAGACTCCTATTCCTTTACAACTCCTAATTCTTAAGACTCCTATTCCTTTACAACTCCTAATTCTTCTCTAAAAAACAACCTCCTAACCCTAGCCGACCTTTTTACCTCTTTAATAGGGGTCGGCTTATGTAGGTTTTGCTAGTCATAGGTGCCTAGCAAGCCAATCACGTGAGTGATGGCACGTGTGACTTGATACAAAATCTTTTTGTTTATTATATTTTGACGTATATCACTTTATAACTATTGCATAAATGCATATATATATATTGTGATTTCCTTGGATTTGTGCAATGAGAATCGGATCGTGATGAGATCATGATAATGAGATCGATTCACCTTTAAACACATATCCTAAATAATCCCGGTCATAGGTTACTCGAGAGGGACATCGTGATAACCAGACAGACTGGTGTGCTGTATATCCGTCCATATGATGGATGCAGCTGGTCTCATAGCTGCTCGTGTAGGGACACTAGGGATACAGTACAGGTGCTCATTGGAGAATGAGTTCACTGATTGATCCGCTTATGGAATGCTGGATGGTTGATGAGGCCTTATTGTCAGACAGCGATTCCGTAGTCCTAGTGGTGTATCTGGTCCTTAGACTTGAGACACTAAGGATGTCCTGTATGAGTGCTCCACTCTTTGATACCAGACTTATAGGTTTGGTTGTCCCAGATCTAGTACAGCTGGTCATTGGGAGTGGTAGTCGACCTTACGAGGGCTATTGAGTGTCGATAGATGATCACCCACTCTCGGCGTCATGAGAGGAATATTTCATGTGTTTTTGCTCAGACAAATCCCTGGCCAGGGTCATTCGGGTTGAGAGAGAAAGAGTTCTCCGGGAGAATCCATTTAGAGCGAGACTCTAGTAGAAACCATATGGGTTTAACAACACCATGCTCGATATACGGTCTCTGGGATATTAGATAGATGAGGGACTATAGGTACACGGTAACTGAGGACAGACAGGTCCAATGGATTGGAGTCCCCTGTATCGTCTGGGGACTACGGCGTAGTGGCATAGTACGTCCGTAGTCGATGAGTCGAGTGAATTATTACAGAGATAATAATTCACTGAGTTAGAAGAAGTTCTAACAGGTATGACTCACGGCCAGCTCGATATTGGGCCTAGAGGGTCACACACATATGGTAGGCATTGCGATGAGTAGAGGTTCGGATATGAGATATCCGACGGAGCCCTTGTCTTATTGGATGCAGATCCAATACCCACTAGGGGAGGACCCATTAGGGTTTGATAGGGGACCACTATAAATAGGAGGGATTCAGAGCCCCATAGGCTAGAGAGCTTTTGCTTGCTTTTCCTATTCTCCTCTCCCTCTCCACCTCAGAGCAGGCCTGGAGTTTTGAGGAGCATCGTCGCAACCCTACTGTGTGGATCACCGCTAGAGAGGATGACGCTTGACCTCCTTCACCCTCTCTAAAGGATCTGCAAGGAAACAGGGATATACGATCTCCCTACGTAACACAATCTACTCTATACGTAGTTTTAAGTCTCGCGGATTTTGCGTACCAATCTTCGCACGACGACGAACATCTCTTTGGGAATCGAGGATTTTGTTTTTCTTGTTCTTCCGCTGCGCATGTGATGTTGCCCCCAAGATTTCCCAACAGTGGTATCAGAGCCAGGATGTTCGTGCGAATGATTGGTTTTCAACTGCGTGTGTTGTGTTTAGGAAGAATTTTGATGTCAAAATCGTTGACGCAAAAACAAGGAAGGGCAGCAACAGTTACTGCCCTCGATCTACGTGTGTGCAGCGCAGCCGAAGGTAGGAAGCACAAGGGCTGCGTCTGTAGCAGCCGGCCAGCGGCCTGCTTGCAGTAGGTTGCGTCCGGTGAGGCTGGCAGCCCACGGGCAGAGGCGCCTGCGGCCGCTTCTCCTACGAGGTGAGGCGCCGCAGGCAACGGCGCCTGCCGCCGCTGCTCCCGCGGGCGAAACTCACCCCATAGGGGCGGCCGCCCGGCGGGACAGCACCGCCTGCGAGCGTTGCCCGGCGGGACAACACCGCCTGCGGGCATTGCGCCGCGGGCAGAACCGCCCGCGGAGGCAGTAGTGCCCTAGGGGCGCCAACCTGCAAGGGCAGCACCACTTGCGGGTGTTGCCCCGCTGGCAGAACCGCCCGCGGGGGCGCCCACCCGCAGCGGCAGCGCCGCCTGCAGGCGAGGGCAGTGCCCTCGCCCCGCCGCACAGGCCGTCGCCAACAGGGTGGCGGCGGTGGTGGCAGTAGCAAAGGGGAGTAGGGAATTAGGGTTTTCTAGGAAAAAGATAGTTTTACCCCTCGAAATTTGAGAAATTCTAGTTTCTGTCTTTTGTCCAAATTATGAAAATACCCCTATAAATTCAGAAATTCCCTACATGTCCCTAATTTCAGAAAATATTAATTAATTAAAAGGTTAAGTTGATTATTATTTTTATTATTATCTAGTAGTCCTACATGATGATGATTATTTATACATGTGATGTATGATGTGTTGACGGATGATCATGGACCGTGTGATGTGTGTACTTGTGATTATTATTATTGAGGTATGCGAGCCTCCATTATATTTCTTGTTTATTGTCGATCCTGCATGCCTATGATTAAGTTGTAATCACATGAGGAGGCGTAGCGGGAGCATGGATGCGATAGCGGGACCCACGAGACGGACGATCGTGATACATCAAGATGTCGACAGAACCGACGAGGACGAGATGGACGATCATAGGGCATGAAGATGCACCGTTGCACACATAGATCTTGATGTGAGTGATTAGGCCTACTGGCTCGGGCCTAATCATATTAGGTTGTGGTCCATGATCATCTGGTGTGATTGCTTATACACATACTAGATATGTATATATATTTGCATGCGATGTAGATATATATTAAATATGTATATGTGTGACATGTCATATTAGAAGACCAAATCATAGAAACATCTCTCGATAATATTAAGTTGGTAAACGTGAGGCAATTAGATTGACCCACGTGGCCTTCCATCGTTATAAGTAGGAACCGATTCCCGGTGTAGGTTGAGTTGGTCGAGTCCCTCGAGACTCACCTATATCGCGATTCGCTATCTTGCTTACGACATAGAGATGTCATCGGTGACCTGAGGGCATGGTATACTTGGTCGAGTCCCTCGAGGGTATATCATCAAATCAGACTCATCTTGTAACGAAGGTGTTGACTTAACCAAGCATCATGGTTGGTCGAGTCCCTCGAGACCATGGTGATTCGGAGGCCGAGCAGGACGGGAATTACAAGGAGTTGTGATCGGCAAGAGTTGCCTACCTTTTAGGCTTAGTGTGATTGGTCGAGTCCCTCGAGGTTACACTAAGACGCTGATTGGATCCTGATCCCCACTAGAAGTCTGCCGGAGACTTCCGTTTCACGTGCTGAGGGTGTCGCGTGACTCGTTAGTAAAATAGTGGGAGAATATTAAGATAGAAGTCTATATCTTGATAGTTTATTTATTGCAAAATATGCATGTTCTTAATTTTTACTGCATCTTTATTTTCAGAAAATGTCGCTTTCAAATCCCTTACGTGGCATACTTAATGTCAACCGCCTCACTGGTCCAAATTATACGGATTGGCTCCGTAACTTGAGAATTGTTCTCACAGCGGAGAAAATAGTGTACGTCCTTGATATAGTGATGCCTGCGCCCGAAGAAGGGGCAAACGAGGATGAGATCGCTCGCTACGTGAAGTACATTGATGACTCCACTCTTGCTCAGTGCTATATGTTGGGCTCTATGACTCCTGAGTTACAGAGACAACATGAAAAGATGGATGCTAGATCAATTCTCCTACATGTTCGCAAATTGTTTGAGGAACAGGGAAGGACTCAGCGATATGAGATATCCAAGAGCCTCTTCCGCGCTAGGATGACTAAGGGGACACCAGTTCAGAACCATGTCCTAAAGATGATTGAGTGGATAGAGAAACTCACAAGTCTAGGAATGGTCATAACTTATGTTTGGACATTGTGTTTCAGTCCCTACCAGATTCCTTTTCACAGTTCATAATGAATTTTAATATAAACAAGCTTGAGGTGACTCTCCCAGAGCTCCTCAATATGTTGAGGGAGGCAGAGAGTACTATTAAGAAAGAGAAGCCAGTTCTCTACACTGGTGAGACCAAAAAGAAAAGGAAAGCAGAAAGGTCCCTTAAGAAGGGAAAGAGCAAGGGCAAACCAGGTAAAGCAAAGGTTACTAAGAAAGACCCAGCAAAGGACAAAGGCCAGTGCTTCCATTGTGGTAAAGATGGTCATTGGAAGAGGAACTACAAAGAGTACTTTGCAGTGAGGGCAAAATAGAAGCTTGGAGAAGCTTCAGGTACATTCATGATCAATCTCCAATTGTCAGAATTTTGTGATAGTGCATTGGTATTGGATACCAGTATTGCTTATCACATCTACAATTTATTGTAAATTCTAGCAAAGCCGAGGGGAGATTGACGAGAGGAACATTGCATAAAGGTTTGTTTATGCAAGACACTACTCCACATATCATGAATGTAAGTGTCTAAGAGGAAACAAGATGAGGTGAACAGTGCATACCTATGGCATTGTAGGCTAGGTCATATCCATGAGGGAATGATTCAAAAGTTGCTAAATGATGGATATCTAGATCCATTTGACTATGTGTCATATGCAACTTGTAAGCCTTGCCTTCGTGGAAAACTGACTAACTCTCCATTTAGTGGAACTGGAGAGAGAGCCACTGAGCTATTGGAACTCATACATAGTGATGTATGTGGACCCATGTCAACTTATGTCATTGGAGGTTACTCCTACTTCATTACATTTACTGATGATTTCTCAAGGTATGGATATGTGTACTTAATGAAGTACAAGTCCGAGGCCTTTGAGAAATTCAGAGAGTATAAGAATGAGGTGGAGAACCAGACTGGAAAGAGTATCAAAACTCTTCGATCAGATCGAGGAGGTGAGTATTTAAGTACAGAGTTTACTTAGTTCCTCAAGGACCATGGGATATTATCCCAATTGACACCTCCTTATAGACCTCAGCTCAATGGTGTATCTGAAAGGAGAAATCGTACGTTATTAGATATGGTACGGTCCATGATGAGTTTCGCTGACCTACCCATCTCATTCTGGGGATATACCCTAGAAACCGCAGCTTACCTTCTGAACAGAGTTCCAACTAAGTCGGTAGTGTCTACACCATATGAGATATGGAAAGGGAAGAAGCTTGATCTTAAGGTTGTTAAGATTTGGGGCTGCCTTGCCCACGTTAAAAGATACAACCCCGATAAGTTAGAATCAAGGACAGAGCGATGCAAATTTGTGGGATACCCCAAGGAAACTTGTGGGTATTATTTCTATCATCTCGAGGACCAAAAGGTCTTTGTAGCTAAGAGAGCAGTGTTCCTTGAGAAGGAACACATTCTTGGCGGAGACAGTGGGAGAATAATAGAGTTGAGCGAGGTTGGAGAACCAAGCTCAAGCACCACTCTACAGCCCGAGTCTATTCAGGTACCTAATACATAAGTATCAACTTTACGCATGTCTGATAGAGTATCCCATCCTCCTGAGAGATATATGGGACATATTAGAGGAGAGGATGTAGAGGATATTGATCCTCAGACCTACGAGGAGGCTATTATGAGTATAGACTCCGGGAAGTAGCAAGAAGCCATGAATTCTGAGATGGATTCTATGTACTCCAATAAGGTTTGGAACCTAGTTGATGCGCCCGAAGGTATTGTACCCATCGGTTGCAAGTAGATCTTTAAGAAAAAGATCGGAGTAGATGGAAAGGTAGAGACCTATAAAGCAAGGCTAGTGGCTAAGGGGTATCGCCAAAGGCAAGGTGTTGACTACGACGAAACCTTCTCACCCGTAGCAATGCTAAAATCTATCAGAATTCTATTGGCTATTGCAGCACACTATGATTATGAGATCTGGCAGATGGATGTGAAAATCGCATTCCTCAATGGGAACCTCGAGGAGGAGGTGTATATGATGCAACCTGAGGGATTCGTGTCCAAGAACTGCCCAGATAAGGTGTGTAGGTTGCTTAGATCCATTTATGGACTATAGCAAGCTTCCCGAAGTTGGAACATAAGATTTGATGAGGCAATCAGATCTTATGACTTCGTTAAGAATGAAGATGAGCCTTGTGTGTACAGGAAAGTAAGTGGGAGCGCTATCACCTTTTTGGTGTTATATGTGGATGACATCCTCATCATTGGGAATGACGTAGGAATGCTATCCACAGTAAAGGCTTGGTTATCTAGACACTTCTCCATGAAGGACTTAGGGGAAGCATCCTATATCTTGGGGATTAGAATCTATAGAGATAGATCCAAAAGGATGCTTGGCTTGTCCCAGTCCAGGTACATAGAAACCATTGTCAAAAGGTTTGGCATGGAAAATTCCAAGAGAGGTCTCATACCGATGAGACATGGGATATCGCTTTCTACGAGTATGTCCCCAAAGACTCCAGAAGAAAGGGCAAACATGAATATGATACCTTATGCCTCAACAATAGGGTCTATCATGTATGCCATGCTATGTACTAGGCCTGATATAGCGCATGCTCTGAGTGTCACGAGCAGGTATCAGGCAGATCCAGGCTTGGAGCACTGGAAAGTAGTAAAGTGTATCCTTAAGTACTTAAGAAGGACTAAGGATCTTTTACTAGTATATGGAGATAATAGCCTTAAGGTTGAAGGCTACACTGACTCAAGTTTTCAGTATGATGTCGATGATAGCAAGTCGAATTCAGGGTATGTGTACACCTTGAATGGAGGAGCTGTGTGCTAGAAGAGTTCCAAGCAAGATACCACTGCTGACTCGACCACAGAGGCAGAGTACATTGCTGCATCAGATGCAGCAAAGGAGGGAGTCTGGGTGAAGAAGTTCTTCACAGATTTAGGAGTCGTGCCAAGTAGCGAGGAGCCGACTTCCTTATATTGCGACAACTATAGGGCGATTACTCAAATAAGGAAACATATGTCTCATCAGAAGTGTTCTAAGGAGGTTCCATCTTATCAAAAAGATCGTAACCCGAGGAGATGTAGTAGTGGAAAGAGTTCCATCCGAAGATAACATTGCAGATCCACTAACAAAGTCGTTGTCTCAGATTATCTTTGAGCGTCACAGGGGTCTAATGAGGATCAGACACATAGGTGATTGGCTTTAGGTCAAGTGGGAGATTGCTAGTCATAGGTGCCCAGCAAGCCAATTACGTGAGTGATGGCACGTGTGACTTAATACAAAATCTTTTTGCTTATTATATTTTGGCGTATATCACTTTATAACTATTGCATAAATGCATACATATATTGTGATGTCCTTGGATTTGTGCAATGGGAATCGGATCGTGATGAGATCATGATAATGAGATCGATTCACCTTTAAACACATATCCTAAATAATCCCGGTCATAGGTTACTCAAGAGGGACATCGTGATAACCGGACAGACTGGTGTGCTGTATACCCGTCCATATGATGGATGCAGTTGGTCTGATAGCTGCTCGTGTAGGGACACTAGGGATACAGTACAGGTGCTCATTGGAGAATGAGTTCACTGATTGATCCGCTTACGGAATGCTGGATGGTTGATGATGTCTTATTGTCAGACAGCGATTCCGTAGTCCTAGTGGTGTATCTGGTCCTTAGACATGAGACACCAAGGATGTCTTGTATGAGTGCTCCACTCTTTGATACCAGACTTATAGGTTTGTTTGTCCCAGATCTAGTATAGCTGGTCATTGGGAGTGGTAGTCGACCTTACGAGGGCTATTGAGTGTCGATAGAGGATCATCTACTCTCGGCGTCATGAGAGGAATATTCCATGTGTTCTTGCTCAGACAAATCCCTGGCCAGGGTCATTCGGGTTGAGAGAGAAAGAGTTCTCCGGGAGAATCCGATTAGAGCGAGACTCGAGTAGAAACCGTATGGGTCTGACAACACCATGCTCGATATACGGTCTCTGGGATATTAGATGAATGAGGGACTATAGGTACACGGTAACTTAGGACAGACAGGTCCAATTGATTGGATTCCCTTGTATCGTCTGGGGACTACGGCGTAGTGGCCTAGTACGTCCGTAGTCGATGAGTCGAGTGAATTATTACAGAGATAATAATTCACTGAGTTAGAAGGAGTTCTAACAGGTATGACTCACGGCCAGCTCGATATTGGGCCTAGAGGGTCACACACATATGGTAGGCATTGCGATGAGTAGAGGTTCGGATATGAGATATCCGACGGAGCCCTTGTCTTATTGGATGCAGATCCAATACCCACTAGGGGAGGACCCATTAGGGTTTGACAAGGGACCTCTATAAATATGAGGGATTCAGAGCCCCATAGGCTAGAGAGCTTTTGCTTGCCTTTCCTATTCTCCTCTCCCTCTCCACCTCAGAGCAGGCCTGGAGTTTTGAGGAGCGTCGTCGCAACCCTACTGTGTGGATCACCGCTAGAGAGGATGACGCTTGACCTCCTTCACCCTCTCCTAAGGATCTGCAAGGAAACAGAGATATACGATCTCCCTATGTAACACAATATACTCTATACGCAGTTTTAAGTCTCACGGATTTTGCGTACCAATCTTCGCACGACGATGAACATCTCTTTGGGAATCGGGGATTTTGTTCTTCCGCTGCGCATGTGATGTCGCCCCCAAGATTTTCCAACAGGTTTTATATGAATGTCCCTCTCAATTAGGACTCTCCTAGCTAGAGTCCTAACAGAGTTCAGCAACATCTCAGAATGATTCACAAACACTTATCTCAGAGAACAGAGGATGGTTAAAGTCTAGAAGCAGTTCACGCATGGGTAGAAGCAAGTCAAGATCAAGAAAAGATATTGTTTGCTATAATTGTGGTGAAAAAGGACATTACAAGAACCAATGTAAGCAACCTAAGAAGAGCAAGAAAAAGGGAAAAGAAGTGGAGTCTATAGAGTCAAAAGATAATATCACAGCTACAATGCAGGGTGGTGATTATTTGATTTTATCTCCTTCGGATGATATTTTTTCTTGTGTGTGTCAGGATCTTGAGTGGGTGATTGACATAGGTGCTTCTTATCATGCTACACCACGGAGGGAGTTTTTTGCTACATACAGGTCTGAAAATTTTGGTGTTGTCAAAATGGGCAACTATGGCACAACAGACATCATAGGCATGGGTGATATCTATTTAAAGACCAACCTTGGCTGCAAGTTGGTGCTTACGGATGTGAGGCATGTGGTTGACTTGAGGCTGAATCTAATTTCAGTTGGAAGGCTAGATGATGAAGACTATGATAGCAGATTTCATAAAGGGCAATGGAAGCTCAGTAAGGGTTCTCTTGTTATAGCTAATGGAAAGAAACGTCATACTTTGTACAGGTTGCAGGCTAAAGCTTATGGTGAGCAGTTAAATGTTACAGAAAAAGACTTCAGCATGGAGTTATGGCATAGGCGATTGGGACACATGAGCGAAAAGTGGCTACAAGCTCTTTCCAAGAGAGAGGTATTACCAGACCTCAGACGTATACATCTGAACCCTTGTATTGATTGTTTGGCAGGTAAACAACATAGAGTTTCATTTGCTAGTCCTGCTTTGTCTAGAAAAATACATGCATTAGACCGTATTTATACAGATGTATGTGGTCCTTTGAGGACAAAAACTCATGGTGGATCTGTTGATGTTCTTGGTATAAGTGGTGCACTTTATTTTGTCACTTTTATAGATGATTTTTCTAGGAAAGTTTGGGCCTATGCTTTGAAGACTAAAGATCAGGTGATTAATGTCTTCAAAGAGTTTCATGCCAGGGTTGAAAGGGAGACAAAAAGGAAATTGAAATGCATAAGATCAGATAATGATGGTGAGTATACAGGATTATTTAATGACTATTGCAGGTCATATGGGATCCAACATGAGATGACAGTTCCTGATATACCTCAACATAATGCAATTGCAGAGAGGATGAACCGCACCATCATGGAAAAGATCAGATATATGCTTTCACAGGCTAAGCTACCCAAAAGGTTTTGGGATGAAGCATTGAGGACTGCAGTTGATGTGATCAACTTATCACTATGTACAGCCCTAGATGGTGATGTTGCAGAGAATGTATGGTCAGGGAAAGATGTTTCCTACAAGCATTTGAGGGTGTTTGGTTGTCGTACATTTGCACATGTTCCAGATAATAAGATGTCCAAGATGGATGGTAAGACTAAAGAATGTATTTTTCTTGGTTACTCACATGATCATTTTAGTTACAGGCTTTGGGATCCAGAAAAGCAGAAGGTGTTTAGAAGCAGAGATATAGTCTTCTTTGAGGATCAAACTTTTGAAGATTTGAAGAAGAAGGCACCCGCCAATACTTCTGCAGAAGGATTAGCAAATTGTGACCCAATTACTCGTTCAGTATATCAGGGTGATGGGGGAGATGTGCAGGAAGATAGTGTAGAGCCTGATATTGATCTACCTACAAGACATGTTGAGCAAGAAGAAGTAGGAGAGCAAGTTCCAACAGAACCTCAGTTGAGAAGATCTTCCAGACAACATCAACCTTCCAGAAGATACTCTACATATGAGTATGTGATGTTTACTGATGCAGTTGAACCAAAGAGTTACCAGGAAGTAGTTGAAAGTGAGTAGAAAGAGAAGTGGTTAGTTGCTATGCAGGAAGAGATGGATGCTCTTAAGAAGAACCACACTTATGATTTGGTGCTACTACCAAATGGAATGAATGCCTTGAAGAACAAGTGGGTTTTCAGGTTGAAGACTCAAGAATATTGTTCTCAACTAAAGTACAAAGGTAGATTGGTTGTAAAAGGCTTTAGTCAAAAGAAAGGTATTGACTTTGAAGAGATTTTTTCTCCTATTGTTAAAATATCTTCTATTCGTGTTGCTCTTGGTATTGCTGCTAGCCAAGACTTGGAGGTTGAGCAGTTAGATGTGAAGACAGCTTTCCTTCATGGGGATTTGGAGGAGGAAATTTATATGGAGCAACCAGAAGGCTTCAAAGTTAAAGGTAAAGAGAACTTTATCTGCAAATTGAAGAAAAGCTTGTATGGGCTAAATCAAGCTCCAAGACAGTGGTACAGAAAGTTTGATTCATTTATGATAGAAAATGGATATAAAAGAACGGCTTCAGATCATTGTGTGTACATCAAATGGTTTGGTGAGGATTTTATTATTCTCTTACTTTATGTTGATGACATGCTTATTCTTGGAAAAGATATGTCTAAAATTGATAGATTGAAGAAGGAACTGAGTTAGTCTTTTGCAATGAAGGATATGGGGTCAGTAAAGCAAATACTAGGTATGTAGATTTCCCGTGACAGAAAAAATAAGAAGATTTGGTTATCACAAGAGAAATACATCGAGAAGATATTGGAAAGATTTAGTATGAGCGATGCAAAGCTAGTTAGTTCTCCTCTTGCAGGTCACTTCAAGTTGTGCTCAGAACAGAGTCCGTCAAGTGATGAAGAGAAGGAGAAAATGCAAAAGGTTCCTTATGCTTCAACAGTTGGAAGTTTAATATATGCAATGTATGTATGAGGCCAAACATCGTATATGCAGTTGGTGTTACTAGCAGATTTCTTGCAAATCCAAGCAAAGAGCACTAGGCAGTAGTGAAGTGGATTTTTAGATATCTTAGAGGGAACTCTAAGGTTTGTTTAAACTTTGGAGGTGGACCACATGTGTTGACAGGTTACACAGATGCAGATATGGCAAGAGATTTAGATACGAGAAAGTCTACTTTATGTTATGTACTTACTTTTGCAAGGGGAGCTGTGTCATGGCAATCCAGGTTGCAAAGGTACATTGCTCTCTCCACCACAGAAGCAGAATATATTACTGCTACAGAGGTATGCAAAGAAATATTATGGATGAAAGAATTCTTACAAGAATTGGGGTTGAAACGGAAAAATTATGTGGTGCATTGTGACAGCCAGAGTGCTATCCATTTGTGTAAGAACCCAATGTTTCATTCCAAGTCAAAGCATATAGATGTCAGATACCACTGGATTCGAAATGTATTTGAAGAGAAGCAGTTGCAGCTTCAGAAAATACACGCAGATGACAACGGAGCAGACATGTTGACAAAAACTTTACCAAAAGAAAGACAGAAGATATGCCGATAGTTGGTCAGCATGACTTCACATTGAGGAGTCATGGGACAGCCTCCCTTATGGGCTGAAGGGGGAGGTTGTTGGGCTAGCAGCCCACAAATTTAGCCCATAGTGGGCTTGGGCAGCCCACAGCTCACCCCCTCTTAATCTAACCCTAATTAACATTAGGGGGAGTGTGGTGGCTGCGTTTTGGAGGCAGAAAAATGCATAAATAGGACAGCAACGTGGGAGAAAAAAACATAGCCACGGGATTCCAAAGAAAAGGAGGAAAACAAGGTAAAAAAAGGAAGAGAAAGAAATAGAAGAAGACAAGGACAACGCAGAAAGATTGTTCTCAATCATCTAGGAGTGTTCTCATCTCGGGTTAGATCAAATCTATAGTAGACTCTTGCTGTGATTATTTGGGGAGGTTTTAGATATTGTAGGCAATGATGTGATCATTGTATCCCAATTATTCTCTTGTGATTGTTGCTAGTTTAGGACAAGAGATTGATATTTGTATATTCATTATTCTCATAGTGGATTATCTCTAGTTTGCCTCGTAGTTTTTACCCTTGACATTGGAGGGATTTTCCATGTATATCTTGATGTTCTAGTATTTGTTCATATACAAAAGAAGGAATAACCTTTGGAATAGCTGATTGCCATGGTCCGATTCAGTCACAACCTTGCTACTGTTCCCTCATTTCTAGAATAGCTGATTGCCATGGCTCACGCCTCCTTCCATGTCCCATTCTCTTTTACAAAGTTACACTATTGTGGATCTCGCCTCGTCTCTCGGTTCTCTTCTTGGGCAACAGGTAGTTAGTTGCATAGGCTGTTGTTTCTTTAATATTTCCTAGTTTTTTTTTAGACCTCGTTCCATTTTCCCACCCCTCCTCGTTAGACTCCCCACTGTTTCTAGAATCTATAGCGAATTGCCAGCACAAGGATGATACCATAAATCAGAGAAATAAACCTTCCAACCCAAACACAATTTATATATGCACCCCTTAACTGGAAACAATTTTACTTCCTTTTTTATCTTTCACTAAATGGAAGCGTACAATTGAGTATCGAACAGGTAAAACACATCCAACATCCCATGCAAAAGAAACTAAAGAAACCTGATGTAAAAAATCTGATCACGCGCAATCCAAAGTGCGATTGTATACGGTGGGGGGTCGAAGGAGTTACAAGCACTTTGAAATCATCAAATTCCTGCAATAGTGTATGCGTCCTGATCCTGAGTCCAGCATATAGAACAAAAAGGATACAAAGGAATGCAAGATCAACACCTTGAGGACATCAACAGAAAGTTCCATCAGTTGCAGCCTCCTTAAAGACTCCGACAAGACAGCATCAGACTGCGAAGAAGCATCAGCAAGCTCAAGCTTAATGGTACTCCACGACCAATTTACATTCTCTGGATCATAATGCAATATCAAATCGATGAAAAACCACACAAATTACCTCATCATGTTGGTTTCCGAGAATATCTTTGATCCTCATGACCTCTCCAACGATCCGGCCCTCCTCTTCGATATCCTCGGTGAGTGCCTCCGCCTCGTCATTCGTCTAGTTGCTCACCGCCCCGTTCAAGGACTCGGGCCCGTCGGTACCGCTGTCCGCCTTGCTCTCCTTCTCTCCGAGCCTCCTCATGCTGCCGTCCCCCTCGGCCCCTCTCAGCTCGACGCGGTCAGAGCCGAAGCACCGCGGCAGCAGCGCAGCGAAGAGCTTCTCAACGATCTTATCCCACCAGGATCGCTTGCTCGATGACCTCGAAGATGTCGGAGTTGGCGCTTCGGAAGAACTTCCTCCAGTAATCGACCCACCCGGACGAGCTCGCCATGGCGACAACGGCGAAGAACGACCCGGCGTATACGAGGCCAAATCCGTCTCACCAGAGCGGTCCGCGTTAGAAATCGACTCCAAGAACGAATCTTGGCCGCAGGCTCCGAGACCGGTGACCGAAAAAACTAATGGGGCACAAATCTTTTCGCCGATCAACGGCGGTTCCGATGGGCACAACCGAGACCACGCGAAAAAGACAACGGAAAGATCCGACCTTTCCGACAATCCACATACAGTGCCAATCAATCCGACCCTCCAGAACTCAAAATTAGAGATTAGGGTAATGACAACCGGTCCGATTTGTTCCCGTACCAAAGGAGACCAGAACCCGATTTGTTCCCGGCGGCGAGCGGTGCAGGAGAGGCGGCTGTGGAGCGGTGCAAGAGCGGCGGCGGTCGAGAGCGGTGTAGGTCGAGCGGGGTAGGTTGGAAAGAGGAGAACAAAAGAAATGTTTCGGCGAGAAAAATATATATATATATTTAATAATTAAAAAAATAAAATTACGTTTTTATCCTCTTCTCTTTTTTTTACATGATTTTTTCCGTCAATAAAAAAATTTCAATATTATTTTTTAATCACAAGAATCGAAATACTAATGATAATTAACTATATGAAATTATCTATAATTACCTCTTAACTTTTCGATGGATGTTTGTGCTGCAAGAAAAAACACAACATTCTGCAGGCGTATGATGCCCATGTATGGCAACCGAATTTATTTGTGTAATGCTAAATGTATATTTTGTGTCGAGAAAAGAGTCCACTGCGTATATGCACACGTGTGTGTATATCAGAATTTTTAATGCCATGATACTGGTATAGATACGTGTATAAATCAGACGCTACACGATATATGCAGATGCTTGTGTTGACTAACATGATGAATGGATAAATCGACAACGACGCCCGTCCGATTCGACGTTGCTAAAGATGGACTCCGCAAAAGCATGCTTACTTGTCATCCGTCCATTTCTGCGTCCATTTGTCTTCTCGCCACAGAACAAGGAGAGCCGCTCGCGACCAACACTGCTCCTCCCTCTATAACTGTCAACCAAACCCCCTTCCCCTCAACCCTCCATTTCATTCCCTTATTAGCAAGCAGCAGCAGCAGCAGCAGCAGCCCTGGAGGCGGTGGCGTTCCCCCTCTCCACCTGCCCGATATGGAGGCCTCTGCCCCCTCCCTCCTCCTCCTCCTCCTCCTCTTCCTCCTCCTCTTTGCGTCTTCTCTTTCGCGCCCTTCTTCGGCCCTCTCTTCTGACGCCGGAGCCGCCTCCACCGCGCGCCGCCAGCTCCTGGCCCTCATCGAGAATGGAA
This sequence comes from Musa acuminata AAA Group, assembly GCF_036884655.1. Classification (NCBI taxonomy): domain Eukaryota; kingdom Viridiplantae; phylum Streptophyta; class Magnoliopsida; order Zingiberales; family Musaceae; genus Musa; species Musa acuminata. The sequence goes on along the minus strand of NC_088348.1, from coordinate 22,786,098 downwards.
TCCTCCCCGACGACTTCGAGTTCGACATCGAGATCGGAGTCCGCATCGCCAATCCGCGCCTCCGCCGCGCCTACATCGCCCTCCGAGCCTGGAGGAGCGCCATCTACTCCGATCCTTTCAACTACACCGGCAACTGGCAGGGCCCCGACGTGTGCACCTACAACGGCGTCTTCTGCTCCCCAGCCCCCGACGAGCCTTCGCTCAACGTCGTCGCTGGCGTCGACCTTAACGGCGCCGATATTGCCGGCCACCTCCCCCCGGAGCTTGGCCTCCTGACCGACGCTGCGCTCTTCCACATCAACTCCAATCGCTTCTGCGGCACCATCCCCAAGAGCTTCTCCCGCCTCGTCATCCTCCGCGAGCTCGACGCCAGCAACAACCGGTTCGTCGGCCCTTTCCCGCGCGTCGTTCTTGGCCTCCCCTCCCTCACATACCTCGACCTTCGGTTCAATGACTTCGAGGGTGCTCTGCCACCGGAGCTCTTCGACAAGGAGCTCGACGCCATTTTCTTGAACGACAACCGCTTCAGCTCTGGCATCCCTGACAACTTCGGCAACTCCAAGGCCTCCGTCGTCGTGCTCGCCAACAACAAGCTCGGCGGGTGCATTCCGGCCAGCGTCGGAAACATGGGAACCACCCTCAACGAGCTCATCCTTCTGAACAATGGGCTCGTGGGGTGCTTGCCGCCGGAGATGGGGATGTTGGGCAACGCGACGGTGGTGGACGCCAGCTGGAACTCTCTCACCGGCGAGCTCTCTAAGAGCTTCCAGGGGCTGAGCAAGGTGGAGCAGTTGGATCTGTCGCATAACGTCCTCATGGGTGTGCTTCCGGGGAGGCTCTGCCAATTACCGAGCCTCGCCAACTTCACGGTCTCGTACAACTTCTTCACAGGCGAGGCTGAGGAGTGCGTGCCGTCATCAACGAAGTCGGAGCTGGTGGTCGATGACAGGAGCAATTGCCTCGCGAAGAGACCGAGACAGAAGTCGAACAGGTTGTGTGCGCCGGTGGTGAGCCGCTCTGTCGATTGTGGCCGTTTCAAATGTGGATCTTCTCCGAACAAACCCACTTCGTCTCCTGCGAAACCATCTCCGAGGCAGAAGACAACATCGCCGCCGCCGAAGTCGAAGCCACCTGTTCGTTCACCACCTCCGTTGGTCCACTCACTTCCACCGCCAACTCCAGTCTCCTCGCCGCCACCGCCGCAACAGAAAAAATCTCCCGCCAGACCAGTGCATTCATCACCACCACCACCATCGTCCTCGGAGTCACCGGTTAAGCGAGTTCGCTCCCCGCCACCCCCAGTCAAGACTCCAAAGTCATCGCCACTACCAACGCATTCACCACCTCCTTCAGTTCGCTCACCATCTCCAAGTTCCTCACCACCACCTCCTCCAGTTCACTCATCACCCCATCCGAATTCCTCACGGCCACCATCACCATCACCGCCTGTCTATTCACCACCTCCACCGATTTATTCACCACTACCTCCGCTGATTCATTCACCACCGCCACCAACCCATTCAGCACCTCCACCATCCCAGCACTCTTCACTACCTCCGGTTTCCTCACCAACATCTCCAGTCCATTCACCACCCCTACGTGTTCAGTCACCACCACCGCCATCACCACCAGCTGCATCACCTCCGTCACCACCAGTGCACTCATCACCTCCGCCACGACCGGCGCACTCACCACCACCACCAACTGCATCACTTCCGCCACCACCAGTACACTCTCCATCGCCACCACTAGCGCACTCACCACTGCTGCCACCGGCGCGCTCACCATCGCCTCTGCCACCACTAATGTACTCACCACCACCACCATCACCACCAGCTGCATCACCTCCGTCACCACCAGTGCACTCATCACCTCCGCCACCACCAGCGCACTCACCACCACCACCAACTGCATCACTTCCGCCACCACCAGAACACTCTCCATCGCCACCACTAGCGCACTCACCACCGCCGCCACCGGCGCGGTCACCATCGCCTCTGCCACCACTAATGCACTCACCACCACCACCATCACCACCAGCTGCATCACCTCCGTCACCGCCAGTGCACTCATCACCTCCGCCACCACCAGCGCACTCACCACCACCACCAACTGCATCACTTCCGCCACCACCAGTACACTCTCCATCGCCACCACTAGCGCACTCACCACAGCCGCCACCGGCGCGCTCACCATCGCCTCTGCCACCACTAATGCACTCACCACCACCACCAACTGCATCGCCTCCGCCACCGGCAGCGCACTCACGACCACCACCGACAATTGCATCGCCTCCGCCACCAGTAGCGCACTCATCACCACCAGTAATTGCATCGCCTCTGCCACAACTAGTGCACTCACCACCACCAGTAATTGCATCGCCTCCGCCACCACTAGTGCGCTCACCGCAGCCACCAACTGCATCGCCTCGGCCACCACCAGTGCACTCACCGCCGCCACCAACTGCTCCGCCTCCCCCACCACAATTGCACTCACCAACACCACCAGCGCATTCATCACCGCCACCTGTTCGGTCACCACCGCCACCACTAGTGCTCTCACCACCGCAACCAGTTGCATCGCCTCCACCACCTCCAATTACCTCGTCTCCACCACCACCACCAGCACACTCACCGCCAACTCCACCACAAGTGCACCCATCGCCACCTCCAACCCCTTCACAACCCAAAGGCTTCTCCGCATCACCACCGATCTCATCTCCTCATCAAGCTCCTCCGTCTCCACCACCAACACCTCCAACCGACAACGACGTCCTTCCACCAGTCGGCGGATTGAGCTATTCATCGCCGCCGCCCCCCATCTATCCGGGATACAATTAGCCATACCTCGATATCTTCTAGTGCACCCAAATCTGTAGAGCATAGCGGCGCAAAAGAGGAGGCGCGACAGGCAGCAGCATGGAAACCATCTCATCGTCTTCATGCAAAGGAATTGCCAGCCTACGTATCTGCTCTTCCCTTCTGCGACCATTTCATATGTTCCTTTAATTGTAGGTAGATGGATTTTTACAATGCCGTCCTCGACCTCCTCTTTTACATGCGTTACTTCGTTAGACTCAATTGTTTGTGAGATCGATGACACTTGATCTACTGCTCTTCCTGATATATGCAATAATTGATGGTAGGCAAAACTCAAATAGAAGAAGAAGAAGAAGAAGAAGAAGAAGAAGAAGAAGAAGAAAAAGATACAGCGGCGAGTTCATCATGATCATGTTGAGATCAACGCGACAAGAGGCGCTCTCGTGATTGCCTGAGTTGGAGGGAGGGTAGATTGGCTTGATGAAGTGTGCCAAAGAGGGACAATCAAATAATGGATTCATAAGAAATAAATAAATAAATTTCCATGGAGAAACTAAAAACTTTGAATTTTGCAATTGTAGATTTGGCTTAATTCCCAAATAACATGGTTTAGACCATGAAAGCACATACAAACAGAGCATCGATCCATAAAATTGTAGATTTGGTTTTTCAAGGAAAATGGCCAATGATAGCAAAATTGTTTACACAAACCAGGAAAAACTTCAATTTCTTACAACACTAATATATTTATTGACATAATAAAATCATAATAAAAGATATTCTTTTGAAAAAAGAGAAAATGGTTTTACATAAATAATAATAATATTATTATAAACATTCTATTTTTTGAACACAAATCACGCGAGAAACAATATTTTATGTGGACGATACGACAGCATCATCATCATCATCAATTCATTCGAATCTCGAAACGGAAAACTGCCACCGAAGACAGATACAAAATTAGTCTTTTTTCTGTGTTGGAGACGGAGAGCGAGGTCAGAGAGAGCTCCGTTCAGCTCCGACACCGTGTGATGGCGGAGCAGCTGCGGACGTAGGGGTTCACCTCGGCGCCGGGGCGGCAGTTGTAGTAGGAGGCGCCGCGGCTCGAGCAGGGGACGCTGTCCCGGCGAAGGGCGTTGTAGCTGATGTATATGGAGGTGGCGAGGACGCGGCGGCTCGCCTCGGACCCAAGGTCGAACTCACAGCCGGCGAGGCACTCCGCGATGGTTCCGCGGCAGCCGGAGAGGGAAGGGTTCCAGCCCAGGGGCAGCTGACCCTCCACTCCTTTTCCCCTCTCCCCTCCGGCAACGGTGATGAAGAGGAGGAAGATGAGCGTAACGGTGAGCAAAGGGAATGCCTTCGTTGGTCTCGCCATGTGTTGGTTGCTTCGTCTTACTTCTCCCCCTATTCCCCTCTCTAAGAGAAAAGAAACAAGGAAGAGAACTCTATCGCTCGCTCGCTCTCTCTCGCTCTCTCTCTCTCTCTCTGGTCCTAATATATATACATATATATTGTAAATAGTAATAATGGAAATAAAAAAAACAATTTTTGAAAAAATGAATTCATAGTGATATTTTAAAATAGTTTTTATAATTTTTAATTTTATTGGAGGATGGAAGGAAATAGGAACAGCATGATTATACTTTGATTGCAAATATTGAGTTTGGATGCTGAATATTAAATTTGACTATGAAGAGCTTGAAAATTGGTGAAAACAATTGAGTTTGATTGGTATAAATTTTCAACCAATTTTTTTACTGATAATTTTTTCTTAAAGGAACATATCAAATGAAAACTGAAGACCGAGACAGGTGAAGAATAATTAATGGTTACATCAATTGAGATTGCATCCACACACACATTCCAACATCATGCAGGCCACCTTCACTTTGTAGTAGTCCACCACTCTTTGGGGATATAACGTGACTATATGCTGAGATAGTCAAACTTCTTGTTTGCAGTCCACCTTATGATCATTTTATTCATTTATTTTTAAATTTTCTGTTTGCAGTTATCATCATCGTTCTATTTATTCATTTCTCCCATCACTCAAAGTTCAATCATTATAAACGATTAGATTGAATACACATCAAATTATAATTTTATATGAGGGGCTTTATTAATTTGTATGGTGTAGAAGTATTAAAAGAACATATGGAGAGAACATCGCAAACCTATGGCCATGGAGACTTCCTGACTTTGCTTCTTTTATTTCTCTCTCCCTAAATATCCTTCGATCCTCGGCTCCTTTTTTTTTTTTTTTTTTTTTCGAGGGTAAAACTATTATTTTTTTTTAAGGGATGAGGAAGCAATGAGCAAGGACTTTTACTATTGTTGAAGGATAGTCCAAAAAAAATTCTTGTCATCTCCAAGATCAATGCTCAACCAATTCAAATTGTCCATGAATCAAGCATGAATCCATATATTTATTGACCATATATGTAAGTACTATTTTCTCGATTAGTGTTGAGTCATAAAAATTGCTTTTCTTCATTGTTATCATTTCTTTATGATGATATGAATATAATTTTATCTATAGTCACTTCTTTTTATTTTTTATTTTTAGTATTTGTTGGGAAGAAACCTGTTAAAGCGGAATATTCTTTTCCGTCTTTGTGTATCAAAATGGGTTCCTCATCAAAATACCAACTTGATATCCAAATAAAAATATCAACCAGCACAGCATAAACAATAGAGCAAAAATCAACCACACAGTGAGACCAAATCTTTTTAACGTGGAAAACCCAATGTGGGAAAAATCACGGGACCGTAGTCCACCTCAAACTTCCACTATCAATAATAATAATAACAGGTTTACAGTAGGTCTTCTCTAGAATAACTAGAGGATCAGAATAACATCAAGATCATAAATCTTGGCTCAAGAATAGCATATCTTCATCGTATAGGATGGATCTCCTCGAAAGAGAATTCTAGGTCTCACAAAATAGATATCACAGGAAAATACTTTAGAGAGGATAAACTGCAGATCAACACCGTTAAGATTGTAGAGTTTGCTGCAAGGATTCTTCACAAAAAATTTGGGCTGAAACTGACAATGTTTAGCCACCGATCGTCAAGCAAAAAACTCAGAAACATAATCTTTCTCTCTCTATTTCTCTCTCCTCTTTTCTCTGCATGCCGCCGCACGCTGCACGCTGCAATCTCACTACGCACACCTCACCAAACCCTATCTCTCTTGATTTCTTTGATTTGGGCTCATGGCCCAAATTTGTCCAAGCCCACATATGGGTTGGACCCAACAATTCTCCCCCTCCAGCTCATATGGTGGGCTGTACTAAGCCCGCTCTTCGCCTACATGCTTCAAGCTTCTCCTTAGACAAAGACTTTGTCAACATTGTTAGGATCGAGAGCACTAAGAGGGGGGGGGGTGAATTAGAGCAGCGGAAATCTTTCAGCGATTTAAAAATGAAAGCTGCGTTCGTTCGATAAAAATGATTTCGATGTAAAAGCCGATTTTAAGATTACTTAAGATTAAGTGCAATTTTACTTCTAAACGCAATTTACGTTTAAACCCAGTTTGCGTCTAAGCGCAGTTTACGTCTAAACGCAGTTTGCGTCTAAACATAATTTACGTCTAAATGCAGTTTGCATCTAAACGCAGTTTTACGTCTAAACGCAGATTTACGTCTAAACGCAGATTTACGTCTAAACGTAGATTTACGTCTGAACTCAGTTTACGTCTAAAACGCAGTTTTACGTCTAAACGTAGTTTGCGTCTAAATGTAGTTTTACGTCTAAACACAGATTTACGTCTAAACGCAGATTTACGTCTAAACTTAGTTTACGTCTAAAACGTCTAAACACAGTTTGGACAGTTTTACGTCTAAACGCAATTTTACGTCTAGACGCAATTTCAAAGGGATCTGAACTTAGAAACTCGTTCGTAAAAGCGCAGAAGACAGTTTTGCAGAATCAAGGCGTAAACGTAAACTGCAATGTAAATATCGTACGAAAACACTGGTTTACGTTTGAAAACAGATTCGGAAAGATTAGCACTTAGAAACTTGTTCGTGAAGATGCAGAAGACAGTTTTGCAGAATCAAAACGTAAACGTAAACTGTAATGTACGAAAACACCGATTTACGTCTGAATGCAGATTCGGAAGGAACAACACTTAAAAACTTGTTCGTAAAAGCGCAGAGAGCAGTAGTTATGAAGGAGGTTTGCAGTAATGATAAAGTGCTCAAAATAAATGCAAACCAGAGATTTAGAGTGGTTCGGTCAGTCTTGACCTACTCCACTTTTGGCTTCCTCCACCGACGACGTCACCGACGTCAACTAGAGGCCTTCCTTCAATAGGCGAAGGCCAACTGCCCTTTTACAGTTTCTCTCCTTTTGATAGGCTCAGGAGACAACCTTTACAGACCTTTCTCTCCTCACTTTACAACTCAAAACTTGAAGAACAGAAGGAGGAGACTTAAAGGATTTACAACACTTTTGAGCTCTTAGAATCACAGAAAAGATCAAGATTTCGGTGTAGGTCTGTATCTTTTCAGTGCTGAATGGGTGGGGTATTTATAGGCCCCAACCCAATTCAAATTTCGAGCTCAAAACGATCAAATCCCGGAATTTCGGGATCAGGCGGTTGCACCTCTTGACTGGAGAGGTTGCACCGCCTGGTAGAGCTCGAAGACCGAGCTCAGGCGGTGCCACCTCTCTGTCAGGGAGGTTGCACCGCCCAGTCTCGCTCGGAGACTGAGCCCCAGGCGGTGCCACCTCCTGGCTGGGGCGGTTGCACCTCCCAGTCTCGCTGGGAGACATAGCCTGGGCGGTGCTACCTCCTGGCTGGGGCGGTGCCACCTCTTTCACTATTTCAGCTCACTTGGTTTGGCTCCAAACTTGGCCCAAACCAGTCCGAACTTGGGTCTAATTGGCCCCTACTTGGGTTATAGGATTAACACCTAATCCTAACCCTAATTAATGTGCTAACTATGATTTTAAAGACATTTTATAAGCTATTACAAAGTCCGCAAGTCAAGACTTCTTCTAGCGAGCTTTCGGCAAACTTCCGGCGGTCTTCCGATGAACTCTCGGAAACCATTCTGCGGACTCCTGGCAAGCTCCTAGACTTCACGATTTGTTCTTAGCGAGTTCCAACGAGCTTCTTCGGCAAGCTCCGATCTTTCTCGGCGAGCTCCGCGAACTCCCAACGAACCTTCCGACGAGCTTCCGAAAAACCCTTCGGCAAGCTCCCAACTCATTCTCGGCTAGTTCCGGTAGCATTCCCGACGAACCTTCGGACTTCCGTCGAACACTCGAACTTGCAACAAATCCTTCGCGCTTGACTTCGACACTTTGCTTCGCTTTATGTCTTCATCGTTATCATAGCTAATCCTGCACAATTAAAGCAAAACTTCGATCGAGACAATTAATCCTAAGCAATTAACTAAGTTGTCCGGCATGTCATTGGTCCCTCGACGCTTCGTCCGATTCTTCGGCGCATCGTCCTTTCCTGCAGCCTATTGCCTAATCGGCTAGTTGACTCCGCAACTCCGATATCCTTGGCACAATACCCGCTCTTCTTGGCCCGATGCCCGAGTCCACGGCCCGAAGCCTTCTGTCGATACGTCGACCGATCCACCGCCCCGACGTCCAATCTTCTGACATGTTCCTCCGGCACAACATGATGTTCCTGCTTTAATTGTCTCATCCTGATCGAAGCACCCTGCGTCACTCAAAACGCAGATTAAATCATAAACATATATCAAGTAGTTTCATCATCAAAATACGAGATTCAACAATCTCCCCCTTTTTGATGATGACAACCACTTGATGACGGAGTTAAACTTAACTCCTGGAGTTTAAACAAACTCCCCCTATCAATATGCCATATTGATAGGACCTTGAATTCAACCTGAATTCAAGTCATTGCAATATTCATCATGAATACTTGCAACACGTCAACATGAACATATGCATAAACTTATGCATCACATGTCATGTCATCAACATACTTTCATCAACATACTTCTCCCCCTTTGTCATCAACAAAAAGGAGAAGTATCACAATCAAGTGTTTGTGATATTGGTTCAACTCATTGCATGAAAAACATATTATCAAGTTTTATCATCATGCAGTTTTGAAGCCAGAAAATTTAGCAAATGTTACATCATGCTTAGAATATTCAGGCTATCAAGTTTTAGATATGCAAGTTTTACAGCATACAAGATAGCACTTTTAGAACATGCAAGCCAGCAGTTTTGAGATGTTCAAGAAAGCAACTCTTGCTTCTTGAGATATGCAAATTTGTCAAGTTTTGCTAGATGTGCAAGTTAGCATTTTTGCCTCTTGAGATAGGCAAGATAGCACATATGCTTCTTTTGAGATAGCAACTTTTCGCTTCTCTTTAGACTACAAGCTAGCAATTTTTACGATATACAAGTTTCGCAATATACAAGCTAGCAAAAACTTCGAAAGCAAATGCAAGATAACTTTCTATTGTAATGTGCAGGTTGCAAGTCTTGCTTCTTGAGATATTCAAGATAGTGATTTTCAAGAAGACAATTTTTGCTTCTTGAAATAAGCAAGTTAGCAATCAAGTTTTTGCATCTTCTTGACTTGTGCAAGCTAGCTATCTCCCCCTTTGTCATTGTCAAAAAGAAAGGAAGAATACAGTTTTGTAGTTCTTTTTCCTTTTACAAAGATTTCAAAATCATGACAAAGGATGAATAATCAAGTTATGAATGTCAAGACAATTTTTCATCATGAATATTTTATCATTGCATGCATCGTTATCATAGGTTGAAGTATTACATGCATAATTTCATATCATCATTCATAATTACATTAATGTTTCAATATAGCAATTTCTTCTCAAAGTGTGTAACTTAGCACTCATAGCATTTTAAATCATGATTTACATCATATGCAACACATCACATCATAATTAGAAAGCACAAGTATTGCATGCATAATTGCACATCATAAATGTTTCATATCATGATGGTATCAATTTTGTCAAATTATATCCTACCATGCATGATCAAAACTTCTCCCCATTTTATCATTGAAAACAAGAAGAAAGTAGGGGGTAGAGCATAAAAGTGTTAAATATTTCAATATCATAGATCAAGTCATGATTCGTGATTCATCATAAAGCAAATTAATTTTCAATCATCATATAAGGCATTTAAAGAATTTTTTGAAACATAGAAGAATGATTAATTTAAGCATGTAATGTTTCAATCAAAATCAAGTCATGAATACCAATACTTTCATATTGTGAGTATCAATTCATGAATACCAAAAGATATTATTTGTGATTTCAATTTTGCAAGATCATGATTTTAATAATTATTCTCTTTAGCAAAGAATCACAAAAGCACTTTATTTTTGCATAAGAAATCTCATTATATTATGATTTATAAATTCTTTTTCTGCACATGAATCATAGGAGATATGTATGTGAAACAAATCTTTGCAAGCAAAGACACTATCATTCATATTTCAAGATGGAATTTATAAGCAGGAATCATTTCATCAAATCCATTTTAGAAAAATATTTTTCATAAGTGTATGAGAAAATCCGATTGTTAGGATACCAATTGTTAAGTAAATCCGAAAATGAAATTAGTACTTTCATGCATTCGGATAAGATTTTGCTATAGATTTTCAAGTTCAATTATGAAGATAAAACATGCTCATGATCATAAAAATTTATGTATCCAAAACATATAATTTCCAACATGTTATAGTGTAAAATCATCATGGCAATTAAGTGTTTTGAACATTGAATCAAGAATGTCCGAAAAATAATCTTAACACGTTCATGCATTCGAGCACATTTTTGCCATAGTTTTTCAAGTATAGTCATGAGAATAACACATGCTTATCATCGGCTTAAAATCTCATGCATAAAATTGTTAATCAAAATATTTAATTTCATCATTATGCATTTCTTCAAATCAAACATGATCTTTAATCAAAATCGAGAAATAACAATGGAAATCAACGTAATACACATTATTACTTCTTAACCATGATTTCATATTTTTAATCAAGATCATTTTATTTGTTTATCATAAAATATGCAATATTATCATTTTCGAAATTACTTAGTATGATCATAATAATTTTTTTTTTAACATGTAATTTTTAAGAAAATTAATTCTAAACTAAAAGAGAAAAATACATCATGAAAGCATCAAGTAATTTCAAAATAAATTAGGGGGATTTCGATTACCTCATTATTGTAGGCTGTTAAGGCGTAGTTTGCCGCCTTGCTTTTGTTGACTTTCTCTTCTTCGGAGGAGCTCGATTCATCCCAATTTTTGTTCTTCTTCTTGCGTTTAAAGCAAGTAGTTCGATTCTTTTTTCTTTTTAATTTTCGTTTCATTTGTAGTTTAAGCTCACCATCACTTGAGCTTATGCTCGAGTGGTCTTCAAATGTTCTATGTCCCAAATCCTTCCTGTTCTTTGGAAGGTTGTTTTGTTCATCATTGTCCTCATCACTTGAGTCATCGCTCAAGTGGCATTCATTTGTCCAGAGTTCCAAATCCTTCCTGTTCTTTGGAAGGTGATTGTGTTCAACATGTTCATCATGTGCATTGTGCACCATTTCATATGTCATCAATGAACCAATTAGTTCTTCAAGTGGTAAGTTGTTTAGGTTTTTAGCTTCTTGTATTGCAGTTACTTTTGAATCCCACTTCTTAGAAAGAGAACGCAAAATCTTGTTTACGAGTTCAAAGTCCGAAAAACATTTTCCAAGAGCTCTTAAACTATTGACGACATCCGTGAAACGGGTGTACATGTCGCCTATAGTCTCGCTTGGTTGCATTCGAAAAAGCTCGAAATCATGCAATAAAAAGTTAACTTTCGAGTCTTTGACACTACTAGTTCCCTCGTGCATGATTTCAAGTGTTCGCCAAATGTCAAAAGCTGTTTCGCACGTAGAAATCCGATTGAACTCATTTTTGTCCAAGGCGCAAAATAAGGCATTCATAGTCTTTGCGTTTAAAGAGAAATACTTCTTCTCCAAATCCGACCATTCGTTCGTCGGTTTAGAGGGAAGTTGAAAACTATTTTCAACGATATTCCATAAATCCAGATTTAGAGAAATCAAGAAAACTCTCATTCGAGTTTTCCAATAAGTGTAGTCCAATCCGTTAAAGAACGGTCGACGAAAGACCGAAAAGCCCTCTTGAAGAGCCATTTCTCTCGGGTGTAAATCCGAAATGAGAAATACCCCGCTCTGATACCAATTGTTAGGATCGAGAGCACTAAGGAGGGGGGGGGTGAATTAGTGCAGCGGAAATCTTTCAGCGATTTAAAAATGAAAGCTGCGTTCGTTCGATAAAAAAGATTTCGATGTAAAAGCCGATTTTAAGATTACTTAAGATTAAGCGCAGTTTTACTTCTAAATGCAATTTACGTTTAAACCCAGTTTGTGTCTAAGCGCAGTTTACGTCTAAACGCAGTTTGCGTCTAAACACAATTTACGTCTAAATGCAGTTTGCGTCTAAACGTAGTTTTACGTCTAAACGCAGATTTACGTCTAAACGCAGATTTACGTCTAAACGTAGATTTACGTCTGAACTCAGTTTACGTCTAAAACGTAGTTTTACGTTTAAACGTAGTTTGCGTCTAAACGTAGTTTTACGTCTAAACGCAGATTTACGTCTAAATGCAGATTTACGTCTAAACGCAGATTTACGTCTAAACTTAGTTTACGTCTAAAACGTCTAAACACAGTTTGGACAGTTTTACATCTAAACGCAATTTTACGTCTAGACACAGTTTCAAAGGGATCTGAACTTAGAAACTCGTTCGTAAAAGCGCAGAAGACAGTTTTGCAGAATCAAGGCGTAAACGTAAACTACAATGTAAATATCGTACAAAAACACTGGTTTACGTCTGAAAACAGATTCGGAAAGATTAGCACTTAGAAACTTGTTCGTGAAGACGCAGAAGACAGTTTTGTAGAATCAAAACGTAAACGTAAACTGTAATGTACGAAAACACCGATTTACGTCTGAATGCAGATTCGGAAGGAACAACACTTAAAAACTTGTTCGTAAAAGCGCAGAGAGCAGTAGTTATGAAGGAGGTTTGCAGTAATGATAAAGTGCTCAAAATAAATGCAAACCAGAGATTTAGAGTGGTTCGGTCAGTCTTGACCTACTCCACTTTTGGCTTCCTCCACCGACGAGGTCACCGACGTCAACTAGAGGCCTTCCTTCAATAGGCGAAGGCCAACTGCCCTTTTACAGTTTCTCTCCTTTTGACAGGCTCAGGAGACAACCTTTACAGACCTTTCTCTCCTCACTTTACAACTCAAAACTTGAAGAACAGAAGGAGGAGACTTAAAGGATTTACAACACTTTTGAGCTCTTAGAATCACAGAAAAGATCAAGATTTCGGTGTAGGTCTGTATCTTTTCAGTGCTGAATGGGTGGGGTATTTATAGGCCCCAACCCAATTCAAATTTCGAGCTCAAAACGATCAAATCCCGAAATTTCGGGATCAGGCGGTTGCACCTCTTGACTGGAGAGGTTGCACCGCCTGGCAGAGCTCGAAGACCGAGCTCAGGCGGTGCCACCTCTCTGTCAGGGAGGTTGCACCGCCCAGTCTCGCTCGGAGACTGAGCCCCAGGCGGTGCCACCTCCTGGCTGGGGCGGTTGCACCTCCCAGTCTCGCTGGGAGACATAGCCTGGGCGGTGCTACCTCCTGGCTGGGGCGGTGCCACCTCTTTCACTATTTCAGCTCACTTGGTTTGGCTCCAAACTTGGCCCAAACCAGTCCGAACTTGGGCCTAATTGGCCCCTACTTGGGTTATAGGATTAACACCTAATCCTAACCCTAATTAATGTGCTAACTATGATTTTAAAGACATTTTATAAGCTATTACAAAGTCCGCAAGTCAAGACTTCTTCTGGCGAGCTTTCGGCAAACTTCCGGCGGTCTTCCGATGAACTCTCGGAAACCATTTTGCGGACTCCCGGCAAGCTCCTAGACTTCACGATTTGTTCTTAGCGAGTTCCAACGAGCTTCTTCGGCAAGCTCCGATCTTTCTCGGCGAGCTTCCGAAAAACCCTTCGGCAAGCTCTCAACTCATTCTCGGCTAGTTCCGGTAGCATTCCCGACGAACCTTCGGACTTCCGTCGAACTCTCGAACTTGCAACAAATCCTTCGCGCTTGACTTCGACACTTTGTTTCGCTTTATGTCTTCATCGTTATCATAGCTAATCCTGCACAATTAAAGCAAAACTTCGATCGAGATAATTAATCCTAAGCAATTAACCAAGTTGTCCGGCATATCATTGGTCCCTCGACGCTTCGTCCGATTCTTCGGCACGTCGTCCTTTCCTGCAGCCTATTGCCCAATCGGCTAGTTGACTCCGCAACTCCGATATCCTTGGCACAATACCCGCTCTTCTTGGCCCGATGCCCGAGTCTACGGCCCGAAGCCTTCTGTCGATACGTCGACCGATCCACCGGCCCGACGTCCAATCTTCTGACATGTTCCTCCGGCACAACATGATGTTCCTGCTTTAATTGTCTCATCCTGATCGAAGCACCCTGCGTCACTCAAAACGCAGATTAAATCATAAACATATATCAAGTAGTTTCATCATCAAAATACGAGATTCAACAAACATATCTGATCAATTCTCATTAGTATGCACTTTTTCCAACTGTAATTCTTTCATCTCAAGCATATCACAAATCCAATGATGTCTCACATCAATATGCTTGGATCTAGAATGGTATGTTGAATTCTTGGAGAGGTGAATAGCACTCTGACTATCACAGTAAACAGTATATCCTTCCTGTTTCAAGCCCAATTCCTGTAGAAACTTTTTCATCCATAAAGTTTCCTTACAAGCTTCAGTAACTGCTATGTATTCTGCTTCTGTTGTTGATAGAGCAACACACTTCTGTAACTTAGACTGCCAAGAGACTGCTCCTCCTGCAAATGTCATCAAGAATCCCGAAGTGGACTTCCTGGAATCAGTATCACCTGCCATGTTTGCATCTGTGTAGCCTTCTAACACAGGTTCATCACTGTCAAAACATAAACATAACCTGGAAGTACCTCTTAGATATCTTAATATCCATTTCACTGCTGCCCAATGTTCCTTTCCAGGATTAGAGAGAAATCGGTTGACAACTCCAACTGCATGAGCTATATCTGGCCTAGTACAAACCATAGCATACATCAAACTACCTACTGCAGATGAGTAAGGCACTCTAGACATTTCTTCTTTTTCTTTCTCACTTGTAGGACATTATTTCGAACTAAGCTTGAAATGACCTGCAAGTGGGGAACAAACTACTTTGGCTTTACTCATGTTGAATCCTTCAAGAACCTTTTCAATGTAAGTCTCCTGAGATAGCCAAATCTTTATTTTCTTCCTATCACGAAGAATCTTCATGCCAAATATTTGTTTCACCGATCCCAAGTCTTTCATAGCAAAAGACTTATTTAGCTCTTTTTTAAGCTTTTCAATTTTTCCAACATTATGGCCAACAATCAGCATATCATTAACATATAGCAGTAAAATAATAAAATCATCATCTGAAAATTTTTTCATAAACACACAATGATCAGATGTGGTTCTATCATACTCTTGGCACATCATAAATGAATCAAACTTCTTATACCACTATCTAGGTGCCTGTTTGAGTCCATATAAGCTTTTCTTAAGCTTACATACCAGATTTTCTTTTCCCTTGACTTTGAAACATTCTGGTTGCTCCATGTAAATTTCTTCTTCTAAGTCACCATGAAGAAATGCTGTTTTTACATCAAGTTGTTCAACTTCTAAATTCAAGCGGGAAGCCAAACCAAGAACAACTCGGATAGAGAACATTTTTACAACCGGAGAAAATATTTCTTCAAAGTCAATACCTTTCTTCTGACTGAATCCTTTCACAACTAGTCGTGCCTTGTATCTCTGTTGTGAGTTATTGCTTTCAGTCTTCAATTTGTAAACCCACTTATTCTTGAGAGCTTTCTTCTCTTTAGGCAATTTTACCAAGTCATAAGTGTGGTTCTCAAGTAAGGATCTCATCTCTTCTTGTATGGCTTTAACCCACTCATTCTTATTCTCATGTAGAATAACTTCTTGGTAAATTTCTAGCTCTCCCCCGTCAGTAAGCATAACATACTCATGTGGAGGATATCTGGTAGATGGTTGTTGCTCTCTAGTGGATCTTCTCAATGGAATCTCAACTGGTGGTGGAGGTGCTTGTTCAGTTGGTTCAGCGTCATCAACTGTAGGAGTATCATCACTTACATTCTCACCATGATCTTCTTGTTCATCTCCCCCATGATCATCATGAACTACAGGTGAAGGAACTGGACCCAAACTCCAAGGAATATAAACAGAGGTTTCTGGCTTCTCAACATTATCACCATCATCAAACAATTGGTCTTCAAGAAACACAACATCTCTGATTCTAATAATCTTATTGTTCACTGGATCCCATAATCTGTACCCAAACTCTTCATGACCATATCCCAAGAAGATACATGCTTTTGCTTTACTATCAAGCTTGTACCTCTCATCTTTGGGAATATGAACAAATGCTTTACACCCAAAGACTTTTAAGTGATTATAAGATATATCTTTTCCTCTCCATACTCTCTCTGGAACATCACCTTGCAGAGGAACTGATGGAGAAAGATTTATCAGATCAACTGTAGTTCTCATTGCCTCCCCCCAAAATGACTTTGGTAACTTGGTATGGGAAAGCATATACCTAATCCTTTCTTCAATGGTTCTGTTCTGTTGAGGAGTTTTAGGAATTGTTTTCTCAAGCCTGATACCATGAAACCTGCAATAATTCTCAAAAGGACCCCTGTACTCGCCACCATTATCTGATCGAATACATTTTAGTTTTCTGCCAGTTTCTCTTTCAACACTAACATGAAACTCCTTGAAAACATCGAGTACCTAGTCTTTAGATTTCAAAGCAAAAGCCCATACTTTTCTAGAATGGTCATCAATAAAAGTAACAAAATAAAGAGCACCTCCAAGAGTTCTAGTTTGCATAGTACAAACATTAGTATGAACTAAATCAATAACATCTGATCTTCTAGATGATGGATATGTCTGAAATGTAACTCTATGTTTTTTTCCAGCTAAGCAATAATCACAAGATTTAAGAGATATACCTTGCAACTCTGGTAAGAACTGCTTTCTAGCAAGAGTTTGAAGTCCCTTCTCGCTGATATGACCAAGCCTCTTATGCCAAAGATCTATACTTTTACCTTTTTGAATTGCATTAATCTCTCCTTTGTGTAGCTTAGCTTCCATGACATAAAAAGAGTTAATCTTCTTTCCTTTTGCTACAATTAAAGAACCTTTAGTGAGTTTCCATTTACTTTCACCAAAATAATGTGCAAAGCCCTCATCATCAAGTCTACCTGTAGATATCAAGTTAAGACAAATATCTGGAACATGCCTTACATCTTTGAGTATCAATTTGCTTCCAATACTGGTCTCTAAGCAAATATCTCCAATACCCATAATCTTAGATGTACTACTGTTTCCCATTCTGACATTACCAAAATCACCAGCAGTGTAAGATCTAAAGAAATCACCATGAGAAGTAACATGAAATGAAGCACCAGAGTCAATTATCCAATTACTGTCCTGAGCTATAAGACTAACACAACTTTCATCACAAACAATAGTGGTATTACCTTCAGCAGCAACTATATTGGTCTCTTTCTCATTTTTCTTCATTTCAATCTATTCTCGCTTCCAAAACCTACACTCTTTCTTCATGTGACCTGGCCTATTACAGTGAAAACATTTGATATCTCTTCTAGACTTGGATCTTCCTCTATAACCATGTGGATTTCTGCTATGACTTCTTCCACGTCTTTCTTATTTTTCAGTAACAAATGCCCCATAAGAAGATTCACCCTGTTCTTTCCTTCTGGCATCTTCATTTAGCAAATGTCTTTAACCATATCTATAGTTAGAGTCCCCTCTGGCATGAAGTTACAAATAGTCACCACATACGTTTTCCAACTTTCTGATAA
Source organism: Musa acuminata AAA Group (assembly GCF_036884655.1). Taxonomy (NCBI): domain Eukaryota; kingdom Viridiplantae; phylum Streptophyta; class Magnoliopsida; order Zingiberales; family Musaceae; genus Musa; species Musa acuminata. The sequence continues at coordinate 22,768,256 of NC_088348.1, read as the reverse complement.
AGAGCTGAGAAGTAATAATCCCTGCATCTCATCATCTATATTCATTTTCATAACAACCAACTTGTTTGCAAGACTCTGAAATAGGCTTATGTGCTCAACAATGTTACCACCATCTTTATACTTCAAATTTACAAGCCTTCTGAGGAGAGAAATTTTATTTCCCACTGTCTTTTTCGCAAAGAGGTTTTCTAACCTTTGCCAAACAACATCAGCTCTGGTTTCATCAGAAATATGCTCATGCAAGTTTATATTCATCCATCTTCTAATATAGGTAATGGCTTTTCAATGTTGAACTTCTCATTCTTCATCGTCCATAGTAGAAGGTTTATCGTTAACCTTGATAGGCTTATACAAATCTTTGCAATAAAGCAAATCTTTCATCATACGCCTCCAAGTGGAATAATTTGATGAGTTCAATTTAATCATACCATCTAACTGCTTCATTTCAATCACACAAGAAAACTAGCACCAAACAACCTGGCTCTTATACCACTTGTTGGGAAGAAACCTGTTAAAGCGGAATATTCTTTTCCCTCTTTGTGTATCAAAATGGGTTCCTCATCAAAATACCAACTTGATATCCAAATGAAAATATTAACCAGCACAGCATAAACAATAGAGCAAAAATCAACTACACAGTGAGACCAAATCTTTTTAACGTGGAAAACCCAATGTGAGAAAAATCACGGGACCGTAGTCCACCTCAAACTTCCACTATCAATAATAATGATAACAGATTTACAGTAAGTCTTCTCTAGAATAACATCAAGATCATAAATCTTGGCTCAAGAATAGCATATCTTCATCGTATAGGATGGATCTCCTCAAAAGAGAATTCTAGGTCTCACAAAGTGGATATCACAGGAAAGTACCTTAGAGAGGGTAAACTGCAGATCAACACCGTTAGGATTGTAGAGTTTGCTGCAAGGATTCTCCACATAAAATTTGGGTCGAAACTGATAACGTTTAGCCACCGATCGTCAAGCAGAAAACTCAAAAACCTAATCTTTCTCTCTCTATTTCTCTCTCCTCTTTCCTCTGCACGCTGCACGCTGCAATCTTACTACGCACACCTCACCAAACCCTATCTCTTTTGATTTCTTTGATTTGGGCTCATGGCCCAAATTTGTCCAAGCCCACGGCTGGACCCAACAGTATTTTATCTTCTTGAATAGTCTTTCTGATGATAGGTTTACTGATTTAAAATTTACTTGATGCAATAATCGTTATAGTATCTATCGAGTGTCAGCTAAATTTGAAAAAATTCTTATTAATTCAATTTGAAAGTTAGTGCTTAATGACATAATCGTCTCTCATCCCTCTAAAGTAGCTTCGAATCATTCGTTTCTTTTCATTAAGCTAAGATCACTTTTCTATACAGCTCAAAAAAATTCTCTAACTTTAAGTTTAACACATTAGCTGCTTAATTTTGACTTCTAATCTTTTATTAAATATTCTTAGGCTAACATTTGTTGTGGATAAGATAGCTCTCCTTTCCATAAAAATATGCGCTCTTTTCTGAAAGAGATTAACCATTGGATAAATATAAAATGAAAAAGCCCTAAAAAACTAAATTAAGGTACCATGAAGGCTATCTCATCCTTTGAGCAAAATGACTCTTTGAATACTCATAACTGATTCTAAATTTATTGGGTTAGATCAGCTTTACCAATAAGTTGTCTGCCCTTAATAGATAACTTTATATCAAATGATAAATTAGATCAAAGTCCAATGAATTAATGAGGGAGATAAAAACATTAACTATTTTCAATGAGTCTTCTCCCTTAGAAGAAGGAAGATTTAGATTAGGCTCATCAAATCCAATGACTATCCTGATTGCATAAATACTCACTTTATTCTTCATATATTACATAAACACTAACTTCATTCTTCCTCTGGCTTTTGCCAACTTTCAAATCTATGCCTTCCCAATTGGAGCCATTGACCTTCTTTTCCGACGATTTCAAATTTTGATCACTCATCGTTAATTTAGCCTTTCTCATTTGTTGAAATCAAATTGGCCCTTTCGTAATTGGGGGTCGGTAAAAGCTTTGGTTCGGATGATCTTAATATTAAATTTTATAATAAATTTTGGAATGAGATTAAAGATAACCTATTAGCTTCTGTTGTTGAATTTCATTCTAGTGTCTTCATCCTTGGAAGTTCGGGTCATACTTGGCCTACATCCTTAAATCCTCCAATGTTGTCCACATTAAGGAATTTAGATTGCACTTTGCAATATGGCCTACAAAATCCTTACAAAATTTCTTACCAATCATCTCAAAATGCATATAAGCAAGTTGATTAACCCAGAACAATTTGTTGAATCTCGTATTTTGATGATGAAACTACTTGATATGTGTTTATGATTTAATCTACGTTTTGAGTGACGTAGGATGCTTCGTTTAGGATGAGACAATTAAAGTAGAAAAATCATGTTGTACTGGAGGAACATGTCAGAAGATTGGACGCCGGGCCAGTGGATTGGTCGACATATCGATAGAAGGCTTCGGGCCATGGATTTGGGCATCAGACCAAGAAGAGCGGATATTGCGCCAAGGATATCGGAGTTTCGGAGTTAACTGACCGATTAGGCAATAGGCCACAAGAGAGGACGATGCACCGAAGAATCGGACGAAGCGTCGAGGGACCAATGACATGCCGGAAAACTTGATTAATTGCTTAGGAGTAATTGTCTAGATCGAACTTTTGTTTTATATGTGCAGGATTAACTATGATAGCTTGAAGACATAAAGTAAGTCTACCAGAGTAAGTTCGATGGGTGTTCGAGAGTCCGAAGATTCGTCGGAGATGCTGCCGGAACCAACCAAGAAGAAATCGGGGACTTGTCAAAGTTTTCGGAAGTCCACCGAAGAGATCGTCGGAGGTTCACGGAGATCACCGAGAAGGCTCATCTACTCGCTGAACTCGCCACAAGATCGGGAGCCTACTAGGAGTCCGTTAGAAGAAATCCGAGGGTGTATCGGAAATCCGCCGAAAGATCGTCGGAAAGCTCACCGGAAGGAGACTCAACATTTGCCGGTTAAAAACTTGCTTAAGACTATGTTTTCAGTTACGTAGTTTACATGTAATTAGGGTTAGGATTAAGGGATAATCCTATATCCTAGTTAGGGGCCAACTGGGCCAGAATATAACTTGGTTTGGGCTGGATTTGAAGCCTAACCAATGACCGAAAAGTCGGGCGGTGGCACCGCCCAAAACCCGAGGATCCACCGCCTAGCACCCGAGAGGTCCAGCGGTGGCACTGCCAGTACACTATGAGTGTCAGACACTGACAGGCGGTGGCACTGCCAACATCGGGAACCCAAGAGAATTCAAAATTTGGAGCCTAAATTTGAATCCTCTTGGGGCCTATAAATACCCTTCAATTCTCAGCAAAGAATACAACATTTGAGAAGCAATAGATTGAGATAAAAGCCTTAGCAAAATCTTTAGCAAGTCTTGTTTTCAATTGCTTGAGTGTTCACCTCCTTCTTTCTCGTTGAAAATTTATAAGAGTGTGAACCACTATAAAAGGTTATAAGAGGGGTATTTGTCCTTCCCCTTCAAAGTGATTTGCTAGCGGAAGTTGGGAGCCTCTTCGAAGAAGGCTTCGTAAGTGGATGTAGGTTATTTTGACCGAACCACTTTAAATTAGTGTGTTCCTTGAATGTGTGAGTTCTTACTTTCCTGAAATTTTATTTACACTACTGTTAGCTTTCGGTTTTCATCTACTCAAGTTACTATCGAAACGAAATCTCCTAGTATTTACGAATTCATTTTTAAACTTACAAGTTTTAATCCGCTGTATTAATTCACCCCCCCCCCCCCCCCCCCCCTCTTAGTGCCACTCCGATCCTAACAATTTGTATTAGAGTGATGATTTTCTACTTTGGTTTAACACCTAAATAGAAATGACTCTTTACAGCTTTCAAGAGGGTCACTCTCTCATTCGTCCTTCCTTTTTCAATGGGACGGACTACACTTATTGGAAAACTCGAATGAGAGTTTTCTTACTTTCGTTGAATCTCGAGTTTTGGAATATTATCGAAAATGGATTTCAAAAATCTTCTCTTCCAATGAGCGAATGGGATGAATCGAAGAAGAAAGTTTTTGCTTTAAACGCAAAGGCTATGAATGCCTTATATTATGCACTTGACAAAAATGAATTTAATCGCGTTTCGATTTATGATTCGGCTTTTGATATTTAGAGAACTCTTGAGGTCACTCATGAAGGCACTAGTCGAGTGAAAGAGTCCAAAATCAACATTCTTGTGCACTCTTACGAACTTTTTCGAATGAAACCAAGTGAGTTCATCGGAGACATGTACACCCGTTTCACGGATATCATCAATGGACTTAAAACCCTTGGTAAAAGTTTTTCTAACCTTGAACTAGTAACTAAAATCTTAAGATCCCTACCAAAAAGTTGGGATCCAAAAGTTATGGCCATTCAAGAGGCCAAGGACATTAAAATATTTCCACTCGAAGAACTAATTGGGTCTTTAATTACCTACGAAATAAACAATGTGACAAAAAGAAAACTCGAGAACAACCTTCCAAAGGATATGAAGGATTTGAGACATAGAACACATGAAGACCATTCGAGCATAAGCTCAAGTGATGGTGAACTTAAACTACAAATGAAATAAAAATTAAAAGGCAAAAAGAACGGAACTACTTACTTTGAAAGAATAAAAATTGGGATGAATTGAGCTCCTCCGAAGACGAGGAGAAAATCAAGAAAGGCAAGGTGGCAAATGTTAGAACCCTTGCAGATTCTAAACTTGGGGGTTGATCTCTTTAGGGGATCGGCCTCCTTGAAACTCTATAGGGGTTCCTCCCTCCAAGTTGCTGCTCAAAGGCTGTAGAAAATATTCATCTATTGCTTATGAAAAGAGGAGGAATACATGACTATTTATAGGGCTTCTAAACCCTAACTCCTAATAGGACTCCTACTCAAGACTCCTATTCCTTTACAACTCCTTATTCTTTTTTAAGAAACAACCTCCTAACCCTAGCCGGCCTCTTCACCTCTTTAATAGGGGTCGACTTAGGTAGGTTTTACATAAATGTCCCTCTCAATTAGGACTCCCTAACTAGAGTCCTAACAGACCCGCCCTCTTCAAATCAGCCTTGTCCTCGAGGTTGACGATTCATGAATTTTGGGAATTTGATCTTTAAGTCGTCATAATTCTCCCAAGTGGCATCTTCTATTGGTAGGTTCACCCACTGTATTAGCACTTTAGTAGTGGGTCATCGTCTTCGAGTCACGATCCGTCGATCAATAATCGTACTTGGCTGGGTCTGGAGTTCTCCTTGGATAGTCATATTTGGTGGGTGGCTTTGGGCTATCTCCAAGCACCTATTTACAACTTCTGTTTGGCCGTCGATTTGTGGGTGATATGTCGTACTCCTTTTCAATTTAGTACCCTGCATATAGAATAACTTTGTCCAAAATCTGCTCGTGAAGATGCAAGTAGAATTTATTATAAGCACAATGCGTCCCTTATAGTGTAATTTTTTTTTAATCCCAATTGTAATGAGCCACGGAGCTTGGTGCTTCCTCCAATTTTTTTTTTATAATCTTACTAGTCTCTGAATCTTCCTACCATTCCATCTTAATATTCTCAAGAAAGTCGCTAGTCGGAAGTAAAATGGTCGAAACTTCAGCTTGCTCGGGTAGCTGCGAAAGCGCATCTGTAAGAATATTCTCTTTTCCCTTTTTGTAAGTTATTTCGTAATCAAATCCAAGAAGTTTTGTTACCCATTTTTGCTACTTAGGGGATGATATCTTTCGTTCCAAAAAGTACTTGAGGCTTTTATGGTCGGTTTTAATTTGAAATCGTCGACCAATCATGTAGAGTCTCCACCTCGTTGCTGCGCGCACAATGGCGAGCATCTCCTTATCATATATTGACTTATTTTGATGGGAGGGAGATAATGTCTTGCTAGTGTATGCAAGTGGTTGACCATCTTACATGAGAATGGCTCCAATTCCGACTCCAGATGCGTCGACCTTAATAATGAAGGGTCGGTTGAAATATGGTAGTGTTAGCACCGGCGTCATCGTCATGGCTGCTTTAAGTTTGTCGAAGTAAGTGCAGCCTCTATTCGACCATTGGAAGACATCTTTTTCCAATAAGGAAGTAAGTGGTGCATTGATCTTCCCATAGTTTTTTATGAACTTGTGGTAGTAGCCTGTTAAACCCAGAAAGCCATGTAGCAATTTTATGTTTCTCGGGGTCGGCCAGTTTTGCATTGCTCCAATTTTCAAGGGGTCTACTGCCACACCTTCCTCTGATATGATATGCCCAAGATATTCCACCTTCTGTTGAAGAAAGCAAAAATTCGTGGTTGTTGTGTGTTCAAAAGGTGGTTTTCCGTATGTCTTCTTCGCACGCTCGTATTTGATGATACCCGGATCAAAGGTCCAGCTTTGTGAAGATTTATGCTCCCTTTCATCTAGTAATTTATCTACTATTGGAATAAGGTATTTGTTCTTAATGGTTATGCCATTGAGAGCTCGGTAATCAACACATATTCACCTTGTTCCGTCCTTCTTGCGTACAAGTAGCACCGGTGAAGAGTAGAGGTTGCAACTTGGCCGAATAACTCCTGTTTCGAGCATCTCTTTTACAATCCTTTCTATTTTATCCTTATGGAGATGTGGATACTAATATGGCTGAGCATTTGCTGAAGATTTGCCTAGAAGAATCGTTATACAATGATCATGCCGACAGGTAAGAGGTAGGTTGCGCGGTTCGTCAAATATATTTGAAAATTCAGCAAGCAAAGGAAATAGATTTGGATCTTCAAATTCTGTTGGCTCTCCCTTAGTTTGCTGCTCAAGTTGTACCAAAAAATTGCTGCATGCTTTATGTAAAACCTTCTCCATTTGTTGTGTGCAAATCATTGTTATGTCGCCCCCACGTTTCCCGTGCAATGTCACCTGTTTCTCCTTATTGTAAAATTTCATAATTAGTTTCATAAAATTCCAGGAAATATCACCTAATGTCGTCAACAATTTAATTCTAAGCATGGCCTCATGATTGTTAAGAGGGAGAAGGAAGAAATCTGCAATTATCTCTTGGTCCTACAGCAATAGTTTCTCCTGCGGGCGCCTACGATCACAATTCAAAATCTGTCCGTCGATGACCTTAACATCAAACCTGCAGCGATTCTCGATAGGTAATGCTATCCGAACAGCAAGCTTACTATTTAGGAAGTTAGTAGTACTGCCCGTGTCGATGAGAATAGTGATCGGTTGTTATTTGAGAAGGCCTCCAACTTTCATCGTTTACGGGTTTGAGTAGCCGGCTAGTGCGTGTACTGTAACGTCAGTCAGTTGTGGCTCTTCTTCCGCATCTTCTTTATGTTCAAGGTTCTCTTCTGAATGTTCAATGACCTCTTCTTCTATTGGTTCAATCATAAGATGTCTCCCTTTCATCGTTTGCGGGTTTGAGTACCCAGCTAGTGTGTGTACTGTAACGTCGGTCGGTTGTGGCTCTTCTTCTGCATCTTCTTTATTATGTTTAAGGCTCTCTTCTGGATGTTCAATGACATCTTTTTCTATTGGTTCAATCATAAGAAGTCTCGCTTTACTACAGCGATGCTCACGGCTCCACGGCTCGTCACAATGCCAACATAACCCCTTCGTATATCGCTCCCGAAGCTCTTCTCTTGTTAACCTCTTTGGTGTAGGGACTTGGTCGATAGTAGGGGGGCTGAGGGCTTCAATATTACTGGTTGAGGAGTGACCCTAGTCCTCTGAGCTTCATGGTTCAATTGCTCCTCTTGATGTCATGCGAAAGATATGGCTGCCATAAGCGTATATGGTTGTCGCACTTTAACTTCTCCTCGGATCTCCGGCTTCAAGCCCTCAATGAAGGTCCTCAATAGCTATTTTTGAGACCAATCATGAGTTTAATTATATAACTTTTCAAACCTGGTTTGGTACTCCTGAATGGTGGAGGTTTGTTGGATCTTTGCTAGTTGTCCGTCAATATTCTCGTAATCGGTTGGTCTGAAGCGAATCAACAATCCTTCTTTGAATTGTCACCATGAAAGGACTCCATAAGTATGTTTAAACTAGTCAAATCACTGTATAGCATCCCCTTCAAGATGTATAGCTGCAATTTTCACCATAGATACATCCGCGATTTTGTGGTACCGAAAATATCGCTATGCGCGTAAGATCCAACCAATCGGGTCTCCTTCTTCCCATCTAGGGAAATCCACTCTCATGCATGGATAGTTGGGGTCAGTCATAGAGCCTCCCCTCCCTTAGAAGGCATCTCTTCGGGCTTAGTGTGATTGGACAAAGCTCTCTCCTTGATATGATTTCTTCGGGCTTGGTGGTCGGCCCAAACTGAATTCGATAAGGAGAGTCCGAATCTTATCCTCCATTCGTGCCTCAAAGGCTTCAAATTTAGCATTGATTGCCTCCTCAGATGTCATAGTATATGACTCCAAATCTGTGATGTTAAGATCTCTCTTTTGTTGATGGGTTAAAGGCATGTATAGGTTTGATAGAAATCAGTGAAAGTTTGCTGCAGAATTGTGTTGTCTTGTAAGAGCAGAATTATTGTCGAAGAAACAGCGGTTTCTCGATAAAATTTTCACCAAAAACTTGAGAGAATTGAGGAGGGAATTGATAGCAAAATCACAGTTTATATGACAGCAAGGATGTCTAATTTAATCAAGAAAATTTTGGCAGTATAACAACAAGGAAATTGGTACAAGTTGCAATTGCAGAATTCTCGTCGAGAAATTTCAGCGGGTTACGACGAAAATTTGCAGCAACACAGAATCATTTTTAGAGATTAATTCCTTAATAGATCAATCTTAGATGGAAGCCAAGATGATCTATGAAGTGTATAAGAAATTTCATTCAAAAAAGATTGCAAATAGATGGGTTAAGGCAACAATATGCGGCTGAAATTTTCTGCAGCACAGATTTTTAAGTATAGCAGATTGGATGTAAAATATCAGTAGTTTATATTGAGAATTTTTTGATGAAACAAAGGAAAATCTACTATTAGGAAGTGTCAAAGCTATCATAAAAATTTCGTACTGATTTGGATAGAAACAACGTAATATCAAGATCAAACAATCAGTGCTATGCGGCTAAAATTTTACAATGCAGATTTTCAAGTATAGCATATTAGATGTAAAATATCAATGGTTTATATTGAGAATTTTTTGACAAAACCAAAGAGAAATCTGCTGTTATGAAGTATCAAAGATGGCGTACAAATTTCATAGAGATTTGGATAGAAAAAACATAGTAGCAAGATCAAACAGACGGTGCTATACGGTTGGAATTCTGCAATGTATCTTTCGTCATAAAGATGAAAACTTTATGACGAAAAGTTTATGCAGCAATATAGGAATAATTTTTTTGGGATTTTCAAATAAGGATAACTAAATTACAGCAGCAGTAAGGTAGAAAACCAGAACCTGTTGCAATTCATGGGGAGATCAAAGGATGATCCGTGGTGGTGGAGATGATGGCGAAATTTGGCGACGATCTTTTAAGCAATTGTGGGAATTGCTTTCGGCAGTTGTGGAGGGTTGATGGATGGTTGTGGAAGGGCAGCGAGATGCCAAGAACACTGCTCTGATACTAGGTGTTAGAACCCTTGTAGATTCTAAACTTGGGGTTGATCTCTTTAGGGGATCGACCTCCTTGGAACTCTATAGGGGTTCCTCCCTCCAAGTTGCTGCTCAAAGGTTGCAGAAAAGATTCATCTATTGCTTATGGAAAGAGGAGGAATATATGACTATTTATAGGGCTTCTAAACCTTAACTCCTAAAAGGACTCCTACTCAAGACTCCTACTTCTAACCAACTCATAATATGACTCTTACTCAAGATTCCTATTCCTTTACAACTCCTTATTCTTCTCTAAGAAACAACCTCCTAACCCTAGCCGGTCTCTTCACCTCTTTAATAGGGGTCGGCTTAGGTAGGTTTTACATGAATGTCCCTCTCAATTAGGACTCCCCTAGCTAGAGTCCTAATAGCAAACTACGCCTCAATGGCATTCAATGATGAGTTAATCGAAACCCCCTTAATTTATTTTGAAATTACTTAATGTTTTCTATAATATATTTTATTTTTTTTGAATAATTATTTTTCTTGAAAATTATATGTTTTATGTTAATGGAATAAAATGTTAGATTTAAATCTAATGATCATATGTATGTTTTTCTTAAGAAGAAAGAAATGTGTATCTTGATGATTTTTTATTTTGATTAAAACCATGCTTGATGTCTTAATGAAAATATTAAGAAGTTTAATATCATGCTTAATGATGATGCATGGCTTTTGTATGGAAAACTAAGCATGAAAAGATAGATTCACCTAAAAAGAAAAATGCATGACTACAACAAATAACAAAATGATTTTGGTTGAAAATACCTTATGCTCAATGAAACCATGATTGATGAATATCCTTTATGTTTAATGATTTCTTTACCTTGTATGTCCTATCATGATGGATATTTTGAAAATAAATGAAATCATGCTTATCATTCTAGTATTTTTGAAAATAATCATGAAAATTGTATGTTTATGATAAACAAAATAATTTTGATTAAAAATACCTTATGAAATATGATATCATGCCTAATAAATTTATTTTTTTTTTAACTATGCATGATGATGTTGAGTTTTGGGTAATTTATAGTTTATTGATTTTGATGATTTCCATAATGATCTTTTACGATTTATGGATTATCGATTTATATCGTGATAAAAGTGGCTTTAAAAATAATGCATGTTTTGATTTGATATAAATGAAATAGGCATGCTTGATGATTGATGATTGTATACTTTAAAAATGACGATTGACGATTGACAATTGACGATTCACGATTCACGATTCACGATAATAAGAGTGGCTATTACACATAAATGAAATAGTGTCATGCTTGACGATTGTATACTTAATGATGCATAAAGTTATAATAAAAATATTAAAATTTTGATACCATAATTTAATGATTTTATGCATGAGATTTTAAAGTTATACATGATGATCTTTATGGTTTATTGATCTTGATGGTTTTTATGAAGAAATTTATTTTTCGATCCTAAACATTGATGCATGTTTTTATTTGACAAAAAGGACAAAGGCATGCTTATATGAAACAACTAAATAAATAAAAGTATTTTTCTTGAAAATTCTTGGTTCGATGAATCTATTTTATCATCTTTTTATGAATCTCTTAAAAATGATTTTGATTTGATGATTTGAATTTGAATGAGCTTTATCTTGATTTTTCGAGATTTATAACTTGAGATTTACTCTATAAAAATCAAGATCTTCTATCATCTATGTTCGTTTTTAGCATATACTATCCAAATGAATTATGATCGGTATCATTGCTATATTTCTTCTTGTCATGTACTAAAGAGAAAATTTTTCTAAATGAATCGTGATTTTTCGGAACCACAATTCTTTTTATGATTCAAAATTTTATATGCTTGAATTAATATCTTGTTCTCCTACAAGATTGAATGAATTTTATCTATATCATGATCTCCTAAGATCTCTCTTTGAATATTTAAAGAGGAGCATTTTCTAGATGAATCATGATTTTGATGATTGAATATTTGATATGCATGAATTAAGATCTTGCTCTCATACTATTTTTTCTATTCACCAAAAAAAAGACTAGTTCTAATAAACCATGATATGCTATATGAATTTTATTGCATTCATGAAGTAATGTCTCATCACCAATTTTTGTTTATATTCCTTCATGTGATGATATGAATGTATGAAACACTTATGATATGATTTTTTATACAATTCCATGTATTCATGAAATATTTATCTCATCACCCAATTAATTCCTCTTGATACTCCTAATGTGATGAAATGAAATTATGCATGAAATACAAATGGGGAGAAGTTTTGATCATGCATGGTAGGATGCAATTTGATAAATTAATACCATGAAACATTTATGATTTGAAATTATGCATACAATTGCATTTTATTATGATGCATATAATGTGTATTATGAATGCTCTAAATGATAAATTGATTGGTATCATGATCAAAATATTGATAAATGATATGATTTATTACCAAAATGATGTATATATACCCATAGTGATTAATTTATTTGTATAATGCATGAAGTAAGGATACAAATGTAAAGTTTTGAAGTTGTGCATATTTTATTTTGAAAACATAATGATGCACAAATAAGATTGATACTTACCTTTATCATGATTTAGAAATTAATGTAAAGGGTCTTCCCTTCTTGTTGACAATGACAAAGGGGGAGATAGCTAGCTTGCACAAGACAAGGGAAGCAAAAATTGTAAATGTACATATCACAAAAAGGGGCAAAACTTATTAGTTTGCTCAACTCAAAAGCAAGAAATGCTATCTTGTAATCTCAAGCAAAAGTGCTATCTTGCAAATCTCAAAGAAGCAATATGTGTCAAGTTACATATTTTGAAAAGAGGCAAAATAGTCCATCTTGCACATCTTTTTGCTAACTTTTTGTGTAAAAGTTGATAACTTGCATACTATAAATTTGCATACCAAATGTGCATACCAAATGTGCAATCTTGCCTATTTCAAGAAGCAAAACATGCTAATTTGCACATCTAGCAAACTTGCGTATTTCAAGAAGCAAGGGATGCTTTCTTGAACATCTCAAAACTGCAAGCTTGCATGTTCTAAAATGTTGTAAAGTAGGACATGCTATTTTACTATCTTGCATATCTAAAACTTGATAGCTTACATATTCAAATGTGATATAGCACTTACTAAATTTTTGCTTGCCTGTATGATGTAGCATTTGCTAAATTTTCAAGCTTATAAATTGCATGATGATAAAACTTGATATTATATTTTTCATGCAATAAGTTGAATTCATCTCTCATACACATAGAAAGTGACACTTCTTCTTTTTGTTGACGATAAAGGGGGAGAAGTATGATCATGTTATGCATGATGACATATTGCAAATATTCATGATGAATATTTGCAATGGCTTGAATTTGGCTTGAATTCAAGGATCTATCAATATGGCATATTGATAGGGGGAGTTTGTTTAAACTCCGGGAATTAAGATTAACTCCGTCATCAAGTGGTTGTCATCATCAAAAAGGGGGAGATTGTTGAATCTTATATTTTGATGATGAAACCACTTGATATATGTTTATGATTTAATCTGCGTTTTGAGTGACGTAAGATGCTTCGTTCAGGATGAGACAATTAAAGCAGAAAAATCATGTTGTACTAGAGGAACATGTTAGAAGATTGGACGTCGGGCTGGTAGATCGGTCGACATATCGACAAAAGGCTTCGGGCCATGGATTCGGGCATCGGGCCAAGAAGAGCAGATATTGTGCCAAGGATATCGGAGTTTCGGAGTCAACTAGCCGATTGGGCAATAGGCCGCAAGAGAGGACGATGCGCCGAAGAATCGGACGAAGCGTCGAGAGACCAATGACATGCCGGACAACTGATTAATTGCTTAGGAGTAATTGTCTATATCAAAATTTTATTTTATATGTGCAGGATTAACTACGATAGCTTGAAGACATAAATTAAGTCTACTGGAGTGAAGTTCGATGGGTGTTCGAGAGTCCAAAAATTCGTCGGAGATGCTACCGGAACTAACCGAGAAGAAATCAGGGACTTGTTAGAGTTTTTGAAAGTCCGCCGAAGAGATCGTCGGAGGTTCGCGGAGATCACTAAGAAGGCTTGGCTACTCGCTGAACTCGTCACAAGATCGGGAGCCTACTAGGAGTCCACCGGAAGAAATCCGAGGGTGTATCGGAAGTCCGCCGAAAGATCGTCGGAAAGCTCACCGGAAGGAGACTCGACATTTGCCGGTTAAAAACTTGCTTAGTACTATGTTTTCAGTTGCGTAATTTGCATGTAATTAGGGTTAGGATTAAGGGATAATCCTATATCCTAGTTAGGGGCCAACTGGGCCCGAATATGACTTGGTTTGGGCCGGATTTGAAGCCCAACCAATGACCGGTAAAGTCGAGCGGTGGAACCACTGGACTAGGCGGTGGCACTGCCCAGAACCCGAGGATCGGGCGGTGGTACCGCCAGACTGGGCAGTGGTACCGCCGGACTGGGTGGTGGCACTACCAACATCGGGAACCCAAGAGAATTCAAAATTTAGAGCCCAAATTTGAATCCTCTTGAGGCCTATAAATACCCCTCAAGTCTTAGCAGATAATACAACCTTTGAGAAGCAATAGATTGAGATAAAAGCCTTAGCAAAGTCTTTAGCAAGTCTTGTTTTCAATTGCTTGAGTGTTCACCTCTTTCTTTCTCGTTGAAAATTTGTAAAAGTGTGAACCACTGTAAAAGGTTGTAAAAGGGGTATTTGTCCTTCCCCTTCAAAGTGATTTGCTAGTGAAAATTGGGAGCCTCTTCGAAGAAGGCTTCGCAAGTGGATGTAGGTCATTTTGATCGAACCACTTTAAATTGGTGTGTTCCTTGAATGTGTGAGTTCTTACTTTCCTGAAATTGTTATTTACACTGTTGCTAGCTTTCGGTTTTCATCTACTCAAGTTACTATCGAAACGAAATCTCCTTATATTTACAAATTCGTTTTTAAACTTATAAGTTTTAATTCGCTGCTCTAATTCACACACACCCCCTCCCCACCCCCCTCTTAGTGCCACTCTAATCCTAACACAATTAACTTTTATTAAGGTAAAAATATTTTTGATAACATCTTATAGTTTCTAAGCTTGGTCATAGTGTTTATACAAGAGTAAAAACCCTACATGTACTCTTAAAGTTAGATCTTAAAAAGCCTTCGATTCAATTTTTTGGGATACAATAAAAAAATTTCTAAATCTTTATGGATGGTAACTTATGTCGCCTCACCTTCTTTTGTCTGTTTAATCAGTGGCCAATATTCAAATTTATTCAAAAGTAGTCATGGGATCCGGTAGAGGGCTCCCTTATCTGCCTATTATTTTATAATTATCTAACAAATTATTTGTGCTCTCATTACTCGAGCGATTCGAGGAACGGATCATACTTATTTTAACATTAAAGACATCTATATTTTTCATCTTATATTTGTGGATGATCTTCTCCTTGCCTTTAAAGCAAACTCCAAATCTTGCTCTTGGATCCTAAAAATCTTAAAAACTTTTGAATTCCTTATCTAAGGTCAATCTTGATAAATCCTCACACCAACCCAATAATTAAACATTTTATATGAGCAACTTAGATATAAAGGAAGGAAGCTAGCCTTTCAGATATTATGGAACCTATCAATCCAAGGGTTAGCTTCCATATTGGTACTAAAGCATTTTGATTGATAAGAATTTGAGAAAAATTCAAGGATAGTACAAGTTCCTCTTCTCTCAAACTAGCAAACTTATCCTCCAAAACTCTATCATCAAAGCAGCCTATTCATATCCTTTTTAGCTTTTGGATATCAGATAAGTATATCTCTAAGTCCTCGAAGCTTTCTAAAACTTCTTTTGAGATGATAATCAAAAGAGCAAGAAACATCTTATTAGTTGGAGTACTATAATGCCACCTAAAGACCAAGCGGGTCTTGATATTCGGGACCTCCTTATTGTTAATCAAGTCATTTGTATCAAACTATTTTATTCTTGTCAAACTCCTATGACTCTTTTCGGGTTAAATTGTTCTTGGCTAAAATATCATCCCTTATATCTCTGGTCATTGCCTAATTTAAATAGGTCCTCCACTTCCTACAAATATATACCTAGGCTTGGACAAGCACACCCTTGGGTAATGACAATAATAAACAAAGTTTATAGGCACCTTTCTGAATACTACACTAACCAAATATGATCGTGCTGGAGGATGATTTGGTACCTTAAAAGTTATTCTGATTTTTTCTTGAAAACTCTCTTGAAATTATCTACCTATCTCCAATTATATGTCCGGTTTTATGCATTGCCAATAAGATTCTTGTCATGTCTGTCATTTACACATTGATTCTACTTCTCATATTATGTTGGATCGTCGTTTCACACATGATTATTGGACCGTTTTACATGGCATTGTTAGCTCACGTTCTCTTTCTTTTTCTCCTAGTCTAAGGGGTCTTGGCTTGACAAGGGATCAAGATCTACTGTTGATGCTTCCTTTAAAAACCAATTACAAAGCATCATCTTTATCTCATTTTGGTTTTTTAGAGCAATGGTAATTATGTCAAATATCATAATCGCTCTACCAATATTAACTCGGATGAAGGAGGCCCTATTGGTTGCTAATGATTATTTTGAGTCCGCTCAGGTTCCTGAGGGCCCAGTTGGGGCCATAGGAGACTGCCTATGGGACACACAGGTAAGCTTTTAGCATATTTTAGCTATTGACGACGGCTCATTTGTCTCTATTGACCTCCTTGTAGGTGCTAGTTTTCGCATAATGGATGCTGCAAATTCACCTTGCTGGCTTGGTGTGGTCCAAGCAAGGCAACTAACCCTCTCATGATAGGAAGCTCTAGCACCTGTTGGAGGGCCTCAAACAATCGATCGTCTTCGTCTAACTCATCATCAGATAAAGTCTGGCTCTTTGTATTGCCGGTTATCTTTTATTCTCACTGATTTAATATAACTCAGATTACTTACTGATATGTTAAGCCATAAATGGCAACAAGTCCTTTTAAACTCTCTAGTTGGGTGGCACCAAAAGAACTAATTGGCTCTTTGTATTGCTCTGTTATCGCTGCTTCATTCTACAGTGATGAATGATCTTTGGAGAGTAAAGCAGTAGATGAAGACAAGTTCAATGGAGTTATCATGAAAGATGTAGTCTCACATGACCTGATTTCAGTATATAATCATCTCAACATAGTGTGAGATGATGATGTATGTAGTCTGATATGGTCTGACTGAACCCACTTGTATTGCGGGTTAAATCCAATTATATCACCCGAATAAATTACATGATATCTGGTCTCATATAATCTCTTCCTTTGACGCACTCGAATAATTTTCTTTCACATAGAATATTAGTTCATTATGAATGATACGTGTTATGAGATTAAATAAATAAAAATGTTAAAATAGACTAACACGTTTCGTGACAATATCAAATCCAAACAAAAATATTCTATTCCTTTCCTTCACTTAAATAATCTTAACTTTCTTGCACATAGGGTTTAATCTTGATGAAAGGTGATGAAGAGGAGGTCATTAAAAAATATAGAGCCAAAACATAAGGTCCGACCAATTGACTCAATGAATATGAATTTCATCAAATCATTTTATTGTTCGATTTTGATGACTATATATTTACCGATTGATGGATTTAATAATTTTTTTCATTCATTTTTATCTCGTTTTAAATGTGCACTGATAGTGTACTATTTCACTTTTTTGTTTTTCTATTTATGCTTTCTAGAGATAGATGGTAAGGAAATTTTATGATGGTGATGCAATCGGAGCATTTAGAGGCAAAGATGTTCTTTGTTTCCTTATAAGAAAAGCAAACATCGTAAGATATCAGCGGACATGACATTGACATAAAAGCTAATCAGAATGAAGATCCGAGTCTCCATGTATCGCTCTTAGAATTCAATCCATCATCCATAAACCACCATTGTTTATTCTATCCTAAATCATTTTTCTGCCATCGTCGAGGTGTGCTTTAAAATGGAAAAGTTTTGTAGGTAATGATAAATAATGGACAGGAGGCGACACAATATCCCATTCCTGTTCCTGACGCATGCATAAGGTGAAGACGAGTGATTCATTCCTAGAGAGAGAAGAAGACCACCGACCACCACTTCCTTATTATGTGATGATGGAGAAAGAACCAATCTTATTATCTAAGTATTCATTCCTTATGTTGTCTAAAATTATACCGAAGATATGAGTGTTATCCAGAATGATGTATGAACGAGATAATTTGGGGTTATAAGCAGTAACTTGCCACATCTCCTCCTCCTATGAAGATCGTAATATGTCCAAACAATTTCTTTCCTAAGCAAAAATCTATATATTCCCTTCACACTGTGTGTCGTAATAGGGAATGACCATTGCGTCCGATCAATCGACGTAACGCCAATCCTCCATTAGCGCTCTATAAATGGAGGAGCAAACAACCCACGGTCCCTCAGCAGCAGCCAGCACACAGCACTACCGTGACACCCGCCATGTCAGCATCCGCGTCTGTGCTCTCTCTCTCCTTTCTATTCCTCATCTCTTTTGGGCTGGTCGGCCTCTCACATGCCGCTTCCAAATGCTCCGTGCCGACGCCGCTGATCAACATCCCCATCTTCCCTACCGACATCGACCTGCTGCAGTTCGCGCTTAACCTGGAACACATGGAGGCCGACTGGTTCTTGTACGGCGCGCTCGGCTACGGCCTCGACGCCGTCGCTCCTGAGCTCGTCATGGGCGGACCTCCGCCCATCGGCGTCACCAAGGCTAATCTCGATAACGTTACCAGCGCCATCATGGCTGAGTTTGGATATCAGGAAGTCGGTCATCTCAGGTAGGTAACGCATGATACATATATGTCGTACTTGCTGTGTTTCATTACGATGATTCTGTTCTCGCTTCTCAGGGCCATCAAATCGTTAGTGGGTGGCTTCCCCAGGCCAGTGATCGATCTCAGCGGCAAGCACTTCGCCAAGATATTTGATGACGCTTTTGGATTCCATCTCGACCCTCCCTTCGACCCCTACCTCAACAGCGTCAACTACCTGTTGGCCTCGTACGTAATCCCCTACGTTGGGCTCGTTGGCTACGTGGGCGCCAACCCCAACATCAACGGTTATCTCTCCAAGAGAGTAAAATACCCCTTCAACTAATCTCCGTCTCTTGTATGTGTAGCTACACAGCGGATGCAGAAAACTAACCGTATCCGATGTACTGTCTACTTGGTGCAGCTTCTTGCGGGACTGTTGGCAGTTGAGTCTGGGCAAGATGCAGTTATAAGAACCCTACTGTACGAGCGAGCGAATGAGGTCGTCCAACCTTACAAGAACCTAACAGTGGCAGAGTTCACCACGAAGGTGTCAGAGCTAAGGAACAAGCTGGCTTCTTGTGGTGTCAAAGACGAAGGCCTTCTCGTCCCCGTCGGCTGGGGAGCCGAGAACAAGACCAACAGCAACGTACTATCGGCCAACGCCAACTCGGTCGCTTACAAGAGGACACCGGCGGAGATCCTTCGGATCGTTTATGGCACCGGCGATGAGGGTACGCCTGGAGGCTTCTTGCCGAAGGGTGGTGATGGCGCCATTGCCAGAGGTCTTCTTAAATTTGCTTAGATTAAATGTATGTAATTGACAGTGGCTATGCCATATAAATGACAATAAAAATACGGCAGTCGAAGATCCATTTTGCAAGTGCCAGTTATGCTTACTTGTACAACAGTGGACTACGCAACCGGCAACGGACAAGTGCATGCGATACTGCTTCAGTTAATTTGGCCTCTTATTCCAAATCTTCGAAATACAGATTTGAATAGTCCAAGACACTGAACAGCGCATAGTAATTTGGTGGCATGATGAAATGAATGCAAAGAAGTTACTTTAGGAACATATTAAAATTATATAGTTTTCTAGATCCAACTTGCACACAAGCGCATCTGGTGTAGTGGTATCATAGTACCCTCCCACGGTACTGACCGGGGTTCGATTCCCCGGATGCGCATTTTTTTTTCTTCCACCGGCTATATATGTGTAAAGGATCGGCAACTTCTCCTTCCTAACCCTACGGGGAAGAAAAGGATACTTGTTCCTGTTGTCCGTGCCGTGTTTGCTGCTTCATTTTTCGTCTTTGGTAGATATCTTCACCACAAAGCAAGGAAGGAACAACTCCCGCATGCTTACCTTATTGCATCTGCTAATTTCCTGCCACAGTACTACTCCATGCGGTGGGCTCAAACTCTTTCCTTCCTTTTAGGCCTCTCCTCCTTGGGTCTGTTCACCTTGCTGGAAATGAAGAAATGGCACAGGCGGCAGATCATGGAGGAGAAGCTACGGCTCATCAGCGAGGCTCTCGAGCAAGCCGAGAAGACGACGATAAGGTTCCAAGAAAGGCATGACAGGATCCTCTTCCAGATCAACTCGCACTACCTGTGCCGTCGGGAGATGGAAGAAGCTCTCGCCGGTGCTCAGAAAGCCATGAACGAAGCCCTTAAGTTCTGCGTCGATCTCCGCCAGATGCAGATGAAGATTCTCGCTTCATATTCTCGTGGTGTTGATCATGCATTCTCCATCATGCGTAGAAACTATAATCATCATTCGTGACTGTACCATCTCCTTGCTACATATTGTAATTCATCAATTTATTGAATGATCTGATCACCAAGTGCAACACAAATGAGATTGAGTTCAGGTCAATCCGCTCATCTTGCTACCTGACAGTCTCTGTCCCTTCAATTAATTTTCTGCAATCTCTGTCAAAAGACCAACCTGCAAAGCTTGGACACAAATCCCCGGCCAAGTGCTCGGACTGGGACAACCGGGCCTCGTATACGTCGAGCACCTTGACGAGCTTCTCCACGCCCTCCGCCACCACCTTCTCGTCCGGGACATCGCCGTAGAGGACAGGGACCACCATGATCTGAAAGAAGATAGGCAAGATGCCTTTCTCATATTGCTGAGCCTCCACTTCCAACCACAAGTCCACCATTGCCGACTCCTCCAAGCTGCCCTCCCTCGGCAGGTCCGGCCCTGACGATTTGTACTTGCGCTGCACGTACCTCGAGATAGCTCTTGATTCTGAGTTCAAGATTTTTCCTCGAAAAGCATTAGCAAATCAAGGGCATATATGTCTAAAAGTACATCTTCCGCTGTCTCTTATGCCACTCACCAAAAAAGCAAAAGGTCTCCGTCCTCCAAGACCGGCACGAGGCCAAAGGGCTGCAAGAATCACGCGGGGGGAGGTTTGGTTTCGCTTACGTTTCCGGCAAGGTGGTGAGGGGACTTTTGCTCGCGAGTGAAACAAGTCCACGGGCACACCAGCTGGTACTCCGCCCCCATCTCCTCCAAGCACAGGAGCACGCACGCCGTAGCCGCCGATATCGCTGGCCCTTACACCTTCACCGCCATGATCTCTTCTTACTTTCCCTCTTACGAGAAAGCCTGGGATAGGCATCACGTATTTGTAGAAGAAGGGAGACGGCACGCTGGTTGTTTCCACATTATAATTACTCTGGTCTTTTCTTAATCTTTCTTTCTATCACAGACGATTGACTCCATCGCCCGTCGGTGGTCGACCGGAGAGCCAATAAATGCCTCTTCTCTTGGGTGCTTGGAAGGTCTGTCCACGCGCATCTCGTGGCATCTACCACTAGTTTCCCTATACGAACCCATGGTCGAATAATTCGCATACTTTGCCCAACATTAAGCGTTGATCGAAGTCAATCATAAAGGAGATGTCAAAAGGAATGTTAGTAGTTTTGAATTGGGTAAGCAACTGCTCATCACCTCATATAGAAAACTCCTAAACATAACCATCAATCAATGACTTGAGTTGGGTCTTACGAGTAGGTTTAACGAAGTCAACAAAGTACTACTATTACTTTGATTAATTATGACCATACCTAGTACAGTTTATAATGAGGAGGAGAGCGTAACGAGCTGTATACACTTTTCCTCCATAATTTGGTATGTCAATTAAACCTTCAACTAATTGCAAGGGCATATGAAAGTGTTTTAGGTTTTACAAGAATGTAATGAGACTTCAATTCGGAGGGATCAAATATATTGGGGTCTTGATCATGAATTCACAGTGATGGGTAGAAACCATGATCATCAATCGAGATTGTACCATCTGTCGCTATTAAATTATGTGATTAACGAAAGTAATAAATGTATTCGGATTGATTAATGCATCATTATACAAAATGATATGAATAGATGATATTTCGGTAAATGCATCATCATCATTTCCTATAAGAGGTTCACATGAGAAGACCAAAAGGTCTAATTCAGACTTCAAAATTTGATTGTAATAAACATACCCGGTTGATCGATCAAGCTTTGGATGCACCAGAAGTCTGAGCCAGCTCCTCCAACAGTTCCTTTTGCTCCAAGGTTGCACATGCCTGCAAAAAGTATTTTGTTTTTGAAGATCAATAGGCAACACAAAGCAAAAAGTAAAACAAAAAAGTGCACCAAAAGCCACAAACAAATTGTGTTCTATAAATAAATTAGGCATTGTTCATTAAAGAAATATATACAAAATGAAGTCCATTCTGAAGTCATAAAAGCCAAGGCTTGCTACGACCACATATCAAGCAGATTATGTGACAACCCCAGAATCAAACTCAATATGATATATCAAGCAGAGATCTGCAATGGAACCTCTTACATGGAGAAAATAAAGCTGCAGCAGGCACCAGTTCTTTTTTGCATGGTTAAAAATAATTTTAGAAAATGACGGCAAACAGCATTTTACCAAAGCCAGTGGTGTCGATGGCACTGACAAGCAATAGCATGGAAGTCAAGTTGAACTTGGATTGTCAAGATTATAAAAGTATAAAGCATGGTACAACAGGGTTAATCCACTCAATCTCCATCTTGGTTTCTGCAACTTGAGGACCAATATCTCATCAAAATATTGATTAAAAACAAACGTGCAAGAGGAAGCGGCTGCCTAAGAGCTTTGGTGAAACAATGGAAATTTTAGATCATATGCTAAATGATCATAGATGCTTATTCTTCTTGCTAGAGATCATAGCCTCCTCACCTCCTCAAATAATACAATGTACTTAAGGCAGTAAGGACAAAGAGGGCCCAGAAATTATGCTGCCATATAGATGTCCAGACATGAAGGTGCAGAGATTGGACATAATATGAAAAGATGCACACAATCGATTTAAAAAGACTTTGTATGGACTTTTCAACTTCTTACTGTAAATGTGGATAGATGATCGGTAAATTATGGTGCAGCAATTAAAACTTTTATCACCTGAGAAATTATTTCAAAATCTAACATTAAGAAACAGCTGATGTAATATAAGCGAATGAAATACACTTAAAGATTTATTAACACCAACTCAAACCTGAATAGCTGCCTCAATATCTCCAGAGAGGAAGGATGTGAGCTCAAAATTCATCTTCAAGCGATGGTCGGTTACTCTGTTATCCTATAGAGAAACGTAAATGTCCATTATGCAAAATCCAGTCTCTGAACTTAAAATGTCTTTGGTTGGACTAATCAGTCTGGTGGGTACCAGATTTTGGTCATTTACCTTGTAATTGTATGTCCTTATTTTCTCTGCACGGGCACCAGTGCCTATCTGCAATTGTTGAGACTTGAGACAATCATTTAAGCATGCATCCGACAATAAACTCATCATGGGGATTCACATAACACTATCCAGGCCAAGAAAAACTCCAACATCAAGTAGATGAAAGCAACCTCATTCAGTCCAACTATTTAAGATGTCCCAGCACAGCAGTCTAAATATTTCTCCTATATGGTAGTTCAGTTGGCAATCTCAGGAAAAAATGAGGTTCAATTTAATCATAAGCAGAAATATGGTGGCATGATCTAAGGTGTGAAGAGATTATGACCTTAAGTAATTGATATGAATGATGAGTTATGATTTGTGATTTCACATACATAAACAAAAAACTTGTTGTTCCACAAGAAAACATGCAATGCCATTATATTTCTTAGAAGTTCTTCTTGCAAACCTGTGATTTCCTCTGGTTCCTTAATGATTCTTGCTGCTCCCTCACTTTAATCTCGTAACTGCAATATATATTGAGGCAATGAGAAACTTAGTGTACATAATACAAAAATGAGATATTTCTATAACAATAGCAACACAACCTTTATTCCCAGCCATCAGGGATCAACTACAAAGATTACTTTTCGCAGCATTTAGCTCTATTTAAGTTTAATTAAAAGTTAATCCATTGATTATTGTCTTTCTCCACCGTTTTTTATCATGTTTTCTTTTGCATCCACTCACTCCTATAATATCTTGGTTATAGTAGCAAATAAGTTATAAGTATCACTTTATATTAATAATATATTGAAATTACTTTAAAAAACATATATATTGAAATCATGTTCGGATAGAACCACTTCAGCAGACGAACTGCAAATAATCTATCAGCTGTGTTCAAATAGTATCACTCTATCAGCAGACGAACTCACAGCTTCGCTCTTAGTAATTGAAAAGCACGGTCTTTGTTGCGAAGCTGGGTTCTTTCTTCGGTACAGAAGATCCGTATTCCTGTTGGTTTATGGAAAAGGTCAACAGCTGTTTCCACTTTGTTTACGTTCTGCCCTGCATCCATGAAGATCATAAAAAATTTATTATCATACTAGCAAACGTAGCCCGTGGCAGCTACATGATATTGTGAAAGAAAAAAAAGGAATATACTGAGACAAGCCCTGCTCTGTCTAGAGAAGGGTTTCAGCAACGTGATTTTTTACCTCCAGCACCGCCAGATCTTGCTGTTGTCAGTTCAATGTCTTTTGGATCAATCACCACTTCAACTTCATCAGCCTGAGTATGTATATGTATGTATATCAAACTATAAAAGAAAGGCTTGCTTAAAAAATGTCTTCGTTATAGGTAAACTATCAAAAACTTCCCAAATAAACCAAATCATCTGCTAGAATCTTGTCTACATATATTAGCATATGCAATGACTAGGTTTTGTTCTTTCTGCACAAGAAGTCTGTGGTGAGAAGTCATAACAATATCAACAATTTATGGTATTATGGGTAATAACTAATTATACAAAAAAAGAACCTTTTTTATGTGTGTGATCAAACTAGCACCTCTGGCATTATTGCAACAGTTGCGGTTGATGTATGCACACGTCCTTGAGCTTCAGTCTGAGGTACACGTTGAACACGGTGAACACCTGACTCATACTTTAACTTACTAAAAACTCGTTTTCCTTTAACTTCCATCACAAAAGTCTTGTATCCACCTTTTTCAGCCTGAGACAAGCTCTCTATTTTAAATTTGGCTAAGCATCATGGGCTTATATAAGCTAGTCAAAGACATACCTCAGAACTAGAAATTGTTGCATACTTCCAAGAATTTCGCTCGCTATATTTCTGATACATGCGTACCTGAAGCATGATCAATATTATTTAAAACAAGAAGCTTCTGTGAAACAGCAAGTATGTTAACCAATATGTTACCATCTTAAGTACTATAAAGGTTGATAATAACTAGTACTTCTAACTGTTTATCAGTTAAACAAAGCTTTCAGAAAATGCATCTTTGCAAAACTATACTTAATGATTATGAATGTTTCATCTACCTACAAGATCACCAGCCCATATTCCTGCCTCATCACCACCAGTACCTGCTCTTACTGCAAAAGAAGCAATAAAACATGAGTATAGTCCTTCAAGAGCCTTTCTTTGGCAAAAACTAGAAAAAATGATGATGATACGAGAATGATTCACTTAACATTTGGACCCCATAATCCATCCATGATATAATGAGAACATGTCCAGTGATAAGAAATTCATTGACAAAAAAGAAGATGATATGTGGGTTTATTAGCTACGAGGGCCTCCTTGTATGATACCCAAGGATGAAGAATACTCCCCACTTCCATTCATACCTATCCATTGCATCTTAAAATTAGTCAAGTTATGGAAAAAAAAAAAAAAAAAGTCTGGCAGGTATGTTCAGGATTCAAGAATCCAGCTTCCAAATGACTTGCAAAAAAAAAGTTACTAACAGCTAAAAGTAACAGTGAGGTACAAATAGTACCACATAGCAATATGTGCCACCATATACTCATTCATTATTAAGAATAAAAGATAAAAGGCAGCATGATGAACATGAGATTGCTACTGAAAACTAAGCAGATTGACTTGAGAAGACATTTTGATGGAAGCTCAATGATTGGATTCTGGATAAGGAACACTTATACAACATTGACTGAATCCATTTATAAGATGAAAATAGTCATTAACTAAAGGAATTTAGTAGATTAGAAGGGATAATTTGAAGTTTCAAAATCTATGCTGATAGAATCTATTTTAACAAATGCATGTTTATTATAAGAATGTTTGTGTTATTGGTGATGTAGATCACCATATAGCATATCCTCATTGTAAAAGGTAAGAATATAAAGTATAGATCACTTGAGGTTCTAATAATCCTCAAAATAAAAGATTATCAATTACCTTCAAGTAAGATATTGCGGGCATCCATAGGATCAGTAGGAAGCAATAGCATCTGCAGACAAAATTTTGAAAGTTAATGTGAAGATTTGTTTTGGATGTACAACCAGAAATCGGAATTCTCTCCACATTCCATCCTACTACCATAACTGAATAAAACAGCACTTTTTTATTTGGCAACAATTTTTATCAAACAAAAAGGACAATGTGGTAACAATGTGAGCATGACTCATGAGAAGATTAAGAAATATTAACTTATAGAAAACATGAACTAGTTAATACCAAGAAATTCTTATACATGGTGAAAATGGAGCAAATAGAAAAGCATAGTGAAATCTAGAGATATAATGAAGCAGATTCTAGAAGGGGAATGGTAAAATATCATACTCCATGGTTAGCAAAACACAAATGAATGGAATTTCAAATTTTAGTGGACTTTCTGGTTGTGACAACTCAATGTCTGTGAAATGTCCTGTGATATGTCATTAACAAGGTGAAATGTATTAAAAGAAACTATCAGTTTTGAATACATTTTGTGAAATTACTTTTTTGGACCATGATCATCCACAATAAAATCACAACAGCTCATAAAGGTCATGCGCAGAAGACAAATGAAAGCTGCAACAAACCTAGAATTTACAGATTAAAAAAAAGATGTTGCAGAATGGTACATGGATTGGGCCCTAAATAGCTTTTCATCAAAGCTCTGTTGAAGCTTTATCCTTTAGGTATAGTACCTAAGGAGAGCATATAAGGCATGCAATTATTTTATGTTAGCTACCTCGTGTTATAACAAACTAGAGCTTTGCGCCATGTAGCTATTAAGTAAAGACACACTCAAAGGTTATTGATAGATCAACATTTTGGTGTTGAAAATAATGCACTCTATGCCTGCAGGGCCCTCACCATAATTCTCTCACACTATAATAGTTAAGATGATAGGACAAACATCTGTTTGCTAAGTGTAGAGGATAATCTAACCCCAGATATATCACTTTATCATTAATAAAGTATATGAGTTACATAAAACATAATTAAGCAAAGGTCTTAGTTTAAAGAACAATGGCTTAGGTCAAGACCTTCAACTTATCCTCAAGATCTTTAAGCTGTTCGAATAACATCTCCAGCTCGAGAGATACCAATTCAGCCATATCTGGGTCGCTCCCATCCTCTTTTGCTAAAGCTATTGTCAGACAAATATAGGCCTTAATCAGATATCTCAAATTGTAAGGCAATTTGTAAACATGATCCAGAAGTGCAAACCTTTCGTTTCTTCTATTTGTCTCTCACATTCCTTGAACTTCCTGTAGTTCATTACTACCTGATTTTTCGGAGCACAGAAATATTTTTTGTGATAATAATTGAACACTTAACTTTTTTCATTGATTTAATGTGTCCTGATAGGCCACAATAGAAAATAAAAAAGGCCATCACATGAAACTCCAGTACCTCATCAAGTTCTGCCACAGATTGTGCAAGCTTCTGATACTCAGTAGGATTTGAAACAATATCAGGATCTGCAAGCTTGACCTACAGTGACAACAGTACTAGACTTCTTAAAAAGGAACTATATTTTTAATCAAGAAGAGAGATTGGTGCAATTTCATAATTCAGAATGGTGTTAGAACGCTTTGACTTATTGCACTTTTTATCCATTTGTAGAATCTCTTACATAAACAAAATGATTAAACATTAAATACATCAATTACTAACTACAAATACCATAAAGGACTTAAAAATAGTCATTTCAAATGCACGTGCTAAGTTGTATGCAACTATTTGCATATAATGAGCACAAGCATACCGACAATTCTTTCCAAGTTCTTTCAGCAGAATCCAACTTTGATATCAGATATGGTTCCTGTAATAGCACATCTATTCAGTTTGAATAAATCAGGTAAAAGAAGCAACTATAGTGAAAAAGTACATGTACGAAGCCAAGACCAACATGAATATAATTAAGGGAGGTGCATAATACTTGAAAATTTCATGTAAATTAAGCATGCTACAAAATTTGATAATGATCAGTGAAATATATGTCAGAAACGAGTGATATTATGCACTGGCAAAGTAGAATAAATATAATAAACATTATGAATATGTAACATAGAGACTTTTTAGGCAACTTGAAATGCTCAATGCATGAATAGGGAAGAAGTAAGAATCTGTTAAACGTAAGTCTCAGCCCACTGGTTTGGTAGCACTGACTCCAAGAAATCTGTGAACTCTTTCTTCACTTCTAGGCCAGAATCACTTGTTGGTAAATTTGTGCCTGCTTATCTTCTAGGTACTTATTATACCTTGACAAATTCTAAACCTCCTTTCATCATTATTGGCAAAAAGGCTTTCACAATTCCATGACTCAGGAAAACAGATCATGCAAGCACAATTATATTTTTTTCCTAATCACATTATTAAGCCAACAAAATACCCCAGACAATCAATGCAGAGTTTATGTAATACGTCAGGACAGTAACTACCGCTGATATGCAGGATGATGCTACGTATCACTGAGAAGGTTCGCTGGTCTGAAGAACTTTGATACGCCATTATAATCTATGATCAGATCCTTTGAGTATATTTCTATTGTCATTAACCTATTAAGGAAACATCACAAGAAATCCAACATCCAGGTAATTTTAGTTACAATAATGTGGCTTTACCATTTAGTGACCTTCTTCCACATACAATTCGCATCTGACAAAAGATGCTTTAAAATTATTATTCAGGTCAACTTGGGAAAAAGTTAAATCTTCATCCAATCAACCAAAAAAAAGGACATCATAAGTGACAACTATAGCATGAAAGCACCATAATAAAACCTGGAAAGTACCAACTGAAATAGAAAGAATGCAGTCGAGCATGAGAAATTCTTCAGAAAACTAAGTCAAGATCACAGCTGTCTAGTATCCGATGATAATAAATCGAAAGACATGATAGAAGGTTTCGGATAGAGAAATTACGGCCATGCAAACGATGCCAGGGGGTGCGGCTCTCCTCCGAGGCATACTAATCAGCGCTTCCTTCCTCCCCCTCCTCCTGCCGCCGAAGAGATCCGAGCGCGAAGCTCCGTGATTCATCGAGATGGCCGGAGCGTGAGGCAGGAAGCTGGTGAACAGGCTCTCCATCGCTCTCGGATAGGACGCAACGAGGAGGGTTTCGGACCGAAGGGATCGAATTTAAACACGGAAGCAAGCAGATAATTGTGCGAAGGCCCATTTCGGGCCCATCACAACACCACAGGTCCGCGAATGACCGCCTCAACCGTGATAATTGTAAAGGTTTGTTCAGCCCCTCTGTAACATCGACTGCATCAATGAAGCGCGGTTGTCGTCAACACCGGGGTTAAGTGGACAAGTTTACGAGGGTCCCATGGCAGACCACATGAGCCATGAAAAATGTGCGGGCTGACTCAGCAAGTACCCTACCGTCGTCCATCACTAGATAGTCAAAATTGGTGGTCGTAGTTAAAATAAGGGGTCAAAGCGGACAGAGTCAACATTTCAGGCCCCTTATTGGCAACTTGTTCTTTTTTTTTTTTTTAATGAACGGCAATCCCATTTTGCTATTAACAATTTTTTACTATGGATCATACTTTTAAAAAATAATAAAATATAATTTTATTATTTATAATTTCTCAATTCTCAATCATAACCTTATTCTCACGGTTTCTTATTTCATTCGCTGGAATCCTTATTCTCACGATTTCTTATTTCATTTATTGAAATCCGGGATGTCGCTCGCTACTCGAGGGCATAGAAGAAGATATTCATCACTCGTTGCTAACTACCCTTAACACTCGCAAGGATAATATATATATATATATATATATATATATATATATATATATGATAAGGGTATTTATGTCTATTTATATTTTTAGAAAACTATTAAAAATTTTAAAATGGAGTTATAAATAGTAAAATTATGTTGCAAATATAAATCTCTTTTTTTATTTGTAATCTTATTTTAAGAATTTTTAATATTTTTAAAATATCCCTATGTAAATGGACATAAATATTCTTTAACTTATCACTTAATTCTAATAAAAAATTTCATCGCCCCTCATAGAATCACTTTTCTTCTCCTTATTATTATTATTATTCTCTTCGTAATCATCTGAGCATATTTTATTGTTTATGATATAAAATAATAAAAAAAAGATAAATAATCAAATAGAAAAATGGAGGATGAAATGAATTGTATGAAGTAATGATAATTGAAAAGTTATGAAAAATAAGGACATAATTAGTAGTCGAGGATGTTCGGATCGTAAAGACACTAAGGGTAGGTGAATTAGTACTTTCGAGATAAAGTTTTGATTTGAAAGTTTGATCGAAAAATATGTATTGAAATTGTATTTAACTTGAAATGAGAGTAAGGGTTGTGGGCAACTAAATCAGTTAATAATAGAAAGAAAAAAACATAAAGAGAAATACAAACCAAATTTATAGTAGTTCGATCGTCTCAACCTACATCGACACTCGATTCCTCCTCCCTCAAGGTCATTGACTTTTACTACTGATATTCTTTTCAATGGGAGAAGATCAACTACTCTTATTGCAACTCTTTCTCATTTTCACATACTTAAAAGAGAACCTTTATACCTCTCTTTTACAAGAAAACCTCATGTCTCCCTTAGAATGACTTCTAAACTCAAGAAGAAAAATATTCAACATTTTTAGAGAGTTTACACAGTTAAAATCATAAGTTTTCGTGCTCTTTCAAGCAAGTATGAGTGAGATATTTATAGGTCTCAAATAACTTCAAAAATAGAGTCAAAACTATAAATCCTTAGGTTTTTAGGGTACTGGCGGTACTACTGCCGGATAGAGTTTGGGAACTAGAACTCTAATGGTACCACCACCTTTTTGGATGATACTACCGCTTGACAATCTAGCAATACCACCACCTGACAGCATGGGAACCCGTGCTTTAGCAGTACCATTGTTTGCTTGGGCGGTACCACTGCTCAGCCCAACTTTAGGTTATTAAATTAGCATTTCAACATACTCAATTCAGCTTTGGTATAGGCTCAATGGGCTCCTAATCAAATTGGCATGGTTACGCTTCAAAACTAACTCAATTAGACACTTAAACAATTATAATAATAAAAACTATGTTATTCGATATGTCATTTGTTCATCCAATACTTTGTCCAAACCTCCGACATATTGATCGGTGTATTATTCAATCCATCGGCATGTTGACCTCCCACAACATCTAATCTTTTTGACATAATGCTCAATCCTTCTAGCCCAATCACGCCCCTCAAATATCCATAATATTAAAAATTTTCATCACGAATCCATCCAAGATCCAAACACACATTTGAGGACACTGAAAAACATTCTATCAAATTCACATCTATAAAACCTGTACAGTTTATAATCATATATCACATCACTCGATAATTCACATTTATGGCAACCCAAGCCAACTTGACAAACATGAACAACATTTATAAATCCACAAGCTAAATAATTTATACAATCATAACTCCAACCATTTACCACAAGTTCAGATCATCATAAACTAGACTTAACATTCTGAAATTCCAAATAAGAGAGATCTTCTAACACTTTTACACAGTATATCTATTTCAGTTCATCGACAACATTTCATTACATACAAAATATGCTTATACAACAATAACATAATAACCAACAAGACTTGCCCATAATTCTGAATAGCTCTCCACTGCCTCAGCCCAATTCAAACATCTCAAAGAGTGACAAGCTGACCTGAAAGATTTATATAACAACGGAGTGAGCTAAAAACATCTCAGCAAGTGACAAAGCATATTCAGAATAAAAGGAATGGTTTCAAACAAGTAAGATATCATAATGCAAGGCAGAATACAAGAATTCTCAAGGATACCATCTCATTAGATACAAATCAAATGTGTCATGTCATTCAAAACATATTTGGTTCATAACCAATGGAGCATAGAGTAATTGGAGCATATCAATAACGTACGAGATGTTCCGAAGCATAGAGTAATTGAAGCATATCAATAGCATAGGAAATGTTCCGGAGCATATCAACGACATATGGAACATTTCGAAGCATGCCAATAATAGATGAAACATTTCGGAGCATATTAACAATGAATGAAATGTTTCGGAGCATATCAATAACAAATGAAACGTTTCAGAGATCATCGAAGGCGTATGAAATGTTCCGGAGCATATCAACGGCGTATGGAACATTTCGAAACATAACAATAACAGATGAATCATTTCGGAGCATATCAAAGAACGAATACGAAACAGAAGCTCAGACGTCGTACCCTAGCATAGTGCATGTGAGGTTTAACTCAGTGGTGGCTCCACGCCGTGATGAGTTCTCGACTCCATCCACGGGTAGCCCTTTCTTACTCGAGCCCTCTCACCCTACCCAAGTGCTAGGTCGGCTCTGAATTTCATATCAAACAGATAGATGGTGAAGTGTGATTCCAAACATAATATGGTCCATCCATTTCTGAATGACCACCAAACATAATCTAGAGCATCGCGGGCTCTAAGCACATACCCTTTACCATTTCTGGCAAGGGTCCAAATAATCCCACAAACACCAGAGTACAAAAGGGTATTGTGAACAATAAATTGGGACATATCGGAAGCACATGTGGAATAACGAAATATACATGTGCCTTTATGAGTCAATAAGATACAAATCAATTTCCAAGGGAATGAAACCAGAATATGTGAAATCGACCAAAGCTCGATTTCTGGCAGAATTCAAGAGGCACATTGAACAAATAATTCAAACTATCAATTGTGCTCCAATTTACTCAGAAATATATCATTGGAAAGATATTTTAATTTATTTTCAGATAAAACAAGTCTCGTATAAATCGAAGTTTCCAACAAAGGGTTATAATTGATTTAGTAACCAAAGGTCAGAAAACAAAATCATTACTTAGCATAATCCAAAGGGTCGGATTCAATAGATAACTGAGCAGACATTTGGACTCTAAATCTTTTAATCCAGGTATCAAAGGAAAGATCTACGAGTCTAGTTTCCAATGTAATAAGATTTGAATAAATCAAAGTTTTCAACAGGACTTATAGGCAGTTCAGTATCAAAAGGTCAGAATCTCAGACGTTGCACAGATTCGAATCGTTATGTCTAAACAAGAGTCAAATGCAAGGCTAGAACAATTCAAAGTTCCTTATATTCAAAGCAAATGTAGAGATAAAATTATAGTAAGGAAAGATCAGGACACTTGCAATAGGAAAGATTAGAAAGCTTGCAATAGGAAGGATAGGAACACTTGCAAGAGAAAAGATTAGAAAGCTTGCAATATAAAGGATCAGAACACTTGCAATAGAAAAGATTAGAACAATTACAGGAGAAACGATCGGGAAACTTGCCTTTTGAAGGTTTTGGTCCAAAGATTCGAAGAAGGTGCACGTTCGAATCCTTTTTCTACTTTTCCTCCGTCCCCTCCTTGTTTCATTTTGTGCACTTGTTTTCTTTCTTTCTTCGCAACTACACCACGAGCCGAATATCGAGGCACAGTCACCTACTCTCTCTTACTCTCATTCCTTCTTTTTCTTTCCCAAACTCAACTGCCACAACCACGCCGCTGCCACTGCCATAGTCATTGCCCCTTCCATCGCACTACCTTCTTCCTCCCCTTCTTTCGTAGACACAGCTGCTGCATACACAGTCGCTACCGCTGCGGCCGCAATCCTGTCTGTAGCCCCTTTTTCCCCCTTTCCTTTCTTTTCTTTCCCAGCTGCAACTGCCGCAGTCGCAGTCCCAGCCATGGCCGCAGCCACCACAACTACAGCCTCTTCTTTCTCCCCTGCTCTATTTCCTCTCCTTCTCTTCCAGCTGCAGCTGCCACTGCCACAGCTGCCTCCCCTTCTCCTCTTCCTCTCTTCTTCCCTTTTCCTTTCTCTTCTTCTTTCTTTCCTTCTCTTCTTTCCCAGCTGCACTGCTGCAGTCGCAGCCTCAGCCACGGCCACAGCCTCTTCTTCCTCCCCTACTCATCTTCCTCTCCTTCTCTTCCAACTACAACTGCCATCGCCATAGTTGCAGCCCCTTCTTCCCCTTCTCTTCTTCCTCTCCTTCCCTTCTTCCTTTCTCTTCTTCTTCCTTTCCTTCTCTTCTTTCCCAGTTGCACTGCTGCAGTCGCAGCCTCAACCACGGCCACAACCTCTTCTTCCTCCCTTGCTCATCTTCCTATCCTTCTTCTCTTCCAACTACAGCTGCCATCGCCGCAGCCGCAGCCCCTTCTTCCCCTTCTCTTCTTCCTCTCCTTCCCTTCTTCCTTCCTGTTAGAGCTAGCCCCAGGATATTTACCAAAGGGTAATTTTGGCAACACAACAAAGACAATAAAGCGGAAATAATAAAAGCGACAAGAACAAACAAAACACCAGAACACCAGATATACGTGGTTCGGTCAAATGACTTTGACCTACATCCACGGAAGAAAGAGGAGCAAATTACTATTATAAAAGAGGGACACTTACAAATGCCTTAGGAAATGTTCCTAGGCCATAAAACACCTTCAGCTTCCTAAACAAGAAGACTTCAAACCATAAGCAGGTTTTCTTGTGATGCCTGCTGTACTTCTTGTGGTGTGTCTAACATCAAAGCTCAGACCCTTATTTATAGTTCCAAGACGTGACAACAAGTCTGATTTTCCCGATGTGGGACTATGGGACTTGCCAAACTAACAAATCTCCACCTTGGCATGTCCCAACAAAACTTGCTCCACCTTCTTCACAAAAGCCCCAACGGGCAATCACCAACAATGAACACCAACCAAGTCCAAGCACTGCTTGAACTTGTAAACCGGAAGAGGCTTCGTAAACATATCAGCTGGATTGTCCTTCGTATGAATTTTCTGAACAAGGACTTTTCCTTCAGCAATGGTATCCCATTTGCATCCAACAATTTTCTTATCCAAAGACGGCTTCACAAGACCCCAAGTTCTATTCCGATGGAGAGATTCTATTTCTTCATTCATCACAATCAACCACTTAGCGGAATTATCACAAGAAACTGCATCTAAGTAGGAAGTAGGCTCACCAACTTCACTTGTCTCTTCTGCAACAAACAAAGCATATGCAACCAAATTTGCATACCTTTGTGGTGGTCGAATATTTCTCCGTGGTCTATCCTTGGCTATGGAATATTGCTCTTCCTCTGGATCATCTGCATCAGTAGACTCGGGACCACCTACTGTCATTCTTTGAGTAGAAGAGTTCGACTTAAAAGAATCTGAACTACCAATCTCAAGCTCCACCTGCTTCTGCGCACTATTATTTGTACAACTAGTAGATTCCTCTTTAGAAGATAGCATAGATAATTCATCAAAAGTAACATCTCTACTGATTATAAATTTTGGGGATTTGGGATCAGGACACCATAATCTGTATCCTTTCACCCCAGAAGCATACCCAAGGAAAATACACTTTTTAGCCCGAGGCTCTAATTTTCCTTCATTTACATGCATGTATGCTGGGCACCCAAAAATTTTAAAATCAGAATAATCAGCAGGAGTATCTGACCAAACTTCCTCTGGAGTTTTAAAGTTAAGTGCTGCAGAAGGAGCGCGGTTGACAACGTAACAGGCCATATTAATCGCCTCTGCCCAAAAGTCTTTTGTCAACCCTGCATTTGAGATCATACACCTCGCTCTCTCCAAGAGTGTTCTATTCATACGTTCTGCCACACCATTTTGCTGAGGTGTCATCCTAACAGTGTGATGCCGAACGATTCCTTCATTTTTGCAGAATTCTTCAAAGTCACCTTCACAAAATTCCATGCCATTATCTGTTCGAAGCCGCTTAATCTGTTTACATGTTTGCTTCTCAATCAAAGCCTTCCATTGTTTAAAGGTTAGAAAAACATCATTTTTATGCTTTAGAAAATAAACCCAAACTTTCCTGGAATAATCATCAATGAAAGTCAACATATACCTGGCACCACCCTTAGACTGAACTTGAGCTGGACCCCAAAGGTCTGAATGAATATAGTCAAGAGTACCTTTCGTTTTGTGAACTGTCGGAGAATTGAAGCTGACTCTTTTCTGCTTTCCAAAAATGCAATGTTCACAAAAGTCCAGTGGCCCAGTACTCTGTCCGCAAAGTAGACCTCTTTTGCTCAATATGCTCAAACCTTTTTCGCTCATATGACCCAAACGCATATGCCATAATTTGGTGATGTCAGAATCAGACAATGATGATGACGAAACTGCAACCGAACCTGTGACAGTAGTTCCCTGCATAATATACAAGCTACCAGACCTACAAGCTTTCATAACAATAAGAGCACTTCTAGAAACTTTCATAACTCCACCTTCAGCTGTGTATTTACACCCAAGGGCCTCTAGGGTGCCTAAAGAGATGAGATTCTTTTTCAAATCAGGAACATGTCTAACATTAGTGAGCGTCCTCACAATACCATCATACATTTTAATTCAGATTGTTCCTCTACCAACAACATCACATGCGGCATTATTGCCCATCAAAACAATTCCACCATTACAAGATTCATATGTGGAAAACAAATCCCTATTGGGACACATGTGATAAGAACAACCTGAATCTAAAATTCATTCATTTTTAGACCTCGTCCTGTCATCAATAGTAGAAAAAATATTTCCAACATTCTCATCAGTTGCTACACTAACTTCAGCGGATTCAGTAGTTTTTTCAACAAAATTTTCCTTTTGCTTTAATTTATTTTTCAATTTAAAGCAATCAGATTTAATGTGCCCCATTTTATGACAATATCTGCATTCCAAATTTCTATGTCTGGATTTAGATCTAGATTTAGATCTACTACTGTCAAATTCTCTTTTATCCATTTTATCCCTGACAACCAGACCCTCAGCCTGATTTCCTCTACTTTCCCCAGTGATATCTCTGTCTATTTGCTCCTTAGATTTTAGTGCAGATTTAATTTCCTGATACGAAACTGTTTCTTTTCCATAAATCAAAGTATCACAGAAATGCTTAAAAGATTGGGGAAGAGAACACAAGAGCAACAAAGCCTTATCCTCATCATCAATTTTTGCATCTATATTCTCCAAATCCATAACCAAAGAATCAAACTTATCAAGATGCGAGAGTATAGATGTACCTTCAGTCATCCGAAGCATATACAGACTCTGCTTCAAGTAGAGACGATTCTCCACTGTCCTCTTCATGTACAAGGCTTTAAGTTTGTCCCACATGCTCTTAGCCGTAGTCTCCGTAGCTACCTCCCGTAAAACCTCGTCAGAGAGGTTTAGAATGATGCTGGATCGGGCCTTCTTATCCATACCCGCAAGATCTTCCTTTGACGTACCATCTGGAATGTTCTCAGCACCCTGAAGTGCCAAATCAACTCCGTCTTGAACCAGAATGGCCTCCATCTTGAGTTGCCACATGCCGAAGTTGACATTTCTGTCGAATTTCTCGACAACAATCTTTGTTATTGTCATCGTTGCCAAAAGATCCCAAAACCAGGCTCTGATACCAGTTTGTTAGAGCTAGCCCCAGGATATTTACCAAAGGGTAATTTTGGCAACACAACAAAGACAATAAAGCGGAAATAATAAAAGCGACAAGAACAAACAAAACACCAGAACACCAGATATACGTGGTTCGGTCAAATGACTTTGACCTACAACCACGGAAGAAAGAGGAGCAAATTACTATTATAAAAGAGGGACACTTACAAATGCCTTAGGAAATGTTCCTAGGCCATAAAACACCTTCAGCTTCCTAAACAAGAAGACTTCAAACCATAAGCAGGTTTTCTTGTGATGCCTGTTGTACTTCTTGTGGTGTGTCTAACATCAAAGCTCAGGCCCTTATTTATAGTTCCAAGACGTGACAACAAGTCTGATTTTCCCGATGTGGGACTATGGGACTTGCCAAACTAACACTTCCTCTTCCTCTTTCCCTGCCACAGCTGCAGCTGCCACAGCCGCAGCCGCCGCTACTTCTTTCCCTTCTCCTCTTCTCCTTCCTTTCTTCTTCTTCTCTTCTTCTCCTTCCTCCCCTTCTTCTCCCCGACGAACAGCACCTCCTTTCCTCTGTTTCCTCCTGTAGGAAATAGAGGTGCCACCTCTTCACCCGCTTCTACTTCTTCTCTTCTTCCTCACCATCTCTTCCTCTCCTTCTCTTCCAACTGCAGCTTCCATTGTCGCAGCCGCAGCCGCAGCTCCTCCTTTCCCTTCTCTTCTTCTTCTCCTCTTCTTCTTCCCTCCTCCTCCTCGGCATCACACGCACCCTCTCCTCTGTTTCCTCTGCAGGAAACAGAGGTATCACAACCTCTTCTCCTGCTTCCTCTTCCTCTTCTTCTTCTTCTTCTTCTCCTCTTCGAACGCCCCACACCTCTCCTCTGTTTCCACCTGCAGGAAACAGAGGTGCTACAGCCCTAGCTGCTGCCACCTCTCGCTCCTCTCCCTCTTCCCTCTCTTTTCCCTCTTCTTCTCCTTCTCTTCTTCTCCTCTTCCCTTTTCCTCCCCAACGCCACACACCTCCTCGCTGCAGCCTTGCCGC
The DNA here is from genome assembly GCF_036884655.1 of Musa acuminata AAA Group. Taxonomy (NCBI): domain Eukaryota; kingdom Viridiplantae; phylum Streptophyta; class Magnoliopsida; order Zingiberales; family Musaceae; genus Musa; species Musa acuminata. The sequence continues at coordinate 22,729,620 of NC_088348.1, read as the reverse complement.
AGCTATCCTCCTCTCTTCTTCTTCTTCTTCTTCTCTTCTCCCTCTTCTTCCTCTCTTCTTCTCCCCACGCCTCACCGCTCCTCTCTCTGTTTCTCGAGAAACAGAGAGCGTGGGAGGCGGTGGGATAAAACCAAAATTTTCGGTTTTCTTTATTTTTTTCTTTTTGCAACTTAATAGTTTAGTCCTTGAAATTTTTATATTTACATATAGGTCCTCCAATTTACATATAAATCCTTATTAATACATTTTTAAAAGTGAGGGATATTACACTCTCCCCCCCTTAAAAGAAAATTTAGTCCTCTAAATTGGTCATAGCTCAATCGATGAAAAGATGAGGATTATGATTTCTTTATTTCCTCCTCTGCTCTCAAATAGTTTCATTAATACAATACAATTATACAATTATACAATTATCCAAGAGTGACCGAAATATTCTCCTCCTTGATCCTCAATATACGGTAACCCGACCTTCAATCAATCTTTGAAAATACTTGTGCACCCTGCTGTTAATCAAACAAGTCGTCACTTTAGAGAATACTCATATGTGATGGTCAACTGATTCAACTGTCCATAATTAATACAAAGCCTCAATGTTCCATCCATCTTTTTAACTAACACCGGAGCACCCCATGATGAAATATTAAGTCAAATAAAATCCTTATTTAATAGTCCTTGTAGTTGCTTTTCTAATTCCACTTACTCAAATGATATCATTTTATAGAGAGGCTTAGATATTGGGATTATCCCAACGACCAAATCAAAATCAAAGTCACATTTGGAGGTAATTCAGGTAAATCATCTTGGGATACATTAAGCAAGGAGATAAATCATGTCCAATACTTTCAAAATAAAAGATGCAAAAAGTGATCATTTGTTATATACCAATCCATACTGGTATGATAGGAAGATAACCAATCCATACCAAGTATAATATCAAAACTCCAAATCTTCAGGAGAACTAAATCAGCAAAAAGTTCAAGTTCTCCAATAAAATCAGACAAGAGGACCATATTCAAGTTCGTTATCAAAGAATCTCCAATGATCATATTTACATATAGCACATAATGCAATGGTCTAGGTTGCATACCCAAGTGATAAGCAAAATATTACGAATCAAATCGTAGATAGGACCCATGGTTAAACAAATATTTGCATTCTTTCATAAACATGCATAATACCTTCGATCACTAATTCAGAAGTTTTTAGAATCATATTCAGTGATAGCATACACTCTGACATGGGCTGATGATTTTAAGAGGTAGTGACTCTTTCTTCTTGTTCAAGGGCAGTCTTTTATTTTATGATCCAACTTTCTACAAGCAAAACAGACTCCAATCACCCGAAAATTTAAATTTATTTCATAATTTAACTTGTAATTCACACATGATTAAGTCTTTTATGGTGACTTCCCATTTCAAATCCAAATGTCTTGACCCTCTTGTTATCACTTTCTGATTCATTTACAATCATATTTTTATTGGTAAACTTGTCCTTATTATTCTTGCCATAGATCTCTAAAAAATTCTTTTCATTGTTGCCATTAATAATCAGCCACTACTTCCAATATACGGTAGCAAAAGAAATCTTTTGATCATCAGAACAATTTTGTACATCAAATATCTTCTCCATTTGCATCATCAATTATTCTGCCACCAATAGATTAGGTGCACCATGCTTCTGCTGCGCCACTCTAATTCAATATCCCCGATTACCCCATTCATCCCACTTAATTAATCAAAACCAAATGAAATAGAAGGACTAAATGTTCTCGTCATCCTAGATTACTAAAATGCATCAAAGAAAATTTCCACCAATCACAATAGCTCACTAGACCTCAATATATTTTGCACGTCAACATATCAAATATTTCAGTGATCCTCAAACCATGCTCTGATACCACCTCTGTCACGCCCCTCAAATATCCATGATATTAAAAATTTTCATCACGAATCCATCCAGGATCCAAACACACATTTGAGGACACTGAAAAACATTCTATCAAATTCACATCTATAAAACCTGTGCAGTTTATAATCATATATCATATCACTCGATAATTCACATGGCAACCCAAGCCAACTTGACAAACATGAACAACATTTATAAATCCACAAGCTAAGTAATTTATACAATCATAACTCCAACCATTTACCACAAGTTCAGATCATCATAAACTAGACTTCACATTCTGAAATTCCAAATAAGAGAGATCTTCTAACACTTTTACATAGTATATCCATTTTAGTTCATCGACAACATTTCATTACATACAAAATATGCTTATACAACAATAACATAATAACCAACAAGACTTGCCCATAATTCTGAATAGCTCTCCACTGCCTCAGCCCAATTCAAATATCTCAAAGAGTGACAAGCTGACCTGAAAGATTTATATAACAACGGAGTGAGCTAAAAACATCTCAACAAGTGACAAAGCATATTCAGAATAAAAGGAACGGTTTCAAACAAGTAAGATATCATAATGCAAGGCAGAATACAAGAATTCTCAAGGATACCATCTCATTAGATACAAATCAAATGTGTCATGTCATTCAAAACATATTTGGTTCATAACCAATGGAGCATAGAGTAATTGGAGCATATCGATAACGTACGAGATGTTCCAAAGCATATCAATTGCAAATAGCACATTTCAGAACATATCAGTTCATAGCAAATGAAGCATAGAGTAATTGGAGTATATCAATAGCATAGGAAATGTTTCGGAGCATATCAACGACATATGGAACATTTCGAAGCATGCCAATAACAGATGAAACATTTCGGAGCATATCAACAACGAATGAAATGTTTCGGAGCATATCAATAACAAATGAAACGTTTCAGAGATCATCGAAGGCGTATGAAATGTTCCGAAGCATATCAACGGCGTATGGAACATTTCGAAGCATAACAATAACAGATGAAACATTTCGGAGCATATCAAAGAACAAATACGAAACAGATGCTCAGACGCCGTACCCTAGCATAGTGCATGTGAGGTTTAACTCAGTGGTGGCTCCACGCCGTGATGAGTTCTCGACTCCATCCACGGGTAGCCCTTTCCTACTCGAGCCCTCTCACCTTGCCCAAGTGCTAGGTCGGCTCTGAATTTCATATCAAACAGATAGATGATGAAGTGGGATTCCAAACATAATATGGTCCATCCATTTCTGAATGACCACCAAACATAATGTAGAGCATCACGGGCTCTAAGCGCATACCCTTTACCATTTCTGGCAAGGGTCCAAATAATCCTACAAACACCAGAGTACAAAAGGGTATTGTGAACAATAAATTGGGACATATCGGAAGCACATGTGGAATAACGAAATATACATGTGCCTTTATGAGTCAATACGATGCAAATCAATTTCCAAGGGAATGAAACCAGAATATGTGAAATCGACCAAAGCTCGATTTCTGGCAGAATTCAAGAGGCACATTGAACAAATGATTCAAACTATCAATTGTGCTCTAATTTACTCAAAAATATATCATTGGAAAGATATTTCAATTTATTTTCAGATAAAATAAGTCTCGTATAAATCAAAGTTTCCAACAAAGAGTTAAAATTGATTTAGTAACCAAAGGTCAGAAAACAAAATCATTACTTAGCATAATCCAAAGGGTCGGATTCAATAGATAACTGAGCAAACATTTGGACTCTAAATCTTTTAATCCAGGTATCAAAGGAAAGATCTACGAGTCTAGTTTCCAATGTAATAAGATTTGAATAAATCAAAGTTTTCAACAGGACTTATAGGCAGTTCAGTATCAAAAGGTCAGAATCTCAGACGTTGCACAGATTCGAATCGTTACGTCTAAACAAGAGATATATCAAATGCAAGGCTAGAATAATTCAAAGTTCCTCATATTCAAAGCAAATGTAGAGATAAAATTACAGTAAGGAAAGATCAAGACACTTGCAATAGGAAAGATTAGAAAGCTTGCAATAGGAAGGATAGAAACACTTGCAAGAGAAAAGATTAGAAAGCTTGCAATATAAAGGATCAGAACACTTGCAATAGAAAAGATTAGAACAATTACAGGAGAAACGATCGGGAAACTTGCCTTTTGAAGGTTTTGGTCGAAAGATTTGAAGAAGGTGTACGCTCGAATCCTTTTTCTACTTTTCCTCCATCCCCTCCTTGTTTCGTTTTGTGCACTCGTTTTCTTTCTTTTTTCGCAACTACATCACGAGTCGAATATCAAGGCATAGTCACCTGCTCTCTCTTACTCTTATTCCTTCTTTTTCTTTCCCAAACGCAGCTGCTACAACCACCGCCGCTGCCATAGTCGTTGCCCCTTCCACCGCACTGCCTTCTTCCTCCCCTTCTTTCGCAGACACAACTGCTGCATACGCAGTCGCTGCCGCTGCGGTCGCAATCCTGTCCGCAGCCCCTTTTTCCCCCTTTCCTTTCTTTTCTTTCCCAGCTGCAACTGCCGTAGTCGCAGCCATGGCCGCAGCCACCACAACTGCAGCCTCTTCTTCCTCCCCTGCTCTATTTCCTCTCCTTCTCTTCCAGCTGCAGCTGCCACTGCCACTGCTGCCTCCCCTTCTCCTCTTCCTCTCTTCTTCCCTTTTCCTTTCTCTTCTTCTTCCTTTCCTTCTCTTCTTTCCCAGCTGCACTGCTGCAGTCGCAGCCTCAGCCACGGCCAAAGCCTCTTCTTCCTCCCCTGCTCATCTTCCTCTCCTTCTTCTCTTCCAACTGCAGCTGCCATCGCCGCAGCTGCAGCCCCTTCTTCCCCTTCTCTTCTTCCTCTCCTTCCCTTCTTCCTTTCTCTTCTTCTTCCTTTCCTTCTCTTCTTTCCCAGCTGCACTGCTGCGGTCGCAGCCTCAGCCACGGCCACAACCTCTTCTTCCTCCCCTGCTCATCTTCCTCTCCTTCTTCTCTTCCAACTGCAGCTGCCATCGCCGCAGCCGCAGCCCCTTCTTCCCCTTCTCTTCTTCCTCTGCTTCCCTTCTTCCTTCCTCTTCCTCTTTCCCTGCCACAGCTGCAGCTGCCACAGCCGCAGCCGCAGCTACTTCTTTCCCTTCTCCTCTTCCTTCTCCTTCCTTTCTTCTTCTTCTCTTCTTCTCCTTCCTCCCCTTCTTCTCCCCGACGAACAGCACCTCCTTTCCTCTGTTTCCTCTTGCAGGAAACAGAGGTGCCGCCTCTTCACCCGCTTCTACTTCTTCTCTTCTTCCTCACCATCTCTTCCTCTCCTTCTCTTCTAGCTACAGCTTCCACCGCCGCAGCCGCAGCTCCTCCTTTCCCTTCTCTTCTTCTTCTCCTCTTCTTCTTCCCTACTCCTCCCCGACGTCACACACACCCTCTCCTCTGTTTCCTCTGCAAGAAACAGAGGTATCACAACCTCTTCTCCTGCTTCCTCTTCTTCTTCTTCTCCTCTTCGAACGCCCCACACCTCTCCTCTGTTTCCACCTGTAGGAAACAGAGGTGCTGCAGCCCTAGCTGCTGCCACCTCTCGCTCCTCTCCCTCTTCCCTCTCTTTTCCCTCTTCTTCTCCTTCTCTTCTTCTCCTCTTCCCTTTTCCTCCCCAACACCACACACCTCCTCGCTGCAGCCTTGCTGCAACTATCCTCCTCTCTTCTTCTTCTTCTTCTTCTTCTTCTTCTTCTCTTCTCCCTCTTCTTCCTCTCTTCTTCTCCCCACGCCCCACCGCTCCTCTCTTTGTTCTCGAGAAACAGAGAGCGTGGGAGGCCGTGGGATAAAACCGAAATTTTTGGTTTTTTTTTTCTTTTTGCAACTTAACAGTTTAGTCCTTGAAATTTCTATATTTACATATAGGTCCTCCAATTTACATATAAATCCTTATTAATACATTTTCAAAAGTGAGGGATATTACAGGCCCGATGCCCGAACTCTGACTCGATGCTATCCGACCCAACGTTTGTATGATTTGCCTTTATGTGATCGAAGTTTCTCTTACGTCATTTATTTGAAATGTTTATTACTCTATAAACTCATCAATTGATTTAATCATCAAAATTGATATTAGTAATAAACTTAATTTTATTATTATTTAGATTTGATTAAGGGATTACCAATACTAGGTTAGTAATATCAATCTCTCTATTGTAACATAAGTAATCTAGAAAAAACTGGCTCATTAATAAGTATTATTTAAAAAAAACTTTTCTAATAATTATATATATATATTTTCCACGTGGTAGCCCTACTTACGTAGTCAAATGTCTTCTCCACAAGACAATTGAAACAGTAAATTTGCTGCCTTCAATCAGAAAAATAACTTTCACCTTACTATTCACATACAATGGAACAAAACTCAACTCATTGATCTATTTCTAATTTCTAATCTTTTAGCCCCAACGTAGAATAATAAAAGTGAAAAATATAGAATTAACAAAAACTATGATCGCATTCATTACATGTTTTTTCATTCCATAAACATAACATTTTTTACTTGATTTAAAAATAATATTTCTATCTTAAAGATATTCTTGATTATTAATAACTTATTTATATTTATAATAATTTTAAATAATTAGATTTTTAAATAAAAAAAATAAATTAAAAAAATATTATAATCGAAGATTTAGGTCGATACATCATATGGATCAGTCCGTATAGTGTTCCTAATAATTATTAATCTAATTATCTTGTAAAGGAGGTATTTTTGAATTCTCCGTAATATGATTAAGTATATTTTTAAGGGTCTATACGCAACAAAACCACTTGTATTCATCGATATTTAGCTGTTTCATCCTCCACACTTTCACAGTCGAGGGTTTTAGAGGAACCCCAACTCGATCCTCTCATGGCATTCTCTTCCGTTTCCCTCCTCCTCCGCCGCCGCCGCTCCTGCGTCGCCTCTTCTCCCCCAAAGCTCCTCCCTCTTCTCCTCGTCTCCCGTGGAAAAATCCCACAGTTTCCCCCCTCCGCCCGCTCCCTCTCCGCCACCCCTCTCCCTCTCCCCTCCGACCCCCCCGACTCCCCCAAGCCCTCCCTTTCCACTCGCCTCTCCTTCGTTTTCGACCAGATCGACGCCATCGACCGCGACCGCACGGCCAAGGACGCCGCCCTCCAGCGCATCCGTGCCTGGCACCAGAATAAGCCCCCGCCGCCTCCCGCAGAAGACGGCAAATTCGCACCTCCCGCTACTTGTGGTTCGACCCCCTCCGAGGTCCACGATCTGGCGGCCGATGTGAGGACGGATGAGAGCGTCAGAGATGTCCTCAGGAAGGAGGTGGAACTCGTGCACCCCTGGCCGGAGTGGATAGAACTGATGGAGAGATTGGCGCAGCAGAATTACTTTGATTTCCGGAGGACGGATGAGGAACGTGTCGCAGAGAATCTGTCCATCGACCTCTCGAGGATAAAGGAAGAAATGGGGTTTGATTTCTCGAGGGATTGGACCACCGTGCGGAATGCTTGTATGAATCTTGGCCGTGACCGCTTTGATATTTTAAGGTAGGAGCAAGTTCTTTCCTTAAAAAGTTTTGTTTTTGGTGGTGCTCTGGTGATTTTGGGATTTGGGATTTGTCCAATTTGGTAATGGTAGTGGATACCTTCCAATTTTGATCTTTTTGTTTGTTGTATCAAGTTCATGGAAGAAACTGGTGGCTAGAATTTTACCTTGTATTACGGATGTTACTTTGGTATTGATTGAATAACAACTTTGTTTGAAATAAATTTTTTTGACATGATAAGCATGCACAGGTGCACCTTGGAACTGTTTCTGAATGTTTTTTGGCTTTATAGCATTTGAAGGTACAGTGATAATGATGTGCTATTGAAATATAGGTCATTGTCGAGGAAGGATCTTCAAGTTCTAGTTGGTCATGGATGCCCAAGCATGGACCCAAAAGTTGTTTTCTCAGCGAAGCTGTTGAGGAAGCTTGTCCACCTTGATGAAGGAGACGTATGTACAGCCATTTTTAACATATATAATATATAGTTTATTATGAGTTGGAAAGAATCTTATGCTTGTTTTCTTGGTCTTTTTGGTGATTTCTATGTTCGAAATATCTTCATCTTTTTATATCATGAATGCCTACTTAAAAAGTAACTTGCATCACCTATATTACTAGAGTAACTAGACAAACTGTTTCTTTGTCCATGAAGGTTACTGCATGTTTTGGGTTGTTGCCTCAATAGGCATTTTCATTAGCAAAGATAACAGGCCTAGCAATACTGTTGACCACTAAAGAGATGATGAGACATACAATATGTTAGAAGTTTGTTAGTTGAACAGGACTATAGAGTATAGAATTTGTTGTGTTCAGGATGAAATTAACCAGATGTCTCAATTGTCCTTGAAGCATGGTCTTCTTGGTGCTTTGCTGATGCTATCAGATATGGCTTGCCCTTGATGCAAGAAGCAATATGTAGAGCAATGTTCAGGTATAGTGTGAGGTGCTTGTTGGAAAGTTCGCTAATTTTTTTAACTAATTATTACTATAATTGCTATAAGTCAGCAGTAAACATGATTTTTTTTCCAAAATGGGTGAATAATTGGAGTTTCTAGAATAGCAACAACAGTAATTTACCATATGGTGTCAGCTACATGGATAATTCCTCACAAATTAGCTCTGTCAAGGGCGACCTCTAACAGTAGCCATATTATTTACATTTAGAGAACAATGATATTATAGGCTTTTAATTTTAAAGCAGTGATTGCTGATGAGATCTTTGGTGCCAAAGCATGTGATCTACATCCTGTTGCCTTAAGCAAAATATACCAAATCCAATTATCCATTTCCATTTTCCCTTTGTGCACAAAAACATAGAAATGATGTTCTTAATCGGTTAAAGTGTTGCTTTACGTTTGCAAATAGAGAAACATGTTAGACACCCTAGGCATGAACTATATGCTTAATACTTTGTTTGATGGATCCAAAATGATTAGATCATCCAACACGAATGATTTTAGAACCTCTTAAATTACTATAGCTGATCCCACAGTTGATCAATACATGAATGAAGGAACTTGGATTAAGATTAGCTCAAGGTGACATCAAAACTGCCAATTTTCAGGAGCCAGATTTTGGTTGATCTTAGATTATTCCAATTTATTGTTACAGATCTTAGTTACTGCTAGCACCATGCTGGTTCAGGTTGATCCTGGGTGACCTTGTTCAATTTTGATGTGGTTGGTCTAGATAGGCTTTTTTTTCTTTTGCATCGTGCACGTGCCACGTTCTTGCTGCATCAAGGGTAGTCATCTGCCACCGAGGACAGGGAAACAAGCACATATCCATAGGGGGGTTTGAACTAGCAACCCATTGAAATCTCTTGGGTGCCTTAACTGCCCAACTAATGGGTGTCAGCAGTGGATTTCCATCTTTAATATGCAAAATCGACAATTGTGACTGTACAAGTAACTTCCGCTTATGAGGTTACATAGAGGCACATTTTGGTGTTTCATGAATTTGATAAACACATCTTGAGTTTGCTTTCCACTTAAGACTTCAATTCATCTACTAATTGAGTGTGGCAGCAGATTCATAGGTGCTTCCATTTATGTTGAATCCATCAGATACTGTGAATTGCAAACATAACCATGTTTTTCTTGCTTTGAAATCTTAGGTATGTAGTTCTTGCAGTCTAAGGAACTCATGTGGTAGAGGATATATCCTTACACGCAAAGAAGACGAGGCACGCACTCTTGATGTTATGCGCGTCTTACTGACGTTTGGTTTTGACCATGTAAAAGAAACAGTTGAAAATAAACCTCTCATGAAGATGAAATCTGTGAAAACCGTTGTCCGCAAGCTGCTACATGAGATTGTTAAGTTGAGTGCAATTCCAATAGATCCCAATCTTCCACCACCCATTATCCAGAAGCCTCCTCCTAAGGTAAAGCAACCCCCTCCGCCACCGAAAAAAAGAGTGGGACGTGGTGATGTGGAAATGAAGAAAGGAGATTGGCTTTGTCCCAAGTACTTCTTTTGCCTTTGTGCTTCTTTTGAATTCTTTTTCTTGATCCTGTGACTTTGTTGGCTAAAGTTAAATGATTTTGGACTCAGGTGTGACTTCATGAACTTTGCAAAAAACACTGTTTGCTTACAGTGTGATGCTAAACGACCCAAGAGGCAACTCCTCCCAGGGGAATGGGAATGCCCTCAGTAAGTTCTTTTTATCTTTTCGTTTTTACTTTATCTCTGACTTCAATAGATATATGATATCTGTTCATATGGTTGTTGTTTTGTTCTCCTTTTGGTGAAGTAACTTAGCTTCACAATCTTAGAAGTCCTTAAGAATCTAAAGTTCATTTATCTTTTTTGTTAGGTGCAACTTCTTGAACTACAGGCGAAACTTGGCATGCTTTCATTGTGATCACAAGCGTCCCCCTGATGAATATACAGATAATCAAATGCACTTAAAGCAATCTGGTCCAAGGACAAGATTGGAGAGGACCACCAGAATGAGAGATGTTTCTAATGCATGGAACTTTGACTTTGATGACAATGAATCTGATGGTGCAGATGTTGCTGCATTTGAGTTTGCAGATTTTCATAAAAGCAATGTAGGCTCTCCAGACAATCGGTCTCATAGGGGAACTGATATGGAATTTGAAGATGATACTAGTCATACTGCCAGGGTTTCAAGAACCCGAGAACAAGATCAGTCCTTTAAGGAAGCTGATGAAAGGAAATCCACCTTTAATTCGTATAGAACAGGATTTGATGATTTTGATGACAAAGAGGATGATGATGTGGACAGTTACGAGCTTGATAGCCCTCGAGCAAGTGAAGTTTCTCGGATGAATTACTCTGAGCTGGAGCAGACATCCGAATCTGAAGATTTTGAGGAATTTGATCATCATGCTAAGTCAAGCCAAGGTGCCAAGGATTATGCATCTGACTCCGAGGATGATGCTCGTGCAAATCATCCTTATTGGAGACCCAATCATGCTGCAGACGCTAGACGGAAGTCTGGAGGCAGGAGTCACACCCGCCCGTGTAGGGAGATGCCTTTCAATTCAGATGATGACTATGAACTAGGTTCTGATTCTGATGAAATGGATGGGAGTTTTAGGTCTAAACAAGGAAAAGGCCATCAAGAAAATCTACATAGGGCTAGTAGAGGAAGAATTTCTGATTCTGATGATGGTTCTCTTCTTGGTATGCAGTCTGATGATGATGACTTACGTGCCAGACGAAATAAGAAGAGAGGAAAATCCACTTATGGAGGTTCACAAAGAGAGTTTCTATCCACTGATAGAATAAATGGCAGAAGGAATTCTTCTGTTAGTGGCCACGATGGCTTGTCTTCTAGAGGATTGCACATGCGTGGAAGGGGTCCTGGAAGAGGTCCTGGAAGAGGTGGCCATGGAAATTTCAGAGAGAATGAGAGATTTCAGCAGTTTGATAGGCAAGTTGATAGGAAAGGATTTGGTTTTAGGCAACAAGGAAGAAGGAATCAGTTTCCCAATAATGGAACACGAGGTTCACGCAGAAATGTAAGAGATTCGGAGTGGTAATGAAGTGTTTCTATGCATTTGATCAGCCTGATAGTAGGAACAAAATTTATGATCGGCAATGGAAGTGCTAGTGATTTCCTGATTGATCCAGCAGCTTTGATGATGATGAATATAGGTCTTAGGGATGGAAGACCTATATAGAAAATGTTGCTGTCTGAACTTGCTAAATTCTCTTATAGAGGTGAGCATTTTGAAGCAATATACAGGTGATTTTTCTGTTGAAGAAACTAACCCTTGGGTTGGTCTCCATTACGGTGGTTGATTGAAGATTTTGAATATTCACTGTCACAGCTTTGCATTTTTTTACAATGTTTCTTACCTCTGAAGTCGTTCGATCTGCCCAGCAATCATTTCAATGAAGTTTGTTCATCATGCTGATTATTCTTTGGCAATCTTATACAGTACCATGTTGTTGTAGTTTATCCACCAATGCTACAAGTGCCAAACTTTTGCTATTGGGTCTCTGGTTTGTAAGTTCCTTTTCTTTGGAATAATTGTTCTGCCACATCAAAGAATAAATAACCATCAACTGACTGGAAAATTAGCTCTGACTCATCGAGTGATGTGTATCATTCTTTTCTCATGGCAAAGAAGTGGTGAGCTGTGATCTGTCTTTTTAGTTTCTCCCTTTTGGACAATTTTGGGATCAGAAGATGACAAGAGTTGGGAAACTGGTTTATGTATATAGTCCCTGGGACCTCCAATCTGATATCTGGAAAATTTCTTGTAATCTCATCAATACTTGCTTTATTTCCTTCCATGTTGGTGTAGAGGATATGGAAAAACAATTATTGTGAAGACCAGTGAACACACAACGTGGCGTGAGATGAATGATTAAAACTTTTGAACTTTGTGAATGAGATGACGATTTTGTAACCTTGAGATGTTTGTGTTTTTCATTTGGGAAATCTCGAGTGTTGGTCTTTTTGGATCCATGCACGATGGTGTTCTTTGTTAAAGAACTTTTTCTGCCTTTCATGATCATCAATCTATCTGCATGTGTTGGGTGTGTCATATTATAAATCCTCGCAGGTAATGCAGAAAACAAAACAAGAGGGGGCAATGCAACCAACCGTAAAGGGAATTCTGACCAGTAAGCATTATTATTGCGTCGAAGTTACATGATATTATAACACGAGTTCTTATACATCAGCATAGTCGTATCTCTCAATAGTTTATTTCCACGCATCCCTAGTCGAATTGGATCATCATCCAATACTACTCCACAGGGCAGAGCAGAGTTTAGAGTGCTCAGACCCAGAGAGCACCTGCATCGCGAAGAAGAGGGACCAGTTTCCCACCCAGGTGAAGTGACATGATCCTGTCCGTAGATCCAACCGGCTTGCCGCCGATGAACACGGCCGGCACCGGCGGGTTACGCCCCACCAGCTTGGCGAGAGCCTTCCCCATCTCTCTTCCCCTGGGGTCCTCGTCCAGCTCGTAGACGGCGGCATTGACACCCAGGTCATGGAAGAGACTCTTCACGGTGTGGCACATGCAGCAGGAGCTCAGGCTGAAGATTACGACTGCCTTTTGGGATGCCAACTTCATCACCTTGTCCATTCCTGATGCACACACGAGATGTGGCTGTTTGAATGACTGTGTTCTCAGAGATTTGTTCTGTGTCGGACTTGTTTCTGCTGCTTGACTCGATTATATAGAGAGAGAAAGAGACAGAGAGCCAAGAACAGCACCGGAGCATGTTCCATGGCCAAAAGGCCCTTCTTATCATTGTGTTGACAGTGACCCCTTTGTGTCAGCAAGTGGAGTGATTTGGATAATGTCAAATATCTAATCAGCTGTGGCCACAGATCGGCCAATGCATGAAGGAGGAATATGAACCATTTAGCTTTTGACGTCGACAAATGCTTTTGCATTTCGATAAGGTTCGAATCCACCCTCCCTCTTGGAGGATCAGCAGGGGACGCCCACCTTTGCTGCACAAGTTTCAAGACTCCTGAAACGTACGTGTACGTGAGCTGCCACTGCAAGCACACGAATTTGGCAATTGGCAGAGACGGGACAAAGGTTACAAATATATTAATTAGTTATCTTTAATATTTCGATCCATATATTTTCAAAAGTAATATTGAGATCCTTATTATTATTATAAAAATAAAATATTTAATTCTGTTGCTCCAATAAAATATTTTTTTTTAATTTTTAATTTTATAAAATTATCTTTTTTTTTTTAATTCTGTATAGGAATCTTAATGTTTTACTTTCTTAATTTCGTAAGAATAAGAATCCCAATATAACTTAACTTTTGAAGGTGTCGGGATCGAGATTGCTAAAAATAACTAATTATAAAAAATATATAATTAGCTATATAAATTAAAATCATTTATTTTACTGCCTTTTACGTACATATACATATTAGAATGAGCATAATAGATCATTTCTAAATTTTTTTATTTCTTCACATCAACGACACGCCGTAATATTTCAATTAATCGAGATCGACCATAACGATAGATTTTACATTAATTTATGCCAAACAGTATCCTTCGAAGTTCTCATAGCTTCTCGTAAATAGTCCTTTTATTTGTTTTACCTCTTTTTGCACCGCTAATTCTAATTGTTATTCATCGATATATCCATATCATTCTATCATGTTAAAAAATTCTTTCTCATTTTATCTCCTATCAAAACTACACTTAATTGTTTACAGATACAAACATATCTTTTTCTACCGATTAGCTCCATACATCTACCTCGATATTCTTCATCTCTTCGGTAATGAACTTGCAAATTGTACTAGAAATTACAATATGCAATGATCTAGTTGATTTGATGGACTGGCAACAAATGGTTATCGATACACATTCATGTTAAGCACTCGTTTCATCTCAGTTATGAAAGGTGGATGAATGCTACATATGAATCCCAGAACGAAGTGGAATCAGAAATGACCATCACAAACGTCTTCTGCATCGAAAGAGTTACTTCCGAGAAACATTGGCTAACAATTGGTGTATGAAACAGAAGCATAAGATCTTCTACAACTGTGTGGGACAGACGGGACTCACGCAAAATAGTGGAATCCTCATCCTGTACGTGAAGCGACAGTTGATTCCGATGGTCTTTGGCTGTAGCAGAATCTTTTGGGTTGCAATCCTTCTTTCTTTCTTTGTTTCCCTTATCCATTGGCTGGATGAAAAGCCACCACCGATGTTGCTCGTGTTTTGTGCTGCTACATCTGCATGACCTCATCGAGGAAACATGTTTTAATCTGTGCTGCTGCGACCCGAGCATGAACACTTCATCTCTGTTTTGACTGTAGCATGCTGCCAGGAAAACGGGCATTCTCTTCGTGGATCGGATGCGACACAAGGAAAAATAGGAAGGGAAGTCTCCAAGAAAGAGGAGACACGATCATAGAACATAGACAGAGGCTTGGTATGAGTTTGTGCCAAGAGAAACAACCAAGTCATTGAGCTCGGACTGTCGCATGTTTTAGCTTGTTACAGCTTCATCTATTACAGATGTATATCGATCATTATGAATTCAGGCATGAGATATGATGCTAGCTGAAAGTGATGATAACCTTTGAGTACTGGAGGAGACAGATGCGGCCCTCAGAAGAGAATCCACTTCCACTTCCACTTCCACAGGGAATGTGTTGTGTTTAGATAAGGGTACAGAAGTTGGTATCATAGATAGATAAATCTGGAATTCTCGAGAAAGGAGATTTCTGCACTTTATTCTTCCATCACCCTCCACTCTCCTTTGCCTTTGGAAGATCCTCCAACATGTGTGTCATCGAATTGGAAATCCACCAATCCATGTCAAATGATTTGGACAAGGGAGACCTTTTTTGGATGATCTATCTGATCCCTTTGGAGCTGAGTCACGTTGGATGGGTAAGAGATTGGAGTGTCATCCAAATTGGTCATCCAAACAGTGAATGCACCGTGGGTGCGCAGATCACATCACTGCAGAACGTTGTGTTTTCCGACGATTAGAATGTTAAAGCGGACATGATTACGACTGTCTTTTGTTTTTTCACCACATTGGATCGATGATAGGCTGAAGATCTCTGCAGAATCTTTTCAAGGAGCAGTAAAACAATACCATAAGAATGCCAATGCAGATTAGGAAAAATCATGTTATCGTGACAAGTGAAGAAGATTCATTTGTAGTATGGTAACATTGTCAAGAATCATCGTGCACATTTCTGAGAAGATCCACATCCTCAATCCATGCCGACCTTATGGATCCAGATATATCAGCTCTAAATATTCCAGCATCGAAAGCTCAAAAGCCTGCCTTCAACCGAAACAGAGGACCCCATTTGCCATACCTTGCTCTCGGTGAAGAACAAGACACCCCATTTTTCCCCGGTATGAGTGTGCCAATCCTTTTAGCCTCTTCGTTCATCGAAAGCTCAGCCTTCACTCTGTTCTTCAGCTGCGTCAATGGCTGGTTACCATCGTTGCCTTGTCACTATAATTTGAACCTCATTGATTCGAGAGGTCAGTGTGGGCTAATTATACATATTACCTTTTCTAGTTAGTTCTCTTTAGTATTCCGACTTAAAAAGTTACGTTGACTTTCATATAGTAACGAAAGTGAAACATCTAGATCTATTTATTTTAACGCTATTAAATTTACTAATAAAAATATGGAAACAAAGGATAAAAATATACGACATCGATGGTAATAGACAATAGTATTGTTAGGGCCCACGGATGGCTATTGTGGATGAGGAGAATAACAACGAGAGATAAAGGCCGCTTTGCATCTGCATCGACGTTGATGCAATTACCGAGCGACACTGTTTAACATCTGCATCGATGTTGATGAAGTTATCGAGTGACATCACTCTGTATCTACGTCGGCACTGATGTAATCGCTGAGCGACGTTGCTCTACATTTGTATTGGTATTGATGCAGATGCCGAGCGATCCTTTCATCACTTGGCAAGTATATCGACGTCGATGCAAATATAAAACAACCATCACCTCTCCCCATCTCTCTTCTCATCCACAATACATACCCATAACCCCCCAACGACATCATTGTCTACCACTATCGACGTCATCCATTACCATCAATTAAAATGTTTAAATTATCTTTTTACTTTTTATTTTTGTTGATAAAATCATCGATAAATGGATATGGATATTTCACTTTCATGATTATACGAATACTAATGTAATTTTTTAAAATTTAAAAATTGATAAAAATAACTAATTATATGAAATAATATATAATTAATCCACTATATATTTAATCAAATATGAATTCTATCGTACAAACTTTTGAGATCAAAAGGGACCCACCATAATTTGCAAAGATAGCCGAGAGGTTGATCCACGTCGTCAATGACCTTAGTGTAAAGAAACCTGAGAATGGAAATGCTTGCTGTCTTATGCTACCGATCCATGAACCACAAAGATATGACTTCCGGTGAGGGGCAAATGGTTCTTGAAAAGTCCCGACCACCCTATGGAACAGTTCAGGAGACAACCAAGGCACTAGAAACACCAATCATGTTCTTTTTCATTCAGAGAAACATCCTCAATATCAACAGCAAAACAGTTCACTGCAGTACTATCCTGAACTCAGCATGATAAATTCACCAAAAGCCAGAATTTGAAGACTAACACGCTGCTGTACACTAAAAAGAATCTGTTTGCGATAAAAAAAAGTAATGCAAATAGAAAAAGTTAGAATAGGTACACCAATTAATTTCACATCTTCACTACCTAATAATCATAAACCCATTACTACTACTACAACAACAACAACAAAACAGAAAAGTCCCAACTATTTGGGGTTGGGATCTTTTGCTCAAGGATAAAATATCCGTAGAACTTGTATTATAACATGGTAGTGCCATCCAAATAATGTTTTAAATGTCCTTGAGATAAATCAGGACATAATCAGGACTTCTACAACACATTTTTCAAATAACAGTAACCAGAAACCTAAAATGTTCATGGGGCAGAACGGTTGGAATATAACTAAAATACAGAAGGATTCAGAAATTCCAGGATTCCAGACATTTATTTGAGTCGAATAACGTAAACCAGAATCCAGTTCTTAATACGGGAATCAAAAGGCCAAAAGGAGGGAAAAAAAAGGCAATTTACAAGGCACCAATAGACTCTTCTCCGTCTTGCTGACTCAAGGCTAACAATACAAAAAATCAACAGATATAGAAGAAATACAAAGAAAGGGGTTGAAGAAAGCTACTTTTTACCTGGCCATCCAATTAATAGGGTTTCTAACTACACCAGCATATGACAATGCTCAAGTAATAAACAATTTGCCTGTTTCATATGGCATGCATCTCATCTGACTTGACTAATGCCCTTGTTTTGCTATGCTTCCTTAGTAGCACTGGCACCTGCAAGCTGTTTTGAGTTCGTCGGTATCTGAGAATTGCCCGCAGATTTTTTCTTTCTTCTTGGGTTTCCCGCAGCAGCAGAATCAATCAATGGTCCAGACCATGCTGTCATTCCTCCTTTCTGGTAGGGGAACACTGTGCCGAATGAAGCTTCAGGGGGGTCAAATGCAGGATCCATATGATGCAAGGACTCCAGTGGGTAGCCAAGTGCTCCATCCTGGTGTGGTGGGGGGAACTTTTCACTCTTACTCTTTGCATTAGCATGTGTAATCAGACGCCTTCTCTGCTAGTTACAAAAAGAAAAGACATGTTATATAGATATCCCATGGAAGCTGCATGGTAATAGAAGTTACAGCTCTAGTTACATATTAGAAATAAACAGCAGCCTCTTAGGAGTATACTCGGAGTATACTCACTCATAATTTCTTTTTTACGGAAACTCTCCATTGCCAAAATGAGTGAGAATGTGTCCAACCACTACAATTTAAGACTAATTCTAAAGTCAAGGCCTAAATGGGTATGAAGTACAAAACACCAGTGGCAGAGAAAGAAATAATCATTAAAATTTTAAAGAACTGTCAAGACCACAAGTTTGTCTATTTGAAGCAAACAGGAATTTCTATGGGCTTGTGTTGCCTTTTCCTTTGGTTATAGTTCATGAACTCAAAAGGTATTCAGGTTGGTCATATGCTGAAATATGAATGATATTTGACGGGTGAAGGTAAAAGAACTATGCATGCTAGAAGATCATCGCTGCAAAAGTCTTATATGTTCATGCTTAAGTAACAGTCTGAACACAATTGGAATGAATAAAAATATGTACACTATATGATATACAAACTTTGCTAACAGTCTATGTTGTGTGTCAATTATGGCAAACTCTAAGCAAAAACCTTGCACCTTTGTGACATCATATAGCTTGCTCATCAGCTAAACAACAACAACGAGCTGTAACATCCCAACTATTTGGGATTGGGTATATGTATCTTTTACTTCCATTTAACTCTGCTGAGATTCAGTAAGAAAATGTATAGTTAGAAATTATCCAAGTTGGTTACAGGGTACTTTAAAATACCCATCGATAAAGTGCACACAGACTGGTATTTGTTTTTCTTTATTAGTTCTGGTTGATACTCAGCAATATTGGTATACTGGTACCATACCGGTCCAGGACATCACTGAAACTGGTACCAAACCAAGAAGTCAAACCTTGGTTATTTGGCCCACAGCATTAATTCAATACTTATATGTGTAGATGGGAAATCAACTAGATGATTCTTTAGCAAGATAAATATGGCTTTTGGTTTAACTACGAAGCTATTCTATTCAAACAATTTTAGAATAGCTTAATTTTAAGTAATGACTAAAACCAAACAAAATAAGATTAAGGGATCAAATAAAGTGCAGTTTTGAACTTCAGCTCGTTTTTCCTTCTTTTTTTTTTTTTTGATGTTCAATAAGCTGACTTGGAAATGCAAAAGGATTCAACTTCCTTCAGAAACCAAGTATGCTGGATAATAAAGGAAAAAACTAGTTATGCTGATAATTTACCGAGAAGCATCTAATTAGGTCTGAACTAATCTCACCATTTGAAGAAAAAAATATCCGTACATTGTGCTGTGAGCAAAAAGTATTTCTGCAATACAGGCTCCTTAAACCTCTTCTCATATCTCATATACTCTCTTTTGAAATCTTTTATTATATCCTTTATACTATCTTTACATGCTGAGCTTCTAAAATAAATAATTCCATGCAAGTTATTTCCTATTTTCAGCTTAAACTAGTTCCTAAACTAATAAAGGTCGGAACCCACACTATGATGTACCCAGAGGAGCAGAAGTTCCTACAGTTCCTGCCTTGATTGCAGGTCACTAGTTGTCCAACTCCTGGCGGCCAGTTTCATTGTCTAAATTAAGTCCTACAAGTAGTAGGTCCGTTACTATCAGTACAATAGATGGTCATAAATTATGGAAAAAGAATTCCCAGACCACAAGGTATGTAATCCAATGTTTCAAAAAATAACTTTGGTTACCAACAACTAACTTAAATACTCGGCATAGCAGCAGAACAATTTCATTAACATCAATCATAAGAAGATGACATAAAAAGTAGCAGTTTATTTAACATACATCTATGTTTACTTGAAGTTCAGCATTAGCATCTGGGGCTGGAACTGCCCTCATAGCTCGGTCACGTGTGCGTGTCTTCTTCGTTCCATTTATGTTGCCTTTCCCTCCAGCAGTTTTCAGTCTGCATAAGTTGATCTCACTAATTACATATAATATATTTGAAATGAACAATTCAGTATCCAAAATCACTTCACGATTCATTGATATCTTAAATGTCCTTGTGGCCATAACTTTCCCTCTAATAATTGCTAGACAGGACAAGCATTCATTGAAAAACTGATACTTTCATAGAAAACTTGATTAAAGGGTAACAAACTATATTGCTTGCCATTATTTTTCAGACGGAGTATAATAATTACTTATATAGAAGACTCATCTTACTCCACTGACACTATCACTATTATCGAGTATCATTATGGCACTGCTATGTTATATCAACCGCATAAAACACAATTTCAGAATAACAACATAGGACAAACACTACTACAAGGAATATCCAGACATTTATAAGATCAGATTATTTCTGAATCACCAGCAGACCCTATTAATAAAAAAAGCATGTGATAATGAAAATATGAGAACTGATTTTCACCGAGAAATAGGTTTTGAAGCATTATCAAAAGAATTCATTGGATGTAGACCAAGGAAATCAATAGGAAGGTAAATAAAAAAAACCTTCTTGTTTCTTCATCCCGCAGTTTAGCATCCATCTCCTTGCTTGGAGGATATTTTGGCAGGCTAGATGGCTCACATGCATATGGTGGAGTACTAAAGAACTACAAAAGGCAAAGCAGGTCATGAAGTTGATCATATTACAATAAAGAGATACATATACTGAGGAAAAAAATGCACATAAATTGCCAATACATATAAGTGGGGAAAGCAAAGCATGGAGCTAATAACAAATTATTATTAGTAACTTCTTGATAATTCCAATCTAGCATGCCGTTCTCTCACCTGAATCAATGGATGGATCTCAGCAAATGAGAGATTAACTTGGCAGTGGATATAAGTTTTTCCTTCTCTTGTTAGATGAGAAAAAGAGGCAGGGCTCATCAGACCAAATGTTGAATTTATGCTAAGTCAATCTTGTCAATTTAAGATGCCAAGTTACCACTGCATCAAATCAATAGACGTACCTTGCCACATGGCATAAAAAAAAAAAGGAATATTGTGAACTTAATAGTGGTTGACACATCATTTGTGGGAATCTCCTCAGCCATGATTCCACAAAATCCATGCATAGAGAACATTCCCCTACATGGTGGAATTTGAATTGGGCAGCTAGAGGAGGTAGCAACCTTATGGCAGGCAGATAGCTGACCAATGTTTTGCCCAATTGGAATTGTTGGAAATTAAAGAATGGACGAGTGGAAGAAGGGAAGGATTGAGAAAGAGCAAGAAGAGCTAAATGCTCATGATTATAACTGAAGCAGTAGGCTGCATATATTATACGTGTCAATGCATGTGCCAGTATTATACCCAAAACAGAACAATCCTAGAGAGGAGGCTTCAAAATTTGCATCAGATATAGTCTTCTTATTGATCTTCGCAACTATCTAAAAATCAAGTGTCATAATTTTTTTTTTTATAAAAGGGTAAGCGGCGAAGGCAGGATTCGAGTCTAAGACTAGGACCTTGTGAGAACTATAAAAGTATTTCATTGACATAAAGCAGTGCCCAGAGTTACCAGTTACCACTACTGTGTAACAACAAGAAAACATATAGAACTAGAGCTTTTCAGTTAAGCAAATATCATGCTTGATTAATTTCTACATGAACATGAATTTGTTATTGTTCAAGTAACCAAAAACATAACCAGAAAATATACTATCAAGAATGAGCAGGATAAAATAAAAAATATATTAATAAGAAGTTCCTTCAAAAATAACAACAACAACCCGTAATGCCTCATCCATTTGGTGCCATCTACTTCCAAAACATTCATAGAAACCAAAACGGTGAAAAGGCCATGACATTAACAAAACAGCCTTATTATCAAGCGTGCAATGAGCTTCATAGCAGGAAAGAAAAAGATCAGGCCATCACAAGTACTAACAAAATTGTTGTCCAGAGTACAGATATCATACAATATGGAACTCACTTCACTATTTAATGCAGCTGTGGCAGTTAAACGTTCAGCTGGATCGATTGCCAGAAGAGTTTCGATTAATGGCAATGATGATGGTGGAAAATCCTTGAATGTCTCCTTTATACAACGTTTGTATGATTGTTGAGGTTTAAAAATTGTGGCATGTGGCAACCTTGACTTCTTCCAGTAGTCCTCTGAAGGGGAACCACAAAGCTTGAAAATCTTATGCAGCTGCTCAACCTGATAAATGAAGCCATTCATCACACAGCAGTCATGATATGTAGAAACCTTATAGAAACAACAAAAACATTGTGCTATTATGTGTTATCAGCATGGTCATGGTAGTATATGTATAAAAAATTAAACTTGTAACAATGTCCAGGCAATACCTTTGATAAGTCAATATTTGGTCGGTCCACGAGGAATTGTCCGCTTTGGGCAATGAGCACACCCGCACGGTTGTCCTTTCGGAACTCGTGAGCTCCAAAAGGTACCTCTAAGGATAAAGGTGACCCGGTGGATTTATAAGCTCTTGGTTCCCCTACTCCTTAATCAATGTCCTTATCAACCTCAATTAGCAACTTTACATTACATTGTGGCATCTCTCCTATACATTGACACCTTGAGTTGAAATTATGGACGAAATTAGGTCAATACCCTCAAATGTTCTTGATTGTTAAGGGATTTAGTGGACTAATCCTTTGCAAATCAACTGACCAATTTTACAGTGGCACTAACAATTTCTCTGCTTGCAGGAGGAAAGCCACATATAGTGACCATCCTCACACTTAGCATTGACAAGAGCTTTGGATACATTTTGATGGTGTAAACTTGTATTACCTTGATCTCCTAGAGAATGTGACTTAGGTTCTGCCAGCATATTATATACCAAACTATAGCCCCTCAAAGGTGATTGATATAGTCAGACTACAGCTAAAATTACCTAGAAGTAGGAGAAAGCAAGAGCACAATCCAATAAAGGATCAAGAAAATGTACAAACATCCAGAGTCAATCTCAGAATTGTTTGCACATTTTTCTAACAGGCCCCATTGTCCGTCAGGTTTTCACAGAGAAGGGTATACCTAGAAATGTTTATTGAATGCTTTTAGAAACAAGTCCACTAGAGATGCAAGCCTATCTAGTCCTTCTGAGATTGAATTTTCATCCCAGACAGAATAATTTGTACAATGCTACCTTTTAAGACCAGAAAATGCTGCATTGCTGATAGAAGAATTCAATCTAAAATAGTTCATTTCATAAGATTATCATGTATAATTGGATCTCTCCACCCTCAACTATAATGTAAGAAGAAAAAGGATGCAATCAGAAAATATATATCGAAACCCACATTAATGTATCTCGACTTACAATGAAGAACATTGTAATTTGTTTTATCTTATAATCTTTTTCTTTTGATCAACTTTTATGAATCATATCTCATGTCCCAATTTACACATCAAGTCCAACATATTTTATGGCCAACCATGCTTCAAAATGTTCTCTATATTTTTTGGTTTGATCTTGGTCACTCTTAGCCAAATATTTAGACTATCTTCACTTCCAAATTACCCCTCACTACTTCCCAGAAGTTGCTTGCTTCTGGTTAGTCATCATAACAGATGGGTTATCTTCAGATGATTTTGCAACTTCTTGCATGAGAACAATACTTTGAAAATTGGGTATCGCCAACCAATACTTGATCGAGCTATGGTGAACCAGGTATATCATGTCAACATGTTTTTCTTCACACAAAGGGAATCTTTTGGAAGGATCAGTCGACAGGAACTACAATTCTGTGTTCATGGAACTGAGCTATAATATCATACTTCCACTGATTCCTTGTCTTGCCTTATACTATTAACAAATCCTAGAAGCACATATGTACCCATCTGCCTGTGCATTTTATGTTATCTCGATCAGACCATAGAAAGGAAACTTAAACAGATCCCTGATTCATCACTTCAATTTGACTTGCTCAAACTTCAATAAAATGTTTATCATCTCTTTTTTTAATTGTAACCTAAATTTGGCCACAACTAGCCAATTCCATATGATCCTCAATCTTTTGGCTTGGCTTCTCAACTGTGCTCTTCGCATCCTCTCTTTTTGGTAAAGACAATTCTAGACTTGCATTCTTGTCAGGATTTTACCTTCAAAACTGTGTTAAGCACTTCAACAAAGCCTATATCCTTTGTTATGGCAAACATTCTAAATTTGCCATCACAAATCATGTTTCTGATCACCATGTTTTCTTCTAGCAAATATCTATTGCTGATTATCACACCTTGGTTTAACAAATCTATTACAACAATGATTTCAGTAGATGTAACACAAGAATATATGACTCTCATCAGAATATTGATTACATCAATTTTCTCTACAAATTGTTCATCATCTACCATCATCAAGCCTACCATCACTCTCACACAGGTACCTTTAGCTCAATAGAGCCAAAACGTAACCTGTATATGTGGATAAATACACCTTAAATTCCTAATCAGTATATAACATGTTCTTTATATTATCATCTTTCTGTATCGGCAATGATATACCGAAAGATAGTTAAATACCAAATAAAGGGAAAACAATAAACTTTTTATGGCTTCTTCCTCAGAAGTTATTGTCATGTACCATGTGGAAATTTGGACGTTGCATAGCATGAAATCAACCAATTACCTCAGTCCTCCCAGGCATAATAGGTTTTTCGGCTAACAACTCTGCTAAAATGCAGCCTGCACTCCAAAGATCTATACCCACACCATAGTCAGTGGCTCCCAAGAGAAGCTCTGGTGCCCGGTACCACAGAGTGACCACCCGGCTAGTCATTGGATGCTTATGGTTAGGATCAAAGAACGTAGCTAGGCCAAAGTCTGCGATCTTAAGTAACCCTTCATTATCAATCAGGAGATTGGAACCCTTAATGTCTCGGTGCAGCACACCATTATTGTGACAGTGCTCCAATCCTGACAATAATTGGTGCATATAACACTTCACCTGCCCAAGCACAAATTCAGAAACCCGGCATGAGAAAGATGATACATCTAAGAGGTGAATAGAGTGGATATATCTTGAAAAACCAACCTGAGGCTCGGTAAACTTAATCGTGGGACTCGCAGCTAGACCAGCAAGGTCGTGCTCCATATACTCGAACACCAAGTACAAACTGCAAGTCATCCTGGAAGTCACTAGACCTTCCAGTTTCACCACATTAGGGTGATCCAACCTTCGTAAAATAAGGATCTCCCTTGCCATAAATTTCACACTCTCTGGCTCCATATTATCGAACCTGACCTTCTTCAGAGCCACGATTTTACCCGTCAACATGTCCCTAGCCTTGTAAACGTTACTGTAGGTCCCTTGCCCAATCTATATCACAACAAAAAGTGCTGGTTTTAGTAGCAAAACCTCACTGAAACAGGCAAACAGGTAGAGACCGCCGAAGTAAAGGTGGAAGCTAGCCTTGTCGATCTTCTCGAAGGTGTCGGCGCGTCGGGGCGTCCAGCCCTTGATGGCCTCCCCAGCGACATTGGATAGCCAGGAGGGCCACCCGGCGGCCACCAGCTCGCCGTGGACGTGATCGGGAGGGTTGCTCAGCCTCGGTTCGGGCCTCTGCCGCCGACGCCGCGCCGGACGTTTCCCTGCCGGCCGTTCCGCATCTTCCTGCCGGGTGGCGACGTCGGTGACGGTCGCAGAGGCATCGACGACGGTCTCGTTCCTGGGCAGCGTGGCCTGGGACTTGCGGCCGGAAGCGACGGGGGCGACAGTGCGATCCTTCTCCCGCCGGCGGCTGCCGAGGGAGGAGGGCGTGGGGAGGGGGGAGGCCTCTTTAGCGAGGATGCAACCCATAGCTTAGCTCATCACCGCCGCCGCAGCCGCCGCCCGGAGGTAGAGGAAAAGGAGAACCCGAGGAGGGATAACCGGCGGCTCGATCGGAGCTCCGGCGACGGGAGCGCCCTGGTTTTAGGGTTGGGGCTCGTCGTTTCCCGGGTTCTAATTCGATGTTTTGTTGTGTGCGGAGAAAAAGATGCCGGCTTGGGAAGCGAGGAGAAGGTTGAAAAGATACATTAGAAAAACAAGGGCAATCATAAATAGGAAGAAGACGAGCAGGGGATACAAAGCGGTATGCTGATTCGCGCAAACAAAGGCAAATAGATCCAAGGTAATATCCAGTTTGGTTTTTGTTTATACTTTACACCAACCGGTAAGTTGCTTTGCGGAAGACAAGAGCAAAGACGACGGTATGAAGTTCCAGTAATGTATTCAGAATTACTTCACTGTTAAATAGGAGAGAGACGGTAACGGAAAGAGTGGCAGCGCAAAGCGGCGGCGGAGGAGGTCAAACGGAAGACTTGGGAGTGTGTGGATTCGGATCCTACATGGAGTAGATGGACCGGGTGATGTAACCCGATCCGACCCGCAATACGAGTGGGTTCAGTCAGACCACGTAAGACTGACTACCGACATCGTCTCACACTCTGTTGAGGTGACACTGTACTGAAATGAGGTCATGCGAGACTACATCTTCCACGTGATCTCCGTTTGAACTTGTCTTCATCTGCTAGTTTACTCTCCGAAGACCATTCGTCACTGCAGAATGGAGCAGCGGTAGCAGAGCAGCAGACGGTTTGGGTTGCTCCGCCCAGTCAAAGTCCAAGCCAACAGCATACTCCCCATCAAGACAGAAAGCTCTCAAAAGCTTCCATGGATCAGGCAAATGCTGGAATCTGGCAGTCACCTTTCTCCGTCCCCTTCCCACCAGCTGCCTGTGGCATCGCTGTCCTGCGGCTCAGTAGGCTTCGTTGGGATGCTCTCGTGTGGACCGTGACAACCGACTGAATTGTGATATTCCATTCAAGGACCTCTGCAGTTCTTCAATAGATCATAGAGGAGTGTTGAAGTTCTTTTTGTTTTTTTTCTGAAGCAATGGCCTACCAGGATGAGAAAGCAGTTCATTTGATTCGATTATCATGACTACACCTTTATCAATTGACTGATTAAATAAGCTTTTTCATTCATTTTTATCTCGTTTTAAATGTGCACTGATAGTGTACTAATTTCACTTTTTTTTCTTCTATTTATGCTTTCTAGAGATAGATGGTAAGGAATTTTTATGATGGTGATGCAATCGGAGCATTTAGAGGCAAAGATGTTCTTTGTTTCCTTATAAGAAAAGCAAACATCGTAAGATATCAGCGGACATGACATTGATATAAAAGCTAATCAGAATGAAGATCCGAGTCTCCATGTATCGCTCTTAGAATTCAATCCATCATCCATAAACCACCATTGTTTATTCTATCCTAAATCATTTTTCTGCCATCGTCGAGGTGTGCTTTAAAATGGAAAAGTTTTGTAGGTAATGATAAATAATGGACAGGAGGCGACACAATATCCCATTCCTGTTCCTGACGCATGCATAAGGTGAAGACGAGTGATTCATTCCTAGAGAGAGAAGAAGACCACCGACCACCACTTCCTTATTATGTGATGATGGAGAAAGAACCAATCTTATTATCTAAGTATTCATTCCTTATGTTGTCTAAAATTATACCGAAGATATGAGTGTTATCCAGAATGATGTATGAACGAGATAATTTGGGGTTATAAGCAGTAACTTGCCACATCTCCTCCTCCTATGAAGATCGTAATATGTCCAAACAATTTCTTTCCTAAGCAAACATCTATATATTCCCTTCACACTGTGTGTCGTAATAGGGAATGACCATTGCGTCCGATCAATCGACGTAACGCCAATCCTCCATTAGCGCTCTATAAATGGAGGAGCAAACAACCCACGGTCCCTCAGCAGCAGCCAGCACACAGCACTACCGTGACACCCGCCATGTCAGCATCCGCGTCTGTGCTCTCTCTCTCCTTTCTATTCCTCATCTCTTTTGGGCTGGTCGGCCTCTCACATGCCGCTTCCAAATGCTCCGTGCCGACGCCGCTGATCAACATCCCCATCTTCCCTACCGACATCGACCTGCTGCAGTTCGCGCTTAACCTGGAACACATGGAGGCCGACTGGTTCTTGTACGGCGCGCTCGGCTACGGCCTCGACGCCGTCGCCCCTGAGCTCGTCATGGGCGGACCTCCGCCCATCGGCGCCACCAAGGCTAATCTCGATAACGTTACCAGCGCCATCATGGCTGAGTTTGGATATCAGGAAGTCGGTCATCTCAGGTCGGTAACGCATGATACATATATGTCGTACTTGCTGTGTTTCATTACGATGATTCTGTTCTCGCTTCTCAGGGCCATCAAATCGTTGGTGGGTGGCTTCCCCAGGCCAGTGATCGATCTCAGCGGCAAGCACTTCGCCAAGATATTTGATGACGCTTTTGGATTCCATCTAGACCCTCCCTTCGACCCCTACTTCAACAGCGTCAACTACCTGTTGGCCTCGTACGTAATCCCCTACGTTGGGCTCGTTGGCTACGTGGGCGCCAACCCCAACATCAACGGTTATCTCTCCAAGAGAGTAAAATCCCCCTTCAACTAATCTCTCTCTCCTTCTCCCTATATATATATATATATATATATATCTCCGTCTCTTCTATGTGTAGCTACACAGCGGATGCAGAACACTAACCGTATCCGATGTACTGTATACTTGGTGCAGCTTCTTGCGGGACTGTTGGCAGTTGAATCTGGGCAAGATGCAGTTATAAGAACCCTACTGTACGAGCGAGCGAATGAGGTCGTCCAACCTTACAAGAACCTGACAGTGGCAGAGTTCACCACGAAGGTGTCAGAGCTAAGGAACAAGCTGGCTTCTTGTGGTGTCAAAGACGAAGGCCTTCTCGTCCCCGTCGGCTGGGGAGCCGAGAACAAGACCAACAGCAACGTACTCTCGGCCAACGTCAACTCGGTCGCTTACAAGAGGACGCCGGCGGAGATCCTTCGGATCGTTTATGGCACCGGCGATGAAGGAACGCCCGGAGGCTTCTTGCCGAATGGTGGCGATGGTGCCATTGCCAAAGGGCTTCTTAAATTTGCATAGAATCTATGTATGTAACATTGGGGATGCCATTTTTAATTGAGAATAAAAATTGAGGCTTAGGACGACCGAGAATCTATTTTGCCAGTGCTTTTTTTTTTTTATGTTCATTTGTATAACATTTGGCGAAATAAAAAAAAGAACCGCTTTAAGTGACATCACATCATATTATTATAGTATACATATATTGTGGGAAAAATTGAAGGTTGGTGGAGGTATTGATTCAAAGCCTCTCATGTTTACAGCGAGTATTTTTTGTAAGAAAAAAAATGGAACTATCATCACCATAGTGCTTTGACCATCATCCTAAATGTTATCAATCATTGTTAAATGTAATTAAATATTTTAGTGACAGATTTTAGCAAACCAAATATTAATACATCATCTTGTCACCAGACAGACAGACATACGTAGTAGAGTGATCGATGTTAGTGACACTGTCGTTGATCATAAATATTGTCACGCTTTCTTACTTGATGTTGTCACTTTGCCAAATTAAACACTTATGGTGACGAAATTTAAAGAAATTAAACACTTATGGTTACTAAACAATGTAATTTAGCGACCAACATAATAATATTTTCAACATAGAGAGAGTACGGTTAAACCACGGGAGCATATTCCATGATCCAAATGGTTCTTTATACAAATTTTCAACATAATATTTTTATTCTAGACATATTTTGTCCGTAGCTGCTAAGAAGCACATTCCATGATCCAAATGGTTCTATAGAGAGCTTTCAGGGTTACCAGTGGGAATCGGATTCTCTCTATAGAAAAACTCTAAAACAATGGCCCCACCAAGCATATGAAAAATATATTTAAGTGGAGTGATAAGACGCAGACAAATAATTCAACACTTATGATAAGTGTGATTTGTTGGCATAAATTTTAGGTACAATAATGATTGAATCACTCATATAAGAACCACCTAACATCTTAGAAGCACACATGATCAAGACTCCCAACGGTAAAGAACTACGGTTGGGAATCAATGAGAGAGGAAGACATGATGAAGTTAAATATCAGACAAAGCAATCAATCATCTTTATGTTGTTAATTATAAAGATCAACATAATAGAAAGATTTTAAGTTCACCAACTCAAAGTAAATTGACCCTAAAAAAAAATTGTATCGCAAGTAGTAAATCTACATGAAAGTGTCCATAAGAAAGAGACTACACAGGAAAAATTAACAAGGTTTGTATGACTCGTACATGCAGCATATAATTTCAAGACGCAGCAGCCATGGATTCTATCAGAAGCTGATAACCTTCTGGCACCGATGATTGCTTCTGCACACATTCAGCGAGCGTTGGTACATCAGCATTTACGTCCAAGAACCTCGCGAGTAAGAGAAGCAGATGAAAATCGGAGATGCGCCTTACAAACGGGAGGTGCTTTGTCCGATCCAAGTGGTTCTTTAGGGCCTTGAGGGTCACTCGAGTAATCCGGTTCTCTATAGGAAAACTCGAAGATAATGGCCCCTGCAGAAAATCAAAGCATATAAAAATTATATCAACGTACAGTGATAAAATGTGGAATTGTCAATGGCATATATGATGGTTGTTGGATCTAATGAAATGCACCTTAACACTGCTAGGCTTCTGATGCAAGTGAGCACTCCACATCTTAGTTGAATCAATCAAGTTTTAAACAACAGGCTAATCAGCATATAAAGCAAATGTCAAAGAAACAATATGACGTTTGCTTCATCAAAAATCTACAACCAGTGCTAGACACCTCTCTTCCTATTATCTTCCTCCAAAAACTGAAGCATGGCCATTCTTTGAACCTCAGCAACTTTAAGGACACTTCTAAATTATGCAAAAAAAATTGCAAACAGATCTACTTTGATGCATACATGAAACGCAGTTGTGAATATCAAAATAGAACAAAAACAACAAATGATTCACATCTGGCATGACCATATGCAGTACCATTTTGCTTCAATGATCTAACAGTTCATTCGTAATTACAAGAATATTTCTGCAAATAGCTAAGCTTGTCACTGACCCTACTTTTGGTCTCTTCATAGGTCTAAAGAAAATTGAAGGTTCGAACATTGGTTGCATGAGCTTAAATTGTAACAGGAAGTTAAATATCTGTGTCGTTCCAATTACAGTTTGACAAACATACTTGATGAGTCTAGACAAACTATAAAAGATTGACCAGAATTTGATTGTCAGTCATAAAACATTTAAGTTAATGTTTGTAGCTTATCCATGTTGATTGACAAAGTCTTGAATAACTATATTTGATTGAACTAAATACTAAAACAACTTCAGGATCAATTTAATGGCAACTAATAATTTGAGTTACTTAGACTATAAACACATCTTCCTAGAGAGACGAGAGTGATTTTGAAGAATTTGATCAGGAAGAATGTAAACGAGATGTGCTTCAAATGAAATACTCATAAGCAAGCCAGTTGCACTATCTTTATTCTTCATAATCTGGAAAAGACAAACTACAATCCTTCTAATAATGGCTCATCCATTCAAGTCCATGTTTCTTTTGTCATGTGAAATTCATTGCTTTTCACATGAATTTTTCCAACATCAGATTGCTACATGCAATGATTGATTTGAATGTCATCTGACATTTTGAATCTTTTCTGAACCTTTTTAGATTTTATAGTGTTGCTAAATAAAGACATGATAGATATTAACCAGCTAGCATCCCTACTCCTCTATTCGGAAACCTGGAACAATTTTATAGCCATACAAATTAAAAGAGAAAAAGATAATGGTGATAGAATTGAAAGATCTGCTATTCTAGAGTATCATCCGGGCATGAAGTTCTAGAGAAAAGATGTTAGTCTAAACAATTTAGGAGCATTTCCAGGCAGCTATTTTAGGCCCTTTTTGTTTCTTTTTAAAATATTTAACTTAGAGTCTGAGTCTAGCTTAACTAGTATTTTTACGAGGAGGAAGATCTGCAGAAAACCAATAAATGTTACTTTTATTAGCAAATCCGACTTCAGCTGTGCCTGCAGGCCCCTTTCCTCCTAGTATCTTTTGTACTTCTCACTGCCTTTCTTAATTATTACTTTCATCTACCTCTCGTTTTATAAACATATGAAAGTCAGGTTACATTTTCATCTCAGATCTACCTATATCTTAACTTGCAAATCTCTATATAACCAGATCTGGAGAAGTTCCGGGTAAGGCATTTCCCATCAAAGTCTAGACGCCATATTGAGTCTGTACTACACCCAGGTAGAACCAAATTAGTATACTGAACATTCTCTTCTTTGCCTGAATCTGGCTGTTTGCTTCTTCAAGCACCATCATCCGTGCCTTAACCTGAAAAGTGATCATCTTAACATCTGACTCTCAATAAATGTTTTACTTAATATACTAATCAGTTTATCTAAGTACAAGAAGAACTTCGATCTATTTATAAAATGTTGCATTTTCTTTTTCATTTGAGGCTCATCTTACATTAATACCAAAGCATGAATAGGTTTTACACATGAAACGAATTCACCATTAGCATGAATACAATATGCAAAGTTTCCAATAGGAACTTGTAGAGTTTGCATAATGTGCCTACTTTTACGCAATGACTCATGACCTGATCAGTCCTCATCGCATAACACATATACTGACTATGAATCTCCTCTAGAGATTTCAGGATAATAAAAAAGTTTCCATAACAAATATTAGCTTGTTCCAATGTTGGTCATACCACCCGATACGATACAAAACAGACAGAACATATCGGTCTATCCGACGACTGGTACACATACCAACCCATTTTGGGCAGTATGTAACAGGCGAGAGGTGTACCATGATGCAGTCAAAACTAGTTATCGACCTACATCAAGTCAAATTCCGATCGTATCGATTCAATTGGGTCAAATCATGCAGGTCCAATAGTCAATTTGATCGTCCGACCTCTAGTTTAGGTTGTTTGCCCTCTTTTTAAAACCTCTCTCTCATCTCCTTCACTCCCCCTAGCTCACACTCTTTCTCCCTCTCTTTCCTACTTACTCTTTCTCACTCTCTTTCTCAATTGAGCACCATAATCGGTTCCGACTACTTCAGGCATGGACATAAGAGCAAGAGCAACATTTTACGCATGCCACCCAATATTTAGATCATGGGGGTTGAGGATCCAAGCATTGTTTATAGTCGCAAGAATAAAGGAAAGGGGAAGGCAATTGATAAGTTAAAGCACATGCAATATGACCTTATGATATAGACATGGATATGAGCTCGTTGTATTCACAACCTTCATATGGTGGATCCTACAAACAAAAGATGTACAACAATAATCAATCATTTTTTTTCAAAACTGATCGTTCTTACGATATAGAGCAGCAAGTCAGTGATGACAACAAAAGTTCTAGTGTACTCCAACCTCCCCACCCCTACATGCCACAATCATACTTATCTCAAGAGGTTCCTTGAACACATGTCATTAATGACAAGCAGGCAACAAGTGTTACCATGCTGATGCATCAATGGGAACAGTTTTAAGATTGGGTCCAACATACGTATCACATTGATATACAAATTTACATGATCGAGCACCTCAACCACCGAAGATGGAGTCTCGTCGTTCATTTTAGTGGTAGAAGCATATATATACAAGTTGCTTTCGTTTATTACTTAATTTGTTGAAATTATAAAGCTTTTGACATATAATCTAACATCTCAATTCATATGATGATTCAAGATCAAGGAAGAAATGGAGGATCGTGAGACAAAGTTGCTCCTCAACGATCCAAAAAAGATAAATTCGCTATCTCATCCTAAAAACCTACAATTACTAACCATTTATCACTCATTTGCGCTTTATTCTTATCGAAATTGAATTGAAATCCTATAAAATAAGCATAAAAAAGGATTAAAAGGGTTTTTTACTTTTCAATAATTTTTCAATCATTTTTTGGCTAAATTTTCAAAAACCGATGCTAACGTATTAACATTTGGTACACTCATATCGATCGATACACACTTGTCCAGGCCAAGACCGACACCATCGGTCGGCACGAGATGATGAATATTGGTTTGTTCATCCCAAAGACTTTCAATTAAGTCCAGAGTCCATAACCAACCTAATCAGGATTCTGATTCCTAATAGCTAGAACGAAGGATTCTACGACCTTCCCTTTCCGTATAGACCAAGTGGATACTTCCATTTCGGTTTTAAGAACCAAAAGAGATGGATCTCCTTTCCATATGGATAAAGCGGATGCCTTTCCATATAGATCAAGCGGATGCTTCCAATCAGATCTGATATTAGTGTCATAGAAAGAACTGATTCAACCAAGATATGATCTGATGAACATAGTAAAAGACTAAAGGAGATCTGGATCTAATAAGATTTATCATTTCGAGCGTCAGAAGCATGAAGAAATCCAATAAGCAGAGAGAGATTATGTATAATCCAACTGACCTGGTGATCGGAGATCTTGACTGGCACCAAGAAGAAATCGTTGTCAACCTCCCTCGTATCCTTGCCCCCGACAACCACATCCTTCTTCATCCTCGACACCCTGGGGTCGTCATCCTCTCCGAACTCCGTCACGAACCATCCCTCCTTGAAGAGGCGAACGCAGATGTCGCTCATCTGGAAGGCCTCGAAGTGCACGTCTGCGGCGCCGTCCTCCGCAACATCGAGCTTGACCACGGCGGTCACCCACTCGGGGATGCCGCCCTCGGCCTGCATTTCGGCGGCTTGCAGGACCTCGCGGCCGGACATGGTGTACTCGGCGGTGCCGGCCTTGCGGCCGACGGCCTGGGTGAAGATAAATCCCACCCGACGCATGCCGAGGCCGGCAGCGATGGCCTCAACGAGGGCCTCCTCGTCAGGATCGCGGAAGAGGGCCGCCGCGTCCTCAGAGCCCTGCTGGGGAGGCTCGTAGACAAAGTCGATGGCGACGGAGTGGGAGGCCTGGTCGACATGGCCGTAGAGGAAACCGGCGCGCTTGACGGCGAAGGCGAGGGTGTCGGCAACGTAGAGCTGGAATGCGTGGGCTGCGTCGCGGTCGAAGGAGGCGGCGTCGCAGTGGGGGGACTCCTGGCGGGCGACGCGGACTTGACGGGCGATGAGGTCGTCGATGGTCATCTTGTGGCGGCCGAAGGATCCAGCGGGTGTGAAGGGCGGAGGCGCGGGGGCGGCGGCGGCACGGCGGAGGTCGGCAGGGTAGGACAGGTAGACTATGGAGCCGTGGCCGATGGGGAGGGAGGAGAGGGGGGTAGCGGGGTCGAGGGCTGGGCTCTGAGCCTTGGAGGGGAGGAGAAGGTTGTGATCGAGGGAGAGGGTTTGGACGGTGGCGGGAACGCCCAGATGCGACTCGATGAGGGAGCAAAGAGTGGCGACGGTGGCGGTGGAAGGGTCCGGCACGGTGACGCGCTCCATGCCGTCTCGGCTGCGGATCCGGAGGATCATCTTCTTCCTACAATCCGACGATTAATTCACGAGTGATCGAGTTGGAAAAAAGGTGGAAGGAAGAATAAATATTGTTGTTGGTGATAGTTGGAAGATAATTAAAAATCTTCATTTTAGGGTTTTTTTTTTCCCCCCTCCTTTTACTTTCTTTATCAATTAAATTACCTCTTCATTCCTCAAAGACAAGTCAACTATCTATTCGTCCTCTTTTTTTTTTAATGGACTAATCCACCCAATTAGATCGATTCTCATGTTTTCCTTTTTCTTCCTTCCTATGGACTAATTTTTCTCTCTTTTTTTTTATGGACCAATCCATCGAATTAGATCGATTTTTCGTAATAATTTTTTATATTTATATTTTTTTATAAAAAATACTGTAACTCAATACATCCAACGAAGTTTGTTTTAAAGTTGAATCCTGTGCTTGAAATTTTTACAAACATATAATTCATAGCTATCGTAAAAAGAATATTAAAAATCGATATAAAATTCTCTAATTACAGTATTTTTCTAGTATTATTAAAAATATTTTTTAAAAAGTTGAATCTTATTATGCCTAGCATTTTCACAAAAATATAATTCATTGCTGTGGTAGAAGAACATTAAAAAATGGTATAAAATTCTTCGATTATAATATTTTTAATATGATTTAGTGTTCTTCTAGTATTGTCGGAAAAAAAATATATATTTTATCGGAGTTGAGTTAAACTGTGTTCAGTTGGATCCTCATTTGTTTTGCTGCCCAACTCAAATATGGAGGTAAATGCCAATTTGATGATAATATTTCTCTAGTGTTGAAAACTAGAAAGATTAGGTAAAATATGAACATATAAGAAATGTTTCTAAATACTAAGATGGGGAAATATATGTTGACATCACTTTTATCCATGAACACCTTCCAATTCAATAGTGTCTACAAGCATGTGAGGCTGAGATGCTTCCCCTCATCAGCCCATATTCTACAAGTAGTCAAACTGTTCATATGCTCATAAGATAACCTTCTTTTTTTTGGTCATAGTTGCCAACTATGACATTTGTTATAGAAGCAACCAATGTCAATATGATAACATACATAAAGGAGGGTCAACATAAGAAATAAGGATATATGACTCATATTTCATATAATGGGTCATAAATATAGAACAAAAACCAATATGCACACTCACAATAAATTCTTCAAATTGAGAATAATCACTTTCTTTATGGAAAATTATTATATATATGGTGACCATAATACATTTGTATATTTAATATCGATATGCCTTATCGTTTCTTTTATATATATATATATATATATAGTTGTATTATCTCGTATTCCGCTTATCCATCTCTTACCAGGATAATTAGTTTTTGGGATAAAATCTATTTATTTTTCTTCTTTTTTTATATATTGTAGATCCACCTTATTCATTTTTTTCTTTTTACTATGTTATCTTTCTCTTCCTAGATTGATATGAACTTCGATACAATTAGTATGATAAAATTCACTAGCAACTTTATCAATAACCTTAGAGAATATAAGAAATACTACTTGCCAAACAAATGGACTTATTTATTTGATCTTTTTATCTTTCACAATGTTTAAAAGAAGCATCTTTCTCGATTAGTGTTTTTACATGAACTACTGAACTACTTATGTATCTTTAATTAAATATTAGATGTCGATAATGAAATCAATCGATAAATTTAAGGAACTAATGTTATTATAAACTAAGTGATATGAGTGTACCTCGATTAAGAGCCAATCGAAGCGTATGTCAAAAAAAATATGTGCTAAAGGCTTGAACATTATAATGAATGATCAAATATCACGATTGGATATTATATCAAATAACGAAGAAAGATAAATTGATATGCTAAAAAAGTGATTGTTATTTGAAAGTCTTGCTTGAAGTTGAGGATTATATTTGAATAATATCAAGTTAGAGAGCTGAATTTGATCAAAGTGGGATGGTTCATTAGCTGTTTTGCGCTCTTATTGGCAACGCATTGGTTGGTGGTACTGCTCAGGATAGTGGACAGTGCTAATCGTGTTGTTTCAACACATTAATAACAGTTTGGTTGGAAAGGCGATAATACCATCAATATTCTTGATTTCGAGTTTTTTTTTATATTTGTTTCAAATTTTTGGGACATTTAAGACTATAAATACCTTATTCAGCTATGATCGAGATGCATCTATCATCATTGAGCTTTCAAAATATTAAATTCTCTCTTAAAGCTTTGCTTGAGTTTTCTTTATTTTCTTGAATTTTTAGTTGAGTTGCTTAGTATAAGATTTTTGTAAAATCTTGAGTATTTAAATATAGACTTAAATGGAAAAAAATGTAATGCTAATTTGATTATTAACAGAATGATGTTTATATCAATAAACTTAGTCTAACAGTATTGAATATGATTTTTTGTTAAGTAAATTGTACTAGTATAATTATACTGGGGATAATTATTTAAGCAAAGTTTATAGTCCTTTAAAGTGTGATTCATTCGAATATGTTACGTCTACCATAACATATTTTATTTTAGTTGTAGATAGTGTGATAGAATTTTACTTCTTGGATAATAAAAAAACAAGTGTATGATGTAGATTTTATCATGTTTTAAATGTACTTATTTTATTTATTTTATATTCTACAATAACAATATAAGCAATCAAATCAAAATTATCAAATTTTAGATACTATAATTTTAGAGATACTGTTTCTTTTAAGTATTTAAAAATTAATTTTATGTCTTTAAAATGAGACTGTTTAGTGATTTAATTAGAATCCAATACAAAGACCGACATTGGACATATTATCTAGTATGGTAACAGTGAGATACAAATTTTTTTTTATCATATCTTTAGTCAAAGAGTTTATCATTATCCATCTCAAATTTTGTGAAGGTACTCATTATTATATTAATAGCTTTAGAGTTTTTTTATATTAAATCTTTTATTTAGATCCTGAGTGTACTTAATTTGACTAATAAAAATTTTATCATTATATTATTTAATTTATAACCTAAGAAAAATATTAATTTATCCATTAGACCAATTTCAAATTTTTAACTTATACTCTTGACAAATGATCCACATAAATATTAATTAGTGAAATATATTATCATTAATATAAATTTAAACTAGTGTCGACCTTCTATTTTAAAAGATTATTTTGGCTTTAAAAAAACTAAGTCTATTATTTGGGTTTGTTTTAACTAGTAGAGTCTTAGAATATTTATAAAATATGATTTAAATACATATTATTCTTAAATCAGGATGGTTATTTGATTTAATTTTTTAAACAAATTTATTAAAAAAATACATTTAATATCTATTTAAAAGAAATTAAAATTATAAAGATAAGCATAGACAAACAATATTCTTATGACTTTAAGTTTAGCCGAGTGAATGTCATTTTATAATCTATACTTTTACTAATTTATGATCACTAATTTAGTTTTATTTTAAATCATGATATCTTATTCATCTTATTTATTCGTTCATTTTGTATCAATTATAAGATGATACTAGGTCTAAAAATAAATATTTAAATCTTATTTTTCTTAAATTGATTTAATTTTATGAGTTTGAATACATTTTAGTTCTTTCTTGATAAAGAGTTATATCATTTTGTTCTACGTTTTCAAAACACGCTGTTTTTTTTTTTTTTCCTAGGCGCATGTCTATGCTTCACATAAATCTATAAACCATATATTAATCGAGTCTAGTTTTTTATTATCAACCTTAAAAGCCTTTCCCAAGCTCATCCTATTCCAAAGAGTGATTGCTCCGGAGGCTACAAAGAGGAATAAGACAAGGATGTCCTCGTATCATCTTTCGAGGATATTATTATTGGACTCTTTTGAGGGCAATCAAAATTCTCGTGTCCAATATAACCACGTATAAAATAGATTAATAAAAATTTCACAACATATAACTTGAAATATCTCTGTATAAGATTTTTCAATCCAAATGTCCTTTTTTAAGGGCATGGATAAATCAATTTTTAGATAAATTCACATAAAATTTCCTCTCTCAAAAGTCATTGAGACATGTTCATCGAGTTTTGTAACATTAAAGTAAGTAATATAAAAAAATAATTTTAAGATTTGATATTCATATTATAGTATGGAAAGATGAATCTAAATCGAATGAAAAGTAAATTATTTAAATAAAATTAAAAAGTTAAGATGTCATGAGATTAAGTGAAGAGTTTTCCATGGATTAACTTTAGCCCTCGGTAAGAATATTTAAGGCTTCCGCCTATGATGAGATATATGAAAGAAAAAAAAACTCATTATCATATTAAGTACTATGGGAGGAAAAAAAGATTTCAAATTTGATTAATCACATAATTAAGAGCATCCAAAAGAGAGGGTTCTATATAATAATCGATTGACAAGAGAGAACTCTCGATATTTTCTTCATTGTAAAAACTCTCTCTTTAAAAATCATAAAATAAATGAATTTTTGTTAGAGCTAGCCGCAGGATATTTACCAAAGGGTAATTTTGACAACACAACAAATACAATAAAGCGGAAATAATAAAAGCGACAAGAACAAACAAAACACCAGAACACCAGATATACGTGGTTCGGTCAAATGACTTTGACCTACATCCACGGAAGAAAGAGGAGCAAATTACTATTATAAAAGAGGGACACTTACAAATGCCTTAGGAAATGTTCCTAGGCCATAAAACACCTTCAGCTTCCTAAACAAGAAGACTTCAAACCATAAGCAGGTTTTCTTGTGATGCCTGCTGTACTTCTTGTGGTGTCTGTGGTACATCTGACTTCAAAGCCCAGGCCCTTATTTATAGTTCCAAGACGAGACAATAAGTCTGATTTTCCCGATGTGGGACTATGGGACTTGCCAAACTAACAATTTTGAATTAGATCAAACATACTAAACGATAGAAAGTTATATAGTAAAGATGTAACGTTATTGCCTACAATGATTTGGGCTTAAGAAACACCTTATCTAGTATCCTATCATCATGGATGATGTGAAAGAGCGCTCGTCGATGAGTCCAATGTTTTTTGCAGGACGAGAAGGATAAGAGGAGATAAGTTCAAAAGAGATTCCACTCTATCACCAACCGAAGATATCTTATAATGTCACATTTATCAAGAGAGAGATAGAGAGAGAGAGAGAGAGAAGAGAGCGAGAGAGAGGGTTGAAGCCTCAAGTATTAAGTTTTTCTAGCTCCTAACATGTACTTGGATGCATATCTTGCCTGACCTACCCTA
This sequence comes from Musa acuminata AAA Group, assembly GCF_036884655.1. NCBI lineage: Eukaryota > Viridiplantae > Streptophyta > Magnoliopsida > Zingiberales > Musaceae > Musa > Musa acuminata. Next base: position 22,688,953 of record NC_088348.1, on the reverse strand, counting down.
GTTTGGTAGAGCCTTTAAGGGGGTGTCGAACATGGTACTTGATTAGAGCTCTCTTATAATATTTATATTATCAACTTGAGTAGCAATAAATAGGTTACGTTGGTGGCTGAGTGGTGTTATAAGAGTAGCCCAAGCCTCAAAAATAGGTTGGTTTATTATTATTATTATTTTTCTCAATAACGAGTTATGGTATGCGGTATTCACCTTATATGCTCTGAACCTCTCCTATTCCTTACAACAAATTTGATTGACAACCCATTTAACCAAATTTGACTTTGACCATTTTGAAAGTATGACATGTCTAATGTGAAGTTATATGCAACTAGATAACATGATTGTCGATTGGGCGTGATTTGTCTTGAGAGTGTTGTTGGCTTGAATGAAATAATTATTTTGCAGGATGTGATAGAATTTTATGATCAATCATCTTATGATATAATCAACTTGAGAAAATGATCATCTTAAATAACTGACTTGTTAGAATTTTAAGAGTCACACATGTATAATTAAATATATTAAGTCATTATTTTGATTGATCAAAATTAAAATGATCTAATTAAAGTAAAATTATTTGACTAAGGGACATAATTATTATTATGAAAATTAATTGTGTGGATACCATCAATTATATTTCTAACTTAATGACAAGATAAGTTAGGAATATGAAACTCTTGAGACGTAATTATAGATTCATCAATTATGAATATAATCATAATTGTATATTCATCGATTATGATTATAAATAAGGTTATGGTCGCCGGTTGCAGTATCCAAAAAAGTTTCTCTTCACCCGTCAAGGAGAAATATAAATTCTTAAGGATACTCTGCAATTGGAAGATCAAATCACCGATTAATTTAGAAAATATTCTAATTGATTCATCAAGTACGCTTTTGTGTTAATATGTTTATTAATTGTTGAGGATTTCATAAGTTTTATGGAAACATTTTGAAATCTTATTTTGGATCTATAAATTATGTTTTTGAACCAAAATTTAATTTTGATTCTATAAAATAATTATTTTATCCGTATTTGATATATTAAAAGAACCAACAATTGATATCAAGCTTATTTTTATGATGTTTTCATCGGTATTTTGGAGTGATTTGGTTCTATCATCGTTGAGAAAGATGATAGTTTTATGTAATCATGCTATATTGAATTGATTTGGTTCTATCATCGTTGGGAAAGATGATAGCTTTATGTAATCATATTATTTTGAATTGATTTGGTTCTATCATCATGGGGAAAGATGATGATTTTATATAATCATGCTATAGCATGCTTCACATTTATGTAATCATATTATTTTGAATTGATTTGGTTCTATCATCATTGGGAAAGATGATGATTTTATATAATCATGCTATAGCATGCTTCACATTTAGTTTAATACATTTTTTGATATTATATCACTTTAATTTTTAGATGTTCTTTTCCTCTTCGTGTGTTTTCCTATGCAAATTCATTTTTTGCACTATAAGACATAAACTTCTCAAATTTCCTCTGGAATTTATATAATTAATTAAATTTATATGAATTTAATTAATTAGATATTATTGTAATATTATGTTGGTTTAATTATATTGTTGTAATATGTAAATTTAATTAATAATAATATTATTATAATATTATATTGGTTTAAACATAATATTGGTTTTGTAAAGTTATTTGTTGACATAAATTGAATGGTTTACATGCACTAAATATTTTAGTCAATAAATTAAGATCAAATCAATTTGACTAATATGGTTTAAATTCAATTAGTGATAGTTTAATATTAGATTGAGTAATTTAATGTATGAAGTCGTCAAAGTGACATCTCATATATAACATTTTTAAAGAAAATATTAAATGTATTATGTATTTACATCCAAATTACCTGACCCAAAGGAAGGTTAATGACTAACAGAATTTTATACATACCTGTAATGATAAACACATGATAATTATAAAATTATACATGTAAATGATAAATCAATCCAAAGAAGGGTTTATCATTTGACATGTCTTATTATCGGGGTTTGATTATTATAACAAGACTACAGTAACAATTAATATTGAAGTCCAAAGACAAGATATTAATGTTGCACTTGCTATATTGAGATGTGTTATATCATTATTTGAATTTACTTAAGTTTATGGTAATAGATATGAGCATAATTTTTGGTTATCTATTGTTCTCTTGTTTAGGTTCTCTTGTAACAATATCTACTAACCTCTGTACCGGTTCTAAACGGAACCAACTTTAAGGATTAGAAAGAAAACATTCTGATCGTTTTGGGCGGCATGGATCTGGACCTTGCACTAAGAGAAGACTAACCCACTTCTCTTACAAAAAATAGTACTCATGATAATAGGAGACTATATGAGAAGTGGGACAGGTCTAATCGCATGAGTCTCATGATCATTAAGCACGGCATTCCAGAAGCCTTTAGGGGTGCGGTGTCCGAAGAGATTACTAAGGCCAAAGATTTTCTTACCAGAAAAGCATTTTCTTAAAAATGATAAGGCAGAAACAAGCACTCTACTTTAAAGCTTGTTTACCATGAGATATAACGGCAAAGGAAATATAAGGGAATACATCATGGAAATGTCTAATCTTAAAACTTAAAGCATTAAAACTTAGCCTATCAGAGGACTTACTTGTCTATTTGGTTTTGATATCTCTCCCTACACAATTCAATCAGTTTAAGGGCAGTTATAACTATCAAAAGAACAAATAGTCTTTTAATGAGCTCATTTCATATTGTGTACAAGAGGAAGAAATGCTAAAGCAAGAAAAGACTGAAAGTGCCAACTTGGCCAACACTTCTAAGGACAAGGGCAAGAAAAGAAAATATAAATATGGAAAGAATGAGGCTGACAATGGTCCAATGTAGAAGAAACAAAATAAGAATGATACATGTTTTTTCTGTAAAACATCTAGGCATTTGAAGAAGGACTATGCCAAATATCATGCTTTGCGTGCTAAAAAAGGTACGTTCCTTACTTTGGTTTGTTCTGAAGTCAATTTAGCTTAAGTACCTAGAAACACTTAGTGGTTAGACTCCGATGCAACTACTAATATCAGTGTTTCAAAGCAAGGTTGCCTGAGCTACCGAAGGCCTAATAATGCTAAGAGATACATTTATATGGGGGACGAAAAATTGGTAGATGTGGAAGATATAGGCATATTTAGATTGTTATTATATACTGGATATTATTTGGATTTGAAAAATACTTTTGTTATACCGTCATTTAGACGGAACTTAATTTTTGTTTCTTATTTGGACAAATCTGGTTATTCTTGTTCATTTGGAAATAGTCAATTTGCTTTGTCTTTAAATTCAAATGTGATTAGAACTAGTTCACTTATAGCTTATGACAATTTATATTTGCTTGACACTATAGAAATAGAGTTGAAAGACTTATGTTAGAAGGGATTCTTGATCCCATTGATTTATCAAGTTTAGATGTTTGTGTTGAATGCATTAAAAGAAAACAAATCAAACCTAAGAGATCAGGTGCATATAGAACTACGAACGTCTTAGAATTGATACATACAGATATTTATGGGTCATTTCCTACACCTTAATGGAATGGTCAACAATACTTCATATCATTTATAGACGATTACTCTAGATATGGATACCTATATCTAATACATAAAAAATCTCAGTCTTTGGATGTGTTCAAAGCATTTAAAACTGAAGTTGAAAATCAACTCGGCAAAAGGATAAAAAGCATTAGATCTGACCGTGGAGGGGAATATTACGGTAGAAATGACAGCTCAGGTGTACAACGTCTAGGACCATTTGCTTTATACCTAGAGGAGTATGGAATTATCCCTTAGTATACAATGTCAGGGTCACCTAGCATGAATGGTATAGCTGAAAGACGAAACCGCACACTTAAGGATATGGTAAGAAGTATAATTTCTCAATCTACTTTGCCAGAGTCGCTTTGGGGAGAAGTAATAAAAACTACAGCTTACATTCTTAATAGATTACCAACTAAAACAACTATAAAAATACCTTATGAACTTTAGACTAGGAGAAAGCCTAGTCTAAGACACATTCGTGTATGAGGTTGTCCAGCTGAGGTAAGGCCATACAGGCCAAATGAAAAGAAATTGGAACCCCGAACAGTGAGTAGTTGCTTTATTAGTTATTCTAAGCGATCTAAGGGGTATAAATTTTATGATCCCAAATCAAGAAATATTTTTGAGACGGGTATTATTACATTCTTTGAGGATATTGAGTTTAGGGAGAGAAATAAGATTAAAGACTTTATCTTTGAGGAAGAATTGGTTTAATCTAATCTGATTCATATAATTGCCACTAATGTGGCAAAATCTGTACGGTACAAAAGGATATAGTCATTTCAACTCCCATACAGTATGGGAAAATTATTTATGAAGAACAAACTCAACATCCTCAAGAATCTGTGCCACAAGAGCCTACACCTTTGCGACGATCCACTAGGGAAAGGAGGAGTGCAATTTCGGATGATTACATGATATTTCTCTATGAACATGAAGAAATTAGTGGTATAATGGAAGATGATCCAATCAACTTCCGTCAAGCCATGGAGGATTCCAATTCGGATAAGTAGATTAAAGCAATGAATCAAGAGTATAAGTCCATGCAAGACAATAAAGTTTGAGAATTTATCTCATTACCAGAATGTGTGAAACCCATTGGTTGTAAATGGATTTTTAAAACCAAAAGGGATTCGAAAGGTAATGTGGAGAGGTATAAGACACGTCTTGTGGTAAAGTGCTATACTCAAAAGGAAGGGATTGATTTTAAAGAGACATTCTCTCCGGTTTCAACAAAGGGCTCATTTAGGATAATTATGGCTTTAGCCACACATTTTGACTTGGAGCTTCATCATATGGATGTTAAAACAACATTTTTCAAAGGAAACATTGATGAAATAATTTATATGGTACAACTAGAATAATTTGTGTCAAGAGACCCAAAGAAAATAGTTTATAAATTGATAAAATCCATCTATGGGCTAAAACAGGCATCCGTCAATGGTATTACAAAATTCATCAATAATTATCTCATTTGGTTTTGAGGTAAACGTCGTTGATGATTGCGTGTATCACAAATTCAGTGAGAGCAAATTCATTTTTTTGATATTATATGTGGATGATATTCTACTTGCCACAAATGATATATGCATATTGTACGAAACCAAAAGATTTCTATCTAGAAATTTTGAAATAAAAGATCTTGATGATGCCTTTTTTGTATTAGGAATCCAGATACACCGAGATAGATCTCGGGGTATTATAGGATTATCACAAAGGAGCTATATCGATAAAGTACTCAAAAGGTTTAGCATTCATGATTGCAAATCAGGAGACACCTCAGTCGCAAAGGGAGACAAGTTCAATCTCAATCAGTGCCCTAAAGAAAATATGAAAACTCAAGAAATGTTGAAGATTCCCTATGCATCAACTGTAGGGAGTCTAATGTATGCACATATTTGTACGCGTCCGGATATAGCATACATTGTTGGAGTGTTAGGCAAATACTTATGCAATCCTGGAATGGATTATTGGAAGACATCTAAAAGAGTCATGAGATATTTAAAGAGGACAAAAGATTATATGCTCACATATAGGAGATCAGACAATTTAGAGATCATTGGGTATTCTCTCTGATTTTGCTGGATGCCAAGATAGTAGGAAATCCATTTCGGGCTACATTTATATGTTGGCTGGTGGGGCAATTTCTTGGCATAGTGCCAAGCAATCTCTTATTACTTCTTCCACCATGACTGCGAAATTTGTAGCATGTTTTGAGGCATCCAATCATGGAATTTAGCTAAGGAATTTTGTCATAGGGTTGCAAATACTACAAGAGATTGAAATACCACTAAAGATATACTGTAATAATAAATTAGTTGTTTTATACTCTAATAACAATAGGAGCTCGACTAAGTCAAAGCACATTAACATCAAGTTCCTAGTTGTGAAAGAAAGGGTACAAAATAAACAAATTTCAATAGAACACTTAGGAACAAACTTTTATGTTGACAGATCCTCTCACAAAAGGTGTACCACCCAAGGTCTTTCATGAGCATACTGCTCATATGAGTATATCAGAATTTAAGGAAACTTCAATTTAGTGGAAGTCTGTCATATGTTTGTTGTATATTCTATGCTAGATCCTGTATTTGTATAGACATTTTCTAATCAGAAATAAAGCTTCAGTTTATTATACTTTGTACATTATGACTATTAAAGTTTTTAATGATTTCATAAAAATAAAGTTGGACCAGTTGAAAATTGACATGTACAAATCACATTCATATAATTTTCATGCTACACATTTTATAATTGATTTATGTGATTTGGTTATGTTAATATTAGTGATCATTGATGGGTTTAACTATGATTGATATAGCGAAGACCGCTTTGGTCATATATTAATATGGCCAATGGATGAGATTGTTTTGTATGTCCTATTAAATAATGGCAACAGTTTGAGCTCATAAAGGATAGCATATTTATAAGGATACATATGTGACTCACTAGGAGATTATTAGAATTTTAAGGGTCACACATGTAAATGTGTTAAGCCATTATTTTGATTAGCCAAAATTAAACTGATCTAATTAAAGTAAAGTTATTTGGCTAAGGGATATAATTATTATTATAAAAATTAATTGTGTGGATACCATCAGTCATATTTCTAACTTAATGATGAGATAAGTTAGGAATATAAAACTCTTGAGGCATAATTATAGATTCATCAATTATGATTATAAATAAGGTTATAGTCCCCGGTTGCAGTATCGAAAAAAGTTTCTCTTCACCCTGAAGGAGAAATATAAAGTTCTTAAGAATACTCTGCAATTGGAAGTCCAAATCATCGATTAATTCAGAAAATATTCTATTGGATTCATCAGGTACGCTTCCATGTTAATATGTTTATTAATTGTTGTAGGATTTAATGCATAGTATAGTGGATTTAATAAGTTTTATGAAATATTTTAAAATCTTATTTTGGATTTATAAAGCATGTTTTTGAACCAAAATTTAGTTTTGATTCTATAAAATAATTATTTTATTCATATTTGATATATTAAAAGAACCAACAATTGATATCAGAGCTTTCCTACAATGATTGCTGAAAATCTAAGCTTATTTTTATGATGTTTTCATCAGTATTTTGGACTGATTTGGTTCTATCATCATTGGGAAAGATGATAATTTTATGTAATCATGCTATATTGAATTGATTTGGTTCTATCATCGTTGGGAAAGATGATAACTTTATGTAATCATGTTATTTTGAAGTGATTTGGTTCTATCATCATTCGGAAAGATGATGATTTTATATAATCATGCTATATCATGCTTCACATTTAGTTTAGTACCTTTTTTGATATTATATCACTTTAATTTTGAGATGTTCTTTTCCTCTTGGTGTCTTTTCCTATGCAAATTCATTTTTTACGCACAAACTTCTCAAATTTCCTCTGAAATTTATATAATTAATTAAATTTATATGAATTTAATTAATTAGATATTATTGTAATATTATGTTGGTTTAATTATATTATTGTAATATGTAAATTTAATTAATAATACTTTTATTGTAATATTATATTGGTTTAAACATAATATTGGTTCAGTAAAGTTATTTATTGATATAAATTGAATGGTTTACATGCATTAAATATTTTAGTCAACAAATTAAGATCATGCCAATTTGACTAATATGGTTCAAATTCAAAGCTATCTCTTCGTAAATTTCTTTGTAAACACACAATGATCATATATGGTTCTTTCATACCCTTGCCTCATCATGAAGGAATCAAACTTCTTATACCACTGTCTAGGTGCCTGTTTGAGTCCATATAAGCTTTTCCTAAGCTTATATACTAGATTTTCTTTTCCCTTGACTTTGAAACCTTCTGGTTGCTCAATATAAATTTCTTCCTCTAAGTCACTATGAAGAAATGTTGTTTTCACATTAAGTTGCTCAACTTCTAAATTCAAGTGGGCAGCTAAACCAAGAACAATTCGGATAGAGGATATTTTCACAACTTAAGAAAATATTTCTTCAAAGTCAATACCTTTCTTCTGAATGAATTCTTTCACAACTAGTCGTGCCTTGCATCTTTGTTGTGAGCTATTATTTTCAGACTTTAACTTATAAACCCACTTATTCTTGAGAGCTTTCTTCTCTTTAGATAACTTTACTAAGTCATAGGTGTGGTTCTTAAGCAAGGATCTCATCTTTTCTTGCATGGCTTTAACCCACTCATTCTTATGCTCATGTAAAATAGCTTCTTAGTAAGTTTCTGGCTCTCCCCCATCAGTAAGCATTACATACTCATGTGGAGGATATCTGGTAGATGGTTGTCGCTCTCTAATGGATCTTCTTAATGGAATCTCAACTGGTGGTGGAGGTGCTTGTTCAGTTGGTTCAGCATCATCAACTGTAGGAGTATCATCAGTTACATTCTCACCACAATCTTCTTATTCATCTCCCCCATAATCATCATGAACTATAAATGAAGGAATATAAATAGAGGTTTCTGGCTTCTCAACGTTATCACCATCATCAAACAATTTGTCTTCAAGAAACACAACATCTCTGCTTCTAATAATCTTCTTGTTCACTGGATCCCATAATCTGTACCCAAACTCTTCATGACCATATCCCAAGAAGATACATGTTTTTGCCTTATTATCAAGCTTGAATCTCTCATATTTGGGAATATGAACAAATGTGTTACACCCAAAGACTCTCAAGTGATTATAAGATATATCTTTTCCTCTCCATACTCTCTCTGGAACATCACCTTTCAGAGGAACTGATGGAGAAAGATTTATCAGGTCAATTGTTGTTCTCATAGCCTCCCCCTAAAATGACTTCGGCAACTTGGCATGAGAAAGCATACACCTAATCCTTTCTTCAATGGTTCTATTTATCCTTTCTATCACACCGTTCTGCTGAGGATTTTTGGAATTGTTTTCTCAAACCTAATACTATGGAACCCACAATAATTCTTAAAAGGACTCCTGTACTCGCCACCATTATCTGATCGAACACATTTAAGTTTTCTGTTAGTTTCTCTTACAACACTGACATGAAACTCCTTGAAAACATCGAGTACCTGGTATTTAGATTTCAAAATAAAAGCCCACACTTTTCTAGAATAGTCATCAATAAAAATAACAAAATAAAGAGCACCTCCAAGAGTTCTAGTTTGCATAGTATAGACATCAGTATGAACTAAATCAATAACATCTTATCTTACAGATGATGGATATGTATGAAATGCAACTCTATGTGTTTTTCTAGCTAAGCAATGATCAGAAGATTTAAGAGATGTACCTTGTAACTTTGGTAAGAACTACTTTCTAGCAAGAGTTTGAAGTCTCTTCTCATTAATATGACCAAGCCTCTTGTGCCAAAGATCTATACTTTCACCTTTTTTAATTGTATTAATCTCTCCTTTGTGTAGCTTAGCTTCCATGACATAAAAAGAGTTAAGCTTCTTTCCTCTTGCCACAATCAGAGAACCTTTAGTGAGTTTTTATTTGCTTTCACCAAAATAACATGCAAAGCCCTCATCATCAAGTCTGCTTGTAGATATCAAGTTAAGACGAATATTTGGAACATGCGTTACATCTTTGAGTGTCAATTTGCTCCCAATACTAGTCTCCAAGCAAATATCTCTAATGCCCACAATCTTAGATGTACCACTGTTTCCTATTATGATATTACCAAAATCACCAACAGTGTAAGACCTGAAGAAATCACTATGAGAAGTAACATGAAATGAAGCACCAGATTCAATTACCCAGTTACTGTCCTGAGCTACAAGACTGACACAACCGTCTATTGGAAAATCTTGGGGGCGACATCACATGCGCAGCGGAAGAACAAGAAAACAAAATCCCCGATTCCCAAAGAGATGTTCGTCGTCGTGCGAAGATTGGTGCGTAAAATCCGCAAAACTTAAAATTGCGTATAGAGTAGGTTGTGTTACCTAGGGAGATCGTATATCCCTGTTTCCTTGCAGATCCTTAGGAGAGGGTGAAGGAGGTCAAGCGTCCTCCTCTCTAGCGGTGATCCACATAGCAAGGTTGCGACGACGCTCCTCAAAACTCCAGGCCTACTCTGAGGTGGAGAGGAAGAGGAGAATAGGAAAGGCAAGCAAAGGCTCTAGCCTATGAGGCTCTGAATCCCTCTTATTTATAGAGATCCCCTATCAAACCCTAATGGGTCCTCATATCTCTAGTGGGTATTGGATCTGCATCCAATAAGACAAGGGCTCCGTCGGATATCTCATATCTGAACCTCTACTCATCGCAATGCCTACCATATGTGTGTGACCCTCTAGGCCCAATATCGAGCTGGCCGTGAGTCATACCTATCAGAACTCCTTCTAACTCAGTGAATTATTATCTCTGTAATAATTCACTTGACTCATCGACTACGGAATTACTAGGCCACTACGCCGTAGTCCCCAGACGATACAGGGGAATCCAATCTATTGGACCTGTCTGTCCTCAGTTACCGTGTACCTATAATCCCTCATCAATCTAATATCCCAAAGATCGTATATCGAGCATGGTGTTGTCAGACCCATACGATTTCTACTCGAGTCTTGCTCTAATCGGATTCTCCCGGAGAACTATTTCTCTCTCAACCCGAATGACCTTGGCCAGGGATTTGTCTGAGCAAGAACATATGAGATATTCCTCTCATGACGCCGAGAGTGGATTATCCTCTATCGACACTCAATAGCCCTCGTAGGGTCGACTACCACTCCCAATGACCAGCTGTACTAGATCTGAGACAGCCAAACCTATAAGTCTGGTATCAAAGAGTGGAGCACTTATACAGGACATCCTTGGTGTCTGAAGTCTAAGGACCAGATACACCACTAGGACTACGGAATCGTTGTCTAACAATAAGGCATCATCAACCATCCAGCATTCCGTAAGCGGATCAATCAGTGAACTCATTCTCCAATGAGCACCTGTACTGTATCCCTAGTGTCCCTACACGAGCAGCTATGAGACCAGCTACATCCATCATATGGACGGGTATACAGCACACCAGTTTATCCGGTTATCACGATGTCCCTCTCGAGTAACCTATGACCGGGATTATTTAAGATATGTGTTTAAAGGTGAATCGATCTCATTATCGTGATCTCATCACGATCCGATTCCCATTGCACAAATCTAAGGACATCACAATATATATGCATTTATGCAATAGTTATAAAGTGATATACGCCAAAATATAATAAGCAAAAAGATTCTGTATCAAGTCACACGTGCCATCACTCACGTGATTGGCTTGTTGGGCACCTATGACTAGCAATCTCCCACTTGACCTAAAGCCAATCACCTATGTGTCTGATCCCCATCAGACCCCTGTGACGCTCAAAGACAAAATGAGACAATGGCTTTGTCATTGATTAGGAGAAGTGTCATTCCCAATGATCATGGGGAAGTATCTAGATAACTAAGCCTTTACTGTGGATAACATTCCTACGTCATTCCCAATGATCAGGATGTCATCCACATATAACACCAAAAAAAGGTGATAGCGCTCCCACTTACCTTCCTGTACACACAAGGCTCATCTTCGTTCTTAACGAAGTCATAAGATCTGATTGCCTCATCAAATCTTATATTCCAACTTCGGGAAGCTTGCTTTAGTCCATAAATGGATCTAAGCAACCTACACACCTTATCTGGGCAGTTCTTGGACACGAATCACTCAGGTTGCATCATATACACCTCCTCCTTGAGGTTCCCATTGAGGAATGTAGTTTTCACATCCATCTGCCAGATCTCATAATCATAGTGTGCTGCAATAGCCAATAGAATTCTGATGGATTTTAGCATTGCTACGGGTGAGAAGGTTTCGTCGTAGTCAACACCTTGCCTTTGACGATACCCCTTAGCCACTAGCCTTGCTTTATAGGTCTCTACCTTTCCATCTACTCCGATCTTTTTTCTTAAAGATCCACTTGCAACCGATGGGTATAATACTTTCGAGCGCATCAACTAGGTTCCAAACCTTATTAGAGTACATAGAATCCATCTCAGAATTCATGGCTTCTTGCCACTTCCCGGAGTCTATACTTATAATAGCCTCCTCGTAGTTCTGAGGATCAATATCCTCAACATCCTCTCCTCTAATATGTCCCACATATCTCTTAGGAGGATGGGATACTCTATCAGACCTGCGTAAAGTTGAAACTTGTGTATTAGGTACCTGAACAGACTCGGGCTGTAGAGTGGTGCTTGAGCTTGGTTCTCCAACCTCGCTCAACTCTATCATTCTCCTACTATCTCCGCCAAGAATGTGTTCCTTCTCAAGGAACACTGCTCTCTTAGCTACAAAGACCTTTTGGTCCTCGAGATGATAGAAATAATACCCACAAGTTTCCTTGGGGTATCCCACAAATTTGCATCGCTTTGTCCTTGATTCTAACTTATCGGGGTTGTGTCTTTTAACATGGGCAGGGCAGCCCAAATCTTAACAACCTTAAAATCAGGCTTCTTCCCTTTCCATATCTCATATGGTGTAGACACTACCGACTTAGTTGGAACTCTGTTCAGAAGGTAAGTTGCGGTTTCTAGGACATATCCCCAGAATGAGATGGGTAGGTCAGCGAAACTCATCATGGATTGTACCATATCTAATAATGTACGATTTCTCCTTTCAGAGACACCATTGAGTTGAGGTGTATAAGGAGGTGTCCATTGGGATAATATCCCATGGTCCTTGAGGAACTGAGTAAACTCTGTACTTAAGTACTCACCTCCTCGATCTGATCGAAGAGTTTTGATACTCTTTCTAGTCTGGTTCTCCACCTCATTCTTATACTCTCTGAATTTCTCAAAGGCCTCGAACTTGTACTTCATTAAGTACACATATCCATACCTTGAGAAATCATCAGTAAATGTAATGAAGTAGGAGTAACCTCCAATGGCATGAGTTGACATGGGTCCACATACATCACTATGTATGAGTTCCAATAACTCAGTGGCTCTCTCTCCAGTTCCACTAAATGGAGAGTTGGTCAGTTTTCCACGAATGCAAGGCTCACAAGTTGCATATGACACATAGTCGAATGGATCTAGATATCCATCATTTAGTAACTTTTGAATCCTTCTTTCATGGATGTGACCTAGGCTACAATGCCATAGGTATGCACTGTTCACCTCATCTCGTTTCCTCTTAGACACTTACATTCATGATATATGGAGTAGTGTCTTGCATAAACAAACTTTTATGCAATATTCCTCTCGTCAATCTCCCCTTGGCATTGCTAGAATTTACAATAAATTGTAGATGTGATAAGCAATACTGGTATCCAATACCAATGCACTATCACAAAAATCTGACAATTGGAGATTGATCATGAATGTACCTGAAGCTTCTCTAAGCTTCTATTTCGCCCTTTCTGCAAGGTACTCTTTGTAGTTCCTCTTCCAGTGCCCATCTTTACCACAGTGGAAGCACTGACCTTTGTCCTTTGCTGGGTCTTTCTTAGCAACCTTTGCTTTACCTGGTTTGTCCTTGCCCTTACCATTCTTAAGGGACCTTTCTGCTTTCCTTTTCTTTCTGGTCTCACCAGTGTAGAGAACTGACTTCTCTTTCTTAATAGTACTCTCTGCCTCCCTCAACATATTGAGGAGCTCTAGGAGAGTCACCTCAAACTTGTTCATATTAAAATTCATTATGAACTGTGAAAAGGAATCTGGTAGGGACTGAAGCACAATGTCCATACACAAGTTATCCTCTAGGACCATTCCTAGACCTATGAGTTTCTCTATCCACTCAATCATCTTTAGGACATGGTTCTGAACCGGTGTCCCCTCAGTCATCCTAGCGCGGAAGAGGCTCTTAGATATCTCATATCGCTAAGTCCTTCCCTATTCCTCAAACAATTTACGGACATGTAGGAGAATGGATCTGGCATCCATATTTTCATGTTGTCTCTGTAACTCAAGAGTCATAGAGCCCAACATATAGCACTGAGCAAGAGTGGAGTCATCAATGTACTTAACGTAGCGAGCAATCTCATCCTCGTTTGCCCCTTCTTTGGGTGCAGGCATCACTGTATCAAGGACGTACACAATTTTCTCCGCTGTGAGAACAATTCTCAAGTTACGGAGCCAATCCGTATAATTTGGACCAGTGAGGCGGTTGACATCAAGTATGCCACGTAAGGGATTTAAAAGCGACATTTTCTGAAAATAAAGATGCAGCAGAAATGAATAACATGCAGATTTTGTAAGAAATAAACTATCAAAATATGGACTTCTATCTTAATATGCTCCCACTATTTTACTAACGAGTCACGCGATACCCTTAGCACGTGAAACGGAAGTCTCCGGCAGACTTCTAGTGGGGATCAGGATCCAATCAGCGTCTTAGTGTAACCTCGAGGGACTCGACCAATCATACTAAGCCTAAAAGATAGGCAACTCTTGCCGATCACAACTCCTTGTGATTCCCGTCCTATTCGGCCCCCGAATCACCATGGCCTCGAGGGACTCGATCAACCATGATGCTCGGTTAAGTCAACACCTTCGTTACAAGATGAGTCTGATTTGATGATATACCCTCGAGGGACTCGACCAAGTATACCATGCCCTCAGGTCACCGGTGACATCTCTATATCGTAAGCAAGATAGCGAATCGCGATATAGGTGAGTCTCGAGGGACTCGACCAACTCAACCTATACCGGGAATCGGTTCCTACTTATAACGATGGAAGGCCACGTGGGTCAATCTAATTGCCTCACGTTTATCAACTTAATATTATCGAGAGATGTTTCTATGATTTGGTCTCCTAATATGACATGTCACACATATACATATTTAATATATATCTACATCGCATGCAAATATATATATATATATATTTAGTATGTGTATAAGCAATCACACCAGATGATCATGGACCACAACCTAATATGATTAGGCCCGAGCCAGTAGGCCTAATCACTCACATCAAGATCTATGTGTGCAACGGTGCATCTCCATGCCCTATGATCGTCCATCTCGTCCTCGTCGGTTCCGTCGACATCTTGATGCATCTTCATGCATCACGATCGTCCGTCTCATGGGTCCCGCTATCGCATTCTCGCTCCCGCTGCGCCTCCTCATGTGATTACAACTTAATCATAGGCACGCAGGTCCGACAATAAATGAGAAATATAATGGAGGCTCGCAGACCTTAATAATAATAATCACAAGTACACACATCACACGGTCCATTATCATCCGTCCACACATCATACATCACATGTATAAATAATCATCATCATGTAGGACTACTAGATAATAATAAAAGATAATAATCAACTAAACCTTTTAATTAATTAATATTTTCTGAAATCAGGGACATGTAGGGAATTTCTGAATTTATAGGGGTATTTTCGTAATTTAGACAAAAGATAGAAACTGGAATTTCTCAAATTCCGAGGGGCAAAACTATCTTTTGCCTAGAAAACCCTAATGCCCTACTACCCTTTGCTGTTGTTGCCGCCGCCGCCACCCTACTGGCGGCGGCTTGTGCGGCGAGGGGCGGGGCGCTGCCCTCGCCTGCGGGCGGCACGCCCGCTGGCGGTGCTGCCGTTGCGGGTGGGCGCCCCCGCGGGCAGTTCTGTCGGTGGGGCAACGCCCGCAGGCGATGCTACCCCTGCAGGTTCGTGCCCCTACAGGCGCCGCCGCCTCCGCGGGCGGTTCTGCCCGTGGGGCAACGCCCGCAGGCGATGTTGTCCAACCGGGCGCCCGCCCCTGTGGGGGGGTTTCACCCGTGGGAGCAGCGGCGGCAGGCGCCGCTGCCCTGCGGCGCCTCACCCTGCGGGAGAAGCGGCCGCAGGCGCCTCTGCCCGCGGGTTGCTAGCCTCGCCGGACGCAAGCCTGCTGCAAGCAGGCTACCGGCCGGCTGCTGCAGACGCAGCCCCTGTGCTGTCTGCCTTCGGCTGCGCTGCACGCACGCAGATCGAGGGCAGCAACTGTTGCTGTCCTTTCTCGCTATTGCGTCAACGATTTTAACATCAAAAGTTTTTCCTAAACAAAACACACGTAGTTCAAAACCAATCATTCGCACGAACAACCTGGCTCCGATACCACTATTGGGAAATCTTGGGGGCGACATCACATGCGCAGCGGAAGAACAAGAAAACAAAATCCCCGATTCCCAAAGAGATGTTCGTCATCCTGCGAAGATTGGTGCGCAAAATTTGTCAAACTGAAAACTGCGTATAGAGTAGGTTGTGTTACCTAGGGAGATCGTATATCTCTGTTTCCTTACAAATCCTTAGGAGAGGGTGAAGGTCAAGCGTCCTCCTCTCTAGCGGTGATCTACACAGTAGGGTTGCGACGACGCTCCTCAAAACTCCATGCCTGCTCTGAGGTGGAGAGGAAGAGGAGAATAGGAAAGGCAAGCAAAGGCTCTAGCCTATGAGGCACTGAATCCCTCCTATTTATAGAGATCCCCTGTCAAACCCTAATGGGTCCTCCTTTAGTGGGTATTGGATCTGCATCCAATAAGACAAGGGCTCCGTCGAATATCTCATATCTGAACCTCTACTCATCGCAATGCCTACCATATGTGTGTGACCCTCTAGGCCCAATATCGAGTTGGCCGTGAGTCATACCTGTCAGAACTCCTTCTAACTCAGTGAATTATTATCTCTGTAATAATTCACTTGACTCATCGACTACGGAAGTACTAGGCCACTATGCCGTAGTCCCCAGACGATACAGGGGAATCCAATCCATTGGACCTGTCTGTCCTCAGTTACCGTGTACCTATAATCCCTCATCCATTTAATATCCCAGAGACCGTATATCGAGCATGGTGTTGTTAGACCCATACGATTTCTACTCGAGTCTCGCTCTAATCGGATTCTCCCGGAGAACTCTTTCTCTCTCAACCCGAATGACCCTGGCTAGGGATTTGTCTGAGCAAGAACACATGGGATATTCCTCTCATGACGCCGAGAGTGGATGATCCTCTATCGACACTCAATAGCCCTCGTAAGGTCGACTACCACTCCCAATGACCAGCTGTATTAGATCTGGGACAACCAAACCTATAAGTCTGGTATTAAAGAGTGGAGCACTCATACAGGACATCCTTGGTGTCTGAAGTCTAAGGACCAGATACACCACTAGGACTACGGAATCGCTGTCTGACAATAAGGCATCATCAATCATCCAGCATTTCGTAAGCGGATCAATCAGTGAACTCATTCTCTAATGAGCACCTGTATAGTATCCCTAGTGTCCCTACACGAGCAGCTATGAGACCAGCTATATCCATCATATGGATGGGTATACAGCACACCAGTCTATCCGGTTATCACGATGTCCCTCTCGAGTAACCTATGACCGGGATTATTTAGGATATGTGTTTAAAGGTGAATCGATCTCATTATCGCGATCTCATCACGATCCGATTCCTACTGCACAAATCCAAGGACATCACAATATATATATATACATTTATGCAATAGTTATAAAGTGATATATGCTAAAATATAATAAGCAAAAAGATTCTATATCAAGTCACACGTGCCATCACTCACGTGATTGGCTTGCTGAGCACCTATGACTAGCAACCGTCATCACAAACAATAGTAATATTGCCTTCAGCAGCAATTGTATTAGTCTCTTTCTCATTTTTCTTCATTTCATTCTGTTCTCGCTGTCAAAACCTACACTCTTTCTTCATATGACTTGGTATGTTACAGTAGAAACATTTGATATCTCTTCTAGACTTGGATCTTCCTCTATAACCATGTGGATTTCTACTATGACTTCTTCCATGTCTTTCTTATTTTTTAGTAACAAATGCCCCAGAAGAAGATTCACCCTATTCTTTCGTTCTAGTATCTTCATTTAGCAAACTGTCTTTAACCATATCTATAGTTAGAGTTCCTTCTGGTGTGGAGTTATAAATTGTCACCACATACGTTTCTCAACTTTCTGATAAAGAGTAGAGAAGTAATAATCCTTGCATCTCATCATCTATATTCATTTTCATAGTAACTAACTTGTTTGCAAGACTCTGAAATAGGCTTATGTGCACAACAATATTATCTCAATCTTTATACTTCAAATTTACAAACCTTCTAAGGAGAGAAATTATATTTCTCACTATCTTTTTCGCAAAGAGATTTTCTAACCTTTGTCAAACGACATCAGCTCTGGTTTCATCAAAAATATGCTCATGCAAATTTATATCTATCAATCTTCTAATATAGGCAATAGCTTTTCTATGTTGAACTTCACATTCTTCATCGTCCATAGTAGAATGTTATCTTTAACTTTGATGGACTTATACAAATCTTTGCAATAAAGCAAATCTTCCATCATACGCCTCCAAGTAGAATAATTTGATGAATTCAATTTAATCATACCATCTAACTGCTCCATTTCAATCACACAAGAAAAACTAGCACCAAACAACCTATTGCTCTGATACCACTTGTTGGGAAAAACCTATTAAAGCGGAATAATTCTTTTCCCTCTTTGTGTATCAAAATTGATTCCTCATCAAAATACCAACTTGATTTCAAAATGCTAATATCAACCAGCACAGCATAAACAATAGAGCAATAAATCAATCACACAGTGAGACCAAATCTTTTAACGTGAAAAACTCAATATGGGAAAATCACGGGACCGTAATCCACTTCAAACTTCTACTATCAATAGTAATGATAACATGTTTACAGTAAATCTTCTCTAGAATAACTAGAGGATCATAATAATATCAAGAACATATATCTTGGCTCAAGAATAGTATATCATCGTCACAAAGGATGGATCTCCTCAAAAGAGAATTCTAGATCTCACAAAATGGGTATAGCAAGAAAATACCTCAAAGAGGGTAAATTATAGATTAATACCGTTAAGATTATAAAGTTTGCTATAAGAATTCTTCACATAAAATTTAGGTCAAAAATCTCATAATATTTAACCACCGATCGTAAAGCAAAAAAACTCAAAAATCTTACTTTCTCTCTCTCGTCTTTTCTTTGCGTCGTCGCTCGCTGCACGCTACGTTCTCCCTGCACTCTTTCGTTTGCTATCCTATTTTACCTTTTATTTTTTTTATTAATGATTTGGATAAGACCCAAATTGTCTAAGCCCACGGCTAGACCTAACAAAAACCATTAATAAAGATATGGATTAACACGAAGGGCTATAGTTCACCCATCTAACTCGCTATTGAATCTCATGATATAATCTTATTGTACAGTTAAAAAAGTCGATCGTTAACAACATAAAATTTCTATCTAAAGGATATGATCAAGACGGAAAGAAGACGAGAGTATCATGTCCAATCGATTTCTTATAAAGGAATAAAAAAAATTCAATATATGAGGGCCTTAAAGATAGAATATAAGATTGATTTATGTCTTAAATGTGATAACATATACGCTACAAGTTTAATTTTATATTAGATAGATAAATTGAAAAAAGATAGATTCATTTTAATACGTGGAGTGAAAGAGACTAATTTTAGTCGATCGGGCTCTTTCCCGTGTTGAACCATATATCTCATGTCATCTCAATATTTGTGTAAGGTAGAACTAATCTTGTTACTGGATTGAGGTTGAATCGGAAATAGTTGCATCGATTTGAAGAAATGATTTGTGGCATTGGGTTGATTCGTGGGATGAGAAAGAGTTCCTTTCATTTCACTTAGTGTCGTGTACTTTATGCTGTGGCCAACAAACAGTATCCAAACTCAAATGAGTGAAATTGTAATAATATATAATGATAATAATAATAATAATAATAATACTTAAAAGAAAAATATAGTAATCCGAAACCAACCAAACATATGAGCTTGGCTTACATTACGTATTTGATCGGTTCATTCACCGTTATCACTCACTTAGGAACATTTTCGTTTGTCATCATTAAAAATGATATAAAATTTAATTCATTCGTTCGCGATACGATACAAAATGATATAAAAATAATATAAATTAAAAAGAAAAATGATATAAAATTTAATTCATTCGCGATGCGATGCGATACGATCAGGACTCAAATCAAATTGGAACCATATGGTTTATTGGAGACCCAATCCAATGCATGATTTGCATGTTATCGATAGCTTGGCTTTATAAGCCTCTAACTTGCTTAGAATTATTAAACACCTCGTTAGCCATAAATTTTACTGTACAATAAATATTCAAAATTGATCATTGGAGGATAATTATAATTATAATAATTATTATATATTGGTTAGCATCACATCACAATAGTGTGACAATGGGAACCAAAGAATTCGGATCTAATGCCTGCCTGCTTATATTCCTTCCGTCCCTTCCTTTGCTTGCCTCGACACGATATTTCTTCTCTATTTATCCCCATCGGGCGGCGGAAACCAAACCAAACCAAAAATCTCAGCTTTTCGCCTTTTTCACTCACCAATCCTTACACTGGAAACCCAATCTTTCAGCCAAGGACGACATCCCTAACCCTATCTCGGCGCCCAAGGATTGCTAATTTGATCTCAGGCCCTCTCTCTTGGTAATCTCCTCCTCGTCCTCCTCCTCGTTCGTGACCGGTCCGTTCCGCTGCTGCTTTTCGGCATTCCGTCTCGTCTTAATTACTCTCCTTTTTAACCATCTCTCGACCAATTACATGCCCTCTTCTTTATGCTCGTGATTTGTTTCGATCATTCATTCTGCAGATTTGCAGTCTTCGATTACACGCTCTATGTTTTGTTTCATTAAGTTTTATCCTTCATGAATTGCGTGCTCCCCCATTCCTTTTCGAATAAAATTCATCTTTTTGGGCACTTCCTCATCGATCAGTGTGGTATCGTCGGAAACAGAATCAACAAGTTTATACATCTTTTTTGCAATGAAACTTGCTAAGAATCTCTTTGAT
Organism: Musa acuminata AAA Group; assembly: GCF_036884655.1. Taxonomy (NCBI): domain Eukaryota; kingdom Viridiplantae; phylum Streptophyta; class Magnoliopsida; order Zingiberales; family Musaceae; genus Musa; species Musa acuminata. The sequence goes on along the minus strand of NC_088348.1, from coordinate 22,668,031 downwards.
GATAAACAACAACTTGATTACTGTTTCTCACAGGAAAATGGATAGGCTCGATGGCCCTGCACGTCTCATGATTGTTTCGGATCTTGATCATACCATGGTTTGGTCTATACTCGTATTCTCTTGAGAACAAAAGCAAAGAGATCATGGACATGCTACTGCTGTTGAAGTTGAATAAGTTTCTGTTTGCAGGTTGATCATCATGACCCGGAGAACACATCGTTGCTTAGGTTCAACGCCTTGTGGGAATCCCTTTACCGCCACGATTCGCTTCTGGTCTTCTCAACCGGGAGATCACCTACGCTTTACAAGCAGCTGAGGAATGAAAAACCCATGCTGACCCCTGATATAACAATCACATCAGTGGGTACAGAGATCACATATGGCGATTCGATGGTGCCTGACCAGGGTTGGGTGAATGTTCTAAATCAAAAATGGGATAGAAACGTTGTTCTTGAGGAAACAGCCAAACTTCCCCAGTTAAAGTTCCAGGTAATGTTTGCAGCTCTCGGTTGTGATGTTCTTATCTGCACCGCCAGGGATGATGATGCAATCTGGAAGGATCATTTGACATTTATGTAAAATGCAGTCCGAGACTGAGCAGCGACCACACAAGGTTAGCTTTTATGTAGAGAAGGGGCATGCTCAAGACGTGATAAGTTCTCTTTCAGATCGTTTTGAGAAACGTGGGGTAAGATTAAGCACTGTTGGGGAAACCAATTCTGATATTTGAAGTGATTTTGTTTTAAATACTGTGTTTATATATCTATCTCATCCTCTTTCTCTTCCTATTCTACGTTTCCATTCAGCTCCATGTAAAAATAATCTACAGTGGTGGTATTGATCTTGATATATTGCCACAAGGTGCTGGCAAAGGTCAAGCTCTTGCTTATTTGCTCAAAAAGTTCAAAGAAGGTGGCAAACCACCAATTAATACTCTTGTTTGTGGTGACTCTGGAAATGATGCCGAACTGTTTAGCATTCCAGATGTTTACGGTGTCATGGTAAGCCTTTAATAAGTGTACTGTATTGATTGCAGCAGTTGATTTCTTCAAACGACTTGATATATGCCCCTTAAATTTCAGGTCAGCAATGCCCAGGAGGAACTACTGCAATGGCATGCTGAACATGCAAAAGAAAACACTAAGATAATTCATGCAAGCAACAGGTGTGCTGCAGGTATTATTGAAGCTATTGGCCATTTTGGGCTCGGTCCTAATACCTCTCCGAGAGATAGTTCAGACATATTGGTTTCCAAACTAGACAACAGTAACCCATCACATGAAGTAGTTAAATTTTACATTACATATGAAAGGTGGCGCCGGGCCGAAGCTGAAAAATCAGACTTGCTTATCCAAAGTTTGAAACACATATGTGTAAGCGTGAGACTTCCATATTTATCAAGATTTTTCAAATATTTTCATTTTACCTGCACTTTAATTCTTGTCAAGTCTTTTGTTTTGTGTGCTTTTGAGTAGTCTTTATCCTGATTAAGATTTTTTTTTATAATAACTTATCTTTATTGTGGACTTACACAAATCTCAAATATCACAAGTGTATTGGCTTTAACTCTGCAAATGAATACTAAATTTATATATTTCAAGGATTCAAATATGGAATGTAATACTAATTTTTATCCAGGAACTAAAGATATGAGCTTCTCTGATATATATCTGGACATATGTTGGTCTCTCATTAACTAATCACTTAATTTTGATGTGATAGCACCCGACCGGGATTGCTGTTCATCCTTCTGGAGTTGAACATTCTCTTCATGAATGCATAGATACTTTTGGGCCACATTATGGTGATAAGCAAGGTAAACAATTCCGAGTGTGGTTGGACAGAGTTTTCACCTCACAGATTGGTTCAACTTCATGGCTGGTGAAGTTTGATAAGTGGGAACTGACTGGTGAGTCTTTAGACGATTAACTAGTGATAACCAGTTCTAATTTTTATTCTTTCTAGTACTTGCCTTTTCTACCTTCTCCAACTTTGTTATTATGCATAACTATTTACTTTTTTCCTCTATTCTCAATATTTTTTGTTTGAACTAGAAAGTTCTTTTGTTCCCTTTTCCTGCCTTTTTCTAAGTTCACTTGCGTCCCCTAACTTTGTGGTCAATGGTTTCACACCCTATCAGGAGCTATTTTTTGAATAAGCTTATGAGATGATGTTTGATTAGCTCTAATTCCGATAACCTCTTCACAGAACTAGATGCTTCTTTAAGAAAACATGTCTCTTGTTATAAGGATCTCACTTTCTAGTTATTAGTGTAAATATGATGACCTTGAGACGTTAATACTTGATGATGTGAAAGGATCATGCCTTCTTGAGCCATATCACATGTGGATAATACTTGATGATATCATAAAAAAGTGAGTTTGACTTTAAAGATAAGGTTAACATTTATTGTGAAGGCTCCTTAAAGAACTAAAGACTATGAAAATCATTTCCTGTTATCAATGGCATAAACATGAAACTAGGACTACAAAATTAACACAAAGACTACTGGAATTAATTTGTTTGTTAGCTTTTGGTCATATTGTAATTTGGATGAATGTCAACTCCAAAATGGTCCGTTTGCCTTGTTATGAAAAACTGTAAGTTAGGTGGATTTACTCTTTGTTTAATTACGCTACAGAGGAATACATATGGTGGAGAATCCTGAATTATGTTTTTCACAGTAGGAGTATACCTTTGTTGTCAATATTGTGATTTGATTTTGGCATCAATGACTGTACCTTTGCTGTCCATGTTGAAACTTGGCTCAATGTACAAGATCTTGATGGAAAAAGTTAAACCTCTGTTTGATTGGGTAAGATTGAAATGGTGGCTGATAGGTCATAGAAAGAAGATATTGGAGCATATAAAGTAAGTGTGAGGCTATGAAACAAAATAGTTCTCTACTAAAAGAGGTTTGTTATTATGCCGACCTGCTGCCATCATGTGCTCATCTCACAATTGTTCAGACCTTGTTAAAACACACTGTTGCCGATGATTTTTTAAAATTTAAGATATAATGAGGTGGGCTCTTTTTTTGGATTCAGCTGACACTGCAATTTTCCATGAATTTGGAACCATCAAGTATTTGGTTTTTTTTTTTTTTCCTTTTACTAGAAATGCTTCATTGTTTCTTGTCCTTACATGGGCATCTTTCTGTAGATGATGGGCGACATTGTTCTCTAACTACAATTCTACTGAACTCTGAGGTAAATAGATAGCAACGTTGCATTCTTACTTCAATGTATTTTTAAATTCATCTGCACCTTTGACTCTTGTCATTTATCAGCCGGGGAATCCAGGTGCTTTCAGCTTGTTGCATGTCCATCAGACATGGCTTGAAGGGTTTGCAGCAAGGTGTCAAAATGATTGGATCTTCTAACTGATGCATCTTCCCAGAATCAATTTGCAGAGTTTCATCTTTGCCTAATATAGAGAATAAATTGGGTCCATAGTGATACTCAATTGACAGAATTTTTATGTTTTTTTTATTTCCAGTTTTCTGCATTAAGATTGTCTTTGAAGCGGAGACTTGGACTGCGAACATTATGATCAGTTCTTCAGTCGTAAAACTGTTATTGCCAGCTTAAATTTCACGTGGAAGTCTGAATAATGACAAGCTGGCAACAATATATTCTTGGTTGTTTTACATCAAGGTTTTTTATTGGTAAATTCAACGGGTGATATGAGATTTGACAATAGTTAGATTCCGACCTAAGATTGTGCATTAGCCTACGGACAGTTGGTTATCGTAATTTTGCGTGTATGAGAACTGACTTCAGCTATGATGCCTTGTTACAGATCTTGCCAATAAAAAGGTGGGTTCGATGAAGTGTACATGGAAAGATGTGCTCATTCTGCTACTTGGTTGAACTTCTTATCCAGCTTTCCTAATTGGTCCAAGAATGAAAGATCTCGACAAGATTCAAGTTTTATTCCTTTTATCTTTTGATTGACTTTATCCATATAACCAAATGACCTTTGTCGGAGGAGCAGCCCAATTAAACCTCATTTTATAATTGTTAATTATCCTTGTAGTTAGTTATTTTTAGTATTTCGATCTTTATATTTTAAAAAATTATATTGTCATCCTTATAGGTACAAAAGTAAAATATCTAAGTTTATTTATCTTAATGACATTAGTTTTATTAACGTAAATACGAAAATAAAAAGTAAAAAGATAATTTTAATATTTTCAGTTAGTAGTGATTGATAGCATCGGTGGTGGTGTATGGCAGTGTCGTTGAGGGCCATAGGTGATTATTATGAATGAAGAGAGTGGTGATAAGAGGTGAGGGTTGCTCGACAATTGTGTTGACAGTGACATCGACACAGTTACTAAGCGACCCTTTCATCGCTTTACGTTTGCGTCGGCGTCAATATAATTGCTGAGCAACGAAAGGGTCATCAATGCTAATGTTGAGTAGTGTTGCTCGAAAATTATGTCGACAGTCCTTACGTCGCTTGACAACTTAGTCGATACTGACGCAGATGCTGAACGGTTTTCACCTCTCGTCACCATTATTTTTATCCACAATAACTACCCACGACTCCTAACGATATTATCATCCACCACCAAAAATGTCGTTCGTCACCACCGAACGACGTTTAATTTCTTACAATATATGAAGGCTTCATGGCGAGAGTACCTGTGACCTCACAATGGCCGCGCAGCTCATCGAGGAGGACATGCAGCAGGGTTCCCATGATGCCTTGTTGAGGTGGACTCCAAGGAACAGGCCCTTGCAAACTGGTTTGATTTGTCATACGCCATGTTACCATCAGATGCAAGCAGCTAACAATGTACCATTCCTTCCTCCACATCCGTTGGTTATTTTTGTAGTGCTTACGTATGCCTTCTGTTTCCATCTTGAAGTTGGAATGCTGCTTCCAGTTAGTTCAGCTAATCAAGGGAGCAAGAGTCAGCAGATATGGAGTACACGGCTTTCTGTTGCAGGGTTTGAATTGCTTAGCAACTTCAAACTCTGAGGAGCTGTAGTTCGTTCATCTTGACATCTTATACTCAGTAGTCCGATTCCTGCCATAATCCATGCAGCTCAAAGCTGAAGTCATGAAGATAGATCCAAAATGATGAACCACTCGACGAGACAATTATGGGTTTAATTTCTAACCTGGGGATCAAGAAATAGTGATGGCAAAATCCTTCTCGTGGTAAATAATAGCACACACAGTCGGAGTTACAGATTGAGAGGAAGAAGATGAACACAGTCCACTCTTACTTCTCAGCTTAAATCTAAAAACGACAGCACAGATACTGAGATGGTAAGTGTAAGAGGATCTATAAATGAAGCATCATTCACAAACTGATTTGGTCTAAAAGGGCTATATAACATGGATCCAAAGAGCAAAACCATTAAAGAATTATGGAAAATAACAAAAATATAATGATTATATGGACATTTAAAAAAGAAAACTACAACTCAACCGAAAAAGGTTTCTTGAGAAATACAAACTGAAAATTGTATGTGACCAGCAAGCATCGAAGAAAGCCTCTTTGCTTGCTAGTGAACTTAATATATAAATACAGTGGCCTGAGCGCCGATGAATCAAAAGGGTGCAAAAAGGAATGTCAAAAGGGTCCAATCAAGTCACAACATACTCTTGTTCGGACGAATATACTGTTGTTCATTCCTTGTTCTAGTCGGTGTATCAGAACCTAGGGGAGCTTGTGGATACCCTCATCCGCGCAACTCCTGACATGAATGCAGTACGCTTTTGCCGCAAGTACACAACTGACCCACTTATAAGCAACAACACCAACATGATCACCTGTCAGCACAGGAAAGAGGATATTAGATGGTTCTACATGTGAAAAACCAACATTCAATTGTAGAATTGTTCTCAAATATGTCAGGATGATGCAAAGCAGAAGCTACCATTATATAACAGTTATCTTGAAGATTGTGTAGAAGAAATAGCACTTTGGCAGTATGGATCAAATTTCATCAATATTTGACAGAGATATTCAATGTATTGATCTCCAAAGCAGCTTGTATCATGTGTAGTAGACATTATGCTATCGATATTGGGACCGAGTTCCACTGAGCTCAAATAACATTGTTCGATGATGAAAAAAAAAGTGTTCAGGTAAATTCAAAAAAATGGTATTGTGGGGTCAGAGAAACTTGCTTATGGTTGCTAAATTTTGCTACAACTAATCCTTGGCCATAGTCATTACTTTCCCAAATAATGTTTAAGTACAAGCATGTAAAGCGTACGAGGCATATAAATACCACCAATGACCTTCTGTGCTTCATCTATTCAAGCTTGATGTTCCATTTTTCATCAAAATCTACACTGAGAAATTAAATCAGCACCAGCAAGCCAAGCTGGCAGTAGGGCTCTTCCTCATGCAAATGATGTTCAAGCAGCTTTCCATGTCCCAGAGGGTTTCTTACTCACCTTTCTAATGTCCCAAGGGTTTCTTAGACACCTTTCTATTACTTGATCTTTGGAGGCATACTTTGACAAGACACTTGAGGTAGGACAACCAAGTCTCTTTACCCAGTCATAAAAATTTAAAAGAAGCTCCAAATCTCTTAAAGTTAATCAAATATAAACTAGTTATGTTATGGATACATGATGGTTAATACTTAATATTATGCAAGGGCATTGAACAAATTTGTTTTATAATCAGAAGAAACTGGAGAATAATTATTATCTTTAACAATAGACAGGGAATTTGCTTCCATATCAATAATCATAAGCTCTATAATCATAAATTTTCTCTTCCTAGGATGGCCGGAGATCATCTAAAATTGATCTACAAGAGACAGAATTCCGAAAGAAACCCCGATAGCAAAGTATCCTACTACAGCAAGGTTCCACTAGTTTACTTTCATTTATAATCTTTACATACTTTGGCCTAGTTATCATTTATAATCTTTACATATTTTGTGACAGGGAACTCCACAATAATTACACTTCTCAAACAACAATATGATTTAAAAAAAACTGGTAAATGATCACTTTAGACCAAAGCAAATCAAAATTCTTAAAGTGCACTGAGGGCCAAGGGAGCTGCTAGAACCTAAGCAGAAAAGTGCTCTTTGATGTGATCAACTGCCAATTAACATCATTCATTTGTTTTAATATGCAGGAGAACATGACAGATGAGTTCTCCCACCCGATCTTTAGAGCCATGTTATCTAAGAAGGCACAATATCAAAGAGGATAAAGTGTAATTCCAGTGGAACAGACCATCTATGTCTCCTAAAGAAAATTCCTATAAAATAGAAAGGGCTGAGTTTTTAAGAAGTTCTAATGCCAATACAACTTCTTGACCACAAAACTGTAGAAAGGCCTCAGGATTGATAGTCACACAAGTTCAACACCCATTTACTTTAGGGTAGATACAATCCTTTTCATTTAATTAGGGGATACTATTCTCTCCAAGACTGTCTTCTGATACTTTAAATGTTAAACACTTAACTGGCTTCACCATGTTATTAAATTGTCGTTCTATTTTTCACCATAAATTATTTATTTACTAATCAGGATAACTTTTATTTACTCTCTTCAGGCTAGCGATCTGAGGCTTTGGATGTTCAATGTTCACGACACTCTTACATATATAAAAGGACCCACCTGCATTATAAGTACAAAACTGGTTCTAAACAACAAAAGCACAAAAGGACCAGTGAAAGCCATAAAAGAATTTTTCTAAATAAAATATTGTGGTACCACTGTAACTTCCATACCTCAAAACCAAGGACAGACAACTTCTCATTGCTATCAACTGGCACACAGCTCCTATAAGTAATATAGTTTTCTTCCTCGTTCTCCAATTTTGATGATTCGGCCAACAGTTTTCTCCATTTGTAGTTACTTATCGTAATAAGCAGTCTTTTTTGCACTCCTGATGCATGTTCTTGAAGGTATAAGAGGCTTCTTCGGGTTCTGAGCCTACTTGCCTCCTCTGTTCCATCTTTTATTTGTACACATTTCAAAGGCACCCGATAGCCAGTTTCACTGCAGCGATATTTGTCATCATTCTACATTCAACAAATTTAGAGTCAATGTAAGCATAAGAAAACAAAAGGAATGTTTTTTCTTAGAAAAAAAATAGATTTTGCAAATGGGTAGCATGAACCATGGTGAGAACAAGAAACTATGCGTATGATTTGTATGAACTGGTGCACACAAGCTAATTTAGCAGGTGCCAGGTGAAAAATGTGACACAAAGAAAGAGGAATATGCAATGAGATCTGACGTTTACCCATCCCTCTGGGAGGCCATAATTCCATACTGTGCAGGAAAAGAATCACAACTTTGTAGTAGTTTTTAGTACCCTTTACTTCATATTCACCAAAAGGCACCAAATTGCTACCAGAACATTAGTTCTGTTCTCCTTTGAAGAGTAAATACGCTGGACAAACCATTGCATATCTTCTTTGAGTGTGTTAATTGAATTTGTTTCATGTTATGAATTAATTAACCAAGGAGGCAGCACGACAAGGTAACTCGCTGAAGGACGGAATATCCTTGACAGCATTCCGCCGGGACACAAACAAGAATTGTGTCCTCTTTCTTCTGTTTCAACTAATAATCGGCTTGACATGTTAAGAAGCGACCAATTAAATAGGGAGTATAAGTTGTAGTTCGGGGAAGGAAACGAAGAGGCACCTTCTCGGAGTACTGGCAGGGGAGGCAGAGGCCAGAGGGAGAGCAACGGAAGGAGGCGTTCCCCTTGGCTTCTTGGACGCTTAGCAGAAGTCGGCATCCCCTCACTCCTCCTTCGGCGGCGCTACCATCCCCACCTTCTCCATCCGCCGCTTCCCCGCGCGCCGTCGGGATCGAACACCAGGACAACGTCAAGACCAACACCCCAATCGCCGGCCACCGCCTCACGACCAGGTCGTGAGATCCCATCGCTCCCTCCCTCGACTTGCCGGGCCCACCGAGCATCCTGTGTTGCCCATAGTTTGGTCACGTTTCAGATACTACCGGATCCGGAGCTCATGCGGGTCGGATCCATATCCCCTCACAGCTAAACCCTAAAAGGATATTTAGTAGACCACATCAGTCCAAATAATACCACTGCTGTTATCTACCGTGATCACAATTTTGGAAAAAGAAATTAGAGATTATATGGATCTTTTCTGGTTATTAATAAGATTTCTATGTGCACATATGTCTCTTTTTGCTAAGATAGTTGTGTCAGCCCACTATTTCTTGACGATTTATCTCCCTATCAGAGCTGCTATCTCTAAAAACACAATAGCAGAAAAGTACCTTCAGCTAATCGTGCATTTAGATCAACCATCATAGGAGGCCTCAATCTAGTGGTATGAACTCTCTCAAACAAAGGGGCTAATTCAAGTGACCACCAAGCTCTGAAGTGAAAGTGATTGCAGCTGTTTGATTAAATGTCATGAGCTCCTTATCCGAACATCAACCGCATTTACGTTTCATGTCTGCTAGAATTCATTCATCCTGGACTCCTCTCTCTGTCAATTGGTGCTTACAATTCAATTGAAGAAACTCTCTATTAAGCGAAACAAGGAGAAGCCTACATTACATGTAGGATGTTTTCAGTCCTAAAACGAGAATGCACAGAAATAATTAATACCTAATTTATGGGAAATAATGCTGGTAAGTTTTCTCCCATAATACCTGATTTCCCTGTGGCTTCTGGTACCAGGAGCTTCACTTTTTACCAATAGAATGAAACTGGTGAGCAAAAATTGAAGGAACGCAACCAAAAGGTAATCTACAGATGTGGTCATCTGAAAGGGAGTGTATATAACATGCACTTACTCAAAATATACAAGCAGCACAATGAAATGTTGGCATGTGAAAGTTTACACACCCAAAATTACCAGCAAATTTTTAAGTAGCAGGATCATGACATGCCTGAACCATCAAATTCTTAAAACATTCATGCACTCCAGTTTTGATCATCATTTGCACCTATAAGACACCCCATACTTCATGTGAGATCATTTTCATCTAAAACTTCTTCCTCGGCCTCTTCTTTATTAAGCTCTTTCAGATCCCCAGTAGGCAATTTCCTTGCAAGCCTGATTATCTGCATAATCATTTCAGTAAAATCTAGTCATGCTGATTACAAGCTTCAAAACAAAAACTATCTTCACATATACTGCAGACATTGCAATGATATCTATTATGAAGAACATAATATTGACCAAACAGTAGAATGCAATATGATCATACACGAGTGAAGTGGAGAAGAACTTGAATTTCCACTAACAAAACTAATCAATGAAAGGGATATAAGCGTAGGAAAGTTGGTAGTGTGGAGTTCAACTGAATCAGGAAGAAGATAAAAGATATCATTTGAAGTCTAAGCAGTTAGCCGGATAAACATCGAAAGTATGTTCTGATTGTCCTGATTTCATGTAGCCAAGAAGCAAGGTGGCCAAAACCAAGGTTTGTAATTTCGTACCGTACCAGAGTTTCGAGTTCAACTCGGTACGGTACGAGTATATATATATATATATAATAATAATAATAATAATAATAATAATATTATTATTATTATTATTATTAAAAGTTTAAAAATAAAAAAAGGGGCAATGACGTCGCGTCGTTTCTTCTCCCCACGTGGGGAGAAGAAAACCTCGAAGCCTTCGTGACGTCACAAAGGTTTCTTCGCGGGAAGTTTTTTCTCCCCGCGAAGCCTCGGCAACGTTGCCAAGGTTTCTTCTCCCCACGCCGAGGCTTCTTCTCTCCGTGCGGATTAGGAAAAGTCGCCGATGATGCCGAGGTCTCCCTGCGAAGCCTCGACAACGTCACCGAGGTTTCTTCTCCCCGTGCTGTCACGGAATTAGCTGGAATTGCCTAAGTCGTAAGGCACCCTTATGGCAAAGTCACGAACTTAGCTGAAGTTGCTTAAGTCGTGAAGTGCCCTTGCACCAACTCCTCGGACTTAGTTGGGATTGCCTAAGTCATGAGGCGCCCTTACGACATATGCATCCGCAAATGTTCAGCTTAGTTACAACCTCGTACAGGTCCTAAAGGACTTGTAAAACAGAAAGTTGATAAGATTGAAAATGAGCGACGGACAAGTCTCGACGTCTCGTGAAGAGGGAAGCTTTACAAATAATTCAGCAAGCACTTTGAGTGCAAGAGAGAAAAGAGACGAATGAAAAAACAAGGACTTTAGAAGGTAGAACGAACAGTTATAAGTCCACAAACAACTGCTCATCGGGTGCCGGGCGCGAAGGCAAGTTCCTGTCAAGTTAACGTGTGAACTTGTGAAGATTTTTTAACGCCCGACAATGTACCGAAGCCCCATCTAGCCCTGTGCCACCCGGGGAGTTCCAGGATGCTGAGATGGCCGACGTTTTGGTGTGTTGTTGCGGCTTGCAGAAAACAAGCCATGGCACGCGAAAACAGAGCCATTTTATGGCATTTCGGCCCGGCACGACGAGCGGTCGCACTACAGTGTTGCAACTTGTTCGAACATACATTTTTATAAGCAAAAACACACAAAACCAAGGCAAAACAGGCTGCCATGTCTCTGTACAAGCATGCAAAAGCGATGAACGATTCGTTGAACGAAGTTGTTGTGAGTGCACGACGACCGTTTATGACATTCTCCCCCACTTAAACTGTCGATGCGCTCGTCAACGCTTGTTGGTAGTTGTTGATGACTGCTTCTCCATGTCGTAGGGCGTCTTCGAGCTCCCAACTAGCTTCAGTTCGGGGAAGCTTTCGCCACTTCACCAAGTACTCGGTCTGCTCAGCTCCATTGGGTAGCTTTATCTTGCGATCCGCTAAAATGGTTTCAATTTGTTTTTCGTACGAGGCTCTAGTGGGGGGTAACCGAGTTGGAACACTTCAGGAAGCATCTTGTGGATCTGAATGGTAGGCTTTCAAGTTGCTGGCATGAAAAACATTGTGAATTTTGCTGACAGCCACAACTTGTAAGAAACGTTGCCCACCCTACTGATAATTGGGAAGGGTCTTTCATACTTGCGCACCAATCCTTTGTGTACTTTGTTCCTAAAGAATTGGAGTGATGCTGGTTGAAGCTTTACCAACACCAAATCACCGACTTTGAATTCCTACGGTCGACTTCCAAAGTCTGCCCACCTCTTCATCTTTTTGGCTGCCTTCTCCAAGTAAGCCCGGGCAATATCTGTATTTCGATGCCATTTTTTTGCAAAGTGATATGCTGACGGACTACTCCCAGTATATCCAATAGCTAAGGTGTGAGGAGTTGACGGTTGTTGTCCTGTAATGATCTCGAAGGGGCTCTTGTTGGACGTAGAGCTCCGCTGCAAGTTGTAGGAGAATTGAGGTATGTCAAATAGCTTCACCCAATCTCGTTGGTTGGCACTCACGTAGTGCCGAAGATATTGCTCAAGGAGCGAGTTTATCCTTTCAATTTGGCCATCCATCTGGGAGTGGAGGCTTGTAGAGAAGTATAACTTAGACCTCAACAATTTGAATAGCTCGATCCAGAATCGTCCCAGGAACCAAGCGTCTCGATCACTGATGATATTGTGTGGGACTCTCTAGTACTTCACCATATTCTTCATCATCAACTTGGCCGCCTCCTCTGCTGAACAGTGTAGGGGTGCAGCAATAAAAGTTGCATACTTTGAAAATCGATCGACCACCACGAGTATCGATCCGAGTTCCCCTACTATCGACAAGCTTAATATGAAGTCCAAGGAAATGCTCTCCCACGGCCTTTCTGGTACAGGCAACGGCTCAAAAAGTCCCACTGGCTTCCGTTGCTCCACCTTGTCTTGTTGGCAAGTGAGGCACATTCGAACATATTCCTCCACATCAGTCCTCATCTTCGGACAGTAGAAGGTCCTCTCCACGAGAGCCAAAGTTCTGTGAATACTTGGATGTCCAACCTAAAGGGAATCGTGATACTCTGTTAAGAGTTCACGCCTCAAATTATCCACCCGAGGAACATAAACTCTATTCCCTTTTGTGTAAACAATTCCCTCCTGGACCCAAAATGGTTGTGTCTTGCCTTCTTTGATAAGCTGCATCAGGATTACTGCTTGGGGATTACTATACAGTCCATCCCCGATCCTGGAAAGGAAGTTAGAGTGCAACTGACTTGCTTGGCCTCTGCCCTCCAACTGTATGGTATTCACTCGCTCCACTTTCCGGCTCAATGCATCGGTCATGACATTTGCCTTTCCGGGCTTGTACTCCATTGCCATATCAAACTCAGTCAGGAAGTCCTGCCATCGTGCTTGCTTTAGGGAGAGTTTCTTTTGAGTTTGGAAATAGCTCAAAGCGATGTCTGTCCTCAGCACAAATTGCAATCCAAGAAGATAGTGCCGCCAAACTCATAGATAGTGGACCACCGCTGTCATCTCCTTCTCGTGCACCGGATACCGTCGCTCGGTCTCGTTGAGCTTGCAACTCTCGTAGGCCACTAGGTGACCTTCCTGCATAAGTACTCCTCCAATAGCGAAGTCTGAAGCATTTGTATGGACTTCGAAGGGCACCTTATAGTCCGATAATTTGAGCACCGGTTCTTCCAACACAACAGTCTTCAGATCTTAGAATGCAGCTTCACATTTATCAGACCACCTCCAAGGCTACTCCTTCAGCAACTCCGTTAGTGGCGTTACGCACTTCGAATACCCCGCTATGAAGTGCCAATAGTAGTTGACGAAACCAAGGAAAGATTTCAGCTCTGGCACCTTCTTTGGAGTTCGTCATTCCGCAACAGTTTGCACCTTTGATTTGTCCATCCGAATGGAGCCATCACCGATTCGATACCCCAGGAATAAGATCTTCATTTGAGCAAAATAACACTTCACCCTTTTCACGAACAAAGTGTTCTCCCTGAGAACCTTGAAAATTGTTCAAAGGTGCTGAACATGCTCCTCGAGTGTTTAGCTGTAGACGACGATATCGTCCAAGTAGACGACCACAAACTTATCCAAATACTCTTTGAATAGTTGGTTCATAAGAGTGCAGAATGTGGCTTGAGCGTTGGTTAAGCCGAAAGGCATCACCAAGAACTCAAATGCTCGATACCTGATCACGCAGGTAGTCTTCGTTTCGTCGCCTTCAGTAATGCGCACCTGCCAGTACCCTGATCGGAGGTCAAGTTTGAAGAAATACTTAGCTTTGCCCAATTGGTCGAATAAGTCCGCGATGAGTGGGATGAGATATTTGTTCTTCACCGTCGATACTTGTTCTTCACTGTCACTTTGTTGAGGGCTTGATAATCGACGCATAGTCAGAGGCTCCCATCTTGTTTCTTTTGGAAGAGAACTGAAGCTCTGAATGGTGCTTCGGAGCTACAAATGAGACCATCGCTTAGTAGTTCATCTAATTGCTTTCTAAGCTCTACAAGCTCTGGAGGGGACATGCGGTAGGGTGGTCTCGTTAGAGGCTTCACTCCTAGCTCCAGCTCAATATGAAGATCCACACCTCTGCGTGGCGACAGAGTCTTTGGCAACTTGGGTGGCATAACGTTTGTGAACTCCTTCAGAACGTTCGCCACCACAACAGGTTAATGAATGGCCTCCTCGTCGAGTGGCTCTAGCTTCACAGCAGCCACGAATGTTAATTCGCCTTTTTGTACCCCTTTCTTCAGTTGTAATGCTGATATCTGTTGGGGGTCCCTCGTTCCTCTTCGAAAGACGGGAACCACACAAGGGTCGTCACCTCCCATCATACATAGGGAGTTTAGGGACGACATTGGCACCAACTTCAACGCATGCATAAACTCCAGTCTAAGAATTACTTGGAAATCGTCCAATGGCATCGCCATCATGTTCGTGCTCCCGCTCCATGTTCCAATCTTGATGGGGACTCCTTTTGCCAGCTCGGAGATCCGCTTGGCCTCCGAGTTCACCGCCTTCATCCGACTTGGGTTCTTCTCCAAGATCAGCCTAAGTCGCTTTGCTTCTTGATCGACAATAAAGTTGTGGGTAGCGCCCGTGTCCACCATTGCAGGGGTTGTTTGGCTATTGAGCTTAATGTCCACGTACATCAGCTCGCTACTCCTAGCTTTCAATGGCTTTGCCTTTATATTCTCCCCCACTTGACCCTGCAATGCATTCAACAAACACATTGCTCCCATTCGGGGACCTTGCGACTCCTCATCGTCTCTACTGGATTCTGAACTGCTTGAACTGAGGGTAACAACCTTGCACTTGTCTGATTTGGGGGGTGGGGGCTTTGCCTTTTGAACTTAGTCTTTTGTGGGAACTCTTCTTCCTTTGTTCGCCCTTGGGCTCTTTCCCTCGAGAATATTTTGGAGGGCGATTTCCTGAAGATTGTTTCCTTATCCTCAAGTCCTCCAAGGAAACAAAGTCAGTGAGCCTTTCTGCGATCGCAATTGCTCCGATCGCATCAGTGACATTTCTTCGATATAATTCTTGTTGAGCCCATGGTTTTAGGCCATCGAGGAAGCTGAACAGCTTATCCTTCTCGGACATGTCTTGTATGTCCAGCATTAGAGCAGAAAATTACTTCACGTAATCTCAGATGGAAGTACTTTGGCGGAGTTGTCTCAACTTCCTCGCGACGAACTCTATGTTCTCGGGTAGGAACTGAGTTCTCAACTCCCGCTTTAAGTCCTCCCAAGTGTCCACTCGACACCGACCTTGTTGGATCTCCTCCCAACGGGTTCGCCACCAAAGTTTTGCATCCCAGTTCAAATACATGGTTGCTATTGAAACTTTGGTATCTTCATAATCAGGCCTTGTAGCTCGAAAGTACTGTTCCATGTCAAACAAGAAATTCTCGAGCTCTTTTGCGTCCCTAACACCTCCATAGCAATGATGCTCAAGTGCCCTCAAGTTTTGTAGCGGCATAACGCGGGTGTTGCTCCCTCCCGTATTTAGTGCCCTTGTGAGCGCTGTCACTCTGGAAGTGAGTTCTGCCACGACTTCGTGCAAATGTTGCATGGAGTCTTTGGTATCATCCGTCAGTCGATCGATTAGGGCCTCTACCCCAAGAAGCCTTCGTTGGCCTTAGTAGAGTTCCTCCAAGCTTGCTTCAAGAACATCCAAACGGGTTTCTACCGCTGTGAGTCTCTCCTTATAGCTCTTCTTCTCGGTTGGCGCTCCAGATTGCGCCTCCTCCGCTCGCGGAGAGTAGCCAACTTCTCGCTCCACCAACATGAGAGCGAGTTTACACTTGCAGCCCATCTGCGGCTGCTTGGGGCAATGGTCCGGCTTGCCCCGCCTTGCTCGATTCGTCACGATGCTTAGCCATGGCGATATTGCAAAGTTTCTTCGCTGCTTGCTCGAATTGCTTACTTGCTTTGATACCACAATGTCAAGGACTTAGCTGGAATTGCCTAAGTCGTAAGGCACCCCTGCGGCAAAGTCACGAACTTAGCTAAAGTTGTCTAAGTCGTGAAGCACCCTTGCACTAACTCCTCGGATATAGCTAGGATTACCTAAGTCATGAGGCACCCTTGCGACATATGCGTCCGCAAAGGTTCAGCCTAGTTGCAACCTCGTACAGGTCCCGAAGGACTTGTAAAACAGAAAGTTGATTAGATTGAAAACGAGCGACGGACAAGTCCCGACGTCTCGCGAAGAGAGAAACTTTACAAGCAATTCAGCAAGCACCTTGAGTGCAAGAGAGAAAAGAGAGGAAGGAGAAAACAAGGACTTTAGAAGGTAGAACGAACAGTTGCAAGTCCACAAACAACTGCTCATTGGGTGTCGGACACGAAGGCAAGTTCCCGTCAAGTTAACGTGCGAACTTGTGAAGATTTTTCAATGCTCAACAATATACCGAAGCCCCATCCAGCCCTGTGCCACCCGGGGGGTTCTAGGGTGTTGAGATGGCTGACGTTTTGGTGTGCTGTTGCGACTTACAGAAAACAAGTCGTGGCACGCGAAAATAGAGCCATTTTTGGGCATTTCGGCCTAGCGCGACGAACAGTCGCACTACAACGTTGCAACATGTTCGAACATGCATTTTTACAAGCAAAAACATACAAAACCAACGCAAAACAAGCTATCATGTCTCTGTACAAGCATGCAAAAGCAATGAACGGTTCGTTGAACGAAGTTGTTGCGAGTGTGCAATGACCGTTCGTGACAACGCGGATTAGGATAAGTTGCCGACAACGCCGAGGCCTCGTCACCTCAGACGAGGAGGCGACATCTCATCTACAGCGTCTGACGAGGGAAGGCGACGTCGAATCGGGATCGTCAAGGGAGAGCGATGTTGGATCTCCAGGTTATCCCTTTTCTTCTCCCTCTTCTTCCTTCTCCCTCGGCTAATATCGCTCGGTAGCGGGTGGCGTTGGTCGAAATCGACCGTCGCCGATCGATTTTGGGTGGTAACGGGGCGGAAATAGCCTCAATCGATAGTATCACCCAGTAGTGGGCGGTCCGCTTATTGGTCTGCTGGCGGACCGGTACGTACAACCCGGTACGGGTGGTATCATTTGAAATTAAAAACCTTGGTCAAAATATGAGCTATCATATTATAATTAAGGATGACTATCTGTTCAAATTATTGGTATACTTAAGCCTGTGTGCAATTGTAAAGTTGCACATATTTGACCTGAACATTCGGAATTCTGGGACACAAAAGTAATCTTAGCTTACAAGGGTTATAGGTTGCCCATGGTGTCCTTTCCTAGCCCCACATTTGTGGGAATATTATGCACTATCTGCCTTATCATCCTACAGCTAGCCAATTCCCATTATCAGGCTGATGATAGAAACCATCAACAGCTCAAGAAAAAAATTACACAGGAGAATGGCATCAACATTTTCAGATGCATGCATGGTACCTCTAAATTTCAGTCTTTCCAGAATGTCGTCAAACATGCATGTGCTATTAAGATTCTATGTGCAAGCCTCCATCTTGGAACCCAAATAAAGCAGTCTATCAACAAGTGGTTTCTGTGATGGTTTCTTAGAACATGGATCCATCATGAACTTGCACAAAGAAGTCTAAGGAGCAGGAAGGTTGAAACATTTTTCTTAATTAAGAGACTCATTGAGGCAAAAGCAACAGACATAATCAAAGAAAGAACTTCCTCCATGCCAACAACAATGTTGAATAAATTAATAACTGTACTAGTGTCTGCCGTACTGAATCATACCGTCCTGGGGGGTACCGCTCGGTACACCATACCGTACCAGTACCGAGCCCAGGTCGAAATATCGATACGGTACGGTATTGCGAACCTTGAACTGTAGTAGTGCGCACTGGAATATATTTTATGTGTACACAAATCAGTGAACACAAGTTTTATTCCTAAGGAATGATCCATAAGTCCTGGTTTGTTTGATGTGACCTATTACATATCACTTTGGTCACAGATGACCTAAAGCAAATGTTGGGACACATAACATGACTAATTCTTACGTATTTATAAGAAGGCAGCAATGATTTTGAATTTACAATATATAGCAAATAGGTGAACATGTAGTCATGCAGAAGAATTTCTCATGTACTACCAGTTATTGCTCTTCGCTATCATTTTAATCAGTTATTGCTCTTCGCTATCATTTTGTAGATAGGCCTCAGCTTAAATCACTGTGATGCCCTTCTGATAATATTCTTTGTATATGCGCTACCAGTTATGTAGCTAACGATCATCTGGACACCAAATTGGCCTAAGCTTCCTTCACATTGATCTTAACAACTATTAGACGATATGAAGATTCTAAATTAGCATGAGCAGATGGAATTCTCATGTACAAGGTAATAGAAAGTACAGGCCTAACCTTACACAACCCTTTAAGGTGCTAATGAGCTATTTGTCATAACCATGCAGCACATGCCACAGGACTAATGAACCCTTGTAAGGGTTGGTACAAGTCAGTGGTTGGAAAGAGGGGAAATAAACAGGAACTTGTATGGACTGCTAAAAAGTTGTTTGGAAGCTTTTTTTGGGCATCATAAGAGATGACCTCAATCAATAAACAATAGGGATACATAAATTTCATGGATATACCAATTGTCTTGAAAAAATGTCAACAGCTCCTAGTGTTGCAAAGATCAAATAGTACATAGGAGCAACTCTCGAGGAATCTGGAACTCAATTTGGGATATACATATTTTAGCATCAATTCAACTTGACAAGGTACTTCCATCTAATCTCCTTGATGGTCCATTGATTTAATATGGTTCTTATGAAAAGTGTACTCATATTTAAGGATTTAATATCCATATTTAGGGTACTTCTCTTGCTGTCTACAATTTAGTTCATCCACAAACAATAGGCATCAAGAACACCATTTATGCACCCATATGTAGATGTTTTATATCATACGAACTTATTTTTCTGAAACTATGTTCAAAGTAACTTCTCTCTGCTTCCAGATTAATTAAACGACAGATAATAGCCATCAGAAAAACCATGTGTGTATATTCATAATTGGATCATGAGAAGAAATAAAAAAGATCCTTAGGAAAAGCATACTTCTGAAAAAAGTTATGCTTCTTTAAACGTGAAAAAAGAACAAGATTTGTCTTCCCCAACTTTATTACCATCAAATGAAAAATCTCCTCCATGATATAATTAAAGAAAACCATTGCCACACTAGGCTTCAGAAGGGTATTTGATTAGACATATTATCCATTGTGGAATAAACTTGGGAAGGGTATCAAATCAGAGCACTTAGTATCCATTTACATGCGAAGCTCCTTAATACATTATTAAGAACCCATGTTGTCACAACCCGAGTCTGATGAGCCAACTGGCCAATAACTCCATTTTAGTCCTTCAACTACGGACCAAAATGCTTAAGCAGGAGTTAACGTAGTACACTCATCAGACTCATATAAGTCAATCATACACATTACCCACTTCCGATGTGGGACTAATGGGATGTTACAATACCCCCAACTCAATTAGCTTGATGTCCTCGTCAAGACCCAACATAACCCAGATCGAACCCTAGCATAGTGCATGTGAGGTTTAATTCAGTGGTGGCTCCACGCCGTGATGAGTTCTCAACTCCATCCACGGGTAGCCCTTTCCTACTCGAGCCCTCTCACCCTGCCCAAATGCTAAGTTGGCTCTGATACCAAATGTCACGACCCGAGTGATGAGCCAACTGGTCAATAACTCCATTTTGGTCCTTCAATCACGGACCAAAATGCTTAATCGGGAGTTAACATAGTACACTCACTCATAAGCCAATCATACACATTCCCACTTCCGATGTGGGACTAATGGGATGTTACAATATCCCCAACTCAATTAGCTTGACGTCCTCGTCAAGGCTCAACATAACCCAGATTGAACCCTAGCATAGTGCATGTGAGGTTTAACTCAGTGGTGGCTTCACGCCGTGATGAGTTCTCGACTCCATCCACGGGTAGCTCTTTCCTACTCGAGCCCTCTCACCCTGCCCAAATGCTAGGTCGGCTCTGATACCAAATGTCACAACCCGAGTCTGATGAACCAACTGGCCAATAACTCCATTTTGGTCCTTCAACCACGGACCAAAATGCTTAAGCGAGAGTTAACATAGTACACTCATCAGACTCATATAAGCCAATCATACACATTGCCCACTTCCAATGTGGGACTAATGGGATGTTACAATACCCCCAACTCAATTAGCTTGATGTCCTCGTCAAGACCCAACATAACCCAGATCGAACCCTAGCATAGTGCATGTGAGGTTTAATTCAGTGGTGGCTCCACGCCGTGATGAGTTCTCAACTCCATCCACGGGTAGCCCTTTCCTACTCGAGCCCTCTCACCCTGCCCAAATGCTAAGTTGGCTCTGATACCAAATGTCACGACCCGAGTGATGAGCCAACTGGTCAATAACTCCATTTTGGTCCTTCAATCACGGACCAAAATGCTTAATCGGGAGTTAACATAGTACACTCACTCATAAGCCAATCATACACATTCCCACTTCCGATGTGGGACTAATGGGATGTTACAATATCCCCAACTCAATTAGCTTGACGTCCTCGTCAAGGCTCAACATAACCCAGATTGAACCCTAGCATAGTGCATGTGAGGTTTAACTCAGTGGTGGCTTCACGCCGTGATGAGTTCTCGACTCCATCCACGGGTAGCTCTTTCCTACTCGAGCCCTCTCACCCTGCCCAAATGCTAGGTCGGCTCTGATACCAAATGTCACAACCCGAGTCTGATGAACCAACTGGCCAATAACTCCATTTTGGTCCTTCAACCACGGACCAAAATGCTTAAGCGAGAGTTAACATAGTACACTCATCAGACTCATATAAGCCAATCATACACATTGCCCACTTCCAATGTGGGACTAATGGGATGTTACAATACCCCCAACTCAATTAGCTTGATGTCCTCGTCAAGACCCAACATAACCCAGATCGAACCCTAGCATAGTGCATGTGAGGTTTAATTCAGTGGTGGCTCCACGCCGTGATGAGTTCTCAACTCCATCCACGGGTAGCCCTTTCCTACTCGAGCCCTCTCACCCTGCCCAAATGCTAAGTTGGCTCTGATACCAAATGTCACGACCCGAGTGATGAGCCAACTGATCAATAACTCCATTTTGGTCCTTCAATCACGGACCAAAATGCTTAATCGGGAGTTAACATAGTACACTCACTCATAAGCCAATCATACACATTCCCACTTCCGATGTGGGACTAATGGGATGTTACAATATCCCCAACTCAATTAGCTTGACGTCCTCGTCAAGGCTCAACATAACCCAGATTGAACCCTAGCATAGTGCATGTGAGGTTTAACTCAGTGGTGGCTTCACGCCGTGATGAGTTCTCGACTCCATCCACGAGTAGCCCTTTCCTACTCGAGCCCTCTCACCCTGCCCAAATGCTAGGTCGGCTCTGATACCAAATGTCACAACCCGAGTCTGATAAACCAACTGGCCAATAACTCCATTTTGGTCCTTCAACCACGGACCAAAATGCTTAAGCGAGAGTTAACATAGTACACTCATCAGACTCATATAAGCCAATCATACACATTGCCCACTTCCAATGTGGGACTAATGGGATGTTACACATGTACCCCAATGTACCTCTATACTTCACAAAGATCCTCATCCAGAAAGGAGGCTGGGATCCATAGATTAAGAAAGTCACTTGTTCACAGATACCAAGTTAAGATAATTTCTAATTTAACAATGTTTGTCAAATGAATGTTGAGCAAGTAGACAGAGTGACTCTTTGTTTATCAGAATTGGCTAATTATATTAAAGATAGTCCAAGGCACAGAAATGTCAAACTACCTACAAAATATTGCTACATACAGACAACAATAAGCTTTCTTCTCCTACGGGAACCTTTGATGAAACACAAACCAATAGCCAATAGAATCTGAAAATGAATTCCGAGATCTCAAATCCAACAATAGCTTAACTAAAATGCCCATCTTATTTTACAGGTTGCAGCAAGTTGGATGAACAACAGGACCATTTCATGTCTCCAAACTCCAAAATTCTCTGAGTAACAGATAAAACTTTGAAAGAATCTACAAGATGCAAATTATGCAGATAAAACTCTAAAAAGGAATTTCAAAAGTCACGAAAGGTCAAATTATGCATATATTATCTAGTGGGAATCTGCAAAAGCTGTCAGTGTTAAAATATACTAGAGATAGTCAAGTAAACAGGAAATTTTACCACATGATCAAGCTGTGTAATGGGACTTGACTGAGCAACACGTTTAATTTCTTCAACATCACCTTCTTCATAAGCAGAAAACAATTTGCTTGCACAACGACTCTGGTCACTACTAAGAAATGCCCCGATTCTGAAAAGAGATGTCACAACGGAATTAGTTGATCAACTTCAGTCCAGACTCGTTGCAGTTAAAAATAAGATATTAGATTAGAACATAATACTTGGAAGTTGGAACATCAAATCACAACAAAGCAAATTAGATTTCTTATTGGCACTTGGTAATCCATTTCAAGGCCATATAACATAAATGTGGAACTCACTGAGAACAATCATTGTAGCACTTCTGAGCTTGCTGGAAATCATGCATATAGAGGTATATGATAATTGCACTCAGATAAGCCTGAATCAAAAGCAGCCAGATTTAGTGATACAACAACAAAGTAAAAAAAAGAAATGATGGGTTCATCTTTAAAAAAATAAGATTTTACTCACATAGCTCCTCCTTTTTACATATAAGTTCAAGACCTGCCTTATCCCAACACAACCATTTTTTCCAATATTACTGACAGCAGCCAGTTACCACCTTTAGTCATTTTAACTGATTCTAACTTAAACCATTAGTTAACTTTCCTGGACTTGCAGATAACACTACAGCCCTTAGTTTAGAAACTCGTGATCACCAAGGACATACCTTCATCAAACCCTCTAGCACTTTCTTCTTCATTTTAACCCACCAATTCATTTGTGTCAAAAAATTAATGGTGTCCAAATAAAGTCCTATTTCCTGGTCCTAGAGCACTAATCACACATCGTAAAGCCCCATAAAACCAAATTGACTGCATCAGGAAGCTCATAGATGATTTGGAGAATGCATGTTTGCAGATCCATCTGAATGCAAGTAACTTCAATTTGTCATTTCTTAGATCTGATCTTTCTTCATCTGAATGGTAGATTTATTTTTCTTGATTTTTTAGATGTGAAATAAGAGGGTACACAAATCTATAAATTACAATGGACCACAAGAAAATGCTCAAAAAGACACCATATTCCTTGAAGATCCACTTCCCGTTGGCATTCTGTTATCATAGGTGCGATAGTGTAATAACAAAGAAAAATAGTTTTGTTAGGATGTAAATGGCATTACATTGGTACTCGAAATGCAAATACTAAAACTGAGGAGCCCATATGTAAAATCCCTAAATGAAAAACAAATAAAAAAATTAATACAAGTTTAGGAACAAAATTCTAAAAACTTGGTGTTGTGTGCAAAGATTCATTCAGTAGAAAACTTCAGAGCCATTGGATGCAACATGTATTCTGTTTAGCCTGATCAGGAAATGAGACTATTACATGAAAATAAAGACATGTTACAGCCCACATAAGGTACATGACAGATGCTAAACGTTGAGACGTAAGCACAGTGAGAATATACCAGCATTAGTATAAAGAAAAAGCTAAAATCAGTATGTTGTTCACATCAGCATGTTTGACCATATGGCTTCAGTGCCATAATTTTACTAAATTACAAAGAACTAACAAGTTGGATGGTTGAATCAAAAAATCAAGGATACTCATGTCCAACAGATGCTTAACTAACAATCTGGACAGTTAAATAAAAAAACCTAGGACACTCTAGACCACTTCATAGTCCAGACAGCTAGATCTTTCCAGTAGAAAGTAACAAATGGAGTCACATCTAGTGAAGAAGAACCAAGCATGATTTTATTTTATTTTTGTCATTTGACAGTCAAATAATAGAAAAAAATAATAAATATATGTATATGTGTGTTTATATATATAATTATATATATATATATGTATATATATATATATGTATATATATATATATATATATATATGTGTGTGTGTGGCTATTTTCCAGGAGTCATTATAGGGAACTAATGAACCACACCTTGCACTGACTGTTGACAGCATGACACTTATCAGCAGCTATGCCCCATCTTAGAAGAAATGTTGCAGCATCAGCATACCTGCAAAAGCAACTTGTGAATCAAGGAAATGTTGACAAAATTCCATATATCAGAATGTGCACAATATTTTACTATAGTTGAAATAATAAAAAAAAACTATACAATTAAATTGCAGTTCACTGGAGGGTATTCAAGGTGGAGGAGAAAATAATGAAAAAAACATATCCTTCTCTTCATGGTTCATTGCAGTTATTCATGGTGGATTTAGATTGCAGGCACCATGAACCCAGAACAGACCACTAGCATTAAGTTACAACAATACTAGCACATAAAAGTGATATAATACATCATACATGTAAATATTCATTTAGAGGATTTCAGTTCCACACAAATTTCATGTGGAACAAAGATGTATAATACCAAAATATTGAATAATGAATATTATATTAACAGTCACTTCATCAATAAAACGAATAAGGGAAGCAACAGTCCTTTGTTTAAAAGTTACCATGTAGTGTGTACTCAAGAAAAAGATAAGGCCACTGACTTACCACATGCTCAAGGAACAGAAGAGGGAACAACTAAACTAATTGATCCTTATTCAAGAATAAAATGATTGGTAAGTTCAAAAGGCAAAAAGGCACTGAATGAGAAAGGTAAAGTTCGTCTAGCATAAAAAAATCAGCTTTGGGTAAAAAATTAGGTCCATATTAACTTAACTAATAAACTTATTACATCTAAGAGACTGAGATTAATCTTTATGTGAGCCATGGATGATACTGAAACACATGCCTCGGGCTGTTTCTTATGGCACTATTCTGCCATATACCATCAACAAATACATTGCATAACAATCAAGACTTAAAACCTCCATGGGAGCACAATGCGGCCAGCATCATGGCCTGATATTTGAAAAAGTGAACTTGACAAGGGTTCTACTTACAGATATTGACCTTGAAGTACTAGGTTGTGAAACTAGCCATACTTTGAGAAAACTTGCACAAAGCTATGCTCTCTAATATCTTAGTGATGGAATGCAAATTGATAGCTT
Organism: Musa acuminata AAA Group; assembly: GCF_036884655.1. Classification (NCBI taxonomy): domain Eukaryota; kingdom Viridiplantae; phylum Streptophyta; class Magnoliopsida; order Zingiberales; family Musaceae; genus Musa; species Musa acuminata. The sequence continues at coordinate 22,642,490 of NC_088348.1, read as the reverse complement.
TTGATGGTCCACTTGTCTGTTAGATCCAACATGAACTTATATGAAAAAACTATAACAGCATATAATAAGGCATTTTAAGCTTTTAGCCTGCACAACTGATTTGAATGAGAATGTATTTGAATAATATAGGACAATGCAGTTGTCGAATGATATAGCTTTATGAAATTGTTTTAAGTATGCATTACTATAAACCAGAAGGTTCTACTAACCAAGATATACTTATAATGCATTATTAGACTATTACATGAAAATTTGCAGACTTTAACAATACTAAGAAGAGTATATATATACATAAATTACATGTTGAATTCATGAAAATCATATACTAAAAGTAATGCCTGGATGTGAACCTTTGCACCTTTCAAGTTTAACATAAACACTTGTGGCAGCACGATATAAATCAAAAGCCATTTGCTCCCTTCCATCTTCCTCCAGAATAACACAAGCATCCATGTACAACCGAACAGCTTCATCAGGGACCACATCTTCCAAGGCACTAAAGCCAATCCCGTACAAGATAAGTTTCGTATGTGCTATTCGACCAATACAGTTTACATCATTTGTACTTACCTAGCACCCTTTGCTAGAGCATCTGATGCAGGCTGTGATCGTCCACATTCTCTGTATAACTCAGATGCCCTTCTGTAGAAGTCAGAAACTTCATTCCAGTGACCAAGCTCTTTTGCTAGAGCAGCAGCAGATTCCATATGTTTTGCAGCATCCCAAGGGCTAAAAAGCTTGTCAAGATTACAGTTTCCAAATACAAATGGGAAGTATCTTATGAAATTTTAGAAAATGTATAAGGAAATAGGATACGAAGAAATCATTTCTTGACCCTTGGAAGCCTTCTCAAAAGCTTCTTTTGCTTTCTCATTATCTTTCCTGAATCTGTAGCCAATAGCTTCAAAAAATTGTACTTATAAGCAAGACAAGGAGCAATTCTCGCCAAAAAAGGCCAAACTAATGTTAACCAACCTGCTTGCTCATACAATGAGGTAGCGTTCTTCCAATCAGCAGTCCATCTTGTAAAACTGAGTTTTGTTCTGCAGTATATGTAAACAAGAAAAAATGATTATAACAATTTTAAACAATTTTTCTGTCTTCGAGTTGAAATTTCCCACTTCTTCAATTCTCAAAATAATCCACAACCAATTTGAGACTCTTCTTTTACATATTTTTTTTTCTTTTCAATTCTAAATGTACCTAACAGGGAAAATGCAGTATATGGTCTCAACATTGAGTTTATTAATGGCAAAAGATATCCCATGTCAATTTTGAGAACAAATGTTATGTAAAGCATTGACATGAATCTTTTGATCTGTACTACCATAACCAAGCTGCCACAAGTCATAGAAACAAATTTTACCTATAAACGTTTATTTGGGCCTAGTGGTAAAAATGAATGATGCAACGCAAGGGTAAAGTTCACTCATGCTAGGCACAAGTGCATCTTGTAGCATAAGTTTCCATTTTCAGCTTCTAGATAAATAATAAGTTCAATAAAAAAAGATTATTTAGTAGTTTCCATTAACATAAATTGGGAGCAGAAAAAAATAACCATTGCCAAAAGATACCACTATCATTAGCTTAAAGCAGTAAAAGAAATATATGTATTTAAAGATCAAATATGCCTTCTTTACTATATTATCCTAATAAGAATTCCTCTACATCCTCAAATTTCTAATTAATATTACCATCTAATAAATGCATTATTAAAGAGCTAAATCTCATCGGAACAAGATTACATGTGTTTTAGGCACTAAACATTTTGGTTTCATGAGGGTTGCTTTCGTATGCATCTGAGGAACACATTCAATAACTTATTAGATGAATCGAAGCAGAAGTATCATTTAACAATTCATTATGCATTACCAACTATGATACCGAGGGGTAATGCAAAATGAATTTCGAAAGAAAGCTAATAGTAGGAAAGGAACGAACTCACGATAAAATTTTAATAAGATCGAAAAGAATGCTCACCACCAAGTTTAAAATCACAAAGGGATACAGAAAAATCACCACCCCAAGGATAATAAACAAGAATACAAAACTAAAAACAAAAAGACTCAACACTCAAGGACGCATCCAAGAGATACAAAGTTTAAGAGAGCACTACAAGAAAGCTTCTGCCAATATCATCAGTTTCTAAAGTTCTTTCTAACCCCTAAACACGAAGATAAGTACTAGTGCATGAAATAACCCTTCAGGCATAGGGAATTTTGAAATTAAATGTTTTACAGTTGGTAACTAACTTCTTTAATACATTCCTTGGTCATGAAGAAAAGTACCTTGAATCAGTTGTAACTTTATCCAAAAAATATGCTCATGAGCTGTCATATTTGAGTGGGCTGAGTTGAAAACTATGGGGCAACATTATGGGCTGAAAAATATACCATAGCATCAGCAAGGTCCATATGAGCAGATTGTAGCAAATTAGGCACTCTCGTGTTAATCTCCCCTGGTTGAAAAAGACTTATCCTCAAGTCCTTATTTGTTTCGTTAGCATGATTATGAAAAGGACTTAAATCAGCCACATTAAATGTTGGGGACACTCCGTAATCTTCAGATAACTCGATCTCATAAACAATTTTTGTCAATTCTCTTAAGCACCTTGAATGGACCATCAACCTTTGGTTTCAATTTTTCAAATTTGCCCGGTGAAAACCTCTCCCTCCTTAGATGAATCCAAACTAAATCACTTGTATTAAACTCCACATGTTTTCTGTATTTATTGGCAGCTTGTATGTACATCTCATTTTGCTTTTCTATGGTTGCTTTAACATCCTCATGCAGCTTAGTTGTCGAATAAGGGACTAAGTCTAAAAGACCAGTAGGATTATCACCATAAATAACCTCAAAAAGACTCTTACCAATGCTATAATGCATAGAACGATTGTAGGCAAACTTAATTTGTGGAAGAATAAGATCTCATTGCTTAATGTTCTTACCAACATAACTTCTAAGTAAGTTTTCTAAGCTTTTGTCCGTTACCTCAATTTGTCCATCGGTCTGTGGATGATGCGAGCTGCTGAAATTCAAAAAAGTATCCAGCTTCCTCCAAAGAGTTCTTAAAAAATGACCAAGAAATTTAGAGTCTCGATCAGACACCATAGTTTTTGGAATACCATGCAATTTAACAATTTCCTTAAAATACAAATCAATAATATGAGATACATCATTTGATTTATTGTAGGGAATAAAGTGAGACATTTTTGAAAATCTATCAATAACAACCATGATAGAATCCTTGTTCCTTTGAGTTTTTGGCAGTCCCAAAACGAAATCAAGACTTAAATCCTCCCATGGAGCATTTGGCACTAGTAATAGAGTGTATAAACCAGAATTTTGACTTCTTGTTTTTACCAAATGACATACTCAACATTGCTTTACATGTCTCTCTACATCTCTGAATATTTTAGGCCAATAAAAATTTGATTAAACAAGAGTTAGAGTCTTGTCCCTATCGAAATGTCCTCTCAAAACACCACCATGAGCTTCAGCTAGAATTACTTGTCTCAAAGAACAAGATGGAACACACAATGCATTAGCTCGAAAAAGAAAACCATTAAAGATAGAAAATCGTTGAAAGGAACCTGATGTGCAATTCTGCTATATTGAGCCGAAATCCACATCATTCTCATAGAGATCTTTGAATGTCTTAAATCCAACCGCTTTAACTTCCATTGCTAATAATAAAGAATGTTTTCTGCTCAATGCATCAGCAACTACGTTTTGAACACCAGATTTGTGCTTGATTGTAAAATTATAAGATTGCAAGAACTCTACCCAAGCTACATGCCTTTTGTTTAGCTTATGTTGGTGATTAATGAACTTTAATGCCTCGTGATCAGAATATAGGACAAATAACTTGGCAAGAAGATACTGACTCCAATGAGATAAAGCTCGATAAATGACATAAAACTCCTTGTCATAGGTACAATATTTCCTTCTTGTATCATTCAACTTCTCGCTAAAAAAAGTAATGGGCTTTTCGTCTTGACTCAGAACAACTTCAATTCTACATTAGATGCATCACATTCAACTTCAAACACTTTTTCAAAATTAGGTAGTACTAAGATAGGAGATTCGGTCACCTTTCTTTTAAAAGTTTAAAAGCATCATTAGCCTTACTAGTCCATTTGAATTTATCACATTTCAGACACTCGATGATTGGAGCGATAATAGAGTTAAAACCCTTGATGAATCTTCTGTAAAAGGAAGTTAAGCCATGGAAACTCCTCACATCATGCAATAAAGCAGGTGTTGGCCAATTGAGAATAGCTTCTATCTTGCTTTGATCTATCATGATTCCATTTTTCGAAACAACATACCCCAAAAACACTACATTATAAGTAAAAAAATAGCACTTTTTCATATTAGCATAAAGCTTTTGTTGTCTCAAAATAAAAAATCTCTTTAAGATAATTCATATGCTTGTCTTCGCTTTTGTTGTACACCAATATATCGTCAAAGTAAACCACAATAAAAGTCCTAATGCAAGGTTTAAGTATATAATTCATAAATCTCATAAAAGTGCTAGGAGCATTAGATAGCCCAAATAGCATAACCAACCATTCATATAATCCTTCTCTAGTTTTAAATGTTGTTTTACACTCATCTCCAAGCTTTATTCTTATTTGATGATAGCCACTCCTCAAATCAATTTTAGAGAAAATAGAAGCACCACACAATTGATCAAGTAAATCATCTAACCTTAGAATGGGAAAACGATAATCCACTATGATTTTGTTGATGGTGTCCGTACACATTCTCCAAGAATCATCCTTCTTAGGCACCAACAAGACTAGAACCGTACAAGGACTCGTGCTCTCCTGAATTAACCCATTTTTCACCAATTCATCCACTTGCCTTGAAGTTCTTCATGCTCCTTAGGACTCATTCTATAGGCTGTCTTGTTAGATAGAATAGCTCCCGAAATAAGATCAATATGATGCTGGATTTCTCTTAAAGGTGGAAGGCCATGTGGAATCTCTTCCGGTACAACATCTTGAAACTCCTCCAGGATTAGTTTTGTGATTGCTGGTGTCTCCTTGTGTTGTTCATTCTCCTCTACTACCACTAAAGTCAAAACATGACCACCCCTATCTAATTCACCTTTGAATTCACCATAGGATATAAAAGCACTGACTTCCTTCTTTAGTACACTGATTTCAGAAGGTTGTAATGGAGTTAAAATAATCCTCTTTTCATTTACTTTAAAAGCATAAGTATATTTGTAGCTATCATACAACACCCTTCTATCATAATGCCAAGGTCTACCTAACAGCAAATGACAAGCATCCATAGGAGCAACATCACACCATACTTAATCTTTATAATATTTTCCAATAGAAAATGAAACTAAACATCTTTTAGTTACCTTGATGTCATTCCTTTTTGCAGTCAACATAATTGGTAAGGATGTGGATGAGGGATTGTGTCCAACTTTAGCTTCTGCACCATCTCCAAAGATACCATATTCTTAAAGCTGCCACTATCGATGATCAACAAGCACACCTTGCCATAAGAAGTGCATTTAGTGTGAAACACGTTCTTTCTCACCCAACTTTCATCCTCAGCCACATAGGATACTTGTAAGCTACATTGCAATACAATAGACAAACCATGATCAGCATAAGTAACCTCTTCCTCATCATTATCGTATTTTGGTTCGTCGTCGGCTTTATCATCTCCTCTATCACTATGATCTTCAACCAAAGTAACAATTCTTTTATTTTGACAATCTGAAGCAATATGTCCAAAACCATGATATTTGAAGCATTTTTGACCACTTGGGGCAAAAGAATTAGGTGTTTTTTTGTTGCTAGCAGATTATTCACCCTTGTCTTACACCTTCGATATCACCTTGCTTTGGACAATAGGCTTGGAGCTTCCTCCTTTGTATAGCCTTATTTTGAACCATACCGAGAACTCTTTTTAAACTTCTGTTGCTTTTCAATTTTTAATGCCAACTTGTTCACATCATTTAAAGGCCAATATGGCTGCAGTTGAACAACTTTAGCAATCTCATACTTTAGACCTCCTAAGTATCTTGCAATGGTTTGCTCTTTTGGTTCCACAAGCTCTCCTTTTAACATGAGATTATCGAATTCTGCTGTGTACTCCTCCACACTAAGATCTTTTTGCTTGACACCATGGATTTTGAGAAAGATCTCTTGCTTATAATTGTCAGGTAAATATTTTCTCTTCAGTTCCTTTTTCATTTTCTCCCATGTCACGATCTTATTCTTCCCCCCACATTCTCTTTGTTTCTTCAGATTTTCCCACCAAAATGATGCATTCCGTTTGAGTTTGAGTGCCACAAGTTTTACCTTCTTTTGTTCTAGTGGTTCATGAAAATCGAAAATTCTTTCTACTGTATTAAGCGAATCGATAAAGTCATCAACATTTATTTTGCCTTCAAACTCTAGAATATTCAATCTTGGGTTGTATTTGTTCTGCCACTCGTCTTGAACTCCATGTCTTGCCCAAAAACTTCTCGACTCCCTTGAATGAGGTGTATCATCATCAGAAGTAAACTCTTGGACATCAATTTTATGCTGGTTGTTCTACTTTGAAGTTCTTCAATTTTTTTTTTTTTTTGTGGACTATGCAGCAATCTTCATAGCTACAACCTCAACGACTCAATATCAACTTCATGGCCACTACCTTCACCAACTATATTTTTTCCATTCCGCCTTGCTATGATCTCTAACATTTAGCTCTGATACCAAACTGACACCGGAGGGTAATGTTGAATGGATTTCGGAAGAAAGTCGATAGTAGGAAAGGAATGAACTCACGATAAAACTTTAATAAAATAAAAAAGAAAGCTCACCACCAAGTTTAAAATCATAAAGGGATACAAAAAGATCACCACCCCAAGGATAATAAACAAGAATACAGAACTAAAAACAAAAGACTCACCACTCAAGGACGTATCCAAGAGATACAGAGTTTAAGAAAGCACTCCAAGAGAACTTCTGTCAATATCATCAGTTTCTAAAGTTCTTTTCTAACCCCTAAACACCAAAATAAGTACTACCGCATGAAGCAACCCTTTATGCATAGGAAATTTCGAAATTAAATGTTTTACAATTAGTAACTAACTTCTTTAATGCATTCCTTGGTCATGAAGAAAAACATATTGAAATAACTGTAACTTTATCCAAAGAATGTGCTCATGAGTTGTCATATTTGAGTGGGTTGAGTTGAAAACTATGAGGCAACATTATGGGCTGGAAAATATACTATAGCATCAGCAAGGTCCATATGAGCAGATTGTAGCAAATTAGGCACTCTCGTGTCAAACTGTCAAAAGAGCCCAACTGCCAAAAAATTTGGCATGCTTTTGATAAGCGTAATAACAGGCTTTACAATTATTGATCAAACAGCAACAACATATACTTCAAAACCTTGCTCTAGTGTACTCGTTCATCATTACTGTCAGTGTTCACCTTTACAATCATTGATCGACTAACAATAGTATATACTTTAAGATCTTGATCTGCTTTCCTCTTCCATCATTACTGTTACTCTTTTACCATATTGCTCCAATACACGTAAATTGTCACAGCTCAGTTTACTGACCAACCATCTACATAAATCTATTGCCTAGGAAAGCCTCTAGGTCCAATGCAGCATGTTGTTATGAAGGAGATTGGAGATGATGTCAAACCCGACTGAAGAGTAGACCATATCAGCCAGGCCAGCCAGTTTAGGGACTTGAACAGACCTGTTGGGGGCTATCCTGGGCAACCAGCTCCAACTCCAGCAGGGCTTATCACATGTGGCTGCTGATGTAGCAACTTATGTGAGATATTTTCACCCAGAAACAACAATGACTCACAATAAAAGCTTGGTACTTTAATTGGAAGGTCAATGGAGGCTCCAAGTATGATTTGAAAAACCTTTTTCCTATTATTAGTAGGACAGCAATCAACAACAAATTGGAAGGACTTCACAATAAAAGAGAAACTCCTAAATGGGATAGGAGTAAGAAAAAGTACAGAAGCAGGAAGTAAATCCTGACTGCTCAATTGGGACGGGATTGAACTCCAAGTGAAGCTGGCTAAGAGCTGTCGAGCCTCATCCAGCCTAGACCAGGATCATATAGGCTGGAAATAGATGCAAATAGTATATCTTATACGATTCACTTTTCTTAACAGCAGTTTATTGTTAGTCTTCCAGCAGTTTGGGATGGTTTAGGAATCTAATAACAAAGTAATTAACAGAAATAATCAAAATTACAACGACATCAGTCCTTCAAAAATTAGAGCTCGCTTGAAATAGGAGAGATCTTACAAAATATATAAAAGAATCAAGTTGTGCAAACTATTTCCTTAGCAAGATACAGGAACAACTAAAGGAAAATAATCATATACTTCCACATCCTAGAGTTGGTCTTGTTAAAACACAATACATATTTCATCTGCATTGAATCGACGCCACTACCAATATAAATTGACAAAAAGCCATATTCTATTGTATCGACGCCACTATTATGAAATTAATCTGCCAACAGAATGACAATAAAAGTCTCCTTTAATATAATGTGTGACATTTACTTCAATGACTGCCTATATCCGATCAACGTCGTCACATACATTTCTAAAACTCAAACGTCAATCTAAGCAAGGAACTAAAAGATAAGAGTTTTCAGGGTTTTGTGAGGATTTATGCCTAATTTCAAACCAACATGATTTCTGATCTGATGAATGGATCCAGAAAAGAAAGAATCGATCACAATAATAACATTAAACGAGATTATAAGAAACATCAATATCAGGTAAAACGAACCGGGAAAAGGAAAGCCCGAAAAAAAGATTGACGGAGAACAGAGGAAAGAACAAAAAAGAGAGTGATCATGGGGTAGATGAAGAAAAGGGCTTACAATTTGTCGGCCTTGGCCATGAGTTTATCGGGATCGGGAGTTGCCATGGCCGCCGCCGCCTTTTCGCCCCCTTCTCGGCTTCTCCCACGGTCCGTCTGTAAAGAATCAGATCCGAACGCGGTGCAGCTCCCCTTCTTTACGGCAAACCTCCAATGCCATCGTGGATTCAGACTCTCTGAACCATATCCAGTTAAATGGATATGGACGCCAAGCCTGGGCCGTTAAATGGGCTAATCCCAAAACTCTCCGAAAATGCCCGACCCGTATCCAACTAACAGACTTTGAAGTACCACATCCGGTTGGCGCAGACTTCGACGCCAAGCCTGGGCCGTTAAACGACTCCCAAAACTCTCGTAAAATGCCCGACCCGAATCCGACCCGAAGTGTTTTTCGTTTTCTTTTTCGGGTACGGATCCTTAGCGTCGATCGAGCTGACATGTATTGCCACCGAGTCCCCGGTTAAACATATAGGGTTTTCATATAATATACAAACAGATGTACATATATCAATACTACTGTATCTAATAAAATAAAATAGAATTGGACGTCATCTTTTTTTTTTACCTGGTGAGAATTTTCATACGCTTTGTTTCTCTGGCAGAAAAATATACCTTTCTTTAAACGTCTTCCTCATTCATCTTTTGAAGTTTTTCTTTCTCAACCATTTAATTTCTTGTTATGTCTTATCGAACAAAAAGATATACCTTCAAATATCTTTATAAAAATAATTGACATCATCCATGTTGAATATTTGTTCGAATAAAACATTTATGATCTAATATCAACTTGTTGGGAGGAGAAAAAGCTCAAACCAAACGAGAAATCTTAAAAATTAACAATCAAATAAAAATAATAAAATTTATATAGTTTAGCACTCCTTACCTATCTTCACTTTAGAGAAAAACTTAATTATTCGATCATTTGAAATTAATTCATATACTTTTGTGTTAACCTCAACTTATTTTTTTTTTTCTTTTTTGTCATCATTTCTAAATTTCTGATATCTTCTCCCCCATCAAAACCTATAGCCTAAAAATACATGAAATAGATATTGAACAATCAAACCTTAAATTTTGAGGTTTTTTTTTTTGCTTCATAAGAATTACTTTCCAAACTAGAATTCTTTATGATCTAAAGAATACTGGCTCTAGAAAAAAAAAAAAAAATTGTCCCCAATACATCACTTATGAATCAGTAACTATTTTTATTTACGTGGGATCGGTGTTACAATATTTTTTAGTCTTATTCAAAAGCCCTAAATGAACATTGTTTCTATTTTTGGACTATTAACAAACCTATTTTCAGCTAATTTAACCTAAAAAAATGAGATTTTTTAATTTTTATTTTTGATCAATTTAAGATGTAATTATAATTTTTTACCTAAATTTTAATGAAACCTTAACAAATACTAGATAAAGCCCTAAATAATGATAATTTTTACTCTTTTTGGACCATCGAAATGTTTATTTTATGTTAATTTAACTTTAAAAACCTATAATATTTTTTTTAACTTTTAGCAAATTTAATGTGGATACAGAATCAGTTTAGGTTAAAAATCATTTGAATATTATTAGAATTGGTTTTATGAAATTTTTAGAATCTTTTTGAAATTTTAGTTATATTATTTTTTGAATGAGATTATACTATTTTTAGTGTCCTATTTAATAACAATGTAATTAAGATTTTTTTCTCCAAAAAAATTAAATTTTTTATGAAATCTTATAAATGTCTAGAAAAGCCCTAATTGACCATTGTTTATATTTTTGGACAATTAAAGGATTTATTTTTTTAATTAACCGAATCTTAAAAGCTGAAATTATCTTATTTTTACTTTTAGATAATTTAAGCTGAAATTATAAATTTTTTTACCAAAATTTTCATGGAACCTTGAAAAAAGCAGATGAAATCGTAAAAAAAAAATAATTATTTCTATTTTAGGACTGTTAAAAAGTTATTTTTAATTAATTTGGCATTTCAAAATCCTATATATTCTTTTTGTTTCTATTTTATATAGCAAGGGAACCACGATTTATATCACAGAAATTTCCTCTCAACTGAAGCCGAAAGCTCCAAAGACCTCTGGCTTCTTTATTACTTCTTCCGCGAAAAACGGGTCCCGCACTTGCTTCCTTACCGGGTCCACCCTATGTTACCAAACCCGCATTAACATCGATCGGGTTCGGAGGTTCGCAAATCTCAACGCAAGGAGCGCAGGAAACCAGTCTGCCGCTCGCTGCGTCTTCCCCTGTTTATTTTCGATACGGGAAATTTCTTCCATTCGGTTTCCTCTTTGATCGGCTGTCTCCAAAACCCTGATCTCCGAACGCTCCGGCGTCCGATCGAACAAAGAGACATCCATAAAACTGATTCCTACGATAAAGGGTCGCAGCGATGGGGAAGAAGAAGAAGCGCCCGTCGAAGGTGTGGTGCTACTACTGCGATCGGGTGTTCGACGACGAGAAGATCCTTGTCCAGCATCAGAAGGCCAAGCACTTTAAGTGCCATGTATGTCACAAGAAGCTCTCCACCGCCGGTGGCATGGCCATCCACGTCCTCCAGGTCCACAAGGAGACGGTCACCAAGTAAACCCTCGCTCCCGATTCCACAATCGCTTCAAAAAACCCTTAATCATTTCTTGACGAAGATCATTTGCCTTATGCTTGCGTAGTCTTGTTTTCTGCATATGATGGCGAACTCGATTGATGCCCCTGATCTGTGACCGATGAATGATATGTGGGTTGCTGATTCTTTTTTATGTTAAAGAATGTTATTTTGGTTGTTGTTCTTGTTTTCGTTTTTTGGGATTAAATCCTGATGAGCGATTTTCATTTTCCTCTGTGCCCTTAATCGATAATTATAATTCTAATTAATCAGTAATGTTTTTCAGATACATAGGTTCCACGTTATTTTGAGAATATTTTTTCATGATCGTCGAACCAAAAAAAAAAAGATTGAATGATATAAAGAGCACTCATTCATTAATTGTTTCATTAACCATTTCTAATAACGATCCAAACCACTGACCATCTCAGTTCTGTTAGATGCATGCCTACCAAACCTTTCTATGCCATAGTGACTTTTTGTCAATGCATAGGTAGATTCAAAATAGATTATTTTTACACATTCTGCATGTGTATTGGTCATATTTGACAAAGCTGACCTTGAGTTGGAGCCCACATGATTGATCCTGAACAATAATCGAGGATCATACCTTTAGGGTATAGGTTACTAGCTCGACTCTAATGTGTGTTCCATGCCAAGAATCATGATAAGCATGTCACTTGGTTGTCTCACAGGTGGATCTCTATCATTTTATTGTCTTTTTCATTGTGTTGATTAAATTTTCATCCTAGTGTTCTTGGTTTGTGCTCTGAATTTCAATCACTTTCATTCAGAGTTCCCAATGCCAAACCTGATAGAGAATCAACAGAGATCGAGATTTATGGAATGCAAGGAATTCCTCCTCATATTTTAGCAGCTCACTATGGAGAGGGTAATATTCTTTCCATGTTATTTCTTTCTGATTAGTCTAATAAAATTGCCAAACTAGTGCAGATAATTTTTTCTTAATTTTTGTTTTTTTCGTATTTTTTATAGTGTTTCTAGCTTGTTCTAACGTATAATATCAATTTTCGCTGATACTCTTGTTAATGCCTTTTGGGTATTAAAAATTTTATTTTTTCATTATACTCATTATGTGGGTTTTATGTTGATTTGCCATTTTCTTGACGTCGAGGCTCTTAAATGCAGTATTTGTTATCTTGCATATACTAGAGATTCTCTTTATAGAACTTGCTATGATATGCTAGTGATGAATGATGTTGTTTGTCCATATTTACTTGATCTTGTGTTTCAAGAGCTTTTTTTACTCATGCAAAATGGATAAGGAGCCAAAAGTGAATCTAATGAATTAGGAGCCAACACGTCCCTTTGTTCAGAAATCTAATTGTACTCTTATTTTTAACATTTGGATCTAGTGAGATCACTATGAGCTTCTACAGATAATATTTTTCTCCAGTGATTTCAATGGGTGCTCGCCTAGGCGCTGAGGCGAGGCAAGGCAAGGCAAGGCCCGAGCGCCTTACTTCGTTTCCAGGCGGTGCGCTTCAAAGAGGCGCCGCTTGGGCGGTTGCTCGAGCCCAGGCATCGGGCGCTTCGGGCGAGCGCCTGGGTTAAACCAGGTGATCGAACCAGCGTTTTAGGTTTGGTTCGGTCTCCGGTGCTTTAGTTTGTTCAATCGAACCAACTAAAGCATTGATATCAACCTTCCTCTCGCGACTTCCCAACCCTAACCCTACACGTCACTGTCGCTGCTCGCTGCTACCACTGTCGCCACTCCTGCTCCCGCTACTACCGCTGCCACTGTCATCACTCCTGCTGCTACCGCTATCACTGCCCTTTGTTACCGCTGCCACTATTGTTGCTTGCCGCTCCCGCTGTTGCTGCTCGCCACTATCGCTGTCGCTGCCACTATCACCGCTTGTCAGTCCCGCTCCCACTGCCACTGCTCGTTGCTACCGCTGCTGCTGCCACTGTCGTCGCTCGTTGCTTCCGCTCCAGCTACCGCTTCTCGCTGCTACCGCTGCCACTTTCACCGCTCGCCTCTCCCACTCCCGTTATCGTTGCTCGCTATTACCTCTTCTCACATCAACTCGATAATATATTGTTAACTATATACTAGTAACAATATTTTTATTTATTTATTCGATTAATAATATATTATTTTGATTTTAATATTATTAATTTTTATTTATTTAAAATTATTGTTATTGTTTTGAATTTGAAGATTTTTTGTTAATGTGATATTATGATTTTGTAAGATTTTTTAATTTAATATCATATTTTTATTTAAATAATTATATTTATTAATTATATTATATATTTTTATATTTTAGCGTCTCACTTCGTTCAGGCGAGCGCCTAGCGCCTCGGGCGTTTTTAGACCTTGGCGCCTAGTGCTTTTTAAATCATTGGTTTTCTCTTTGCACCAATATCTTTAGATAATATTGCTCTCTTATGAAACTATAAATGCTTTTAATAAGATACAAAGATTTGCTCTTCAAAACTATTAATACTTTAAATAAGATAAAGCCTTTCCCTTTGGAATTATCTATACTTTGGATAAGATAAAGCCTTTCTTTACCAAATCCACCCTCGATATCGATGCGCTGTGCAAAAATGGGATTGCATTTTTTAGAGCCCTACTTGTTAAGATGTGCTTTGGCTAGGGTAATATTGGAGTATGTACGTCATTATGTGCCTTGGCATGTTCTTGTCAGAAATGATATAAAAGAAACATGCAAGTACTTTGTCACAAACCTTTCATAGTGTAAATGTTCAATGTGATGTGTGTGCTTTTCAGTTTTATTCATGCCTTAGGTAGTACGTAAGTGGCTTGCAATAGGCTTGGTACCTCAATTTGGATGGGTTTTGTGGCCCTATCTAACTTATAAGCACAACTTGTGAGTGCTTGTCGTGTAGAGGCAAAACTATCGAAAAATGACACCTTTAATTTGCAATGTGCAGAGATTTTCATGAGAGAGTGACCAAAAAACGTTAGCCATTTTAGATACCTAGTGTTAGGATCAAGAGCGGCACTAAGAGGGAGGGTGAATTAGTGCAGCGGAAAACTTTCCCGTTTCAAAAGTCTTCGTTTCAATTAAACTTGATTTCAACGAAAATCGCTTCGTAAAGATTTTAACTTGAAAGCGTGTGGGAGCGTAGAGAAAGCAGTAAGACGGTAAAGTGACTTGCAAGAAAGGTAAATTGCTCAAGACGAAATGCAAACTAGAATTTAGAGTGGTTCGGTCGTTGTGACCTACATCCATTTGGATTCCTCCTCCGTCGAGGTCACCGGCATCCACTAATGGCCTTCCTTCTATAGGCGAAGACCAACCACCTTTTACAGCGCTTTCTCCTTTTCACGGGCTTACGAGACAGCCCTTATAAGTCTCACACCTCTCTTGAATGATCTCACTACTTAGAAAGGGAGGACGAGGACTCTTAACACTTTTTACAACACTTTAACACTCAAGAATTCAGGATTATGCCAATGCTTTCGTGTCCTTTCATGCAGAAAATGGTGAAGTATTTATAGGCCCCAATTGGCTTCAGAATTGGAGTAAAAAAGTGTCACATCCTTGGATTTCGGGGTACTGGCGGTACTACCACCTCCATTATTGGGCGGTACTACCACCTGACACTGGGCGGTACCACCGCCTGACAAAGCTCGGAGACCGAGCTTTGGCGGTACTACCGCCTGACAGGGGCGGTACCATCGCTGGCAGCATTAACTATCGGTGGTACCACCGCCCAGTCTAGGTGGTACCACCGCCCAGATCACCTGGGAGACTGGGTCTCCCAAGCGGTGCCATCGCCGACCATGATTTCAGGTGCTGAATGGGCTGTTCAATCCGGCCCAATTCAGCCCTGTTAAGGGCCTAGTTGGCCCCTATATGAGTTAGTGGGATTACCTCCCAATCCTAACTCAACTAATGTACTAACTACGATTAAGGCAAGCGATTAGTCCGGTATGTCGATTTCTCTCTGCGAGTCTTCTAGCGCGCTTCTGGCGAACTCTCGACGAACTCTTGGCAATCTTCCGATGAGTTCTCAACGATCTTCCAACGAGCTTCCGGTGACGAACTCTCGGCGATCTTTAGACGAGCTCTTGACAAGCTCCCGATACATTGTCCGAATCTTCGATTCCGGCACATCATCTGCTTTACGCCTTACTGCTATCGTAGTGAATCTTGTACACTTATCTCAACATATATATTAGGTCAAGCAATTTATCAATTGATTTCATCATCAAAATCCGAGATTTAACAATCTCCCCCTTTTTTATGATGTCAACCAATTGGTGAGAGTTAACCTTAACTCCCCCTATCTATATGTCATACAAACTTGAATTCACAACCTTGAATTCAAGTTTTGATTTAAAAATCACATGCATTGTGCATCACCATAATTTTAAGTCATCAAGATATTAAATGCACAATCACTTAATGCTTGATAAAATGTTTCGACAGAACCTTTCATCACTCTTTGTATGAAATATCATCATTATTGCATTGTAGCATTCAAAAGTTCATAATCCGATAATGCATCATTTGTATGATAAAGAGATCACAACATCAAAGAAATTTTTAGCATTTGAAAAGATCACAATGTTATAGAAATTTTCAGCACAGAGTTTCAACATCAAAGTAAGCATCATTTTAAGATTACGACATCAAAGTAAACAACATAAGATTACAGCATCAAAGTAAGCACAATAAAAGATAGGGATTTCATCCACTTCTCCCCCTTTGTCATCAGTAAAAAGACATACACAGCTTCTTCAGATGGTGGCAAGTCAAAATGTCTAAATAAGGTATTAAGCTGTTGATGAATCTGCTGCAACTCATTTAAAATTTGATCTTGACGTTGTTTAAATCTATCTCGATGTTGTTCAAATCGATCCATTCGAGTCCCTATGTCGTTGATAGATGAGGGCGGGACTTGCTCTGCTGGAGGTGTTGCCTCAAAGGGACCAGTAGGAGAAGATTGATTACCCCTAAATATTGGTGTTTCAGGTTCTGGTTCAAGTGGAAGGGGATCAGTCCTTCTAGATAATCTAGTTCATATCCCATTTCTGAATATACACCTTAATCTTCGAAGTATGTTTCTATTTATGACATTAAATCTATCTAGTTTCATAACTTCTTCGTCAGGTGGGATAAATATGTCATAAGCATGGATTAGTCTTATGATCAGGCCACCATATGGAAGCATCATATTCTTTTTCGATAGTTCAATCATATTTTGCTGAATTAGGTAGCCAAAACAAATTTTATGTCCTTTCATAATCCAATACATCATTCCTACTTCCATTTGGTTAACTTCATCATAATGATATTATTTTGGAATTATAATGCTTATCAAGATGTGATGAAGTAGTTTAGTGTTGAAAGGTAATAAATGTTCACAGCTTTTTGGAAGAGTAGACAAGTTAGGATTACCGAAGATGGTTCCTAAGGCTTCAGAATAAGTTGTCCCAATTGATTTTTCATCCCATTGGCCTCTAAAATTACAGCCTTTTTCTTTTTCTGTAATTCCTATTAGATTGCAAATTATGCTATCCGTAATGGCTATATGATGTCCTAAGATCCTAAGAGATAGGTAGATACCTTTTCGTTTTCATCTACATGTAAATTGTTGTAAAATAACATAACAAGTCTAGGGTAGATAGGTTCACTTACTTGAAGGATTGGGAGAATGTCTTTTGATCCTAAACATTGATGCATGTTTTCATAAATGAAAAAGGCATGCTTCTATGAAATAAATTATATAAATTGAAATGGCTGAAAAGAGAAAAGCATGTTTCTTGAAAATTCTTTTTCTCTATCTTATCGACTGTAATGAATCTATTTGATCATTTTTTATGAATTTCTTGAAAGTGATTTTGATTTGACGATTTGAATTTGAATGAATTTTTATCCTAATTATGATCTTGGTTTATTGGAATTACTTGAGATCTTCTTTATGAATCAAAATCTTATATCTCCTACGTTTCCTTTTACCATTTCCTAAAGAGGAGATCTATAAAACTAATCATGATCTTGATAATTATGTTTTGAAACTTTATGTAAATCAAGATCGTCTTGCAAGATTTTTATCATTGTGTAGTGCACATACTCATTTAAACATTATAAGCTCATCATATAAAGATTCGCATCACGTAAAAATTCGCACCATCATTCATGATTCATCATACAAAATTTGTACGCAAACATCGTAAAAGAAAATGCGTATGATAAGATTCATATGACTTATTGCACAGTTCATGATTCAAGTGAGTGATAAAAAAAATCGAGAAAGTTCGAAATTCAATAAATTCATGTATTCAGACAATTTAACATCCGTAATTCCCTTCTAATAAAATCAAATTGCCTTTCATTTAAAGGTTTTGAAAAGATATCGGCTAATTGATATTTTGTATCAATAAACTCTAAAATTACATCATGATTATTAACAAGATCTCGTATAAAGTGATGTCTAATGTCAATGTGTTTAGTTCTAGAGTGTTGAATAGGATTTTATGTTAAACATATTGCACTTGTATTATCACATTTTATAAGAATATTCTTAAGGTAAATTTTATAATCTTCTGATGTATTTTTCATCCATATAACTTGCGCACAGCATGCACCTGCTGTAATATACTCAGCTTCGGTTGTGGATAATGCAATCGAGTTTTATTTCTTGAAAAACTAAGAGACAAGTGAGTGTCTTAAAAATTGACATATTTCGGATGTGCTTTTTTTATCTATTTGGCAGCCATTGAAATCAGCATCGGCATAACCAAGCAATTCAAAATTTTTAGATTTTGGATACCATAATCCTAGTTTAGGAATTCCTTTTAGGTATCTAAAAACCCTTTTAACAGCTTTTAAATAAGATTGCTTAGGGTTAGATTGAAACCTAGCACAAAGTCCTACGCTAAACATGATGTCTGGTCTAGTTGCAATGAGGAATAGTAAACTGCCTATCATACCCTATAAGCTTTTTGATCAAAGCTTTCTTCACTTTCGTCAATGTCTAACTTAGTGGAAGTACTCATAGGAGTATTGATAGTCTTCGAACTATCCATATTAAATCGTTTTAGCAAATCTAATGCATATTTTGTTTAACTAATGAAAATATCATTATTAAGTTGTTTGATTTGTAAGCCTAAAAAGAAGGTTAGTTCCCCCATCAAACTCATTTCAAATTCTAGACTAATACTCTTTGCAAACGATTCACATAAAGATTCGACCCAAAAAATAATATTATCAATATAAATTTGAACAATAAGAAAATTATTTTTAAATTTTTAATAAATAATGTGATATCGACCTTGCCTTTAGAGAAATTATTTTGAATAAGAAATGAGCTAAGTCTCTCATACCAAGCCATTAGGGCTTGTTTCAATCCATAGACAGTTTTAGTCAATTTAAACATATGATTAAGAAAATTATCATTCTCAAATCCGGGAGGTTGTTCAACATAAACTTCTTCGGAAATAAAGCCATTAAGAAAAACACTTTTAACATTCATTTGAAATAATTTAAAATTATTACTACTAGCATAGGCAAGGAGCTTCCTTATGGCTTCTAATCATACTACAAGAGCGAAGGTTTCTTCATAATCGATACATTCTTCTTTGTTGAAACCCTTGACCACTAATCTAGTCTTGTTTCTAACCACGATACCAAATTCATCTTGCTTGTTTCTAAAGACCCATTTAGTACCAATAACTAAATGGTCATTTGGCCTCGGAATAAGCTTCCGCATCTTATTTCTCTCAAATTGATTCAACACTTCTTGCATTACGATAAGCCATGAATCATTTTTCAAGGTCTCGTCAATGCATTTAGATTCAATTTGGGAGAGAAAAGCGGCGTTGGCACAAAAATTCTTTAGAGAAAAACGAGTTTGAACCCCTTTTGATGTGTCTCTTATGATTAGCTCCTTAGGATGAGCATCTATATACTTCCATTCCTTAAGTAAGGATGTTTTGGAAGAAGATGTATCTAAGTTGCTAGATGGAGAAATGGTTTAATTTAAATTCAAAGTATCAAAATTAAGATCATCATCAAGATTATTTTTCTTATTTCCGGAAACTTCATTAAAAACAACATGAATAGATTCTTCTATAACCAAAGTTCTTTTGTTAAAAATATGAAATGCTTTAGAAATAGAAGAATAGCCAAGAAAAAATCTTTCATCGGATTTTGCATTAAAGTTTCCATGGCATCTTTTTCATTCAAGATAAAACATTTACACCCGAAAACTTTAAAATATGAAACATTGGGTTTTTTGTTGTTCCAAAGGAGAGTAATGGTCTTACTAGAACCCTATTCATGACATAACATATCGTATTTACGGCTTTGGCCCAAAAATATTTGGGAAGGCTATGTTCGTTTAACATGGTTTTAGCCATTTCTTGTAAGTTTCTATTTTTTTCTTTCTACTACTCCATTTTGTTAAGAATTTCTTGGAGTAGTGAAATTATGGTTATATCCATTAGATTCACAAAATTCTTAGAAATCACGGTTTTGAAATTCACCACCGTGATCACTTTGAATTGATAAAATCATAAAACCTTTTTCATTTTGAACAAGTTTACAAAACTTAGAAAAATACCTAAAGCAATCACTTTTGTGTACCAAAAAGTAAGTCCAAGTGTATTTACTATAATCATCCACGATGACAAAAGCGTATTTGCTACCTCCTAGGCTTGATGTAGCAATTGGTCCAAACAAGTCCATATGGATCAATTGCAATGGTCTAGAGGTGCTTATTTGGTTCTTTGTTTTGAAACTATATTTTATTTGTTTTCCTAGTTGACATGCATCACACATATTATCTTTAACGAACTTTATGTGAGGAATTCCTCTTATAAGTTCTTTAGATGAGATTTAAGAGATTAGTTTCATGCTAGCATAACCTAATCTCCTATGCCGAAGCCAAGCATCGTCATTCAAAATCGAATAACACATTTCATTACAAAGATCATTAATGTCGATAGTGTATACATTATTTTGTTTTAGGGCAATCATAGATGTGTTTTTTTGTGGTTTTTTTAATAATAAAAGCATTGGATTCAAATCTAATGATGTATCATTTATCATACAATTGACTAATGCACAAAAGGTTATGCTTTAAGCCATCAACCAATAACACATCTTCAATAAAGAAGTTAGATTTGTTACATATGGTTCCTTTGCCAATGATTTTACCCTTGTTGTTGTCTCCGAAGGTGACATATCCTTCATTTAGGCTAGTGAGCTTAGAGAATTGAGATGGATCTCCGGTCATATTCCTTGAGCATCCACTATCAAGGTACCATCTCTTGCTCATAGCTTGTGATGGTAAACATTTCTATCAAAAAGGATGATTTTTAGGTATCCATTTGTCGTTGGGTGCCTCAAAAATCGATCTACACAACTTATCATGTTGTATTGAGTCATTTGAGGTTCTTTTAGGAACCCAAATCAATTTATGTAGACTATATTTCTTAAATGGACATTTGTACGCAACATGTCCAAATTTGTAACAAAAGTTGTATTTGTTTTGGGGTGAAACATGCAAGGTAGGGCCTTTAACAAATATGGTTAGATTTTTATGAGTATTACTCACAAAGCCGATTCCTTCTCTTTTATGAACGTGACTCTTAGTGGCAAGGATCATGTTCAAGGACTTGCTACCCACCTTAAATTTTTTTAAGGTTTCTTTGAGTAGCAAGTTTTCCTTTCTAACCGTTTCTAATTGATCGCATTTTATGCAAGGAGCTAAACTATCATCATGCTCAATTTTTAGTCTATCAAAATCACTATCAAGAGAAGCATGTTCCTTTTTTAACAATGTATATTTATTACTAACTAATTTGCATTCATCAAATAAATCATGAAAAGAGCATTGTAATTCATCAAAAGATAAACTTGCATCTAATGAACTGCTTACCTCATCTCCAATAGCCATTAGCGCCTAGTGAGCAACTTGCTCGGTGTTGGTTTGCTCCTCTTCTTCGGATGCACTTGAGTCATCCCACATTGCTTTAAGAGTCTTCTTCTTCTTTGGTTGTTTCTTTTTTGCTTGGGGACATTCACTTTTGAAATGTTCCAGCTTCTTGCATTCGTAGCATATGACTTGTTCTTTCTTAGATTCAAATTTATTTTTAGTGTCATTTCTAAATTTATTCCTTTTTATGAATTTTTTAAACTTTCTTGTTAAGAGTATCAAGTCATTATCAAGGTCCTCATCACTTGAATTTTCTTTCAAGTGGTCTTCTTGAGTTCTTAGTGTCATATCCTTCCTGTTCTTTGGAAGGTTGTTCTCAAGCTCTTTATGAGCATTACAAGTCATCTCATAGGTCATTAGTAACCCGATTAGTTCTTCGAGAGGAAAGTTATTTAAATCCTTGGCCTCTTGAATGACCGTTACTTTAGGGTCCCAACTCTTTGGAATGGAAGATTTTATTAACAAGTTCAAAATCCGAGAAACCTTTACCAAGTCCTTTTAGACCATTGACGACATCCGTAAATCGGGTGTACATATTTTCAATGGTCTTACTCGGTTTTATTCGAAACAACTCATAAGTATGGACTAAAAGATTAATTTTCGACTCCTTTACTTTACTAGTGCCTTCGTGAGTCACTTCGAGTGTGTGCCATATATCAAAAGCCATTTCACAAATGGACATGCGATTGAACTTGTTTTTATCCAAAGCACAAAACAAGGCATTCACAACTTTGACATTTAAAGCGAAAGTTTTCTTCTCTAACTCATTCCAATCGTTCATTGGAAGAGAAGACTTTTGAAAACCATTTTCGACAATGTTCCATAGCTCAAAATCTATAGAAATAAAAAAAATCCTTATTCTAGTCTTCCAATATGTGTAATCCGTTCCATTGAACATGGGCGGATGTGTAATTGAGTGACCCTTTAGGTTGCCGGCAAATGCCATCTCTCTTGGGTTTCAAACCAAATGAGAGTGACCTTGCTCTGATATCAATTGTTAGGATCAAGAGCGGCACTAAGAGGGGGGTGAATTAGTGCATCGGAAAACTTTCCCGTTTCAAAAGTCTTCATTTCGATTAAACCCGATTTCGACGAAAATCGTTTCATAAAAATTTTAACTTGAAAGCGTATGGGAGCGTAGAGAAAGCAGTAAGAAGGTAAAGTAACTTGCAAGAAAGGTAAATTGCTCAAGACGAAATGCAAACCAGAATTTAGAGTGGTTCGGTCGTTGTAACCTGCATCCACTTTCGGATTCCTCCTCCATCGAGGTCACCGGCATCCACTAATGGCCTTCCTTCAATAGACGAAGAACAACCACCTTTTACAGCACTTTCTCCTTTTCATGGGCTTAGGAGACTAACCCTTATAAGTCTCACACCTCTCTTGAATGATCTCAACACTTAGAAAGGGAGGAGGAGGACTCTAGCACTTTTTACAACACTTTAACACTCAAGAATTCGGATTATGCCAATACTTTCGTGCCCTTTCACACAAAAAAGGGTGAAGTATTTATAGGCCCCAATTGGCTTCAGAATTGGAGCAAAAAAGTGTCACATCCCCAGATTTCGGGGTACTAGCGGTACCACCGCCATTATTGGGCGGTACTATCGCCTACCACCTGACACTGGGCGGTACCACCGCCTGACAGAGCTCGGTACCACCGATGACAGCATTAACTATCGGCTGTACCACTGCCCAGTCTAGGTGGTACCACCGCCCAGACCACCTGGGAGACTAGGTCTCCCAGGCGGTGCCACCGCCGACCATGATTTCAGGTGCTGAATGGGCTGTTCAATCCGGCCCAATTCAGTTGTTAAGGGCCCAGTTGGCCCCTATCTGAGTTAATGGGATTACCTCCCAATCCTAACTCAACTAATGTACTAACTACGATTAAGGCAAGTGATTAGTTCGGTATGTCGATTTCTCTCGACGAGTCTTCCGGAGCGCTTCCGGCGAACTCTTGGCGATCTTCTGACGAACTCTCGGCAAGCTCCGGGTACATCATCCGAATCTTCAATTTCGGCACATCATCTGTTTTATGCTTTACTGCTATCGTAGTTAATCATGCACACTTATCTCAATACATAGATTAGGTCAAGCAATTTACCAATTGATTTCATTATCAAATTCGAGATTCAACACCTAGAACCCTCAAGTGGCACATGGCTAGATGAGGCTTTGGGGTAGTGTCTTGAGTTAGTATGTTGCATGGTTCTATAGCAGTCATAGGAGCATTTGTGCAAGTGGACTTTTGTTGGTGGCATATTGCCTATTAAGTGTTTGCTTTCATGTCTTGTTTGCTTAAGTCATACGATAGTTGCCTTAGTGTTGGGTTATTTTCTAATTTATTTTCTCTTTTGTGGATCCCAAGCGACCTACAAGGTTATAGGGAGGTGGAGGTTGACCCTTTTGCGAACGGACAAGCAAGAGTATCATACGACTTAAGCAAAACTAGCTGAGAGTCCGTGACAGATTGTATTAAAGTGAGACAAGCATACTAAGTACTTTGCATGTATGGAGAGTTGTTTTTCCTTGCACAGTTGTTTTGGAGAAATGGTGCAAACGAGCATAAAAACATAGAGAAAGAAGTCACTTAATGGAACGAGTATTCGAGATTGACATTTAGAGGAAGACCAAACATTCACACGAGAGGCACCACGAGGACTATGAAGTACTTTGGCATGTATGGCGAGTAGTCCTCATTTTGGAGAAATGGTAAAAACGAGCGTAGAGACACAAGGAGAGGAGTCACTCAATGGAGCATATAATTAAGATTCACATTTAGAGGAATAGTCAAAATTTCACGTGAGAGACATCACGAGGACAAGCAAGCTAGGAAGAACACATAGCACACGAAGGTTGGGATTGTTGAGTTCTTATTTTGGCTTCACATCATCAACCTAACTTGATGGTGCTCAATGCAAGCGGGAAGCAAAGTATGAGACCATGCAAGTATGATTTGTTTGCTCGATGACGGGAAGAATTGCGTAGTTTATAGAGGTGGGAAAATGTCGACTTGAAAAATTCGGTCCTCATGCAATGGATTATATATGGACAAGGGGTGTTCATGGCCATCCCAAGGTGATCAAAATTCGACATTATAGAATGTTGCAACTTTCTCTTCGACATTAGGGAAAAGGATACATCCTTAAGACTACAAGTTATATAGCAAGTTTTGCATATTGCTAGGCCTTGAGGGTGCAGCGAAGGATGGCATCGGCAAAGTGTCACAATTTGGCAAGACGAAGTATTCTTTGGAGATGATGGTCATCGAAACTTGAAGGATTCATGTGTAGCAAACCTCATATTCTAAGGGAGGTATCTTAAGACAGATGCTTCATAAAGCTTGAAGGGGGCTAGAATCATGTAAGCAGTGAAGAAGTCATCGCAAGATATCATATGGGGTAATGTATTGGTAGATGTATTGCGAGATCAAGTGGGGGAGTGCTTCAGAGCAACATGAAAGATTAAGGTACACTTGGAGCCAAGGAGCTAATAAGGTGAACATTAGGGTCAATGAAGGGCTGATCCATCGAATGGACATAAAGGCCACCATCATTTAAATGTTAAATGTTGAGCAAAGCATCTTGGATTGGACTTAGTGAAGTATGAAGGGAGTCGACTTAGAAGATATAATTTGAAGCGAAAGCACCAACTTCGTGGAGCTTTCCTTGGACAGAGGTCGAGGACATAAACTCTTGTAAAGATAAGAACGAGATAATATCGTTCCTTAGTTTCCTCATTTTGAGAAGGCGAACTCGTCTTGCATGGTACCAAAGTGAAAGGGGTCTTTGTGGCACATACACCTTAACTCGACAAGACAATTGATGAAAGGACTAATGTGAGGGATTGACTTAACTTGCAACGATGAAGAATATGTTGAAGTTCTACCATTCGAGTTGTCACGAGAGTTGGTGTGTGCAGCAAAGATTATACTCTAGGTAGGGGCTCAGGATCTAAACAATGGTGCATTAATTTTCAACAAAATACCAACCTAGAGTTGCACATGGACGTTTGGATGTTGCAAATGGATGAAAGTTCGATTGCCAAAGGAGCAAACATAATCAAAAGTGACGGAGGGCCTACGACGTGTTGCCAGATGTTGCATAAAGAGGGATTGCAGTCTGAGTTCAAGACACCAAGATTAAAGGGCAATGAAGACACCACCAAGAGGCGATGTGGTGCAATAGATCGTAATGGAACAAGTCGAGGCAATGTGACACAATAAAAGTCCTGTGGGGGGCTCGATCACCCAAAGGGATGGTTGGAGAGCAATGCTCTGATGAGCAACATAATAGAAAGAAAGGTTATGAATTCAAGTAGTGAATGACATGGTATCACAAAGGCGGGTCTTCTATGCATGCACCAAATTTGCATCGGATGAAAGCCTTGATCATTGGCGGATAAAGGTGCAATACTATAGTGGTGGACCTTTCAAGTGCAAGTACTATATTTGCTTAAGAGAACCCAATACAATTAGTGGATATGATCGAGCCAACGAATGTTATTACCAAGGACAAAGGAGAGTAAAATCAGTGTGAACCCTATCATATAATAGAGGTCATGCATGAGAGTTATAGTGTTGTATCGAGATAAACTACTTAGAGAACACGAAGATGTTGAAGCATATGGTCCTAAGGGGTGAGAAAACAATGATGAATCCAAAGGGACTTAGCTACCCAAAATCAAACATTAGTTAGAATGAAGGTGGACTCAAAGGGAGTATCATAATATTGTAATGGTAGAATTATCGATCACAAAGAGATGGGACATGAATGCAAAGTGATAGATGATAGGACCGTGGGCATGAGAAAGCACCATGGCATTATAGAGGTGGGACTTTCGTTGAGTCGCCAAGCCCTTGCTCTCATTGAGGGATCGTGTACTCTAGTTTTCTTAATAAAAGATTGAAATTTTGTACTATATCGGTGTACTAAGCTTTGCTTGGTACGATACGGTGTACCAAGCGGGACACTTGGAAAAAAATATAAAATTCAATTTTGGTTTCGAGTGGTACTATATATATATATATATATATATATATATATATATATATATATATATATATATATATATATATATATATATATATATATATATAAACCTTCGATGGCATTATTCCACCCTATCCCCATCCTAAGTGCATTGATGAAGACAATTCTTCTAAGTCATGCATAGACAATGCCTGAATGTGAAGTTAGGCGTACAGGATCACTAAAAAAAGATATAAAATATAAATCTTTTTACATAAAAATGATATAAAAATAAAAAAAAATCAATATATAAAGATATAAAAAGATAAAAATACGGCATACCGAGTGGTTGCCTCATCATTGTCACCTTGTCCTTCTCCTCGTCGCCTCGTATGCGGCCTTCAACGTCAAGGAGATGGGGAGAAGAAAGACAAGGTGATAATAACGAGGCGATTGCTCGGTATGTCGTATCTTTATCTTTTTATATCTTTATATATTAATTTTTATTTTTATATTTTTTATATAAAAAGATATAAATTTTATATATTTTTTTTAGTGATACTGTATGTCTAACTTCACATTCAAGCACTGTCTACGCATGACTTAGAAGGATTCTCCTTGCGGCCGACAATAGTGGACGAAGGAGATCGTTCGGAGATGAAGAAGGTTAGGGTCTTCGTTGCCTTCCTCGCAGCTGCCTCTTCCGCTACTCTCGTTGCCGCCTCCCTTGATCCTCGCACCTCTAGCTCCCCCTCCAAAGATGTACGACTCTCCTTGACATTACCTCCTAGATCAGGATCGTCAAGGGAGGGCGGTGTCAGATCGGGAACGAGAAAGGGCGTGGAAGACAAGTTTGCACCGAGGTTCAACGGGCTCAGGTTCATCAAGACGCTGGTGACGGCGTATCGATGACTCCGTGGTACTCTTTCTTGACGCTTCTCCCTCGTCTTCGATGCTTCTCCCTCTTCTTTGAATGCCATCTTCTTCCTCACTGCAACCAGGTTGATACCGCTCGGTAGTGGGTGGTCCGTGTGCTAGTCAGTTGGTGGACCGATACATATCACACATACCGAGTGGTACGGAACGATATTAAAAACCTTGCTCTTAATTATTTGACAGTTGTCAAAATTCTCAATAACGGATTTGGGTTTACCAAAGGTAGTTTGTTCACTTTATTTCCCAAGAGAGTGGCAGCTTTAAATAGAGGTGATGCAAACTTACTTGAAGGTGATGACTAAGCAAAAGAGGAATTGATGAACAAATTTTATAGAGGACAAGTCCTTAAAACTTTAGATTGTTTAAGGTGATCCTTGTTAGAGCTCGAGCAAGCATCCATCTAGTTTAATCGACACAAGACGTCCGAGGGATTAGTGCACAACAAGGAAGGTACGAAGATCAACACAACTTGATTGACTCACATTAGAGTGGCAAGATGAAGCAGTGGTGATGGATCAAAGTTCAACTACATAACAACATCGAAAGACCATTTGGGCCATTTGGGAGTCGGGAGGCGTGTTGTAGCTAAAGCAAGATTGAAGATGTAACAAGGCAAGGAGATGAAGCGTCCACAAAGGCTTTAATGAGGACATTGAAGGAATAAGTTAGGGGATTATCATAGACTGATTGTAGTGAACATGATCAATATAATGTTTGTGCTTTTTCTTTTTTGTTCGTGCCTTAGATAACATGTAAGGGGCTAGGCTTGTAGTAGGCATGATAGCTACATTTTGGTAGGGTTTTGTAGCTTATTTTGACTTGTAAGCATAGCTTGTATGTGATTGTCGTGCAGAGGCAAATCTCTAAAAATGAAGCCTCCAGCTCATAACTTGTAGGGATTTCCATGAGCAGTAAACAACCAGAAAACATCAGTCATCTCAAACCCCTGGAACCCCCAGGTGTCATGGTTGGTGGGGCTTCGTAGTGTCTTGGGTTGGTTCATCGTATGGTTTCACACCGGTGTCGTAGGGAGCAAATTATCTTAAACTCTTTTGTCACGCTTTTATTCAAAGCTTGTGAAATCCATTTTTGTATTTTGTAGGGCCTATCAAGTGTTTGCTAAAATGCCTAATTGTGAATCCCGAGTTTACTCTTCGATAAAGCAACAGTGGCACTTTGCACGTGCATTGTCTTATTTTTTAATCCGTTTTCTCTTTTGTATGTCATTAGAGGACCTTGAGAGATTACGTGGAGGTTGACCTTTGCATATAGACACGCAAAGGTGGCATACGTCCAAGGCAAAACCAACTAAGTCCGTGACAACTTATCTACAAATAATCCATTATCCATAGATAATCCACACGATGTAACTTTTAGTTGTAGTTTTTTTTTTCAATTCAAAATGCTTCTTTTGTTGAACTCTTAGTTTCTTGTTACATGTGATATTAAACTTTGCATAGGAAAATCACATGGACATTTCTTGTTACATGTGTCCGTGAGCACACATGTGCATGTTTTTATTGTTTTTGGGTTACATGTTTTTTGGTGACATTAAATGTTTTATTCAAGGATGTTAAACTCATGTTTTATTCAAGGATGTCAAACTTGCTTTCCTACCTAGCTAGGATTGTAAAGGGACCATAAACTCGGAATCATAGAATTGTAAGATCCTACAGTTTATACAAACTATTTTTAAAATATACATATACTTGTAGAAATGTATTATAATTTTTTGTTAATATTTAATAACGCACATTTGTTTTTAGGTTAATAATCATACTTAAATAGTATTGTCTCTTATTCAAATGAAGAATATTTTTCCTATTTTGTGTTTTTATTTACAATGCTTTGATTAGTCTCTCATTTACTACTTGAGGATCACAATTCAAAGATGATCTCAGATTAAAAAAGTGATCGAGCGTTGATATTTCTATTGTAATAATTAATGAACTGTGTATACTGTTGATAAAACTTGAAGTAGAAAGTTAGAATTATCAATCTAGTTGTTGTATTATACAATAGTGTGCTGGACAAACTGACAAATACTAACAAATAACAAGTCACTAGATAAAAGAAAATTCTCTTTTCTTTCTTCCTATGTTGTAATCATAAACAACAAACAATGACTGCAATTCATATCATGTATCTACTTTACATATTGAACGAAGAAAGAAAACCTTTTCTTCATTGATGAGAGCTCCTGCATGATGGTTTCTACCAAAGAACATTTCTTGAAAAAAATTAAGAAAATGAAATACACATTCAGAAAAAATAAAATATTATTCTAATTTTGCATTTATTCAACATCCATCCACATGAATCAAGGTCTGAACAATTGAATGCAAAGAATTGTTGGTTAATCATGTATAATTATAACTTTTTTCTTCACAAATAAATCTGGATACCTGAGAAATAAGAGAGGGGAGGAGAGAACAGAATAGGAGAGAGGAAGTGAGGAGATCACGGTAGAGGGGGGGAGAAGGGAAGAGAGGAGATCATGTGAGAGGGGGGAGGAGATAGGTAGAGTAGAGAGGGGGCTAGAGGATAAGGTAAGGCAGGGAAGAATGGAGATCACGATAGAGGGGAGGAGAGGAAAGAAGAGAGGGTATTAGGAGAAGAGAAGGGAAGACAAGAGACACGAGAGGGAAGGAGTTGGGATGAGAAAAGAGGGGAGGAGGGGCTAAAATAGGACAGGGAAACTGGGAAAGAGTGGAGAGTATAACAAAGGGGAGGAGAGGAAAGAATAGGAGATGGGAGGAGAAGAGAGGGGAAGATAACAGACAAGAGAGGGAAGGAGATGAGAGGAGAAAAGAGAGGAGAGAACAGTGCTAACGAGATGACATGAGGTGGCGGCTTGAAGTAGCAGCTGAGAGGAGGTGGCTCGGGCAATGATGTTGGCAGTGGGAGCAGCGAACAGTCTAGGGCTTGCTCGTCGCTCGTCCCTTTGTCTTCTCGTGCACGCACCTTTGCTTCTTTTTCTTTTTTTAATCTTTTAAATGAAAAGTTGAATCAACTTAGTAAACATGAGTCAACTCGGATGGGTCAGCCCACTGTATCGAGTTGACTCATGAGTCAACCCGATTCCATTGGGTTTACGATTCAGAAGTCGAGTCAGCTCCCAACTCCCGGGGCTTGATGTGGATTGTAAGATCGCACAATCCTACAGCCCAAATTCAGAGGCTGAGTTTGATAAGCTTGGTTTTAGTTTTTTGAACAAAAAAATATTTTATTAAGGATCAAACAGCAAGATACATAATGCTGAGCAGAGACTGGAAGCTGTAGCTTGCTAATTACAGGAAATACATTTAACTTTAAGATACTTTGCTATGATATGAGTGTCACTATTGTACTTCCTATACAAAAAACTACATTTGACATTATTGACCTTGTCCAAAAAACAGGAAATAGACACTAGTAATCTTCCTCAGAAACCAGGGTGCATTCTCGAAATTGTGGTGTCGTTCAATGTTTTCTCAGTAATTCTTTATGACATTCTGATGCAGATGAAGAGGTATCAGTAAAGGCAGCTAAACTGGAAGTTCCATCCACTGGGCTCGTTGGTGGAGTGGTTCCTGGTCCACTGGGCATCAGATTCCCTCCCCCAACATTATATGGTTCAGTTCCACCAGTGTACATCCTTGTTACTTTGCTGGTTAAATGGAGAAGTGTTATAATCTTAAGATTTTTGTTCTTTTTAATAAATTCACTTTGTATCACCTGTGTTTATTTTCGTATAGTACATCCTCTCACATGCTCTGTATCTTTTTAATCAGATACAATCCCACAATTCCAGTGATGCCTCCAACATGGCCTCTTCCAGCTGCTCAACCACAGCCTTGGTTTCGACCGCCATTGGCTGTTTCAGTACCTCCACCTGTTGTGGCACCACAACAGCCATTATTTCCTGTCCAGAATGTTACGGCTCCTATGACCTCCACTTCTGCCCCTGGACTTCAATCACCACTTCAAGCTGGTCCACCTGGCCTGCCCTCATCTGCACCACCTGCAGTATCCCAACCACTATTTCCAATCCACAGTCCAGCTGGTGCACCTGCTCAGAGGTCTCCATTTTTGACAACATCTTCACTTGCAATCATTTCATCAAGCTCCCCAACAATGTTGAAAGGTATAGCTGATGCAATTCTCTATCAAATACTGCTGTAGCAAGTAGTAATGTGGCTCCTAACATTCCAGAGTTTTATTTTCACATTTTAGTTTTGACTTTTGAGTTTCATAGTGTTTGATTACTTATCTATATTCTTTCATAAATAAGATCAAATTATTTAATCACACATGACGGGAATTGAAAGATGTGCTACATGTTAAAATATTGCCCTAAAATGCAGATGGACCTAATTATTTTTATATTTTTTTCTAAATATTTTCTCAGTAGTAGCAATAAAAGTAATTTCAACGGTGTCAACTATTTTAGCCAGTAAAGATCTTGATAGTTTTTTGCAAGGTCTTGGCTCGAATCCCACCTTCGTCACTTACCCTTTGCACAAAAATAAAATAATTTCTTAATGATAAATGATATGTATAACACCTAGATTGTTTTTTTACCTTATTTATTATGTTATCTTGATGTCTCCTTATATGAAGTAGCAACATTGTTTTGTTAAATTGTGATGACCTTTACCTCAGCAACTGAATTCTTTGTTGCTTCATTTTTGTTTATCAAGTACTCTGCAAGCATACACTATATCCTATTAATTAATCTTACAATTTTGTTTGAAATTATTCTATTAGGAAAATATGTGACTATTGAGTTGGAGTTTGTTATGATATCTTGGTATGCCACTCAACTATTACATAATATGCATACTTGGCACATACAGCAAGACTCGAAGTCATGATCTTTTAGCTGTGCGCACTCCAGTGTAACCAACTAAATGTCTCCTCGAAACCTTTTTAGTATGTTTAATCCTTTTGTTTGAAATAATTCTCTGATCATAAGGTTTTGGTACTAAAGTTGCACAATCCAAACTTGATAATTTAGATGCAATTTTGGTACTTGCTGGTTCATCACCAGTAAGGTTACCGACTGCTATTGTTTTCTCTGGGAATACAAAAGATTTATGTAAATTTCGTTAATGGTTTTAGTGAATATGAGGTTGGGACATAAGATGATTTGCTTCAGCCATCCTTGCCAAAATGCCTATTAGGTGACTTGCATTTGGACAAATATCTAAAATAGCATGTTGTGCAAGGACTGAGTTCACTCTTGCATTTTGATGTGCAAAGGGTGGGCTGTAACAGAATTTTGAAGCAATATATTTACTTTCTTTTTAAAAAAAGAAGGTTTAGGGATAGTCAACTGAATTCTAAAGAAGAAACTTCATTTGCATTTGAATTAGCTTCTGCATATAGCTCATATGTCTAGAATTTGCATTGAGGTTGAGAAGTTAGAATTATCTTTATTATGAATGAGACTCTAACTAAAACATATATGTTAAACCATTAAAAAAAATTTGCTTTGTATTAGCAAATAGACGCATATTCTTGCGGTGAAGTAAGACAGTCAAAAAATTTGTAGTAGTAGTAAAAATGGAAAACACCAGGAGTATCTCTTGAGCTTCAGATGATTTGTCATCCACATCAGATTGAGACCCTTTCAAATTTAAGGCTTCCTTCTCATGAGGACACATTTAATATATCTAACCTATTCTTCACCGAGTCTTGAATGATGTGGAACTCCGTAGTCTTTGTTTAAATTGAAGGGTCTGCATCCAGTTCTGTACCATTGGCAAGGGAAAACAACCTGCACAATTTTAAACCAGTACTTGGTAGTTCCTTTGAAGATGAATTGAAAACCTTGTAGTGACAAAATGTTACATCTCTAGACACTGAAGTTGAGGCAAATTATTTGGAGCCTAGATATACTAGTCTTTTAGCTCATTGTTGGAGTTACTACTTTAAATGTATAGTTGCCTTTGTCAAACTAATTGATTCTCATCTTTTAGTACCGCAGTCCTAGATTTCCTTTTAGCTTGGATTCCTCGATATCGTTTCTTTTGCTCATCTGATTATGGAATGAATGGTTATGTTCTTATCATTGCAAGAGGAACAAATAGTTAAAAGGGAGATAAATTTATGGAGTAGTTTACAGCCACTCCACCGATTGAACTATTTTCCATTGATGTTAGTCCTTTAATCTATGCCAGCCAGATCGAATTGCACTGCTAAAACTTGCATCCATTATAAATTCTCATCAATTTTGCATCTTGTTTCCATTTCTTCTGTATATTGTGTATATGAACATCTTAGCTAGAACAGAAAAGCTTAGGTTGATATATTGAATGTATATCAACTCCGAGATTCTTTAAAATTATTTCAGGCTAACATCATATCTTAGACTCTGTAAATACTTCGTCAATCATTTTTAGGTGGTACGCCATATGCAAACTCACATATGTATGCATCTGGTCCAAACACTGAGAATCCTTCAATTGGACCTCCACCTGTAATATCCAACAAACCACCTCCTTCTAATCCTACCACAAATGAGGTCTACTTGTTATGGGATGATGAAGCAATGTCAATGGTATGTTTTCTAATTCCAACATTCTTTTTTTGGACCTTTTCTTCACATTTTGTTACTAAATACTTTCTCCTTGATTTTACATGGCTCCTTAACATGGGATTATCATGCAGGAGGAAAGAAGAATGTCTCTAGCAAAGTATCAGGTGCATGATGAAACTAGCCAGGTAAGTTATTACTACCTTTTGTTTACTCATTCTAATGGATATGCAACTTGGTTGCGAATCCAAATAGGTAGGGGAAAAAGAAAGAAATCCTTGCAGATTTTTTGGGCTATACTTTAATGTACTTTACATTTGATAACTCCATCTGAATCTTGATAATACAGTCTATTATGGAATAATTGCATTTGTGGCTCTTCTGAGTTTTACTACTAGGCCTTTTATCTAATTAATTTGTAGTTATGACACTGGTTGATGGGAAAAAGGATATTCTTCTTCATTCCCATCGTCTCATTTTTAGTGGGGCATCAAACGATTCCAAGTAGGTATTTACATTATTTTTGCTGTTAGTTAGTGTTACAAATCTGACAAGTTTGTGCTGCAAATGACTCGAGGGTTCTCAACCTAGCACCAGGACCATGCAAAAATGTATGTATTGTGTTCTGATTAAGTTTTGAGTTTCTTTTATATGGTATTCATTCTCCCTATTGCTTCTTAATGAGCGTGGGGCTTGGGTGGAACGAGAATATATGCCAGCAGGCTTTTGTCAATACGTAGCATTTGTTGTTATCTGTTTTTGATCAGTGTGGGACCAGAGTTGATGCAGGTCAGCTTTCATTCAGAAGCAAGTTTGCTTCCTCTTGTGCAGTTAGATAATTAAGCATGAAGAGTAGCAATAATCTTCTGGATGACCATTTCCGTCGGTCTGATTTATTTGTTCTTGTTGTGTGTTAAAACAGATGAGCTCCATCGATGCAGCTATAGACAGAAGAATATCTGAGAGACGGCTTGCTGGCCGTATGACATTCTAGTATTCCCCAGTGCTGGAAGTAAGTGAAGTCTCTTGCGATTTTAGGACTTTATCATCATCAAGCAGCAGTTTCATTTTGAATGATGCAGTGGTGAAGTTGGTGGTGACCGACTTTGGAAGCCTGGTTGAGTTTTTTGTCGCGGCAGTGGGCAGGTGCAAATGGTGATGGTAGACCATTTTATTGATTAAACTTAATGATATGAGTTGGATGTTAAAGTGGCAGTTAATGTTGCTAAACAGTTTGACTGGGTTCATAGAAGATCTTCCTCTTGTTCCAAGTAGGGTGTTCCATCTTAATGTAATCCATTTAAAATGATTTTAATTTGATTGTGGAGTAGACAATTTGGATCTTGTAATGGGAAGACATTGATGGCTAGTGTCGAGATGCTAGCGGGGGGTGGTGGTTGTTATAGTTTGTGATAGCATTCCACTTGGGTTAATTCTACTTGTGGAATCCTTGTGCAGCAGCAGCAGTGTGGTTGGCATGCAATCCGTATATGCAATACAATGAATCATGGGGAAATGATAGTCTGGTTCTTCGAAGACTGCTGGTTTACAAGGATCAGTTTCTCGAAATCTCTTAGTATTTTAAGGATCTATAAAAAGAAAAAATAGATTAAAGAATTCTTTTAACTTGAGATTAATCATTTTGATAAATATATAATAGGTATTGTAAATTGTAAGCATAGACTTTGTAAACTTTTAATAGTTCATATGATAAAAGATCTAAGGTGATCTGTCATGATCAAAATTCTTCACAAGTGCCTGCATGGTACTGTTACAAAATAATATAATGAACCAGACGCTTTAAAGGTATATCTAGTCGTATGTCACTCGAGTATAAGCTTGAAATGATCACAAAAGTCAACCAAAATAGGGTTGTCAAGCCTATTTTAAGCCCTCTATATGTTGTGTTAAGCATGAACAAAATCGAAAGATATGGACATACACGAGCATTACATCGAACATCATATTCACAGTTTTGTTCATGACATTCTTCTCTACTTATTTTTTTGACATTTTTATCGAAGCCTTTACATTTACAAATGTTGTATCTCCTCACATTTGCTGAATCTTTAATCTTCTGCTCCAGTTATAATGTGTCTCTTGGCTCCCAACTACTCTCTACTGCTATTATTGAGTAGTCGACCTTTGATCCATCACTATATTTCAACTCGCCAATAACTTTGATTTTGGTGTCGGGTCGATCGAGTTGTGCTAAACCTTGTTAGCTCCTACGAATCCTTCAAATGAAGAAAAATGATCATCTTTGTTATGTATCAGTCTCTCAAACATCTAATGTCGCTTAAATTGGGTGGATGTGTATGTTAAAGCTTTAATGATTATTGCCTCCTAGATTTTAAAGTTTTTGAGGTCTTTTCTTTGTAAAATTTGTTTATTGATTCCTCTTCTACGTAGTTATTGCCTCCAAGTAGGTTTACAACGATTTTACGTTCAATTGGTATTCTGTTGGGAAATGAAGTAGATAGTTTACTCTCAATAGCACGATCACTATTGATGAGGAGTTGACTGTTGTTGTCTTCAACTAAGTTTTTTTGAAGGGTTTTTGAACCATTGCATAGCTTCTTTATTGGATTAAATGAGAGAACCAAGGTACTTAGTTTCGTTTATTCTTTTAGGAGTTGAGAATGCAAAGGTTACTCGATTTTGTACACCTCTTCGAGGGTTATACTTCATGCATCGAGCTAGTTACTAGTCTTCACCTGTTCTTTGCTCACACTTCCGAAGTACCTGAAGTATTTGTACTCCTTACATTGAATTAGCTATTGCAATTCATCTCCTCATTGCCATTGAACTTTTAAGAATACAAGAAGTTTTACCTAAAAAAAAGTAAAATTTTATCCTAATTTGAAGCAAATCTCCAATCGTTTTGGTTGCCTTTGGGATTTGTACTATCTTTTTTATTATCTCTATCTTCTCGATCTCAATCACGACCAAACACTATTTCTCCATAAGAGAAAGGGATTGATGACTCCATAGAAGTTTCGCCTCTACGACACTATAACGTTGCCATACCCATGACCCTACTATCCGTCACTTTGCATCTATGTTCCTTTCTTTACGATCGATAGATTCACCTTGCATCTATCTGTTCTCTGAGCAATCTCCCTTGGTCGATGAAAAGATAAATTGCAACTCCAATGCATGGCCTCCACCATCATATTATAAGGCTCACGCCAATTCTATTCTCTTTTGCTTCCTTCGTAGCAACGTTTACTTACTCGGTTTTGTTCTTTGACTTGTTGAGCTCCTTTAAATGAATATAAGCTTTGGAGTAGTCCAACTCTTCAATCGCTCCGATCATACCTCTATATAATTAAGTCCCCCTATGGGATTCACTGGTACTTGCACTTGAAATTTCTTCTCAGTGGTACACAACCCTCATATATTGATAAGCAAGACTTTCATTTGATTTAAAATTTGATACACGCATGGAAGACTCGTCTCTGCGGTACCATAGCATTTGTTCCTTGAATCCATAGTAGTTCTTATCGTCATGTTGTTCACTGAACTAGAGCTCCTAGTAGCTCCCGATTGTACCTCTGCATGATCAAGTCCCTCGCGAGACCTCTCACGTGTGTCGCATTGTCTTGAATCGTTCTACCATGATCCACTATTTTATGTTATCTCCTAGTAATATCTCTATTGTATTCTGATCTTTGTGATATAAACTCGGACTGCGATCTCTTTATCTGTGGCCTCTGCCAGCACATCGCAAGGCCTCCACGTCCTCCAATTGTGTTCGCTCCTTTGACATTCGACCTTCGTCCACCTGCTCTCGGGTCATACTTGGATGAAACATGGCTCTAAGACAATCCATCACCTAGTAGCTCTTAAAGTCCACCAATTTCGCTAAAGTTGGTGTACCATTATTTGAATTATGGGCCTCTACCCTCTAATAGAATCTCCACAGTGCACCACTTCCTTCACTGCAACTCAAGTGATAGCACTACTGCATATTCTTTAAGAGTACTTGCCTCCATGTCCTCTTGCCCCATGCCAAGGCCTTATAATCCCAAGTTTACCTCCGTAAGTTGCGTTACCTTAATTCCTCTATCAAATGCTTTGTTGAGATAAGGTGTATGTGCCTTGAAGCTCCCTTCGACTTTGGCACCATGTAAGTTGAGTCCACTGCATCAGAATGAGAGACCTATGGAATGACATGAACCCACTCTTGCCTTTGTAGGAGTTATTATGCTCCTTGATTTGTATTGAGTTGATGATGGCCCTCACGCCCATCATTCTACGAGTCATCTCTCTATTGAGTTCAATCTTTGCATTGACTCTAAGTATGCCTTCGTTTGGTGTTACCTTGGGTCGCTCCTCATCGCATTACCCCATGTGACACTTGATCTCATAATATGTCCACCAACACATTACCCCATGTGAGGTCATTTGGTGACTCCTTATCGCTCATTCAGTCCATTGAGCTTTGTGGAGTTGTTGTCTTAAGGTATTTCTCCTCAACCTGTACGGTTCGTTGCACATGATTCTCTCTCTCGAGAACCAGAACTTATCCCTTTTGGATATATGTCATATTGGAGCAACTTCTCTCTTCACATCCTTCCCTCTGGAAGTTTCAGATATCACTATCCCTTTGGATTATTTTGCCTTGCTGAATAAACTATGCAATATTCTATCCTTGTAAACGCACTTGCTAGATTGTAACTCTTTATTAATACAACCCTTGTTGCACCCCTCAAGGCCTAGTAATATGTTAAATTCACTGCATACTTTAGCTTCCAATGGATGTATCATTCTCATGTCGAAGAGAAAGTTTTAATACTTTATAGCATCGAGTTTTGGTCGTCATAGGATGGCCAAGGAGGGTCTATCGTCTGCATTCAAGTTGTCTTGAGCATGATCTCATCCTTTCCCAAGCATCTCACTTGTCTTAAGCATCGTCAAAGTTTAGTTGCCAACTTCGAGTCGTAACTCGAACTTAGTCATCCTAACCTTATGTGCTACATAATTTTCCTAACTCGCTTGTCCTCATGGTGCCTCTTACATAAAGGGTTGGCTATTCTTTTGAATATCAATCTCGAATGCTGGTTCCTCTGACCAACTCCTTTCCTTATATCTCAATGCTCATTTCCACTAAATAATTGTGCATGCAAGCTGCCCTCAATGTAGCCCTGCTAAATCGCCCCATGTTTGTATGCTAAGTGTTTCTAAATGTGCTCATCTTGCCCTGATACTATATGTTATGGACTTAATTGGTTTTACCTAAGTTATGAAACACTCTTACGTATCCGTCCACAAAGGGTCAACATTTCCAAAACCTCTTATAGTCTCTTAAGGACTTACAAAAGAGAAGACGAGTTAAAGAAAATATTTAATTCGGGATCCACAAGCAATCATTTCAGCAAACACATGATAAGCAATGCTAATTATAAATATAGACATTGTAAACTTTAAACAGTCGTACGATAAGTGAACCAATGAGGTCCATCGTGATCAAAAATCCCCACAAGTGTCCACATGACACTTGTGTTAAACAAGCCAACGAATCAGCCATAGACACTATCCCAAAGGCCCATCCAATCATGTGCCACCCAGGTAGCTCTTGAGTGTTATGTTAGTTGACACTCAATATCACTCGACGAAGCTAAAAAACCCTCAAAATATTTCTAGACGATTTTGTCTCTACATGACGATTACATATAATTTATTTTTATAATTCTAAAATAACTATAAAAATTAACTAAAATAAGACTATCTAACTTATTACAAGCTCTCGGACACACACAAATATATTATAAGTATTATATGAAATACGTTGTTAATAGCTTAGCTTCGTCCGTGATATCGTTGCCATCGGATGAGGAGCTCGACGGATTGCTTCGCCTGCTACAGATCTCATCATCCTTTCTCGAGCATCGACTTAAAAAACCGAGCTTTGGGCCCCCCTTAGTAGTGTGGCAAAAGCAATGGGTGGTTTTGCATGTGCATTTCTATTGCACCATTAACGACCGGTGCGTGGGTGTCGGAAGTTCACGGTGTGAGCCGAAACCATCTATCCCAAACCAGACCGAACCCAACTCGGCTCGGCTACTGACCAATTGTAGAAACAACGAGTTGACAATTTGCCAATGGTTAATCCGGGATATAGTGTATACTGTTGGAAAACAAATAATTTGTATACTGTTGATACATACTTTCTGATTATGTTGATAGACAAATCCGGGATATAGTTGTCGTGGTAACAAAGCAAAGCTTTTGAAATCTATAGTGGCCAATGGAGAAACACACATCTTCGTATCTCCAGAAACGTCGATCTCGCACAGCTTTTGACTATTCTCATAAGCCTGGATTTATTTTACGAAACAGACAGGAGGATCGAGATCTGGAACAAGAATGAATAATCCTATAACCTAAAATTGATTTATAAGAATCTTGAATATATTACTATTAATTTTAACCTAAATATTTTAACCAGTTATTAAAAACCAACAAAATTGATAATTTTTAATCTAAATATTTTAACCAATGATTAAAATCAAATAAATTTGATAAACTAATTAACCCATCCTGCTATTTCTCCCTTGGAAATATATACATTTGCATCTTCAAACGCGGGTGGGTGTCAAACTAATTATGCTTTGAGATTTGATCAAGAACAGATCATTCTGCCTTTTTTCTCTAATTTTATAGTGTGGACATGTCTCAGTTAAAATTGCATATAATTCCTCTGATCTGTGAAGCAGGAAACATAAAAGGCATCAACTAAAGCAGAAAACATTAATCATCACAGGATACACATGGATCTGAGACCAGGAATAGATGAAGATGAAACCCCTCAAGGCATCTAACCCAAAACAAAAAAAGGCTGAGAATTCAGAAACTATATCAGACTATTCAAAGAGATGCACCTTACAAACAGCCTTCAAATGTTTAACGACTGAACAAAATTTGACCTGATCTCCAAGCGATTGTTCATTCAACCATCACATGCTTCGATCCTCCTCGGTTGTAGCTTGGTATTCAGAAATTTTTGTTGTGCGCTGCTGCTTTAGTTGTAAGTTAGACCTCCAAATTCGGTCCATTTGCCCATAGATTTTCATCATTTCCAACAAGTCCATAAGCATACTGCAGTTGCAAAATCTCATCCACCTCTCGTTATACTCGTGGATATAGCCCTAACATCTATGTCCTCGAATTCTCCTGTAATCCTGCAAAATAATGTGGCAGTGCAGTTAGTATCTCCAGTATTGCTCAAATTTAAGGTTAAAACTCTGAAAAAGTTTGTAAGTTTCTGTTGTGTCAGAAAATGGAAAAAATGGAACCTTAGGTACAGGAAGAATTTTTTAAGTATAGTTCTTTATTTTTTATTTTTTTTTATTCGAAGTATACTTGCTTCCAATCACATGTTAGTCCAACAAAATGAGCACAGCTTTCAGCTCAATGCAATGTAGATATCTGGTACCACCACCACCCATGGTCTAAAACCAATGAGCATAGAATCCAGCTCGATGCAATTCGCTATCACCATTATTCTCAATTTGAAATTTTGCAGGGCAAAAATCTACAAGACATCAATGGTCATAGTTGTAGGTGTTGGAACTTAATTTAGAAATTGCATCACATACAGTATAATTGCATGAACTCCAAACCTTTTACATTTAAGCGTGAAGGTAACCAAGTGCAACAAGCTTACTCAAGGCAACCACCAGGCAGGAAACAATTGCATTGTAGCTAGCTAGGAATGCAATTTGGATGGGTCCCCCCAGATTTGACCTGAACACAACCTGATACTGGACCAGACTTGCACAAAAATACCTAAATCTGGGTTAAGCACAGGTTACAAGGCTGGGCTAGCTGACCCAGCTTAGCTAATTAAATGTATAAATATTATATACGAGCTCAATTCATTACCACTAAAGTCGCCTCAGTCCAAATAATTTTATTTATGCTAGATAATGATGGACTGGTTGTAACTATTTTGGACTATGTTGTTACCTAAACATTCTATTGTTAATTTGCTTAATGTCTTGTGTTGATATTTTGACAGTTGTGGCGATAATTTAAGTCTTCCGAAACTGGTGAAAGTTAATTTGCTCACGTTTCTGCAATGGTGAAGGTTAATTTGCTTGCCTGTTGGTGATAAATGTTGTAATATGTAAGGCTTAGTTTGAACTTAACAGCATATCTGGCATGGTATTTAGTGTCACTAAAAGTTTCTTTTCTTCTTTTTTCTCTGATGTTCTTTAACAGTGGTGCAACTCAAGCAGGTTGGGGCGGGGCGGGTTGACACATGCTTAGTCTTAACCCAATCAAAGCCTACCCAAACCCAACCTATTTTTACCCCAAGCAAAACCCAACCCAATCCCTAACCTGAGCCCCCTTTTGCCACATCCAACACAACCTCAATTATCCGAGTGCATGTAACATGGGCATGCATTCTGCGAAAATGCTAAATCTCAACAAGCCAAATGACGAGTTTCATTCAACTTTTCCACAACAGAATGCTGATAGCAT
This sequence comes from Musa acuminata AAA Group, assembly GCF_036884655.1. Lineage (NCBI taxonomy): Eukaryota > Viridiplantae > Streptophyta > Magnoliopsida > Zingiberales > Musaceae > Musa > Musa acuminata. Next base: position 22,600,129 of record NC_088348.1, on the reverse strand, counting down.
GAATAGAACTCAACACCTGTTGGAAATGACAGTATGCCTAAATCAAATAGGATTGGAGGGGAAAAATCATGCAAGAGAGATTTTTTTTTTGACAAAATGACTACTTATCTTCAGCAGTGACCATAAAATGTTATTTCTATCATCTCAGGTTCAACCACATGAATCATTTTGTTTATAGCTTGTTCCAAAAGACCTACTGCATATACCTCTGGTTTCTTCAACTAGTCCATTGAGATGACATGACCAATTAAATTTGACAATAAAAAAGAACATATAGTCACACCAAACAATGACTGTCTACAGCTCTTGACTATGATTTATAATATTTATAAGTTCCATTAAGTTATACAACTTAAAAGTCACACAAAACATGACCAAATATAGTCAACAAAACTTATCAGCTGGTCCAGTAGGGGAAATAAAAAGCATGTGGTGAATTAGGAAACCTATCAAGGTCTATCATGTGCATGAGGTCCAAGGCCAGCAAACCTTCAGTTGGTGACATTATGTTAAAGAACAATATTGAAGAAAAAAAGAAGTTGACAAACAATTATGGACCTTCCTATGATAAAAGAAATTATTGTTATTATTTAATCAATATAAAACATCAAAAATTGGCATAAGGAATTTAATAAACTTAATTGAACACAAAGCAAGCAATAAATGCTTATTAGGCATGTTAGAAATTGTATGGATCAACAAATTATATACCTATTGTATGACAGAAAAGCATCTCCAATAGTCCCAACGACCTTATTTCGTACCTTCCGAACACAAACCTGAACATGTATATATGTATATAAACAACACATGAATCAAATTTTGAAGTAAATAAGGAACTACAGAGAAGTAAATCAAGAACAGTGAAAAGTGAACCTGAACACCATCAAGAGGGCCAACTTTTGCATCTCGATTGCGATGAATGACAATTCCATTGTCACATTTGTTTATAAAATGAGCGCTTCCACTGATATCATACATATTAGGTGGACCACCCGTCCAGTGTTGTAGCTGAACATATGTTTGCTTTCAGAAGACAATAGCATATACATTGAACAACATAATATTGTACATCGGAACATATACCTGTCTTGGATGGGCTACAAACCATACATGACAGGAGTAGTGCTGGGCAAAGCGCTTGATCATAGAAAGCATTTGGCTCACATACTCTGTTTCAGTTCTGTTACAGAAAATACAGAATTGAATAGACTAGCTCCAGATGGAATGAGTGAGCTACTTCAAAATTCAAACAAAAAGAATATATTGTTTACAGCTATTAATGGCAATCACTTGAAGCCTGGAAACATATATATAATGCCCGGCTGCATCAAATAATTTAAAAGAACGAAAAAACTCAGACATGAGAAAGCAAACAAAAATAATTTAGTACTACTACAAAGATGCTCACTGATTTGGAGAACGTTGGTGATCAAGCTCATTGTATGGATCAATAACAAGTCCACGGACACCATATCGAAGAACAGCAGCTTTAGCAAGTCGAAGCACCCACTTGATCGATGGAAGACAATCATCCTCGCACCTACCATGATAACATAAAAACAATCAATCAGTAAGAAATAAACATCAGCAACAAGTCACACCTTGACACGGTAACTATACAAAAGGATAAAGTCATGGAGTTCCTTTTGCGTCATGGATGAATATAAATAACTAAATTTGTCTGGCAAGTTGTACATGTTTCAGTGTAGAAACTCACCGAATCAGGTGAAAAGTATCATTGAGCCATTTTTTTCCTTGTTCTAACTCCTGAACGGTCATGCGCTCAGTAGATCCACCATAGCTTAGCATAGTCAAAAGCAGGAATTACTTAGGAACAGTAAATTAAAGAACCTTAAGAACTAACAACCAAGTAAATACCAAAGGAGACAATACTGAACAACTCCATATTCAGCAGAAAAAAGCTATTAAAAGAGCAGCTTATGTCCAAGGAAAAACTTATATAAGCACAGTTTCACAATAGTAAATCAAAAATACTGAATGCAAGATTGAAACATGAAAGATCATTAAGAAAGATGTAGTAAGGTGTCTGATTGATGAGTTAAACCAAAATTTGACTTCAATCATCTAAAGTTTGCTAAAATATTAGATGAGATAAAGAACATATAGAGGTTCAACTAAAAATGAAGAAAGAAAAACAAAACATACAAAGAAAGATAAGTGCATGCACTACATTAATATCAACATGAGTATGTTCCAAGTGATCTCTTTTTCCTTGTTTTTCTCACACGGGAAACCATCAACCTACTACCCCAACAACCAAAATACATGCACATACAGAAATAAAATAAAAAAAGAAAAACATTTTCTGAAACTAATATTCTGAATATCTGCAAACATTGGAAACTCAGGAAGGTCGATGGTTTTCACGAACTATATTATTCAATTTTGGGCCATTTATGAAGGAGAACATCATGAGACAGCAGCCAAAGTAGAAGTGTCAAGCAGGTCAATGCTTTAATTAAATTACCAAAAATTAATTATTAAAAGCAGCAGAGTTATGCCAACAAAGAACAAAGTTAATCATGGCCCAGTTCCGATGGGAGATGACCAGCATTTAAATTTGATGCTTACGGTTGTTTTGACCTCTAGAATGCATGCTGAATTTCCCTCTGTGGCCAGCATAAGCAAATTGTTTGCCTTCCAGAAAGTACTGGACAACTTTAGGATAAGCAGCAGAGAGGTAAAGACATTCTGCACTTTTTGTGTGCGATGATGGCATATTAATTGTGCATTCACCTTTTTAACCTTCTCTTCTCTGTGCTTACCCTTGCAGACGAATATTACTTGAGTACAACACGCCTTTTAGAGAATCCTAGCTAAGGACATGACAAAGCAACGATATAATAACTTATATGCATGTAAAACAAAACGGTCAAACACATTATAGGCAGTGTTGACAACTTTTGTCAACAAGATTTATTCACTTCAAAATGATGCCTTGAATTCATCAGGTGAATGCTTTTTGTATACAGTAACTAGGGTGGATTAAATTGGCCTTCAAATCTGCATAATCTTGTCCCAACTATGGCAATGAGACTATTTATTCAACTTGACTTTTTAGATTAGCTTTAAGCCCATATGCAACAATATTAATCAAAGTCTTTCAAATCATATGGAATCTGTGAACATAAGGTCCCGGTCCAAATGGACTGCAGTCCGAATTCTGATGCATGCCCTAATAATGTGTAAGTTTAACCAAAAGCTCAAATAAAGAGAACAAATGAAATTGCCCCAACAAAACAAAAGCAAACAATACATCCATTTTGTTGTAGTCTAAGAAATAGAGATATGCTTTCTTCAATTATCCAAAAGGAAGGATACAAGTATCATAGATCCAAGTTAACGGTGGGACAGATACAACATAAAATTTCATTATACCTTGCATCGAAGAAGGGTTTCCTAATGTGTTTTTCCAAAAGCTTCCTTGCATGTTCTCGAACCTAAAGACCAACATCTTGAATGATCGAGATACAATAAGATAAATAGAACTTAATGATTCACAAATCAGACCTTGTTTTCCATTGAACAGAGCGCAAATTTCCATTCATGGTTTGCATTGATATTACATAACAAAGCATCAATCCACTCACTTTTGCCAGAATTGGGAACACCTGTTATTACAGTCAACTCTCCAGGCATAACCTGCTCAAGAAAAAATCGTTGTTCAAAATATACAAATTAACTTGAAGGTCTTATATAATCCATACTATAATGATTCCTTAGTTTTCAAAGAAATTAAGTCCTCAAGTTTCAAAGACACCATCAAATCATTCCTCCAACCACCTGCTAATTCAGAGAAATAGTATAGAAAGTAAAAATAATAAAGCCAACAACAAGACCATCAGATAAGATTTTATTGGATGTCAAAATGACAAAGTAGAATAAAAGAAAATCAGCACTGACAATATCAAACTAGAATTAGATGGTTCATGTCAAAAAAGACTTACGAATAAATGTTATGTAGGATGATATGGAAAACAAGGCCTGAAAAACCTCATTCAAGAGAAAATTTGGATAAAATCTTTCCCGGGATAGTAGACACAAAGTTGGTATTAATAACCATCAATCAGATTTCTTCAGCTTCTAAAAAAAACACAACATGGACAACCTTACTTTAAAATAATGATCGATATGGACCCAATTATCATATAAAAAAGTAAAATAAGATTTGACAGAGTTTAGAGACTTATCGAATGATGATAAGCTAGGATGCCTATAAGAACAATAGCATGCCAGAAAAAGGGGAGCTGAAGTGGTTAGATCTATACCCCGAAATGCACCCAGCATAGGAGCCTATGGTTCCATTCCTTTTGTTGCTGGAGGTCTGCCCTTAAGAAAGACATAATGGCATTTACAGGCAACTTATATTTTTTTAGTAATTTCTTATTTACTCTTTAAAAATTAATCTAATCAAATTTCTTTGTGTTTATTCCTTATTTTTCAATAAGACATTCTACTTTTAACACGAAATTCTACTTCTAGCATGAGAAGTATCCTCCTTTTGACCAAAATTTGGCCCTTGTGCATCACACAGTTTTACTTGAGAACTATCATTTTCAAACATTTGTTTCCACAAACCCAGAATGAGATGCATGTTACAGTCACCATATTAAAATTCACAATAGGCGTCATTTCAATGAACCCAAAGGTAACCATGAAATAGCCAATCTCAATGTAAGGGAATCTACAATCATTTCTGCGGTGATAGAGAAAAGCTAAGAACAAAATAGAATATGCAAGAGCAGCTGTTGCTATGTTTTCCCAGTCTTCAACACAATTATTTGACCTTAGTTGTTTGTTTTTTCTTTTGATGGCCTCTTAGCCATAAAACTGAAATATGTTTGTTTATTGGTCTCAAGGTAACCATCTTTTGATGATTGCACATGGTTGGCACATGGCATGGTGATCTATATACACCAGTATTTTGAGCAGTAGAGCTTTTTTGTTCTCTTAAACATGCTAACTAGAAGTGTTAAAAATTGATATTGTCAACTCAAAGTGAAACAATATGGACATTGTGGCTCATTGTTGTTGTTGAACTTAAAGGGGAACAGTTGAAACAGTCAAGTTCTACATGTTTATGGAAGCAAAACTCATTTATAAATTCAATTCATGCAAACTGAATAATATGCATTATATGTGGTCTTTAACAAAAGAGAAGCTCTAAAAATATCTATTAGGATACCATTCTCGGATGACCAAAATACACAGCTAATCTATAAATAAACTATCAACATGAGTTGTGGTTATACATTACTCACATGTATAGTGCAGAATCTATTGATCCTAATCAAAACTTCCAGTGTAAACAATAAAGCATCTGATTTTAAAATTAAAATATAACCTTTACCACGTCTGCTCGAAAAAAGAAAGGCCATCAAGGTAAAATTCTTACATTATACAATTCATCTAAAGCTTTCCAACCTGTAGAAACACCAAGCTCAAATCCATGAGTCTGGTGATAATATGCATCAACTTCATGGAAGAAATCACTGAACTGAAATAGACCCCTTATAGGATACAATTCAGAATTCTCAACAACTTTCTTTAGAGCATCTGGTCCATAATGAATTAGAACCTGAATGAAAGAGTAACATGCTAAGTTTCGACAACAAAGTGAGAAAACGTCAAATTCAAGTTTTTACTTGCTTATACAGAAAAAATTTATTATTACTCATGATGTTTTTTAAGTGAACACATTCCACAAAATAGAAGTGGCCACAGAGGGCCCTTTGGATCAGACAACAGTTATCCAAACACATGGATATGCATTCAAATGCATGCATACACAATGCATCCCACCCCTAGTCCTTCCCACTTCAAATGAACAATGAATCAATGGATGAATCGATCAAAACTCTTCTTCAGTAGGATATAGGATGCCTAAAGTGCCATGAAATACAAATGCCTTACTGAAAATAAAATGGATGCTGCAAATTTGAAGTAACCAGCTTTGATATCTTAAATAATGTAAAAAGAAAATAAAAACTAGTAATCTTGATATAAGCATCTCAAAGTGCATATATAAAAATACATTGTATTAGGTCAAGCTAAAATGACTAAGCAAGCATGATAAAAAGCAACAAACCATGGTTTGCCTTACTGGCCCATACCGATATACCAATCAGATATCGATATGGTACGTACCGAGCTGTACCAAGTGTATCGACACACGGTATCAGTGATTTAAAAAGCGTTAGGCGCTAAGGTCCAAAAACGCCCGAGCTAAGCGAGACGCTAAAATATAAAAATATATAATATAATTAATAAATATAATTATTTAAAATTTTAAATTAAAATATGTTATTAAATTAAGAAAATCTATTAACAGTATTGAAAATTAATAATTTTAAATAAACCTAACAATATTAACAGTATACAGTATACTGTTAACAATATACAGTATACTGTTAACAGTATACTGTATACTATTAACAGAAGGAGAAGAAGGAAGTGTAAGGGGGTGCTGAGCCTGCTGACTGAGTAAAGAGGAAGCGACAGCGGCAGCGGAGTGTAAGGAGGCAACGACGACAGCGATAGCGGCGAGCAGCGGGAGGCGCGAGCGGCGACAGCGGCAGCAGGAGCGGGAGCGGGAGCGGGAGCGGGAGCGGGAGCGGGAGCGGGAGCGGGAGCGACGAGCAGCTGGAGGTGCGAGCAGCGACAACGGCAGCGTTTGACAGAGGCAGTGTTTGTGAGCAGCGACAGCGGCGAGCAGTGGCATCGGGAGCAGGAGCGGCGAGCAGCGGGAGGCGCGAGCGGCGACAGAGGCAGCGTTTGTGAGCAGCGACAGCGGCAAGCAGCGGTAGCGGGAGCAGGAGTGGCGTGCAGCGGGAGGCGCGAGCGACGACAGAGGCAACGTTTGCGAGCAGCGACAACGACGAGCAGCGAGATCGGGATCGGGATCAGGCGCGACAGCGGCAGCGGCGAGGGTTAGGGTTGGGTTCTCACTTATATCGATTTTAGTTGGTTCGATTGAACCAACTAACCATCAGAGACCGAACCAAACCTAAAATCCTGGTTCCGTCGCCTTGGTTAACCCAGGCGCTCGCCCGAAGCACCCAGCGCCTGGGCTCGGGCGAGCGCCCAGGCGGCACTTGTTTGAAGCGCGCCGCCTGGGAGATTAGCGAGGCGCTCGGGCCTCGCCTCGCCTCGCCTCGCCCGAGTGCCTAGGCGAGCGCCCGAGCGCCTTTTTAAATCACTGCACGGTACATGAGAGCATACTGATGTACCACCTATATCAATCCTCTATCGGATCGGTACATATCACCTGTACCGGGCGGTATACCACGGTACGATGGACCTTGCAACAAACAAAGATGGCCATTAAATTTTGTTTCCAAGGATATTGGATACATGCATATAACAAGAGATGTGTATAACCATCAAAGTGTTACAAACATGCATACATCCATATAGGTGTGTAAAGTGTATATCTCTATCAATACATTCATTTTCATGTGTAAAGTCAGGTATATCTTTGTCCATATATTCATTTGCACATGGATGCACATGCATTCATACCAAGGTTTAAAATACTGCTGCTATTTATCATCCAACAGCCAACCAAGAAACTAGGATTCCTTTTCTTTTATTTATGATAGTTGTTACACATCTCTCTCTCTCTCTCTCTCTCTCTCTCTCTCTCTTAATTCTCCCCTCTTTATCAAGGATTGTCATTTTGCATACTAGACCCATATCAATCTCTGGCTAGACCAGTACATACAGATGCACCGACACATGGTACATCGGTGTGTACGGGTGTTTCAAAGACGAAGAAGAAAGAGAAGAGAAAGGCACAAGGGAGAAAGAGGAGGAAGAGTAAGGAAGAAGTAGGAAGAAGAGGAATGAGGAAAACAAAGAGGAAGAATGAGAGGACGTGGTGGAGGAAGAAGAAGAAGGAGAGGGCACAATGGAGGAAGAGAAAGGAGAGAGTGTAAAGGGGGAAGAGAAGGGAAGAAAAAGCATACTCATCAGTGGCGCATGACGGACGACGACCGATAATGGGCAGAAACACGAGGCGAAATGGCTCACGTTCATCTGAGGAGGGCTTGCAAACATAGACCCAAAAGCATGTTTATTAATTTTTTTCTTTTAGTGGTTCCGACCGAACCACCCTAAACGAGGGCGGTCTATGTACGGGTCCACACCCAAACCATTACATACCGCCCGTTTTGTACGGGTCCGAGCGAAATGTCAAACATTGGATCATACCAACAGATGATATACCAACTATCTTGGTCTACCAAAGGACCGAGCACCGGACCAAGATGTGAAGCATTGGTTCATACAATCAATACACATGCGCACTGGGAATGCATTTATGCATAGAAACATGTATTTGTACATATAGATAGTTGAGCTTGAATTGAGACCTCAATCCTATCACCCAAAAATCAATCATGGTGTCTTTAAATCATATGTCAGTTCCTTTAAGCATAGTCTACAGAATTCGAAAATTTAGAAACCATGATTTATTTGGTTTAGATATGTATCTTTGTAAGTTCATGAAACTAAACAGTGCAACATTCGTGTATCACAGTATGATTTGGACTAATTTAATATGATTGAAATGGTTGACATTAATCTAAATAGTGTTAAATTAATACAGAAAAATCAACTTGCTTAACACTTTTGTATAGTTCACCAAAGCAAGATATATTATATGCCATTAAAACTGCTTATCTTTTCCTTCATATGATGCATATGTTTCAGAAAAAACTTTTTGTTTGTAGAATTTTCAAATCATGTTTAACTACTGATCATTAAATTATAGCCTCCTTGAATGATTATGATGAAATTGAGGGTTCAATTTTTACCAAAAGGAACACAGTATTGTGTTAAAACTAACTTTTGTATGTTGTATCACGTCTTGTATATGGTAAGTAACAACTACAATGAACACATGACCTTACGTCCCTACCATAACAAAATTGCAGATAGCAATAACAACATAAAGAAGAAAGTAGTCAGTATAGAAGAAAAACAACAGTTCAAACAGGCAAAACAAACCTCATTAGCATCTTTGCAAACTTCATTAGCACTTTTCTCCGGCCATTTGACCCTCAAACACCTGTGTTTGCCCAAATGTTGAAGAGGTATAAAGCAACTTTCTTGTTTATAAGCTGACTTAATCATTACCCGTAGTAGACACAAATAGATAATCATCAATCATACACACAAACAGGAGAACAAGCACAAATCAACATGCACACATAAAGCATGATAATGAGAAACCAAACCTCTCTTTACCGAGGCGACGTGCTAGCTCTTCAGCTAAAGCTTGTCCAGGACCGTCTGCATCTGTTGCTAAAATTATCCGAGATGCCTGATGGATTTATCCACAATATATCATTGCAAATCAGCTAAGAAATTTAGTACTCTACAGGTCAATTGCTGCAAGATATGTGGATTAACTTGCTTACAAACATTAAACAACTTGCCTTTTCTAGGTACTCTTTGCAGTTCCACAAATACTGAAACTTTGTGTCCTAGATTTAAAAAGAACATTGCAGCTTGTTAGAATCCCAACACAACAATTTGAAAAGGTATAATGATTATTGTCTTACATAATGTGATTATATATATCACTCTTAATTATCTAGCAAAACCTAATTTCTCATTACATGCTTACATCTGCAAAACCTCAACAATCAATGCCTGAGATAGTCACCAAAAATCTAAAAGATCAGGTTTGCAGAACATTAAGGACAATGCAAGCCTTCTTAACTTTATCTTGTAACAGTAAAAAATAACCAAAATAGTGCACTAACTAGTCAACTGTCAATCATAACTATCTATTGCTTAAGGACGATAATTCCTGAAAAATGCACTAATTCTTGAAACATGGCATGGCATGCCAACCCACATGTAAAACTAATCATGTGCATGGGCAACTGTGAGTTCAACAGATATCACATGAATAAATGGCATAAGCAGAATGTGAGGTACGTAAAACCTTAGTTTTTACCCTTTTCACTTAATGCAACTGCTTGACTTCGCCTTTTTTTGTTAGGTTCATGCTTAAAGAATTAAAAAGTAGCTAAACCACAGCATAATGCCATTTCAGGAACTTAAATCCAAAACAGCTAGATTCACCTAAACCACAGTTGGTGACCAGGAATGATATTGCAGACATGTTAGACTATTAGATATAGGGCACCAACATGTAAGTTGAGTTTGTGTGTCTCAAAAAAGAGTGCATATATGCTTTGGAACAAAAAAATATCACTTGCAAACCATGGCTTATATGTTCTTTACAAAAGATGAAATGTAATACCCTTCTAGAAAACCTAATATAAAAAACTTCAGATTTGTATCATGGCAATGGAGAAAGATTGGTATACCCAACCTTGTTTTTATGCTACCCCACCCCACCCCCTTAAAAGATAAACATATAACAACTGGATGTTGTATATTTCAGACTTATAAAAGAAGTAAAAGAGGCACAAAAATTCAACCCTCAGAAGAATAAGACCATGAAAAATTAATATAAGAATCAAAGAATTTTAAAACCTAAAAAGGATCATTTCAAATTTCAAGTCTGGTTAAGACCTCCTCCGCTGCCGCAAGTGGTCCTTTGGAAACTTGTGCAGGTGCACCATCAGGTACACTAACACAATTACGGTAACCAGCCTCCTCCATGGAGAGTTTATCTATTTCACCCTCAACCTGTATTAACAGAAAAGGAAAAAGGAAGAAATGACACAGAAGGAAAATAGAAAAAAATCAGATAAACTATCAGGAATATAGTAAATGGATCACAGTTAGACAAATTACAATTATGACGTCACTAGATTGGTTTATATCGTCAAGTCCGTAAAAAATCCGTTCCTTGTCTGGTTCCTATTAGATGGGAAAAAGGCAAGTTCACATAATATAAATATATTCTCAAACATATATGTATTTGATCAAAAATAAAAATATCTAAAGACTATATCTATTAATAAATGAATAGGACATTGCATAAACCTGCCAAAACTTTTTGCAGAAATAACGGTATTTGCAGCCTACAAGTGTTCCATTTCGTCTGTAAGGAAAAGCGATAGCAATCTGCAACGAGTACCACAATCATGTCATGAAAACATAAAACCCTGTCACGTGGAGAAAAAAAAATTCAGAAAGTTAAACCTTTTTTCCACATTTAAGCTGCTTGATAGCATTTCGTCGAAGAGTTTCTGCCGATATCATTCTATCTGCGAAGTATGCAATAACCTGAAAAGTAAATGCAGGAGGATGTAATTTTATGAGTCACATCATCTGTCCATCCATGATGATATACAGTTAATGACAGTATAGACTAATATATCACATCAGGATCTCTGTAGCCAAATTGCATTACTGTAAAAGATACTAAAACAAACAAAGTGGTGAAAGCCAAAAAAATTAGCGACTGTAATTGCCTACATTCAACTCCTTAGCTGGCATTACAACATTTAGGAACCTGTTTTGGCACTAACATGAAAAGATGACTCAAACGCCACATCATTGTAAAAAGGATGGCAAGGATTTTGCTGCCATAGATCTAAAGCAATTGTCCTTTATGTCATTCCTTTGGCTAATTTTCACGAAACCATTATTGATAAGAGAGCAATGAAATTCTATCAAGTCCATCTGCGAGAATGAACATGGAGAACAAAATTCACAACATCATATGAGAATTTACTGAAGAACTTGAAACCAGATTGCATAGTCTGAAAGAGGAAGTACAGTAAAATGTAAAATATTAAATGAAAGAAGACACATAATTAAGACAACCAATAACGATAAAATTTTAAAATATATGCATTATTATTAAGTATTAACTACCTCTTCACCTAATGGCTCTAGCTGAAGACGCTTTTCTGTAGTTACTGTATGCTGCTTAGCATTCATATCTTCATCTTTTTCAGTCAAGCCTGCCTTGACATCTTCACAAGCCTACGAGAGAATAGTGATTGACAGCAACATACAGGTAAACTTGCAATTCCAATGCCTGGTGACTGCTGCCATAAATGTATTTCTCTAGAATGACAATACCTGTACTTCACCTTTCCATCGACATTCACCTCTAAAGCATGTCCATATTGCCAAATTTCTAGAGGAACAAGAAGAAACATAAATATCATCAAGAAAAAAATTATAAAGCCAGATACTATATGTTGCAGAGCGAAAGAAACAAATAAAAGGACGGTCATTATCTGATTAGGACAGAGAAAGAGAACTCACCTATCTTCATGGATGACAACAAAAAGGCTCTTCACCGTGGAACTCCCTCCTCTACACTAAAATATTAAAAATAGAGATTTAATCTACAAACATGCTTGAACACACACGCACATTCAGGTATTTATCTAAACCACAGTTAACAAATAAATCCTCATAAATTTGGATGGCATACTGATATGCATAACCTATCTACTTCTAATTGCATAGACATTGAAGCTTTCCTGCACAAACATACTTTACATGTATAAAGTTGCATGCACAAACACATACAAGGACACCAACTACACATGCATATGCAATCAAGCAGACGAGACTTTAGCCATTACTTCAAAATTTTACAACTGAAAGTGGACTACCGACATAAAATTACAATTATATTATTATATGAGTCATGTTACACACTATCAAAGATCCAAACACCTCAAAATTTCTCATAGAGAACAGAATTGAGTGTCATAATTTCATACAATATGAGACCAAAATATCAAGATGAAACTTCATAGTTCAGGAGTTACATAATGTCAAAAAATCAAAATTGAAAAAACGATGCCATTCGCTATCCACAATATGATTAAAAAAAGTAAGATTGCAGATGCAAATCAGTACAGCAGCAAAAAACTTAGTTTAAAAGTTATCTTATTTTAAACCGGAATGATTTAAATTAAATTGTTATACTGGGGCTGAGCCAGTAAATACAATTTAAACTGACCAGTCATTTAAAGATATATGGTCTTATACCGACAACTATAAGACCATCGTGAAGAGGCAGCAACTGTGGCCAAAAAGCTCGATGGTGGCCTGATAAAAAGTCTAAAATGCAATTAGCTTCTTCTGTACTTTCTGCATGTCATCGATGCTAAAATATTGGTCGTGGCCACCGCTTTTAGGAATTATGAGCTTGTCTAATCTAGGATTTTTTGTGCCAACGTTACCACACTTAACTTTCAAAACACACATCGGTGGTCATCAAGCTACCAACGTGCAAAACAAAATTGCAGCAAAGAAGATTGTTGAGCTAGTAAAGAAAATTGCAACAAAAAATGACTAGTTGCAATGGAATAATTTATTATCATGGAAATCAGGGGGTAGGATGAACAGATATCAAAGGGGTAGAGGAGGAACCTTTGGGCATAGCAATGCCGGACTCTTCCCAGGTATACAAGCAGCGTACTCAATTCCTACTTCCTTCAGCTTTGTCTTCAAGTATGCAATCCGCTCTGCAATGATGGTCTCATCACCCGGCCGTGCGACTTCAACTGTTGCAACAAATAAACCTTTAAAAAGCAATAGAACCATCTTATGTATGCCATAAACATAAGAAATCAAGAAAATTGAAGCCCTAAAACTACAGAAAGATTCAGTGTTTGACGTGACAACCAGCGTTCGCAGCCGTAACGGGGACAGAGGAACGGTTGCAAGCTCGATAAGATATTTGACAGAACGGAAGGTTGTTATAGACGGGGCCTCGGAAGTGAGGTGAGCGGAGGTGGACGCGAAAATGGAGAAGGCGACGAGGAACGAAAGTTGCGACGGCAGCGGCATAGGCAGAGTATCGCACGGGAATGTACTTGGAGCCGCCCATGAGGAGGCTTTGGAGAGCGCCGCAGGGGATTGAGGGCATTATAGAGAGTATTGGACAGAGAAAATGAGAGAGACAGAGAGAGAGAGAGAGAGGAACGGCGAAAGTAGGACGAGGAAATGAGGAGTGAGAAGCGAAACGGAAGGCTTAACTAGGGTTCCTCTTCGCTTGCGTGAGGGCGGCAGAATATATGACGGTATGAAGGAGACACATGAAAGCGTTACAATCGCAAAAACATATTCGCGATTTAAAGAGAGCGTTATAATCTACCGTAGAAGATAACAGTGGAAACGAATGATTTATTTTTGGGTGTAGTCAAAAGGGAGAAGAAATTGTGGGGTCAAATCAAATCAAATCAAATCATGCGTTTTTTTTTACAACAGTAAGTACTGTGTGTGGTTGGCGAAATCACGCACGTTCATTCCAGTTGCAATTTTTGCCTTCTTTTATTATTATTATTATTATTATTATTATTATTATTATTATTATTATTATTATTATTATTATTATTATTGGATCACGAAAATGAAAATTAAAATGAAAATAAGTACTTTTAATTGTCCAGAAAAGAAGAAAAAAAAAACTAGTCATTTTGGGCTTCCCAAGGAATTTACAAAATAAATTTAATGAAAATTTTAAAAGGAGAAAAACAATTTCAGTTATATTTTCTTTGAATAGGAGGACACTTTTGTATGAGACCCTAAAAGTAGTGTAAGACATTAACAAATAGTTTAACTAAAATTATAATTCAAAGCTTCACAAAATCATCTCAACATGATTTTTGATCCAAATTGGTTCTTTATATTTACCACAAATGGAAATAAGGGGAAATTTTAGCCTTTTACGAGCTAAATTAACTTAAAATTGGTCCTTTGATGATCTAAAATTAGAAGAAAAAAAAAGATATTTTCAAGGTTTCATAAAAAAAAATTTGCCAAAAAATTATAATTTTAGCTTAAATTGGCCAAAAATAAAATAATAATAATAATAATAATAAAAATAGCCTTTAATGGTCCTTTAGGGCTTTCATAAAATATTTTCATCGTTTCACAAAAATTTTGGTTAAAAAATTATGATTTCAGCTTAAATTGACCAAAAACAACGAAAAAAATTAACATTTTTAAGTGCTAAATTAACTGAAAATATGTCTTTTAGGGCTTCACGTGATATTTCCAAGTCTGATAAAAATTTTGGCTAAAAAAAACATAATTTCAGCTTAAATTGGTCAAAACTTAAAAATAAAAAATAAAAATTTCAGCTTTTAAGTTTCAATTGATAGAGAATATGTCCTTTAATAGTCCGAAAATAAAACAATAGTCAATTAGGCATTTACAAGGTTTCATTAAAAATTTAAACTTTTCAAATAAAAAATTTCAATTACAATATTTTTTTAATCAGAGTTATAGTGTTTTTTGAGGACCCAAAAACAGTGTAATCTCATTCAAAAATAATATAACTCGAACTATAAAAAAATTTCAAAAATTTATAAAATTATCCTTGATAATGGTTCTATGATTACTTTAAATTAGTCAAAAATATAAATAAAAAAATTAAACTTTTAAAGTGCTAAATTTTATATTCATTTTAGATTTCTTGCCTGCGAACATTGATGTGCCAACGAATACACAACAATCACAAATGAGAGGGAGGGTGGAGACGAATAAGGAAGGATGGATGGAGGTAACTAAAGAGCGACAAATAACAATAAACAAGGGGTTAATGTTATGTATAATTTTATCTTTCAGAAATTAAGGGGTATTTTATAGAAATAAATCAAAACAAAAGTACTATACAGAATGTATATATATGTGTGTGCATTGATAATTCTGCTCCGTTCATCAGCCGGGAACAATAGCCCCCTCTCATCTCAGTCTCCAGCCAGAAAGGTCGGGTTCGCTGAGAATATTGTCGGACAGCATACACAGTAGTGTCGATATGTGATCTCGAAGTTTCTTCTTGCTATCAGCAGTGGTGCTCGTGAATGTAAAGTGCAGCTCGTCGAATCTCCTTCACGATTCAAAACATCCATATCCAGTGAGGATTTTGGGTCTCGAGAGGTCCAACGAGCCACGCTACTAAAAATCAACTCACGGTGACGATAGGTGTCGAGGAAGATCCACGAGACTATTGGATATTTGCACTGCGTCTGGTTGCATCAATCTTCTTCCAGAGGGCAACACCACCAGTCTAACCTATTATTATTCTTTCTTTGTAGAAGAGATAAGCGTGCCCGCTCCTAAAAGAAGATGGCACTTCCTCGGTCATATACTAATGTCCATTCTGATCCTTGTCACTTTGGAACATTGCTAGTTGATGGTTAAATTTACTGATCATGCTGAATTCAGCATGTCACTTTTAGCCAAGTATAAAAGATGAGACTAATGGCTTCTTTTCTGATCCATTAAGGCAGTATACAGACTTTGCCGTGCTTCTTTTCTATCTTACGCCAATGTTTAATATTTTCTTTCCGGGACTCTACGTTCTACCTAACTAAGCCACTGATAATTAGACCATTGACATGGATTTTAGAGTTTCTTGTCGTCATTCAATTACCTACCTAATGGAATGTTTATCTGTCATTTTTTAATAATTTTGAAACTTATAATTAGTTTACGTTAGTTAGGGAGGGAGATAGAGAAGACTTCAACAACATAATTGAAAGTCGATACTAATTAAGTTTCAAATTTATTAAAGTACAAATTTACTTTACACACTCTCACAGAAATTCAAAAAATATCTCGTATGTTTAAACGCTCTCTCCTCTTTAGATTCATAGCAGAAAAACTTAAGAGAACTCAAAAAGTATTTTATCATATTTTACTTTCCTATCAAAGTTTAGAGATATACGGATTTTATCATATTTCACACGGAAGGAAACAATAAGCCTAATTAAATTCTTAAAGAAGGTCTTCTAAAATAACATTGTGGAGCTGACTTCTCGGATGACACATTGTGGAGATGAAGAGAACCAACCAAGTCGGCCTCGTTGAATTAAGAATTCTCAAGATAGATCCTAAAATTATAAGTTTATGGAGCTGAAGGTGGCACCACTACGATAACCCTTTTTCTGTGGACTGAGACTACCTAACTCCAACAATGAATGCCTGCTGCCTCAGCTCCTGAAACGGAGAAACAAATAGGTGATATAGATAGATAGATAGATATATATATAGGTACAAGCGTTCATATCTGTCGCTGTGTGTTGTGAGTGACACAGAGAATGGATTTGTGCAGATATCCGTTGGATCTCATTCTAGTTCCCTTGAGCCTCCTCCTGACAGCAGGTTATCACACCTACATCTGGTTCGGCTCCAAGGCCAAGCAACCAGCCACCACGATCGGGTACACTATGAGCAAGAGAGAAACATGGCTGCAAGGCGTCATCCAGGTGATCAACAAAAGAAACCAAGTGCACCACTTTGTTCTTCATTCGACCATCCCAGATTTCTCTTGGACTCACTCAAGTGCTGCAGGACAACAAGAAGAAAGACATGCTAGGCGTCCAGAGCTTACGGAACGCTCTCATGTCGGCGATACTCTCGGCATCGATCGCCGTCACCATCAGTACCTCCTTGGCTGCTCTGGCTAACAACGCCTACAACTCGAGCCATCTCCGCCGGCACGAGTTCTTCGGTTCGCAAGAAGGGTCGACGGTGGTGCTGAAATACGCTTCTGCCTTGCTCTTCTTGTTGTTCAGCTTCTTGTCCAACTCCTTGGCGATCGGGTGCCTCATCGACGCCAACTTCCTCATCAATGCCGGGGAGGAGGAGTTTCACAAGCAGGCGCAGAAGATGCTGAAGAGAGGGTGCGTGTTGGCTGTCGTGGGCAACCGAGTGCTTTTGGTCACGCTTCCGATGCTGTTGTGGTTTTTTGGTCCTGTGCCGATGGCTTTGTCCTCGGTGGCCATGGTTTTGGTATTCTATGAGCTTGATTTAGGCGACATGGGTTGGAAAGGAGCCCCCTTTTGGAGTCGTCGACTCAAATCTGTCAGCAAGTTGCTGATCTAAGTTTGCTACAAGGAGAATCAACGTTGTTGCAACAACTTAATCATCATCATTCATGTTATCGTATTTATCTTCTTTTTTTTTTTGGCAGCATAACAAAATATTAATATAGTTCGACGACATTCTTTTATATGTCCATGGAAGAAAAGCCTAATTCTTGATTATATGAGAAAACTAAATACAAGTAATAACTCTCTCTTGGATTAACTCAATCCGAAGCCTAAAATCTTTTCACTCAACGCTCTCTGGATTCACTAGGGAAAAACCTAATAACACGTCAGGTGTTTTTCCAACCCACCTAATATTATATATATATATATATATATATATATATATATATATATATATAATATGCTATCGAATTGACTATAAATGAATCCGAGGATCACAAAACCCTTTTACATGTACTGACTGCATCACGCAGTTGGTATATCATCATAACAAGGATCGATTCGCCATGAGCTTTTCCATTAACTGCTCTCGTCTCTATCGACAAGGCTTGGCGTTGCATTGTTAGTTCTCAGCAACCGCATCCTTGTCGGGTGCAAAGATGAAGGAGATAGACCCAATGTCAAGAAAAGCAAAAAAAAGAGAATAGTAATGGTAACGAGCAAAGTAAAATCATCCACCAAAAACCATTCAACAAAAGGCCATTAATGCATCGGAAAAGAAATAGATATGACATACAAACGCTACAAGGTAGTAGCAGCACGTCTGTGTACTGCAAACTTTTTCTTGAAGCTTTTTGAAATACGAAATAGAAAATGGGCGGGGCGGATGGGGGGCGGGGCATAAAAATATAATCCACCTACGTGGAAATTTGAGTGCTCTTGGTCCCTGATGTCATGAAAGCATCCAACTATGCCGTGAACGGGCAATACTGCTGCTGTCGGTTACTGTCAAGATAATTTATGTTATCAGCACAGATTATTGTATTACCATTATAACTTATGAGAAAGAGATTTCTTCACAAAAGCCAGAAGACAGGAAGTAGGACACAGCTCTCTATGAAGTTGGCAATCAACATATTCTAGTGCTACACATACACGCATGCATAGACTTGGAACTCTTAAGTTAATAACCAACCCGAAAGGAAGAACAAAAGAGAAAGGAGATACCTTGCTGGCAATGTTGCTGGAGAGCCAATCAAGCCCCTCGTACAAACCCTCACCAGATGTGGCACAAGTGCTTTGTATGTACCTGACCATAATAAGTCCACATAACCAGTCAGCAATCCCAGTGGCCTTATTTATCTTATTCAATCATTTTTGAGATCTACCATCAGAATGCAGAACCCTGTATGGAATGATTAGGTTCTGTTGTGCAATTCAATTCAAAGAATTTAGCAAGAAAACAAGATACAAAACTCTTCATTTAAAGATATACTGCTATTCTAGTCTTAATAATCACACAGACCAAGCTGGTTGAAATGCTACTTTTCCCAATATGACAAGTCATTAATTTGTTCTGCACCTGCATAGCATATCAAACTCAATGATCACACCACCTTTCACACCATGACAGCTCCTTTGACAAACTAATTTTCAGACTTATGTCCATACAGAAAACACCAAGAGCTCAACACACATGCACACACATATACAAAGAAAAAGATGCCTATGATAGATACTAAGGGAAGTCATAATGGAAGTTCATCGCACAAGGAGATGTCATCCTGGGAGTGGCAGACAAACATGACCAGAAATACACAAATATTGTTCACTGTAGATGGATAAGAGGCCAATGAAAGTGAATAAAATGAAAGACTAGATCGTTCTTAGAAAAATGCAGAGGTTTGGATGAATTTCCCTTCTCCACTTTCCTTTTCCTCTAGAGTCAGACCAGACTGCTGAGCGCACTCTGCAGTCACATGATCGGTCATGAGAATACGACAAACAAGTAGGCCTGTCTTGTTGATCACCAAATATCAAATTAAAGGTCTCAAACTTCAGAAAATGCCTTTTCAAAATTACATATATGTTTCGCACAATCTGTAAGTTGGAGAACAAAGAACTAAAGAAAACAAAGATAGAATATCAAGTCCACTAGGAGATTGAACCAAATTTGATAAGATTAAGTTAACCGTAGGGAGTCAGCCAGACTCTAAGGGTCCCAGAACCATGACAAAGAAGAGAGGGTCAAACATCAAATGACCAGGCCAAGCAATTAATTCGCTGGAATACAAATTGCTCTTTCACCAGGATTTTAAAAACATCGAACCTAGCTCAAGAGTCGCCCAGCATGCTGTTTTCAAGGTTTAGATGTATAAGTTCATTTCAAACAGATAGATTAAGCATGTCAAATTGGCGCTTCCTTAAGTGTTTTGCTTACTTGGCTCTTTTGGTGTAAGAAAAAATTGCAAATAATAAAAAATGTGCATGATATACCTAACTGAAAAAATTATGCACACTTTATTAGACAGTTCAGGCTTTCTAGATGCTATAAGTGAGAATGATGGATGCCAATGGGGGTCAGCATCAGCATATGCCACTAGGAGATGTGATTGATTTTAGGTTAATAACCAATCTATGCTGAATTGGCTCAAGATCAGCTTGGATTAGACCCCAAATTTTCTCATCCACATCCCGTTCTGTCACTGTGCAGTAGCATGCATCTTAGATGCATGAGTCATGAAACAGAGGAAAGGAATCAGACCACTTTTCTTCTTGTCCTTCAGTTTGTTCTGTTTCCTCTTTCTGATGCAGCATCATACATGAGAGAGACTACCCTTTCCAGTTTTCTGCCATTATGCGGCACAAAATGTGCTAAGAACATGCTGGTCCGTAACTCACAGGAGACGCCTCCTTTTTCTTTTTCTGGCCACAACATGGATCATTTTGTTATCCAAACAAAGACGAATCGTGAAGCCTTTTTTTTCATTTTTAGTGATTTTATAGCTCATTTTTGACTGAGACCTCGTTTCTCCCATAGCTGTTATGCCAATCCAGATCTTCTAAACAGCAAATTCTCAATCCAAAACCTTGGAATTGACAATGGAATGCAAGTCATGTGGTCCTTTACCAAAAGGATCAAACAGAAGGCTATCAAACTTTAGTTAATCATCAAATGTATGATTGATTTACTTCCGTGTAACCCATCTGCACCCATGGGCCATGGTACAAAGTAGATATTATAAAGACAAGCATTTGAAACTATTAGTTCAGAAAGTGAAGAATATCTCACCAGTGTCGTTGACGCAGGGAATGCAGACCAAGCTTATCAGTGATTTCAGCAGCATTCATTGCATTTGGAAGGTCTTGTTTGTTAGCAAACACAAGCAAAACCGCATCCCTTAACTCATCCTATCAGTCTCAAAACACATAAAGAGATGAAACACTAATTCATTAATTCATAATAAGAAACAATTACCTTACTGTAGCAACGAAGACATCTGACATGTTCTAAATTTCATACAATCTAAATGTTCAGTATAAGGGTTTCAATAATCATCCAATGGATCATTCTTCAATTTAGGCTTTGTGATCCATAACTTTCTCTAGTTCCTGTAGATATTATAACTATTAATACATGAATTTACGTTCAGTTTTACAGTTCTTGACAAGACTAACCATGCCAGTAATTCATGTATTCTTGTCTGACTTTATGAACAAGACAATTGCTAGTTCAAGGATGCAATTGATAAGCAAACTGTACCATGTTTAAAATTTTATTTATATTTTTTATTTAAGCAGGAGACCTGAACAGAAAGTTTTTATCTGTTTATTTTTTCTGTCAAAGGAATATTTACAAATCCAGAAATACTTGGAAAAAAGGGGAAAAGTGAAAAAAGATGCAATTCTAGAACATGCTTGCAAATTTCAGTTTATAATTTAACATTGAACGAGGAAAAAAAAGAATTAATTTGTTTAGTGGAAGTAAAGACTTGCAAATATCTAAAGCTCCAAAATGTTATATAAATCTATACAATGAGAAAGAAGTACCATGTGCATGAAACAAAATTCAAGTGAAGTGTCATATGTTACGTATTCACAACTCATTTAGCTTACACTAAAGTGAAGCCTATTCATTGACCTTCGGGCAGGTGAGGGTGACAGAGGCCCTGAAATTTAGTCATGCAGTTGCTCATCTGTACTCTGTTAGCAAATCTAATATAGTAGGTTTCTGAAATTTAGCCTTTTTTTCATTTAGGTGAGGGGGGCAGAATGATGGCTACAAATAACAAAAAAAAACATTTTAAAGAAACTTTACAGGCAAAAGAAGAAAAAAGCAGGCCTCTTGTTTCCCACAGGATATAAGTTTGAATCGCAAGAAATTCTATGAGAAGTACAATCATATAAGTTTTTCATTGCATCAATCACTGATTTTTTGTGTAAAATCACAGCCACTTTATCACTGGATAATCATACAAGGGAAATTTTTCACAAAGAAAGAGCAGACAAAAATAATTATCTTCACTAGTGAATAATCTAATGGAAGTCAAAGTTTATAGAATGGGATACCCTAGAGTGTTATAAGAAATCTGAAATAAAAAAATACACAAGTTGTCATTGCAAATGTAATGAAATTCTACATGAATTAGACTTTCCATGAGCTGTTGTATAAGAAGTCAAGAACAGAGTTAATACTAAAAACTTTATGAGGCAAGTATTACCACTACGAGATGTTACCTCATTTAGCATCCTATGGAGTTCATCCCTTGCCTCAACAATACGATCCCGATCATTGCTGTCAACAACAAAAATAAGGCCCTGTGTGTTTTGGAAGTAATGCCTCCACAGAGGTCTGATCTGTTCTTGCAAACAACAAGATCACCAGAACATAGGCATTGAGAAATATGCAAACAAGTTAGTTACTAATGATGGACCAATCATAATGGCATCAAGAAGGTACTTTCTGCATGTAAAACATCTTATATGTTATGCAACTTTTTCAAGATGATCATACCTTAAAACACGCAATGTTTGATCAATTATTCTAAAACAAAAATAACATATTGTAGGCAATTTACTCACATAACTTAATATCTCTTGTTAAATAATTTCAATTTCTTGGACAGTAAAAAGCTGACTACCATAATCAAAGCAGTACCTTATCCTGACCACCAACATCCCAAACAGTAAAGCTAATGTTTTTGTACTCCACAGTCTCAACATTGAATCCTGCATTGAAACCAACCATAATAATTTGAACAATATATTCAAGATTTATGACATTGTAAGCATATACATTTTAACTGCTTTGAAACACCAACCCTTTATATCATCCATAATTAAAACAATAATGTCCGATTTCCAATATAACTAGGACAAAGTTATAGAAACATTTTTTAAAAGAAAAACATAACCATCCCCAGGGAGACATCATCAATCAAATCAATAATTACCAGAACTGTTTATTTCAAAAATAGGGCTATTAGGGGGAACGAGTTGAGGATGAAGCAATGGCCAAATCTAGAGAAGGGGAAAGGAAGTGAGAGTGTTAAGCTAACTGAATAATTCATCTACATTCTTACAGTCCACACAATTCAGTAGGTATTAAAAGATATGATCAAATGATCTACAAATTTTAAAATTGTCAATAGAATCATTGAGTTAAATTATACAGGAAACAGTATCTAACCGGTGTTCAGCAATGTTTGTCAATTACACCAGCAATGTATCAAAAATAACAAATATATAAAAGAACTATAGAAGCACATCACCTTCAGCAATTTCTTTCTTAGCAGTTAAAGAAATACATAAAAGATATATGAATCATGGACTGGAGTCGCACTTCAAGATCGTCATTGTGTTTTTAATAAAATCTTCCTGAAGACCTTTACCCAAACAAAAACTCATTGCAGTCAATGCAATAAAAGGAGCTATCATGGGTTCTCAAATTTGCGTCGGACATATTCTTACCCTCTCAAATTTTAAACTCTTGTTTGCACCACAACAAAAAAAACAAAAGAAGATAGTTGTCTTCTCATGCATTGAAATAAATATATCACGCCAATACTTCTCCATTAACTATGCTTTTGAGCAGATAGAAACATAAATATCATGCATTCATCATGAAAAACAGTTAATGTACACAAACACCTACTAAATATTTTCGACATCACTAACTCAACCAAATAGGTAAAATTAATGCACGATCAACAATAAACATGACACCGGAAGCCCAGTTCTCAAACAGATCCAGCAGCAATCACAGAAACAAACAAAAACCATTTGATTTAAAAGATCAATGTCACAAAGAGAGAAGTAAAGTCAAGGAGATGAGATGAGATGGATAATACCCACCGATGGTCGGAATGGTGGTGACAATCTCTCCAAGCTTGAGCTTGTAAAGGATGGTCGTCTTACCAGCGGCATCAAGTCCGACCATCAGGATCCTCATTTCCTTCTTCGCAAACAAGCGGCTAAAGAGCTTCCCAAAGGAGAGCCCCATCGTTCCGTCAGCTATCAACAGCAAAAACTAAGATACATCAAGAAAACGTAACAATAAACATACAGGGATCCAAGATCCAACACAAGACCACCGATCTGAAGCAAAAAACATAATTGACATCGAATTCGTGCAGAAGCATAAGAACAATAGGATAAAAATATACCAAAAGGTCAAAAGCAGGAAGATGTACACGGACGCGGTCCCAATCAAAAAGAGATACCGATAAGAAATTTAGGCCAGAAGAAGACGATCGAGAATCTCCGAGGATGGATCGGGATAACCTGAAGATTGCGGAAGGAAGGCTGGCCGCGTAGAGATCGAGGGTCCCCGCTACTTCCTCTTCCGCGGAGGAAGGGGGGGTCAGGCGGAAAACGGAATAAATAAAGAGGGAAGAAACCCAACCGACATCACGTGGATGGCAGGTACTGTTTGTTACAGGCCATGGTGGGTGACAGTCCAAATAACAGCCATTATGATAGGTTACGACGATCCCGTTATCATATACGTTAAACGGGCAGAAACCGTCTCTTTCTTATTTTTAAGATTAATTATATATTATCCGTCGTCACAAGATATAGTATATAATAGTATATACATAAATAATATAAAAATAATTGATATAAAGATAATTTCACTTAGATGATAATGTTGTTGATGATTGTTATTGTGGTGGTCGGTAAGAACGATAGAGTGGTCAATCTTAACGATATCGATCCGAATATTAATAACAAAGAAGAAGAGGAGAGAGGTGAGGCATCTGCATTGTATTGGCACTATATTGCTCTACCACTTCTTCTTCTTTCGACGATGCGGTGGTCAATGAGAACGAAAAGGAGGTAGAGCGGTGTGGCACCAACGTAGAAGGGGTAGTGTGACACGACACCGAACGATACAATGGTCGGTGAGAACAAAGAGAAGGCAGAGCAGTGTGGCACCGGAGGAGAAAAAGAAGGAAGGTGAGACATTTATGTCGATGCCGTATCGCTCTACCTCCTCTTCCTCTTCTGATAATATGGTGGTTGATGAGAATGAAGAGAAGGTAGAGTAGCAACGCATCGAACAATGCGATAGTCGACAAAAACAAAAGAGGTGGTAGAGCAATGTAGTACTAGAGAAGGAAGAGGAGGCAGGTGAGGCATTTGCATCTGCATCTGCGTCGCTCTACTTTACCTCCTCTTTCTCTTTCGACGATGCGATGGTCAGCGAGAACAAAGAGAATGCAAAGCGGTATAACACTGACCTAAAGGAGGCAGTGCGATGTTGCACCGAACGATGAGGTGGTCGATGAGAATGAAGAGGAGGCAGAACAATGTAGCGCCGGAGGAGGAAGAGGAGGCAATTGAGGCATCTATGATGACACCACATTGCTTTGCCCCCACTTTCTTTTCTAACGATACGATGGTCGACGAAAGCAAAAATGAGGCAAAGCAGTGTGGCGTCGACACAAAGGAGGCAGTACAGCGCTGCACCTAATGATGTGGCAGTCAACAAGAATGAAGAGGAGATAGAGCGATGCGACGCTGATGCAGATGCCTCACCTACCTCTTCTTCCTCCTCTGGCATCGGCGTAGATGCCTCATCGCTCTATCTTCTCTTCCTCCCCATCGTTGATATATATTACAATGCGTGACACATGCAAGAAACCTAGGGTTACCACGTACTGTGCCTTTTATATGGACAAAACTAATCTGCATATCCCTTCACGTCTTTTTCACCCGATTAGTATCGGTCCAAGCAAAATATCAATCAATCATTCATAGTACAAGGAAAGGTGAAAAAAAATTTAAAAAATAAATAAATATTTAAATACACATAACTTAACTAAATATATAACTTTTTACATGGATATAATTGACCCCCAAATAGTAATTATATGGATGTAGATGACCACCTCATGGATATAATTGACCCCCAAATAGTAATCATTCATAGTGCAAGGAAAGGTGATAGTTGACTTTGTTGTTGTTGTATTTGACAAACTGTTTAAATCTTTGATAACTGTTTCCTCGTGACTTGTTGGGTAGTAGTGACGAACCTGACTGGGGTCCAGAGTTATTTCACTTGATAATCTTCTTGTCTGGCCTTAGTCTTAAGTAATAATATGTATACACCAAGCTCGCTCTGTTGATGGATCCAAATAGATATGCTTCAACCATTTTCAACTTGCTGCATCAATCTATTTTAGCTCATATTACCAATTGTCTGCTCCCTAGATGTTTTAATTTTGACAGAACACTCGTATTACCAAATGCATACTTCCTCTTTGTTTTTATTTATTTATTTATTTATTTTCTTTTTATTTTGACAGAATGCACTAATGATTTCTTGTTGCTTGTGTTTCGAGTGCATATTTAGAGATGCCCAACCTCCTCCGTAGTACAATTGTGATGAAAATTACAAGTAATTAGACGACATAAAACCACGGAATGCTGTTCACTTATTTCGACAATCCATTCTGAAATTTATTATATGATAATATTTAGATGAAAAGTAGCATATATTGTATACCATGGCATGAACCAGTGACACGGTCTTGTGGCATTTCATCCGATGAAGGCCCTCAGTTATTCGCTGTGATCTCCTCCTTACCAGGTTGAGTTAGAAAGGGTTTGAAGGTCAACATGAGACCAACTAGCCCAAATATGTCCAAGACAAAGAAAACAATGTAGTCACCTGTAATCCAACAGATAAATTAGTTCTGACTGAGATACTTCTATTAACACAAGAGCAAACAGATAAATTAGTCTGCAACTCTACGATGAAATTTTAAAACTCACCTTCTAGAAGCCCGATATCCAATCAATTTAAACAAATATTTCATGTGTAAAACATTGTAGAGCAGACCCATCAAAGATAGTCCCGGGTAAAGCCAGTAAAATAAGAGGTTCTTGGTACATTAGGGATCCTCGACTAGGTTGGCACCAGACATTGTTCAATTTCTTTGTCAACAATTTAGCTTGTGTGCGACTCTTACTGTACTTAAATCAAGGTATGTAATACTGTACCGTATCAATGTTTTGAGGTTGGCTCGGTACTGTTGAATCTCATATTTTGATGATGAAACCACTTGATATGTGTTTATGTTTTAATTTACGTTTTGAGTGATGTAGGATGCTTCGATCAGGATGAGACAATTAAAGTAGGAAAAATCATGTTGTGCCGGAGGAACATATCATAAGATTGGACGTCGGGCCGGTGGATCGATCGATGTATCGACAGAAGGCTTCGGGTCGTGGACTCGGGCATCGGGCCAAGAAGAACGGGTATTATGCCAAGGATATCGGAGTTACAGAGTCAACTGGTTGATTGGGTAATAGGCCGCAGGAGAGGACGATGCGCCGAATAATCGGACGAAGCGTCGAGGGACCAATGACATGCCAGACAACTTGGTTAATTGCTTAGGATTAATTGTCTCGATCAAAGTTTTGTTTTACATGTGCAGGATTAACTACGATGGAAGTAAGACATGCAGCAGGAGTTGTGCCAGAGTCAAGACTATGATCACGTTGGGAGTTCGAGAGTTCGACAGAAGTCCGGATAGTTGTCGGAGGTTCTGCGGGAACAAATCCGAGAAGTCCAGGAGCTTGCCAAAGAAGCTTGTCGGAACTCGCCAAGTGGATCGTCGCAAGTCCAAGAGTTTGCCGGAAGTTCGCCGGAGCATCGTCGAAGGTTCGTCGGATGTTCGCTGGAAGTTCGCCGGAAGAAGCGATTGACGCACCGGAGCAAGTTGTAGCAAATGTCTTAGGAAATATCGTAGTTAGCATGTAGATTAAGTTAGGATGAGAGGTGATCCCATTAACTTAATTTGGGGGGCAATTGGGCCCTTGATAGACCCAAATTGGGCCGAATGGATTGTTAGGATCAAGAGCACTAAGAGGGGGGTGGGGGGGGGGGGGGTGAATTAGTGCAGCGGAAATATTTCAGCGATTAAAACCGAAGGCTGCGTTCGTTTGATAAAAAAAATGATTTCGATATAAAAGCCGATTCTAAGATTACTTTAACTTAAGATTAAGCGAGATGACGTTAAAGTAAATCTACAATGGCAGTTTGCAGTTTATGATGAAAATAAGAATGCAAGCGCAAACTGAAATGCGACGTTCGTACGATAAAACCGGTTTACGTCTAAATGTCAATTTTGAATATACTAAACTATGAGATATGTTTTATAAATGCGTAGAAGGCAGTTTGCAGTTGTGATTGAAATCAAAACGTAAACGTAAACTGAAATGTATGATCGTACGAAAAAGCCGATTTACGTCTAAACACAGATTCGGAAAGTTCTGAACTTAGAAACTCGTTCGTAAAGGCGCAGAAGGCAGTAGCTATTTAGGAGGTTTGCAGTAAAGATAAAATGCTCAAAGTAAATGCAAACCAAGATTTAGAGCGGTTCGGTCAATCTTGACCTACTCCACTTTTGGCTTCCTCCACCGACGAGGTCACCGACGTCAATTAGAGGCCTTCCTTCAATAGGCGAAGGCCAACCACCCTTTTACAGTTTCACTCCTTTTGACGGGCTTAGGAGACAACCCTTACAGAAATTTTCTCTCCTCTCTTTACAACTCAAAACTTTGAAGAACAGAGGGAGGAGAACTTTTGGCCTTTACAACAATTTTGAGCTCTAAGAATCACAGAAAGATATCAAGATTTCGAGTGTAAGATGCTACCTTTCAGTGCTGAATGGGTGGGGTATTTATAAGCCCCAACCCAGTTCAAATTTGGAGCTCAAAACTGTCAATTCTCGGAATTCCGGGATTAAGCGGTTGCACCTCCTGACTGGGGCGGTTGCACCGCCTAGTAGAGCTCGAAGACTGAGCCTCTGGGCAGTGCCACCTCTGTCAGGGGCGATTGCACCTCTCTGTCAGAGCTCGAAGACCGAGCTTAGGCGGTTGCACCTCCTGACTGGGGCGGTTGCACCGCCTACCAAAGCTCGAAGACTGAGCTCAGGCGGTGCTACCTCCTGTCAGGAGAGGTTGCACCACCCAGTCTCGCTCGGAGACTGAGCCCAGGCGGTTGCACCTCCTGGCTGGGGCGGTTGCACCGCTCAGTCTCCCTGGGAGACTTAGCCCAAGCGGTGCTACCTCCTGGTTTGGGCGGTTGCACCTCCCACAGCAATCATGGTCCGAATGGGTAGATCCATTCGGCCCAAATTGGGGTTTTCAGGGGCCCAATTGCCCCAAGATTAAGCTAATGGGATCACCTCCCATTTCCAACTTAATCATTGTGCTAACTACTATAAATCCTAAGACAATTTCTGCAGCTTACTCCGGTGCGTCAATCGCATCTTCCGGCGAGTTTCCGGCGAACTTCCGTCGATCATTCGATGAACCCTCGGTGATTCTCCTGCGGACTTCCGGCAAACTCCTGGACTTGCGACGATACACTTGGCGAGTTCCGACGAGCTTCTTTGGCAAGCTTATGGACTTCTCGGATTTGTTCCCGCAGAACCTCCGACGACTGTCCGAACTTCCGTCGAGCTCTCGAACTCCCAACGTGATCATTGTCATGACTCCGGCGTAACTCCTGCTGCATGTCTTACTTTCATCGTAGTTAATCCTGCACACTTATCTCAACATATAGGTTAGACAACAAATGACAATTGACTTCATCATCAAAATCCGAGATTCAACAATCTCCCCCTTTTTGATGATGACAATCAATTGATAATGGAGTTAACCTTAACTCTCCCTGTCTACATGCCATACTTGAGATAAGTCATTCTTGAATTCAAGACCTAAGAATTCAAGTGACATCTTTGAAGATGATGTCAATACTTGACATTCATTCTTACATAACAATTTTGAATGATGGTAATTGTAACAATTCATCATATTGTAAGATATCAAAGTGTAAAGCTGTGAAGTAAGATTTTGATATCATTACATGATGTACACATTTTAAATATTTTAGCAAATGTACACATTTCAAATATTTTAGCAGATGTACACATTTCAAATATTTTAGCAAGTGTTGTATTTCTATATATGGCATCTGTTCATATATCTCTTGATGATGCAGGCATGGCATAATCATAGCATCAGTGTTTATAGCATCAATTCATATATTTCTCCCCCTTTGTCATCAACAAAAAACATGATAGATGTGATACTAGGAGAACAATATAAGCAAGTTATCAAGCATATAAAGGAAGGCATGATACGTATAATGCTTTGAATACTTCTTCTCCCTTTTTTTTGTTATAATCCTTTGTGCATGAAGGAGGAAAGTCATTTTATCAAATCCATTTCAAAATATTTTTCATAAGAGTGTATTTGATTTTTGTCATTCCAACTGTTAAGCGAATTCGAAAATGAGATGAATTCTTTCATGCATTCAGACAGGATTATGCTATAGTTTTTCAAAAATCAAAAATATTTCAACACATGTCAATCAAGTGATTTGATCATTCAATAAAGTCCGAAAAATAATTTTGACTAGTTTATCTATTCGGACACATCAACATTCCTAATTCTCTTCTTATGAAATCAAATTGTTCTTCACTTAGAGGTTTTGTAAAAATGTCAGCTAGTTGATGTTTAGTGTCAATGACAATGACTTATCAACTGCATTGGTATATCACTTTTTTTCAAACTATATTTATCACAAGGTTCTCAAAACTTTTAGTTTCAATATAAAATCCGAGATAACCATTTAGTTTATATTTACCACAAGGCACAAGGCATATATTTACCATGATAGATGTTTACAACTCTACATATGCTCAAAATATATCAGGTAACCATATCAAGTCAAAGCACATCATGGTCAGTAACATAAGAAGTTTACAATAACAACAGATGATTGTATTCATACAAGCTCATTCATGAGGTGGAAAATTAAAGTGCCTAAACAAGGAGTCAAATTGACGATGAATTTGCTGCAGCTCAGATAGGATTTGATCTTGTCGTTGTTCAAGCCGTTCTTGTCTTTGTTCGAATCGGTCCATCCGAATCCCAATATCTTCGACAGATGATGTATGAGTTTGCTCAAATGGATGTGTTTCCTCAAAGGGACAGATCGGAGGAGATTGGGTACCCCTAAATACTAGTGTTTTCGGTTCTGGTTCAGGTTGAGGGGGATCATTTCTTCTTGGCATTCTAACCCAGTTACCGTTTCTATAAAAACATCTTAATCGGTGAAGTAGATTTTTATTAATTATGCTAAATCTATCTACTTTTATTACTTCTTCTTCCGGTGGTATTAGAATATCGTAGGCTTTCATTATTCTAGTTATTATACCACCATATGGGAGCATCATGTCTTTCTTAGATAGTTCTAACATGTTTTGTTGGATAAGATAACCAAGACAGATGTCATGTCCTTTCATGATCAAATACATAGTTCCTAATTCTAATTGGCTTACTTCATCATGATGGTATTGTTTAGGGAGAATGATGCTAGTTAGGATATGATGAAGTACCTTAGTGTTTAGAGGCAGTAGATGTTCACAACTTTTAGGAACAAATGCTAAGTTGGGATTAGCAAAAATTGTTCCTAGGGCTTCAACGTATGTTGTTCCAACAGTTTCATCATCCCATGATCTTCTAAAGTAAAGTCCTCTACTTTTCATGGGAATGCCTATCATGTCGCAAATGAATCTATCCGTAATTGAGATGTGTTGTCCTAAAAGATAGGTGGACATTCTTTCTTCTTCATCTACTTGTATGTTGTTGTAAAACAATCTAACAAGTCTTGGATAGATGGGTTCGTTAATTTGTAAAATTGGAAGTAGATCTAAGTTTGCAAACCATTGGATTGTCTCTAAGTCTCTTAGTTCATTTAAGTCTACATATTTTCCCTTATTGACACTCCTAAGTTCGAAAGAGGAAAATTTTTCAGCATGGTATTTTGAATCGAAAAGGGTGAGATCAAAATCTTCTACTAATCTCCTCTTTCCTTTGTCCCTTGAGGATCTTCTAGATCCCATAACTACTGCTGTTTAGAATAATAGTGATGAGCAAGAGTAAATGAATCAAAAAAACAGAGTTTAAGGGCTTCTTAGAGAGTACCTTAGTGAGATCTTCAAGAGAGGGAAGGATTGTTGATGCTTTGCTTCGAAATGAGGGGTATTTGGGATGCTAAGATGGGAGAAATGGGGATGGAGGAGGCTTGGAAGAGTAGAGGAGGGAAGGGAGTGAGTTGGGGTCGGTTTCACCGCCGGCCCTAGCTTGGGTTAAAAAGGGGCAGAGTTGCGGGCGGTTGCACCTCTGGCTGGAGCGGTGCAACCGCTTGCAACACGTGACAGCTGGAGGTGCTACCTCCAGCTGGGGCGGTGCCACCGCCTGCATGTCACGGACTTAGCTGGTTTTGCCTAAGTCGTGCGGCACCCTTGCGTGTCCGTCCGCAAAGGTCAGCCTCCCCGAAGCCTCCCATTGTCCCTTAGGACCACCAAAAGAGAGAACGGGTTAGAGAGAACGCCTCAATCGGGATCCATAAGCAAACATCTCCGAAAAATACTTCATAGATAATGCAAATTACAAACAGACTTTACAAGCTCTGAACAGTGGCACAACAAAGGGTAAAATGGTCCATTACAGATCGAAAATCTCTCGCACGTGTCCACATGACACAACCTTTATTTACAAGCCTAAAGAGGCCACCAACCCAACTAAAATGGGACTATTAAGCCTTCGGCCGCCCCTCTATATGCTGTACAAGGCACGAACATGCCAAAAGACACGGACATACATAAGCATTACATCAAACACCCTGTTTCGAAGTTTGTCCGTGACATTCTCCCCCACTTATTCCTTCGACGTCCTCGTTGAAGCCTTTGTCAACACTGCAACTCCTCGCCTTTGCTGAGTCTTCAATCTTTTGCTCCAGCTACAATGCGCCTCTTGGCTCCCAGCTACTCTCCGCTGTTGTTTTTTTTTTTTTTGAGTAGTCGAACCTTTGATCCGCCATGCTGCTGCAACTCACCAATGACTCTGACTCTGGTGTGGGGTTGGCTGAGTTGTGTTGATCATTGTTGATTCCTGCGGATCCCCCAAATGAAGGAAAAGACCATCATTACTGCGCTAGTCTCTCAAATTCCTCATGCTGCTTGAACTGGGTGGATGCTTGTTGGAGCTTTAATGAGCATCGTCTCGCAAACTTCTGAAGTTTTAGGTCTTTCCTCCACAAAATTTGCTCATTGACTCTTCTTTCACTTAGTTGTCACATCCACGTAGGTTCGCAACACTTCCGCTTTCGATTGACATTTCGTTGGGAAATGAAGCGGACAATCTACTCTCAGTAGCACTGATCACTGTTGGTGAGGATTTGACAACTATTGTCTTCCATTATCTTCGAAGGGTCTTTGAACATATGCAGAGCTCCTCTGCTGGATAGATAAGAGAATTGGGGTACTCGGTTTCGCCCATTCTCTTAAGAGTTGAGAAGGCAAAGGTTACTTGACTTCGCCCGCCTCCTCGAGTTTGTACTTCATGCATCGAGCTGGTTACTGGCCTTCGCTTGCTCTTTGCTCACACTTCTGAAGCACATGAAGTGTTTGCACTCCTTGCGTTGAGTTAGCTACTGTGATTCACCTTCTCAATGCCATTGAACTTCTGGAATGTAGGAAGTTTTCACCCCAACTTGGAGTAGTTCTCTCATAGGTTTGGTCGCCTCTGGGATTATACCGTCTTCTCCATCAACCCTGCTGCCTACTCCTTTGAGTAGCAAAGGTACAACACTACGTACTGCCTGCTTCGTTCCTTGGTTATGCACTCTTGCATGACCCGAAGTCCTTCACTTTCGGCTATCTTGATTAGAAGCACATTGACACCGGTCTTACGAAGTTCTTCGGCCTCTACCCTTGAGCCTTGTCTCGGTACTTGGAGATTGCCTCTGCATTCTTCGCCTCCTCGGCCCCTTTCACGACCAAGCGCTCTCCCTCTATGAGAGCAATGGATTAATGACCTTCACGGAAGTCCCGCCTCTGCGGTACCATGGCCATGGCGCTGCCATGCCCATGGCCCTACTATCCGTCGCCTCGCATCTACATCCCTTTTCTTCACGATCAGTAGAAATGTTTCCGTGGCACTCCTCTGAGTCCACCTCCATTCTAACTGATGCTTGATTTTGGGTAGCTAAGTCCCTCTGGACTCGTCGTCGCTTCCTCGCCCCTTTCGACCCCTTGCTTCAACACCTCTGTGTTCTCCAAGCAGTCCGTTTGGTCAATGGAAAGATAGACTGCAACTCCCATGCATGGCCTCTGCCATCACATTGTAGGGTTTGCACCGATTCTGTTCTCCTTAGCTTCCTTGGTAGCAACGTTCGCTTACTCGGCCTTGTCCTCTGACTTGCCGGGCTCCCTTAAGCGAATATGAGCTCTGGAGAAGTCCAACTCTCCAACTACTTCGATCATACCTCTGCATGATCAAGTCCCTCCCATGGGACTCACTGGTACTTGCATTCAAACTTTTCCCTTAGTGGAACACAGCCCCCATATGCTAATGACCAAGGTTTTCATCCGATGCAAAATTCGATGCACGCCCGAAAGACCCGCCTCTGCGGTACCATGGCTTTCACTCCTTGAATCCATAGCCCTTCTTGCCATCATGTTGTTCACCGAAGTGGAGCTTCCAGTAGCTCCCGATCATACCTCCATATGATCTAGTCCCTCCCGGGACTATGTCGTGTGTATCGCATTGCCATGAACTGTTCCACCACGATCCGCTGCACCATGTCGCCTCCTGGTGACATCTCCATTGCATTCTGATCCTTGTGGAATAAACTCGAATTGTGAACCCTCCATGTGTGGCCTCTGCCAATACATCGCAGGGTCTCCTCCACCTTCGATTTTGTTCGCTCCTTTGGCAATCGACCTTCATCCACCCACTCTTGGGTCACACCTAGATGAAGCACCGCTCTAGGACAGTCCGTCGCCTAGTAGCTCCCGAAGTCCACCGACTTCACTGTAGTTTGTGCACCATTGTCTGGATCCTAGGCCTCTGCCCCTACCAGCACAATCTCCGCTGCGCACCGCTTCCTTCATAGCAACTCGAATGGCAACACTATGGCATATTCTTCAAGAGTACCCGCCTCTGCGTCCTCTTGCCCCATGCTAAGGCCTTCTGTACCCAACTTTGCCTCCGCAAATTGAGTCGCCTTAGTTCCTCCATCAAATGCTTCTCTGAGATAAGGTGCATGTGCCCCGAAGCTCCCTTCGTCTTTGGCACCATGCAAGATGAGTCCGCTCCGTCAGAATGAAGGACCCATGGAACAACATGATCCTACTCTTGCCTCTGTAAGAGTTCATGTCCTTGACCTCTGTCTAAGGAAAGCACTGTGCCTCTGCTCCACGTTCCAACTTCTATGCTGGCTCCCTTCATGCGGCTTGAGTACTTCGCCAAGTTACACCCAAGTTGTTCCGCTCCTCGTTCTCACATGGAGTTGATGATGGCCCTCGCGCCCACCATTCCACGGGTCAGCCCTCCCTTGAGTCCGATCTCCACATCGACTCCAAGTGTGCCTTCATTTAAGTTGCTTTGGGTCGCTCCCCCACTTGATCTCGCAATGCATCCACCAATGCATTCTCTCGACCGAGATCATGCGACGACTCCTCACCGCTTGCTTAGTCCATCGAGCTTCGTGGAGTTGTTGTTTGTTGAGGTACTCCTCCTCAACATGTGAGGTCCTTCCCACATGATTCTCCCTCTAGAGAGCCGAGACTTATCCCTCTTGGATAACTATCCCGTTGGAGCAACATCTCTCTTCGTTTCGGAGACCACCATCCCCTTGGACTGCTCCGATCTGCTGAACAAACTGTGCATTGTTCTGCCTCCTGCAAACGCACTTGCTAGATTGCGACTCCCCGTCAATACAGTCCCCGCTGCACCCGTCAAGGCCTAGCAACATGCTGAACTCATTGCACACTTCAGCCTCCTACGGACGTATCCTTCACATGCCAAAGAGAAAGTTTCAATGCTCCATGTCACCGAGTTTCGGTCGCCTTGGGATGGCCGTGAACATTCCATCGTCCGCATACAAGCCTATGCATAAGTACCAAATTCTTCGAGTTAGCAATTCCCCTCACCTCTGTGAGCTTTGCATAACTCTTTTGGTCATTGAGCAACTCATTCCACCTTGCATGGTCTCATCCTTTACCAAGCGCCTCGCTTGCCTTGAGCACCATCAAGTATGGTTGTCAACGTTGAGCCGTAGCTCAAACTCAGCCATCCCAACCTTTGTGCGCTCCACATTCTTCCAAGCTTGCCTGTTCTCGTGGTGCCTCTTACGCGAAGGGTTGGCCATTCCTCTAAATGCCAATCTCAGATGCCCGCTCCTCTGAGTGACTCCTTTTCCCTACATCTCCATGCCCGTTTTCCCCCAAACGGTCGCGCGTGTGCTGACTGCCCTCAACGCAGCCCCGCTAGGTCCCCCCCGTTTGCATGCTAAGTGTTTCTATGAGTGCTTGTCCCACTCTGATACCATCTATCACGGACTTAGCTGGTTTTGCCTAAGTCGTGCGGCACTCTTGCGTGTCCGTCCGCAAAGGTCAGCCTCCCCGAAGCCTCCCATTGTCCCTTAGGACCACCAAAAGATAGAACGGGTTAGAGAGAACGCCTCAATCGGGATCCACAAGCAAACATCTCCGAAAAACACTTCATAGACAATGCAAATTACAAACAGACTTTACAAGCTCTGAATAGTGGCACAACAAAGGGTAAAATGGTCCATTACAGACCGAAAATCTCTCGCACGTGTCCACATGACACAACCTTTATTTACAAGCCTAAAGAGGTCACCAACCCAACTAAAATGGGACTATTAAGCCTTCAGCCGCCCCTTTACATGCTGTACAAGGCACGAACATGCCAAAAGATACAGACATACATAAGCATTACATCAAACACCCTGTTTCGAAGTTTGTCCGTGACATTCAGGCGGTGAGCACTTGTTCTGATCAGTGTGATCTGATCTGAGAATTTTTCTGTCTTGAGGAGAATTTTCATTCAGAGCAATCAACTTTACTTACGTAATTACGTAAGAATTTTCATTTTAAGACAAGGACTTTTGCACGATCAAGATAGATTTTTAACGTGCATACTCTCAATGTCGTACACATGTTTGTGATAGTTTCTTCAAGTTGGTAAGTCTTACAAGTTCATGACAGACTTAGTCACTTCATGATACAGAGTTAGATTCGAAGGTTATGAACGGATGAAATTGATGGGTTCGAAAATCCAGGGGATATGTGAATTTGGGAATCATACGTTTCTAATTCTGAAAAGTCAAATAAGGTTGTATCTAAGTCGCATTTGTGATTTTAAATTTATAATCTCCGTCTATAATTTAGGCTAGAGAGCATTGTGAGTTCCTTTTTGGATCTTGGGTTATAAATATCGAGAATCAAGGAGCAGAATATTATTTCTTGCTCCAGCCTAAAATTTTTATGTTTTTAATGTTTTTACAGGAAGGGATGATTTTTAGGTACCCATTTACTTTTGGGTGCCTCACAAATAGATCTATATTGTCTATCATGTTGTATAGAATTTATCATGGTTCCTTTAGGAACCAAAATCAATTTGTTTGGACTAATTTTCTTGAATGGACAATAATGCGTCTTGTGTCCAAATTTGCAACAAAAGTTTCATTTGTTTTGGTGTCGAACATGTAAGATGGTGCCTTTTATGAAGGTGGTTGGATTTTGGTGAGAACTTCTCACAAATCCAATTCCACTTCTTTTGGGAACGTGACCCTTGTTTGCAAGGATCATGTTCAATGACTTGCTACCAACCTCGAATTTCTTCAAAGTGTCCTTAAGTAGCAAGTTTTCTTTTTGGAGAGTTTCTAGATCATGGCATTTGATGCATGAATTTAAACTATCATGATATTCAGTTTTTAACTTATCAAAATCACAAGTAAGACTATTATGCTCCTTTTTTAGCAATTTATATTTTCTATTGATAATCTTGCATTCATCAAATAAGTCATGGAAGGCATTTAATAATTCATCGAAAGATAAATCTGCATCTATTAAATTCGTTACCCCCTCTCCGATGGCCATTAAGGCGTAATGAGCAACTTGCTCGGTGTTGGACTCCTCTTCTTCGGACGCGCTCGAATCATCCCATGTTGCTTTGAGCGCCTTCTTCTTTGATGTTCTCTTTTTGACCTGGGGACAATCACTCTTGTAGTGTCCCGATTTTTTGTACTCATAGCAAATAACTTGATCCTTCTTGGGTTCAAGTTTGTTTTTTGTGTCATTCTTAAACTTGTTTCTTTTAATGAACTTTTTAAATTTTCTTGTTAGAAGTGCCAAGTCATCATCACAGTCCTCATCACTTGACTTTTCTCTCAAGTGGTCTTCTGAAGTTTTAAGTGCCATATCCTTCCTGTTCTTTGGAAGGATGTCTTCTTGCTCTTCATGAGCTTTACAAGTCATCTCGTAGGTCATTAGTGACCCGATTAGTTCTTCAAGAGGAAAGTTGCGCAGATCTTTTGCCTCTTGAATAGCAGTGACTTTAGGATCCCAACTTTTAGGAAGGGATCTTAGAATCTTATTTACGAGCTCAAAATCCGAAAACCTTTTTCCAAGTCCTTTTAGACCGTTGACGACATCCGTGAAACGGGTAAATATGTCGCCAATGGTTTCACTCGGTTTCATTCGGAAAAGTTCGAAAGAATGTAATAGAAGATTGATTTTTGACTCTTTCACTCTACTTGTGCCTTCATGAGTCACTTCGAGTGTGTGCCAAATATCAAATGCGGTTTCACAAGTTGAAACACGGTTAAACTCGTTTTTATCAAGTGCACAAAATAAGGCATTCATAGCCTTTGCATTAAGAGCGAAAGCCTTCTTCTCCAAATCATTCCAATCGATTATTGGAAGAGAAGACTTCGAAAAACCGTTTTCGACAAGATTCCAAAGTTCAAAATCCATAGAACTAAGAAAGATCCTCATTCGGGTCTTCCAATAGGTGTAGTCCGTCCCATTGAACATGGGTGGATGTGTAATAGAATGGCCCTCTTGGTTTCCGGCGTAAGCCATCTCTCTTGGGTTTTAATCCGTTTGAGAGTTAACCCCGCTTTGATACCAATTGTTAGGATCAAGAGCACTAAGAGGGGGGGGTGAATTAGTGCAGCGGAAATATTTCAGCGATTAAAACCGAAGGCTGTGTTCGTTTGATAAAAAAATTATTTCGATGTAAAAGCCGATTCTAAGATTACTTTAACTTAAGATTAAGCGAGATAACGTTAAAGTAAATCTACAATGGCAGTTTGCAGTTTATGATGAAAATCATAATGCAAGCGCAAACTGAAATGCGACGTTCGTACGATAAAACCAGTTTACGTCTAAATGTCAATTTTGAAGATACTAAACTTTGAGATATGTTTTATAAATGCGCAGAAGGCAGTTTGCAGTTGTGATTGAAATCAAAACGTAAACGTAAACTGAAATGTAATGATCGTACGAAAAAGCCGATTTACGTCTAAATGCAGATTCAGAAAGTTCTGAACTTAGAAACTCGTTCGTAAAGGCGTAGAAG
Source organism: Musa acuminata AAA Group (assembly GCF_036884655.1). Lineage (NCBI taxonomy): Eukaryota > Viridiplantae > Streptophyta > Magnoliopsida > Zingiberales > Musaceae > Musa > Musa acuminata. The sequence goes on along the minus strand of NC_088348.1, from coordinate 22,560,449 downwards.
GCAGTAGCTATTTAGGAGGTTTGCAGTAAAGATAAAATGCTCAAAGTAAATGCAAACCGAAATTTAGAGTGGTTCGGTCAATCTTGACCTACTCCACTTTTGGCTTCCTCCACTGACGAGGTCACCGACGTCAACTAGAGGCCTTCCTTCAATAGGCGAAGGCCAACCGCCCTTTTACAGTTTCACTCCTTTTGACGGGCTTAGGAGATAACCCTTACAGAAATTTTCTCTCCTCTCTTTACAACTCAAAACTTTGAAGAACAGAGGGAGGAGAACTTTTGGCCTTTACAACAATTTTGAGCTTTAAGAATCACAGAAAGATATCAAGATTTCGAGTGTAAGTTGCTACCTTTCAGTGCTGAATGGGTGGGGTATTTATAGGCCCCAACCCAGTTCAAATTTGGAGCTCAAAATTGTCAATTCCCGGAATTCCGGGATCAGGCGGTTGCACCTCCTGACTGGGGCGGTTGCACCGCCTGGCAGAGCTCGAAGACTGAGCCTCTGGGTGGTGCCACCTCTGTCAGGGGCGGTTGCACCTCTCTGCCGGAGCTCGAAGACCGAGCTCAGGCGGTTGCACCTCCTGACTGGGGCGGTTGCATCGCCTGCCAAAGCTTGAAGACTGAGCTCAGGCGGTGCTACCTCCTGTCAGGAGAGGTTGCACCACCCAGTCTCGCTCGGAGACTGAGCCCAAGCAGTTGCACCTCCTGGCTGGGGCGGTTGCACCACTCAGTCTCCCTGGGAGACTTAGCCCAGGCGGTGCTACCTCCTGGCTTGGGCGGTTGCACCTCCCACAGTAATCAGAGTCCGAATGGGTAGATCCATTCGGCCCAAATTGGGTTTTTCAGGGGCCCAATTGCCCCAAGATTAAGCTAATGGAATCACCTCCCATTTTCAACTTAATCATTATGCTAACTACGATAAATCCTAAGACAATTTTTGCAGCTTGCTCCGGTGCGTCAATCGCATCTTCCGTCGATCATCCGATGAACCCTCGGTGATTCTCCTACGGACTTCCGGCAAACTCCTGGACTTGTGACAATACACTTGGCGAGTTCCGACGAGCTTCTTTGGCAAGCTTATGGACTTCTCCGATTTGTTCCCGCAGAACCTCCGACGACTGTCCGAACTTCCGTCGAGCTCTCGAACTCCCAACGTGATCATTGTCATGACTCCGGCGCAACTCCTGCTGCATGTCTTACTTTCATCATAGTTAATCCTGCACACTTATCTCAACATATAGGTTAGACAACAAATGACAATTGACTTCATCATCAAAATCCGAGATTCAACATGGATCAACCCATTCGGACCAGAATTCCTGCCAAGCGGTGGCACCGCCAGGGTCGGCAGTGGCACCGCCCAGGAGATGGTCTCCCAGGAAAGCTGGACTGTGCAACCGCTCCAATTAGGTGGTGGCACCGCCTGGGCTTAGTCTCCGAGCGAGATTGGACGGTGCAACCGCTCTACTCAAGTGGTGGCACCACCTGGGCTCAGTCTTCGAGCGAGACTAGGTGGTACAACTGCCCTTGTCAGGCAGTGGCATCGCCCAAAGGCTTAGTCTCCGAGCTACCAGGCGGTTGTACCGCCCTAGTCAGGAGGTAGTACCGCCAGGACCCCGGAAATCCAGAAAAAGACACTTTTAAGCTGCAAATTCAAATTAGTTTGGAGCCTATATAAACCCCACCCTTTCCTGCATGAAAGGACAACTAAAAGCACCGAAAATCCAATCTTACTCTGTGATTTTTAGAGCTCAAAAGTGTTGTAAAGGCTAGAAGTTTTCCTCCCTCTTTTCTTCCAAGTTTTAAGCCTTCAAGAGAGGAGAGAAATTCTATAAGGGTTGTCTCCTAAGCCCGTCAAAAGGAGTGAAACTGTAAAAGGGTGGTTGGCCTTCGCCTATTGAAGGAAGGCCTCTAGTAGATGCTGGTGACCTCATCGGAGGAGGAAGCCGAAAGTGAATGTAGGTCACGTTTGACCAAACCACTCTAAAATCTGGTTTGCATTTCCTTCGTGCTATTTATCTTAACTGCAAACTGCATTCCTTACTTTACTTCAAATACGTTTTCGTAAGCTTTCAAAGTTATTATCTACATGAAACAACTTTTACGTCGGAATCAGATTTCAACGTACGAACGCAGTTTTAATCGTCGAAAGTTTTCCGCTGCACTAATTCACACACCACCCCCCCCCTCTTAGTGCTCTTGATCCTAACAATTGGTATCAGAGCCCGATATTTCTCATTTCAGATTTACACCCGAGAGAAATGACTCTTCATGGCTTTCAAAAGGGTTTATCGGTTGTTCGTCCACCGTTGTTTAACGGATTGGACTACACTTATTGGAAAACTCGAATGAGAGTTTTCTTGATTTCTATGAATTTAGATTTATGGAATATTGTTGAAAACGGTTTTCAACTTCCCTCTAAATCGATGAACGAATGGTCGGATTTGGAGAAGATGTATTTTTCTTTAAACGCGAAGGCTATGAATGTCTTATTTTGTGCTTTGGACAAAAATGAGTTCAATCGGATTTCTACGTGTGAAACGACTTTTGATATTTGACAAACACTTAAAATCACGCACGAAGGAACTAGTAGAGTCAAAGACTCGAAAGTTAACATTTTATTGTATGATTTTGAGCTTTTTTGAATACAATCAAGCGAGACTATATGCGACATGTATACTTGTTTCACGGATGTCGTTAATAACCTAAGAGTTTTTGATAAATCTTTTTTGAATTTTGATCTCGTAAGCAAGATCTTAAGATCCCTTCCAAAAAGGTGGGATCCTAAAATAACCATAATATAAGAGATAAAAAATTTAAATGATTTTCCATTAGAAGAATTAATCAGATCATTAATGACCTATGAAATGACACTTTTAGAACATTTTGAACCCGATGAGCACTTAAACCACCTTCCAAAGAATTGGAAGGATTTGAAACTCTGGACAAATGAATACCACTTGAGCGATGACTCAAGTGATGAGGACAATGATGAACTTGAATTTCGAACACTAAATCTTAATAAGTTTATTCAAAAAAAATCTAAAATAAATAATGAACTTGAACGGAGAAAGATGCCAAAGAAGAGGAAGGCAACCAAGGATGAATCAAGAACTTCCAAATGTGAAACAACGAATTGGGCTTTGACAGGCTTCGACTATAAGGTAAGTAACTCAACTCTCTTGAATTATTTTGAAATTACTTGAAGTTTTTCATGAGTGCTTAATTTAGATAGTAGGAATTGAAAATAAAAAATTGTTTTTCAAAAATTATATCATGTTTTTCTTTTTAGCATCTTTGAAAAATTAAAAATTTGATCATGAAAAGTATATTGCTAAGGTTTCATGCATGTTATGTTTTGAAATGTTGAATGATGTATGCAACATTAGGGATGATAATTATATGATATGTGATAATGCTTAGGATTAATCCATGCATGTGTATCTTGATGATTTTATGTCATGCATGAGTTTTTGAAGTAAATGTTGATTTGAAACTCTCATTTTAGATTAACATGTTTTTGGTCTAATCATTTTTATGATGAATTAAGATGACATTCTCATGACATATTAAGATGACATAGTGCATGTACATCTATGTATGAATTTCTTGATAGTCTTTTGATGATAGATGTGATATCATGATGTGTTTGGTCTTGACGGTTTCATGACGAAACTTATGTTTCGATTTTAAATGATGATACATATTTTCACAAAAGACTCGAATACCCTCACATGAAATCAATTGTATGAAATGAAAATAAATTTTCTATCCTATTGAGATTAATGAATTTATTTTACCAATCTTGTGAATCTCATGAAAATAAACATGATGAATATTTTGAAAATAAATGAGTGTATCATGCATTTGGTCTTAATGATTTCTCTTAAACATACTTTTCGAAATCATACTTGATGATGAATATCAAGATATTAAAAGGATGTTATCATGGAATCATACTTGATGATTTGTTTTATGAAATTTACCTTTCTATCTTAAATGTTGACACTTGTTTTATTAAAGGTAAATGCATGCTTATAAGAAGCAAATCACATGAATAGAAATTTATAAAAATGAAATGCAATCCTCTATCTTATCGACTTTTCAATAAATCTATGCTTGTCATATATGAATTTATTGAATGTGACTTTGAGAATGATTTCGGATTTCACAAATGCTTGATTCATACTTATGACATGAGACACATTTTAAATATGAATCATGTTCAATGGTTCAACCATGTTATATCTCTCTTAATTCATTTTGTTCTCCTAGATTTATTTATTAAAGAGGAGAATCTTCCGAATGAATGAAATGATACAAATGAATCACTTATCGATATATCTTTTTGAAATATCTTTTTAATGTGATGTTGATAATTTGAAATGTCGGTTGGAATTCATGACATGAGATAATTGAATCCTTGACTTACTCTTTATATGGCCTGAAAATAGATGTTTAAAATCTTGTTTGATGAGTTGTTTTATAAGATTTTGCCTTTACGTCTTGAACTTTCATGCTTATCTTGATTTGGCATATAAAGACTAAAGCATGCTTAGATGAAAATGAATCACTTAAAAAATGCTTTTCCCATCTGATCGAGATTAATGATTTCATGATATTTTGTGAATCTCGAAATTGATTTTGATGACTTGATTATGAGTTTCAAGTTAACGATTTGATTTGAATGAGTTTTATCTAAATCATAATCTTGATCTTGCAAAATTGGAATCACAAATAATATCTTTTGGTATTCATAAATTGATACTCACAATATGAAAGTATTGGTATTCATGACTTGAATTTGATTGAAACATTGCATGCTTAAATTAATCATTCTCCTATGTTTCAAAAATTCTTTAAATGCCTTATGTGATGATTGAAAATTAATTTACTTTATGATGAATCACGAATCATGACTTGATCTATGATATTGATATATTTTAATCATGATCCTTAGTTGTATAATTCTTTTGCTCTATTAAAAAGATTTGTCGAATGAATCATGTCCTTCTTGAATTTTCTTGATATCATGACATGATTTTGTAATATGGCTTACACAATGATTAAAATTTTTTAGCCATTGATTTCTCCCTCCTTTTCGATAATGATAAAGGGGGAGTTAGTTGCATATTTCAAAGGAAGAAAAATTTGCTAGCTCGATCATTTCATTAAAAGAACTTGCTATCATGAATAGTACCAATGAATTGCAAATCCGGCAATCTAAAGAGAAGCAAAGAATTGTTATCTTGAAAGAAGCAAAAAATACAAAACTTAGAAAACTTGCAATATAATTGCTCTTGCCATGCTTTGTATCAAAAATAGGTTGATATCCTTAAAAGCATCGCATGAAATTTTTTAGTATATCGCAATGTATCATATGTATCGCAAATTGAAAATTTTGAGACTATTATCATATCATGTTTAACAATTGATGTCTTTCATGACATGATTTCTTTGCATTGTTGTCTTGTATGTATCATGTGATGATTAAAATATTGATTGATGCAAATTCATAGTTTATGTAAAAGTCTAAATCATTGGTTCCTCTCCTTCTTTTCGACAAAAACAAAGGGGAGAAAGCTTTTGCTAGTTAGAACATGCAAAGAAAAGCAAAGTGCAATCTTGCATAAGAAGCAAGTGTTGAATTGCCTATGATTGAACCTAAGAATCTTGCTATGCTTTTGTGCTTATATGTTGTGATGAAAATCTAGCTTCATGTTACAAAAACTTACATATCTTTTAAAATAGCTAGAGCTACTTCTCCTTTTGTTGATGACAAAGGGGGAGAAATATATGAATTGATGCTATAAGTGTCATATTTGAATTTGAATTATGTTAAGATATCAAAAGAAGCTTGCATCGAAATATATGGTAAATTGATGATCGAAATGGATTGCTATATGCCATGTTTGCATCATGTTAAGATATCAAGAACTTACATTGTAATTTTACTTGCTGATATCCTGCCATGTGATGAAATACTACGATTTGTTGCTAAAATGATGCATGCAATACTTATGCTTTTTATTATGATGTATGTGATGTATTGCATATGATGTGAATCATGATTAAAATTGCCTTAATTTGAATTCAAGGTTTATCTCAATTATGAAATTTTGAAATAAGAATGATTACTCACCTTTGTCATGATTTAGAAATTGATATAAAGGGCCTTCCCTTCTTTAGAAAGGTTCTTCCCTTCTTTTTGACAATGACTAAGGGGGAGATAGCTAGCTTGCACAATTCAAAAAGAAAGCAAAAATTGTACTTCTCAAAAGAGAAGAAATTGCTATATTGAATATCACCGAGAATTGCTAGCTTGAAATCTCAAGAAAATACAAAAATGTGCTATCACGCATATCTCAAGAAAAGCAAATATGCCAACTTGCATATCTTTGAATTTGCTAGCTTGTATATTGTAAAACTTGCATATTTCAAGAAGTAAGAGTTACTTTCTTGAACATCTCTAAATTGCTAGCTTGCATATTCTAAAATATTGTAACATTGTTAGCTTGCATGATGTAGAACTTGCTATCTTGAACATTACCAAAAGTGCTATCTTGTATGCTGTAAAACTTGAATATCTAAAACTTGATAGCTTGAATATTCTAAGCATGATGTAACACTTGCTAAATTTTCTAGCTTCAAAATTGCATGATGATAAAACTTGATATTATGTTTTTCATGCAATAAGTTGAATTAATACTACAAACACAAGAATAGTTGGACTTCTCCTTTTTGTTGATGACAAAAGGGGAGAAGTATGATGTTATGCATAAGTTTATGCATAAGTTCATGATGACGTGTTGCAAGTATTCATGATGAATATTGCAATGACTTGAATTCAGTTTGAATTCAAGGTTCTATGACATATTGATAGGGGGAGTTTGTTTAAACTCCGTGAGTTAAGTTTAACTCCGTCATCAAGTGGTTGTCATCATCAAAAAGGGGGAGATTGTTGAATCTCGTATTTTGATAATGAAACCACTTGATATGTGTTTATGTTTTAATCTGCGTTTTGAGTGACGTAGGATGCTTCGATCAGGATGAGACAATTAAAGTAGGAAAAATCATGTTGTGCCGGAGGAATATGTCAGAAGATTGGACGTCGGGCCGGTGGATCGATCGACGTATCGACAGAAGGTTTCGGGTCGTGGACTCGGGCATCGGGCCATGAAGAGCAGGTATTGTGCCAAGGATATCGGAGTTGCGGAGTCAACTGGCCGATTGGGCAATAGGCCGCAGGAGAGGACGATGCGCCGAATAATCGGACGAAGCGTCGAGGGACCAATGACATGCCGGACAACTTGGTTAATTGCTTAGGATTAATTGTCTCGATCGAAGTTTTATTTTACATGTGTAGGATTAACTATGATGGAAGTAAGACATGCAGCAGTAGTTGCGCCAGAGTCAAGACTATGATCACGTTGGGAGTTCGAGAGTTCGATAGAAGTCCGGACGGTCGTCGGAGGTTCTACGGGAACAAATCCGAGAAGTCCAAGAGTTTGCCAAAGAAGCTCATCGGAACTCACCAAGTGGATCGTCACAAGTCCAGGAGTTTGCCGGAAGTCCACTAGAGCATGGCCGAAGGTTCGTCGGATGTTCGTCGGAAGTTTGCCAGAAGAAGCGATTGACGCACCAGAGCAAGTTGCAGTAAATGTCTTAAGAAATATCATAGTTAGCATTTAGATTAAGTTAGGAATGGGAGGTGATCCCATTAACTTAATCTGGGGGCAATTGGGCCCTTGATAGACCCAAATTGGTCCGAATGGGTCAACCCATTCGGACCAGAATTCCTGCCAGGCGGTGGCACCACCAGGGTCGGCGGTGGCACCGCCCAGGAGATGGTCTCCCAGGAAAGCTGGGCGGTGCAACCGCTCCAGTCAAGCGGTGGCACCGCTTGGGCTCAGTCTCCGAGCGAGACTGGGCGGTGCAACCGCCCCAGTTAGGTGGTGGCACCGCTTGGGCTCAGTCTCTGAGCGAGATTGGGCGTTGCAACCGCCCCAGTCAGGCGGTGGCACCACTTGGGCTTAGTCTCCGAGCGAGACTGGGCGGTGCAACCGCCCCTGTCAGGCGGTGGCACCACCCAAAGGCTCAGTCTCTTAGTTGCTAGGCGATTGTACCGCCCCAATCATGAGGTAGTACCGTTAGGACCCCGGAAATCCGGGAAAAGACACTTTTGAGCTCCAAATTCAAACCAGTTTGGAGCCTATATAAACCCCACCCTTTCCTGCATGAAAGGGCAACCAAAAGCACCCAAAATCCAATCTTACTCTGTGATTTTTAGAGCTCAAAAGTGTTGTAAAGGCTAGAAGTTCTCCTCCCTCTTTTCTTCCAAGTTTTGAGCTTTCAAAAGAGGAGAAAAATTCTGTAAGGGTTGTTTTCTAAGCCCGTCAAAAGGAGTGAAACTGTAAAAGGGTGGTTGGCCTTCGCCTATTGAAGGAAGGCCTCTAGTAGACTGTTAGGACTCTAGCTTGGAGAGTCCTAATTGAGAGGGGCATTCATGTAAAACTGTTAGGACTCTAGCTAGGAGAGTCCTAATTGAGAGGGACATTCTGTTAGGACTCTAGCTAGGAGAGTCCTAATTGAGAGGGGCATTCATGTAGGAGGTTTTTTCTTAGAGAAGAATTAGGAGTTGTAAGGGAATAGGAGTCTTGAGTAGGAGTCCTATTAGGAGTTGGTTAGAAGTAAGAGTCTTAAGTAGGAGTTCTATTAGGAGTTAGGGTTTAGAAGCCCTATAAATAGCCATGTATTCTTTCTCTTTTCTTAAGCAATAGATGAATCTTTTCTGCAGCATTTGAGCAGCAACTTGGAGGGAGGAACCCCTATAGAGTTCCAAGGAGGCCGATCCCCTAAAGAGATCAACCCCAAGTTTAGAATATGTAAGGGTTCTAACACCTGGTATCAGAGCAGTGTTCTTGGCGTCTCACTGCCCTTCCACAGCCATCCATCAACCCTCCACAACCATCCAAAGCAATTCCCACAATTGCTTAAAAGATCGTCACCGAATTCCGCCATCATCTCCACCACCGCGGATCATCCTTTGATCTCCCCGTGAATTGCAACAGGTTCTGGTTTCCTACCTTACTGCTGCTGCAATTTAGTTATCCTTATTCGAAAATCCAAAAAAAAAAAAATTGTTCCTATATTGCTGCATAAACTTTTCGTCACAAAGTTTTCATCTCTATGACGAAAGATACATTGCAGAATTCAGGCCGCATAACACCATCTGTTTGATCTTGCTACTGTGCTTTTTCTATCCAAATTTCTACGAAATTTTTATGACATCTTTGACACTTCCTAACAGTGGATTTCCCTTTGGTTTCATCAAAAAAATTCTCAATATAAACTACTGATCTTTTATGTCCAATCTGCTGCACTTGAATTGCAGAATTCAAGCCGCATAACACCATCTGTTTGATCTTGCTACTGTGCTTTTTCTATCCAAATTTCTACAAAATTTTTATGACATCTTTGACACTTCCTAACAGTGGATTTTCCTTTGGTTTCATCGAAAAATTCTTAATATAAACTACTGATCTTTTATGTCCAATCTGCTGCACTTGAAAATCTATGCTGCAGAAAATTTCAGCTGCATATTGTTGCCTTAACCCATCTATTTGCAATCTTTTTTGAATGAAATTTCTTATACACTTCATAGATCATCTTGACTTCCATCTAAGATTGATCTATTGAGAAATTCATCTCTAAAAAACGATTTTGTGTAGCTGCAAATTTTCGTTGTAGACTGCTGAAATTTTTTGACGAGAATTCTGCAATCACAACTTGCACCAATTTCCTTGCTATTATACTGCTGAAATTTTCTTGATTAAATTAGACATCCTTGCTGTCATATAAACTGTGATTTTGGTGTCAATTCTCTCCTCAATTCTCTCAAGTTTTTGGTGAAAATTACGTCGAGAAATCGTTGTTTCTTCGACGATAATTCTACTCTTACAAGACAGCACATACTTGCTGCAACTTCCACGGATTTCTGTCAAACCTTTGCTCCATCTACCACAGATCCAAAACTTTCATCCACAGCCCTAAAACTTAGCCAAACCACACCCTCAAACTGTACCCAAAACAGCCACAAAACAAACCTAAACTGCAGCCTACATCCACCAATCCACCAACCCTTTCAACCATCACTTCTCTCAACCTATACATGCCTTTAACCCAACAACAAAAGAGAGATCTTAACATCATAGATTTGGGGGCATATACTATGGCATCTAAGGAGACAATCAATGCTAAATTCGAAGCCTTAGAGGCACGAATGGAGGATAAGATTCGGACGCTCTTTACAGAACTCAGATTGGGCCGACCACTAAGCCCGAAGAAATCATATCAAGGAGAGAGCTTTGCCCAATCACACCAAGCCCGAAGAGATGACTTCCAAGGGAGGGGAGGCTCTATGACCAACCCCAACTATCCATGCATGAGAGTGGACTTCCCTAGATGGGAAGAAGGAGACCCGATTGGTTGGATCTCGCGCGCGGAGCGATATTTTCGGTACCACAAAACCGCGGATGTATCTATGGTGAAAATTATAGCTATACATCTTGAAGGGGATGCTATACAGTGGTTTGACTGGTTTGAACATACTTATGGAGTCCTTTCATGGTGACAATTCAAAGAAGGACTGTTGATTCGCTTCAGACCAACCGATTACGAGAATATTGATGGACAACTAGCAAAGATCCGACAAACCTCCACCATTCAAGAGTACCAAACTAGGTTTGAAAGGTTATCTAACCAAACTCATGATTGGTCTCAAAAACAGCTATTGAGGACCTTCATTGAGGGCTTAAAGCCGGAGATCCGAAGAGAAGTTAAAGCGCGACAACCATATACGCTTATGGCAGCCATCTCTTTCGCACGACATCAAGAGGAGCAATTGAACCATGAAGCTCAGAGGACTAGGGTCGCTCCTCAACCAGTAATATTGAAGCCCTCAGCCCCTCCTATTGTCGACCAAGTGTTAGGATCGAGAGCACTAAGAGGGGGGGGGGTGAATTAGTGCAGCGGAAATCTTTCAGCGATTAAAAACGAAAGCTGCGTTCGTTTGATAAAAACTATTTTGATGCAAAAGCCGATTCTAAGAATACTTATGATTAAGTGCAGTTTATGTCTAAACACAATTTGCGTCTAAGCGCAGTTTACGCAGTTGGCGTCTAAATGCAGTTTGCGTCTAAATGCAGATTGCATCTAAGCGCAGTTTGCATCTAAGTGCAGTTTGCGTCTAATATCAGATTGCGTCTAAGCGCAGTGCAGTTTGCATCTAAACGTAGTTTTACGTCTAAACACAGTTTTACGTCTAAACGTAGTTTTACGTCTAAACGCAGTTTTATGTCTAAACGCAGTTTGCGTCTAAACGTAGTTTTACGTCTAAACGTAGTTTTACGTTTAAAATTAGTTTACGTCTAAAACACAGTTTTAAAGGGATCTGAACTTAGAAACTTCGTTCGTAAAAGCGCAGAAGACAGTTTTGCAGAATCAAAATGTAAACGTAAACTGTAATGTATGAAAACACCGATTTACGTCTGAATGCAGATTCGGAAAGATAAGCACTTAGAAACTTGTTCGTAAAGGCGCAGAGAGCAGTAGCTATGTAGGAGGTTTGCAGTAATGATAAAGTGCTCAAAATAAACGCAAACCAGAGATTTAGAGTGGTTCGGTCAGTCTTGACCTACTCCACTTTTGGCTTCCTCCACCAACGAGGTCACCGACGTCAACTAGAGGCCTTCCTTCAATAGGCGAAGGCCAACTACCCTTTTACAGATTTACTCCTTTTGATGGGCTCAGGAGACAACCCTTACAGGACCTTTCTCTCCTCTCTTTACAACTCAAGACTTGAAGAACAGAAAGAGGAGAACTTTAGGACTTTTCACAAATTTGAGCTCTTAGAATCACAGAAAAGATCAAAAATTCGGTGTAGGTCTGTATCTTTTCAGTGCTGAATGGGTGGGGTATTTATAGGCCCCAACCCAGTTCAAATTTGGAGCTCAAACCGATCAAATCCCGGAATTCCGGGATCAGGCGGTTGCACCTCCTGACTGGAGAGGTTGCACCGCCTGGCAGAGCTCGAAGACTGAGCCCAGGCGGTTGCACCTCTGTGTCAGGGGCGGTTGCACCTCCTGAGTCTGGCTCGGAGACTGAGCCCCAGGCGGTGCCACCTCTTGACTGAGGCGGTTGCACCTCTCTGCCAGAGCTCGAAGACTGAGCTCAGGCGGTGCCACCTCTCTGTCAGGGAGGTTGCACCGCCCAGTCTAGCTCGAAGACTGAGCTCAGGCGGTGCCACCTCCTGGCTGGGGCGGTTGCACCGCCCAGTCTCGCTGGGAGGCTTAGCCCAGGCGGTGCCACCTCCTGGCCTAGGTGGTTGCACCTCCTGGTGCAATCAGGGTCCGAATGGTTAGCTCCATTCGGCCCAATTTCAGTCTTTCAGGGGCCCAATTGCCCCAAGATTAAGCTAATGGGATCACCCCCCATTTTCTAACTTAATCAATGTGCTAACTACGATTAGATCTAAGACAATTTCTGCAGCTTTGCTTTAGTGCGTCAATCGCTTCTTCCGGCGAGTTTCCGGCGAACTTCCGTCGATCATCCGATGAACCCTTGGTGATGCTCCTGCGGACTTCCGGCAAACTCCTGGACTTGCAACGATCCACTTGGCAAGTTTCGACGAGCTCCTTTGGCAAGCTTCTGGACTTCTCGGATTTGTTCCCGCAGAACCTCCGATGACTGTCCGAACTTCCGTCGAGCTCTCGAACTCCCAACGTGATCATTGTCATGACTCCGGTGCAACTCCCGCTGCATGTCTTTCATCCATCGTAGTTAATCCTGTACACTCAAAACAAAAACTTCGATCGAGACAATTAATCCTAAGCAATTAACCAAGTTGTCTGGCATGTCATTGGTCCCTCGACGCTTCGTCCGATTCTTCGGCGCATCGTCCTTTCCTGCAGCCTATTGCCCAATCGGCCTGTTGACTCCGCAACTCCGATATCTTTGGCACAATACCCGCTCTTCTTGGCTCGATGCCCGAGTCCACTACTCGAAGCCTTCTGTCGATACATCGACCGATCCACCGGCCCGACGTCCAATCTTCTGACATGTTCCTCCGGCACAACATGATTTTCCTGCTTTAATTGTCTCATCCTGATCAAAGCATCCTACGTCACTCAAAACGCAGATTAAATCATAAACATATATCAAGTGGTTTCATCATCAAAATACGAGATTCAACAATCTCTCCCTTTTTGATGATAACAACCACTTGATGACGGAGTTAAACTTAACTCCCGGAGTTTAAACAAACTCCCCCTATCAATATGCCATATTGATAAAATCTTGAATTCAAACTGAATTCAAGTCATTGCAATATTCATCATGAATACTTGCAACACGTCATCATGAACTTATGCATAACATCATACTTCTCCCCCTTTGTCATCAACAAAAAGGAGAAGTATCACAATCAAGTGTTTGTGATATAAGTTTAACTCATTGCATGAAAAACATAATATCTATTGTTATCATCATGCAAGTTTGCTATCATCATATGGTAAGATATCAACATGTAAAATTACGATTCAAGTTCTTGATATCTTAACATGATATGACATTCATAGCACCTATTCATATGAATGCTGCTTTTGATATCTCATCATAATATGGCATTCATGACACTTTTAGGATCAAGAAAATCCGAAAATGAATTTTGACACTTTTATACATTCGGACAGGGTTTTACTAGAGATATTCAATTACAATCATGAAGGTAAAACATGCTTATTATCATGGAAATTTTTGTATTCAAGCACATAATTTTCAACATGTAATCATGGCAAGTAATTGTGTAAAATCATTATGGCAATCAAGTGATTTGATCATTCAATCAAAAAAGTCCGAAAAATAATTTTAACACGTTTAATCATTCGGACATATTTTTGTCATAGTTTTTCAAATATAATCATGAAGATAAGGCATGCTTATCATCATGGTAGTATGATAGCAAGTTTACCATATACAAGCTAGCAAAAAATTTCTACATTTTAAGGCCCGCAAGCTAGCAATTTTGAGATGTTCAAGAAAGCAACTCTTGCTTCTTGAAATATAAGTTTTGCTAGATGTGCAAGTTAACTTTTTGCTTCTTGAGATAGGCAAGATAGCACTTTTGTAATTTTTGTTTGGCAAGCTTGTGATGTTCAAGATAACAAGCTCTTTCTTCTCTTTTGAGAAGTATCATTTTTGCTTCTTTGCAAAGTGCAAGCTAGCAAAATGCCAAACTAGCAAGAGATAATGTTTTACATGAAGCAAGCAAACAATTTGGCAAGTGTTACATTTGCATCTTCTCTTTAGATGTGCAAGAAAATAAACAAGTTTTTGCATTTTCTTGACATTTCAAGCTAGCAATTATCGGTGATGTTCAAGATAGCAATTTCTTCTCTTTTGTAATTTTTGCATTTTTCTTGAATTGTGCTAGCAATCTGTCTCCCCCTTTGTCATTGTCAAAAAGAAGGGAAAAACCCTTTACATCAATTTCTAAATCATGACAAAGGTAAGTAATCATTCTTATTTGTGCATCATTATAGTTTCAATGCACAAATTCATTAACATTACATTTCAATTTTTTTTTTTTCATGATACGAATAGTCAATCATCATCATGAGCATATCAAACATGATATTCAAGCATTCATGATATATCATTTCGGCAACATGATCATAGATATTCAAACGATGGTATCTAAATGTCAGAATTCATTACATCCTATTATGCATGATCATTAACTCCTCATTTGTATTTCATGCATTATTTCATTTCATCTCATAAGAAATATCAAGAAGAGTTATTGGATGATGAGATAAATATTTTATGAATACACGGAATATCATAAGTGTTTCATGTATTCATATTATCACATGAAGCATATTATCATTTTTAAGATTCATAACCTGAATAATGTTATTACTATTTCATCAAAATTAATTTCGAGATTCACACAATATCATGAAATCATTAATCTCGATAAGATGGGAAAAGCATTTTCTTTTTAAGTGATTCTTTTAACACATCATAAAAAACTCATTCATAATTCAAGTGATTTACAAGATATCATAAATGAATTTATCACTTGTATTTCATCAAAATCGAGAACTCTAGAGATAAAAAATGATTGAATCATTTAATTTGATTGAGGCATGATTCATATTTAAAGTGTATCTTATGTCGTAAATACGAATCAAGCATTTGTCAAATCTGAAATCATCCTCAAAATTACATTCAATAAATTCATATATGACAAGCATAGATTTATTGAAAAATCAATAAGATAGAGGATTATATTTCAAGTGTTCATCAATTGTAGCATTTCATCACATGGTAAGATATCAATGCGTAAAATTACGATACAAGTTCTTGATATCTTAACGCATGATGCAAACATGGCATAATGCAAATTTGGCAATCATAGCATCAATTCATATAAGCATTGCAAATATGGCAATCATATCAATTCATATATCTCTTGATGATGCAAGCATGGGATAATCATAGCATAGTGTTTATAGCATCAATTCATATATTTCTCCCCTTTTTTAAGTGTTTCATCTTAAGTGATCGATTTCATGTTAGTATGCCTTTTCATTTATGTCAAATGAAAACATGCATCAACTTTTTTTTTAAAGCCACTGTTATTATCATGAAAATCGATAATCAAGAATCATCATACATAAAAAATATATACTCATTAATCATAACTTCAAATTAAGCATAATTTCATAAGGTATTTTTAATCACAATCATTTTGTTTATCATAAACATGTAATTTTCATGATTATTTTCAAAATTACTAGAATGATAAGCATGATTCCTAATTGTTTGTATTTTCATTATAAAATTATTAAACATGTGATTTTCAAGAAAATTAAATAAAAAAGAAAAATGCTTTAAGCATCATGTATTTCAAAGTAAATTAAAGGCATTTTGATTACCTCAGCGTCGAAAGGCGTAAAGGCGTAGTTTGCCACCTCGCCTTTGTTGATTTTCTCCTCGTTTTCGGAGGAGCTCGATTCATCCCAATTTTTGTTCTTCTTCTTGCGTTCAAAGCAAGTAGTTCCGTTCTTTTTACTTTTTAATTTTTGTTTCATTTGTAGTTTAAGTTCACCATCACTTGAGCTTATGCTTGAGTGGTCTTCAAATGTTCTATGTCCCAAATCCTTCCTGTTCTTTGGAAGGTGGTTCTCAAGTTCTTCACGTGCATTGCACGTCATTTCATTTGTGATCAATGAACCAATTAGTTCTTCAAGTGGAAATTGGTTCAAGTTTTTCGATTCTTGAATAGCAGTTACTTTTGAATCCCAAGTTTTAGAAAGTGAGCGCAAAACTTTGTTAACGAGTTCAAAATCCGAAAAGCTTTTACCAAGTGATTTTAAACCATTGACGACATCCGTAAAACGGGTGTACATGTCAACAACGGTTTCGCTTGGTTTCATATGAAAAAGCTCGAAATCATGCAGTAAAATATTAACTTTCGAGTCTTTGACTCTACTAGTTCCCTCGTGCGTGATTTCAAGAGTGCGCCAAATATCGAAAGCCGTTTCGCACAAAGAAACCCGATTGAACTCATTTTTGTCCAAAGCGCAAAATAAGGCATTCATAGCCTTTGCGTTTAAAGAAAAATACTTCTTCTCTAAATCCGACCATTCATTCATCGGTTTAGAGGGAAGTTGAAAACCGTTTTCAACGATATTCCATAAATCCAGATTTAGAGAAATCAAGAAAACTCTCATTCGAGTTTTCCAATAAGTGTAGTCCAATCCGTTAAAGAACGGTGGACGAAAGACCGAAAAGCCCTCTTGAAGAGCCATTTCTCTCGGGTGTAAATCCGAAATGAGAAATACCCCGCTCTGATACCAATTGTTAGGATCGAGAGCACTAAGAGGGGGGGGGGGTGAATTAGTGCAGCGGAAATCTTTCAACGATTAAAAACGAAAGCTGCGTTCGTTTGATAAAAACTATTTTGATGCAAAAGCCGATTCTAAGAATACTTATGATTAAGTGCAGTTTATGTCTAAACACAGTTTACGTCTAAGCGCAGTTTATGCAGTTTGCGTCTAAATGCAGTTTGCGTCTAAATGCAGATTGCGTCTAAGCGCAGTTTGTGTCTAAGCGCAGTTTACGTCTAAGATCAGATTGGGTCTAAGCGCAGTGCAGTTTGCGTCTAAACGTAGTTTTACGTCTAAACACAGTTTTACGTCTAAACATAGTTTTACGTCTAAACGCAGTTTGCGTCTAAACGTAGTTTTACGTCTAAACGTAGTTTTACGTCTAAACGCAGTTTTACGTCTAAACGTAGTTTTACGTTTAAAAGTAGTTTACGTCTAAAAAACAGTTTTAAAGGGATCTGAACTTAGAAACTTCATTCGTAAAAGCGCAGAAGACAGTTTTGCAGAATCAAAACGTAAACGTAAACTGTAATGTATGAAAACACCGATTTACGTCTGAATGCAGATTCGGAAAGATCAGCACTTAGAAACTTGTTCGTAAAGGCGCAGAGAGCAGTAGCTATGTAGGAAGTTTGCAGTAATGATAAAGTGCTCAAAATAAACGCAAACCAGAGATTTAGAGTGGTTCGGTCAGTCTTGACCTACTCCACTTTTGGCTTCCTCCACCAACGAGGTCACCGACGTCAACTAGAGGCCTTCCTTCAATAGGCGAAGGCCAACTGCCCTTTTACAGATTCACTCCTTTTGATGGGCTCAGGAGACAACCCTTACAGGACCTTTCTCTCCTCTCTTTACAACTCAAGACTTGAAGAACAGAAAGAGGAGAACTTTAGGACTTTTCACAAATTTGAGCTCTTAGAATCACAGAAAAGATCAAGAATTCGGTGTAGGTCTGTATCTTTTCAGTGCTGAATGGGTGGGGTATTTATAGGCCCCAACCTAGTTCAAATTTGGAGCTCAAAACGATCAAATCCCAGAATTCCGGGATCAGGCGGTTGCACCTCCTGACTGGAGAGGTTGCACCGCCTGGCAGAGCTCGAAGACTGAGCCCAGGCGGTTGCACCTCTGTGTCAGGGGCGGTTGCACCTCCTGAGTCTGGCTCGGAGACTGAGCCCCAGGCGGTGCCACCTCTTGACTGAGGCGGTTGCACCTCTCTGCCAGAGCTCGAAGACTGAGCTCAGGCGGTGCCACCTCTTTGTCAGGGAGGTTGCACCGCCCAATCTAGCTCGAAGACTGAGCTCAGGCGGTGCCACCTCCTGGCTGGGGTGGTTGCACCGCCCAGTCTCGCTGGGAGGCTTAGCCCAGGCGGTGCCACCTCCTGGCCTAGGCGGTTGCACCTCCTGGTGCAATCAGGGTCCGAATGGTTAGCTCCATTCGGCCCAATTTCAGTCTTTCAGGGGCCCAATTGCCCCAAGATTAAGCTAATGGGATCACCCCCCATTTTCTAACTTAATCAACGTGCTAACTACGATTAGATCTAAGACAATTTCTGCAGCTTTGCTTCGGTGCGTCAATCGCTTCTTCCGGCGAGTTTCCGACGAACTTCCGTCGATCATCCGATGAACCCTCGGTGATGCTCCTGCGGACTTCCGGCAAACTCCTGGACTTGCGACGATCCACTTGGCAAGTTTCGACGAGCTCCTTTGGCAAGCTTCTGGACTTCTCGGATTTGTTCTCGCAGAACCTCCGATGACTGTCCGAACTTCCGTCGAGCTCTCGAACTCCCAACGTGATCATTGTCATGACTCCGGCGCAACTCCCGCTGCATGTCTTTCGTCCATCGTAGTTAATCCTGCACACTCAAAATAAAAACTTCGATCGAGACAATTAATCCTAAGCAATTAACCAAGTTGTCCGGCATGTCATTGGTCCCTCGACGCTTCGTCCGATTCTTCGGCGCATCGTCCTTTCCTGCAGCCTATTGCCCAATCGGCCTGTTGACTCCGCAACTCCGATATCCTTGGCACAATACCCACTCTTCTTGGCCCGATGCCCGAGTCCACTACCCGAAGCCTTCTGTCGATACGTCGACCGATCCACCGGCCCGACGTCCAATCTTCTGACATGTTCCTCCGGCACAACATGATTTTCCTACTTTAATTGTCTCATCCTGATCAAAGCATCCTACGTCACTCAAAACGTAGATTACATCATAAACATATATCAAGTGGTTTCATCATCAAAATATGAGATTCAACACCAAGTCCCTACACCAAAGAGGTTAAAAGGAGAAGAGCTTCGGGAGCAATATGCGAAGGGGTTATGTTGGCATTGCGACGAGCCGTAGAGCCGTGAGCATCGCTGTAGTAAAGGAAGACTTCTTATGATTGAACCAATAGAAGAAGACGTCATTGAACATTCAGAAGAGAACATTGAATATAAACAAGATGCGAAAGAAGAGCCACAACCGGCTGACGTTACAGTACACACACTAGCCAGCTACTCAAACCCGCAAACGATGAAAGTTGGAGGCCTTCTAAAACAACAACCGATCACTGTTCTCATCGACACGGGCAGTACTACTAACTTCCTAAATAGTAAGTTTGCTGTTCAGATAGCATTACCTATCGAGAATTGCTGCAGGTTTGATGTTAAGGTCACCGACGGACGGATTTTGAATTGTGATCGTAGGCGCCCGCAGGAGAAACTATTGCTACTGGACCAAGAGATAATTACAGATTTCTTCCTTCTCCCTCTTGATGATTATGAGGCCATACTCAGAATTAAATGGTTGATGACATTAGGTGATATTTCTTGGAATTTTATGCAACTATTTATAAAATTTTATAGTAAGGAGAAACAGGTGATACTGCATGGGAAACGTGAGGGCAACGTAACGATGATTTTCACACAACAAATGGAGAATGTTTTGCATAAAGCATGCAGGGGATTTTTGGTACAACTTGAGCAGCAAATTAAAGGAGAGCCAATAGAATTTGAAGATCCAAACTTATTTCCTTTGCTTGCTGAATTTTCAGATATATTTGACGAGCCGCACAACATACCTCTTACTCATCGGCATGATCATTGTATAATGATTTTTTCAGTCAAATCTCCAGTAAATACTCAGCCATATTGGTATCCACATCTCCAGAAGGATGAAATAGAAAGGATTGTAAAAGAGATGCTCGAAACAGGAGTTATTTGGCTGAGTTGCAACCTCTTCTCTACACCGGTGCTACTTGTACACAAGAAGGACGGAACATGGCGAATATGCGTTGATTACCGAGCTCTCAATGGCATAACCATCAAGGATAAATACCCTATTCCAGTAGTAGATGAATTGCTAGATGAAAGGGAGCACAAATCTTTACAAAGATGGACCTTCGATCCGGGTATTATCAACTACGAGTGTACGAAGAAGTCATACCGAAAATCACCTTTCGAACACACAACAGCCACTACGAATTTTTACTTTCTTCAACAAAAGGTGGGATATCTTGGGCATATCATATCAGAGGAAGGTGTGACGGTGGACCCCTTCAAAATTAAAGTAATGCAAAACTGGCCGACCCCGAGAAACATAAAATTGCTATATGGCTTTCTGGGTTTAACAGGCTACTACCGCAAGTTCATGAAAAACTATGGAAAGATCAGTGCACCACTTACTTCCTTACTAGAAAAAGATATCTTCCAATGGTTGGACAGAGCCTCCGCTGCCTTCGACAAACTTAAGACAGCCATGACGACGACGCCGGTGCTACCACTACCAGATTTCAACCGATCCTTCATTATTGAGGCCGACACATCTGGAGTCAGAATTGGAGCCATTCTCATGCAAGATGGTCAACCACTCGCATACACTAGCAAGGCATTATCTCCCTCCTATCAAAATAAGTCAACATATGATAAGGAGATGCTCGCCATTGTGCGCGCAGCAACGCGGTGGAGACCTTACTTGATTGGTCGACGATTTCAAATTAAAACCGACCAAAAAAGCCTTAAGTACTTTTTGGAGTGAAAGATATCATCCCCTGAGCAGCAAAAATGGGTAACAAAACTTCTTAGATTTGATTATGAAATAACTTACAAAAAGGGGAAAGAGAATGTTCTTGCAGATGCGCTTTCGTAGCTACCCGAGCAAACTGAAGTTTCGGTCATTTTACTTCCAACCAGCAACTTCCTTGAGGATATTAAGATGGAATGGCAGGAAGATTCGGAGACCAGTAAGATACAAAAAAAAATTAGAGGAAGCACCAAGCTCCGTGGCTCATTACAATTGGGACTCAAAAGAATTATGCTATAAGGGACGCATTGTGCTTGTGACAAATTCTACTTGCATCTTCAAGAGCAGATTTTGGATAAAGTTATTCCATATGCATGATACTAAATTGAAAAGGAGTACAACATAGCACCCACAAACCAATAGCCAGACGGAAGTTTTAAATAGGTGCTTGGAGACAGCCCAAAGCCACTCACCAAATATGACTACCCAAAGAGAACTCCAGACCCAGCCAAGTGCCATTATTGATCGACGGATCGTGACTCGACGACGACGACCCACTAATGAAGTGCTAATACAGTGGGCGAACCTACCAATAGAAGATGCCACTTGGGAGAACTATAACGACTTGAAGATCTAATTCTCAGAATTCACGAATCATCAGCCTCGAGGACAAGGCTGATTTGAAGAGGGCGGGTCTGTTAGGACTCTAGCTTGGAGAGTCCTAATTGAGAGGGGCATTCATGTAAAACTATTAGGACTCTAACTAGGAGAGTCCTAATTGAGAGGGACATTCTGTTAGGACTCTAGCTAGGAGAGTCCTAATTGAGAGGGGCATTCATGTAGGAGGTTTTTTCTTAGAGAAGAATTAGGAGTTGTAAGGGAATAGGAGTCTTGAGTAGGAGTCCTATTAGGAGTTGGTTAGAAGTAAGAGTCTTAAGTAGGAGTTATATTAGGAGTTAGGGTTTAGAAGCCCTATAAATAGCCATGTATTCTTTCTCTTTTCTTAAGCAATAGATGAATCTTTTCTGCAGCATTTGAGCAGCAACTTGGAGGGAGGAACCCTATAGAGTTCCAAGGAGGCCGATCCCCTAAAGAGATCAACCCCAAGTTTAGAATCTGTAAGGGTTCTAACATAGACGCCAGTGACCTCGTCGGAGGAGGAAGCCGAAAGTGGATGTAGGTCACGTTTGACCAAACCACTCTAAAATCTGGTTTGCATTTCCTTCGTGCTATTTATCTTAACTGCAAACTGCCTTCCTTACTTTACTTCAAATACATTTCTGTAAGCTTTCAAAGTTATTATATGCACGAAATGACTTTTATGTCGGAATCGGATTTCAACGTACGAATGAAGTTTTAATCGTCGAAAGTTTTCCGCTGCACTAATTCACCCCCCCCACCCCCTCTTAGTGCTCTTGATCCTAACAAGTATGGTATAGTACCGGTGTACCGAGCGATACACCAGGGCATACCGAGCGGTACATCAAGGTGTAGCACCGCTACAGTGTAATACTATAATACTGTAGCATGTTTCGTCCGGTACCGGACGGTCTGCGTACTGATATGTCATCGGACCGGTACATACCACCCGTATCGGACGATACCATTCCGTATTGCATATCATAATTTAAATAATCTTATAGCTTGCCTACACAAAGGGACTAAAATTTGTATTTAAAGTACACTTGTTTCAATCCACAGACTCGTGGAGCTTTTTTTCTGGTGGCAAATAAAACAGCCTCATCAGAGGTTCGAAGTACCATTTTATTGGAGACATAACACTGTCGCTTACTAGGATTAAGTCATACCTGAGAAAATAGAAACACCTTGATGGTTCTGTGCCCATGAAAATCTGAAATATAACCAACACCAAAAAAGAAAACAGCATAAATATTTGGGTTATTGCAGGAGATGTACCAGTGGTCATGAACATTTAGAAGTAGCAATTTTGTATGATATGCTGGAAAACTAAGCTTGAAGAGCTGTCTGATATGATCTAAGATCTTAATATATGAAATTTCTAGATATTGGGATTAGTTTTTTTATACGTCCAAAACTAAAATAATTATGTTAAGAGCTTTTTAATTTTATCCTCATCTGTTAATTTGAAATGTAGATCATGTTTCATCTCTACTTTTCAAAATTTAATCTTAGACGTCATATCTATCAACACTTTAAGCAAGAGTTCTTCAATCTATGCCTGCTTGGTGCATCTCATGTTTTATCACAACACATGCGGATTTGATGTTCCACGGAATCGGCAAAGCAATATTTGATGTGCTGGCCAATATATGCATCATCATCTATGTGTGCATCATCTGAATGGGCATGCATTTATGGCAGACAGATCAGTGATAAGCATTGTCCATTTACATCTAATATACCAACAGTAATAATTAGTTAATTATATCACCCACCAAAATTTTTGGAATATAATTTCTGGAAAGCACAACGAGGATCACATTCTTAGAATTACTTAATATTCTTGAAGGCAATATAGTAAGAAATCACATCCCAAACAATTTTTATCATCGAATAAGAGAAGTGCAACAAACTATGTATGTCAAGATTGAATCCTATGTAAATCGTATCAACTTCGGGCGACCTTGTTCTTTCTTGTGCTTTCCCAACTAAGAATCCTATGTAAATGGTATCCTTCCTCAACTAGCCAAAATTACTCACCACAGTGGAATTTTAGGTTAGAAATACAAATGTTCATTCAATTACTTGGAATCTGAGATTCTTACTTTTCTTCCAATATCATGAACTCCTAAGATCCAATGTTCTTTTTTGTGCCTTGTCTAGCATTACTTTCGCATTTCCATCACATCTCCTACTTGTATCTTTATGACTCAATTCCCTAGGCTTATTGTTATTTTACTTAAGCTTCTCGATCTCGAAATGTATTGGCACCTATCAAATGCTAATTCTGCTGGTACACTTATCAAATGTTTTAACTAAAATGATTTGTAACCAGCCAATTTGGAAATTATATATCATTAATTGAGTAGCCATTCTGCAGTCCTAAATGACTCGCTTGAATTTGTAACCAGCCTCTTCAGCACACAGGGGAAGAGAGGTTGAAAGGCTACAGTTTCTTGTATAAGCTTAAAAAGAAAAGAGAGATGAATATGTTTAAAGCATAATGAAGCCAAAAAAATGCTAGCATAGTAATCTATTTAATTGTCAGTTTTCTGGCAAGTTCAGAAATAAAATCAATTTGAAAGCATTAATGGATTATAACACTTTTCTAAGTAACTGGATCCATAAAGGATGGGTGTAAATCATTTTATGACAATTGGACCTTGACACTACATTCCATGTGGAACTGACCTCGCTCTTGATGTCCAAAGTCTGCACCACCTTAGGGAATTATGATTGTTATGCAAGAACCAGCTGGGACTAACCAAAAGGACTATTTCAGGCATAAAATCATTCTAGCAAAAACCAAATACATCATTAAGCATTAATCTCATATAAACATATCTCATAGAACTTCTAACTCATTTATATTTGATTTCATGCAACTGTAATTTTTCTTATTTTTATAATTTACTTTTTTTTCTTATGCTTCGACGTACAAAAGAGGCTAGAACACTCTAATGCATTCTGATAAATTAATAAATTGAGTTCTTTCTCTATATTATTTTTTCAATGGAATCTCTACGTGCGAGTAGTATGGAGGTGCGAGACCTTTATCCAACGAGTTTTTTCCTTAAGTCAGAGAGAATCTGATGATTATATATATTTTTTACTATCTTGACATTATTATGAGGGCAGCCTTAGTATAATGGTAAGATTGCACATCTACAACATAGAAAATCAGGATTTGAGTCACATAAATAGTCTCTTTAAATATTAAACGTAAGATAAACCCTACATTGGTGTGAGCCTCATGCACTTGGTAAACCCTTTATCTTATCATTATTATCATTTTTTCCCCTCTTTTCAGTCTTCTAAATCTACTACTCTTACATCAGATTTGGTATTAGAGCTTTTGAGTTAGCCAAGTTATTTAATCATCAAAATCGATTCATACATCAATTATATGAACTCCAGGCGAGTTCCTATGCAACAAAAGTGTATGATACGAAACCAATTCAATATTATCGGTTATTGAATAAATTTAATTAATCTAGAGGTATTTTGCATATGTTATAAGTTGCCACATAATAATATCTAGATAAAAACAAATAAAAAAATTCAAACTTGATTAAAGATTATAATCAAGAATGAAAGTCTATCAATATAGAAGATCTTAAAGATTCATCTAAATGAAGATAAAACATTATCAATCAAAAATATCATAAAAAATGAAAGATTATTCTTCAAATTAGATTAAAAATGTTATCTACTTCAAAGGAAAAGGAGATTATATATTTGACTCATAATTTTATTTATTTCTATATTTTTCTTTTTTTTCTTATACTTCAACACATAAAAAGGGCAAGAACACTATAACATCAGAGGATGAATGAAAATCTTTATGTTCGAGAGGTATGGAGGTCGAGATCTTCATCTTGGGAGTTCACTCTTTGAGCAATAATTATTTTTTTTCTATTATCTTATCATTATTATCATTCTTTTCCTTTTTTTCTCATCCTCAATTATAAAAAAAAAAAAATCTGTTGCTACTTATCTTACATCAAACAGTAACATAATAGGATCTAGTCTACAGAATTGCTGCCCATATTCCATATATTTGACCATTTGAGAAGGATAGAAAGAACATCCTTGGTGTTCTTCTATCCTATTTGGGCTTCTCCTCGCAAGATCCAATATGAATATACTATCATAGTATCATATTAGCCAACAACAATTGTGGATAACTTTTGAAGAAAAAAGCTACAGATAACTTGTTAGATCTAGCCCCACGATATTTACCAAAGGGTAATTTTGACAACACAACAAAGACAATAAAGCGGAAATAATAAAAGCGACAAGAACAAACAAAACTCCAGAACACCAGATATACGTGGTTCGGTCAAATGACTTTGACCTACATCCACGGAAGAAAGAGGAGCAAATTACTATTATAAAAGAGGGACACTTACAAATGCCTTAGGAAATGTTCCTAAGCCATAAAACACCTTCAGCTTCCTAAACAAGAAGACTTCAAACCATAAGCAGGTTTTCTTGTGATGCCTGCTGTACTTCTTGTGGTGTGTCTAACATCAAAGCTCAGGCCCTTATTTATAGTTTCCAGACGAGACGACAAGTCTGATTTTCCCGATGTGGGACTATGGGACTTGCCAAACTAACAAATCTCCACCTTGGCATGTCCCAACAAAACTTGCTCCACCTTCTTCACAAAAGCCCCAACGGGCAATCACCAACAATGAACATCAACCAAGTCCAATCACTGCTTGAACTTATAAACCGGAACATGCTTCGTAAGCATATCAACTGGATTGTCCTTCGTATAAATTTTCTGAACAAGGACCTTTCCCTCAGCAATCAACCACTTAGCGGAATTATCAAAAGAAACTGCATATGAGTAGGAAGTAGGCTCACCAACTTCACTTGTCTCTTTTGCAACAGACAAAGCATATGCAACCAAATTTGCATATCTTTGTGGTGGTCGAATATCTCTCCGTGGTCTATCCTTGGCTATGGAATATTGCTCTTCCTCTGGATCATCTGCATCAGTAGACTCGGGACCACCTACTGGCATTCTTTGAGTAGAAGAGTTCGACTTAGAAGAATCTGAACTACCAATCTCAAGCTCCACCTGCTTCTGCGCACTATCATTTGTACAACTAGTAGATTCCTCTTTAGAAGATAGCATAGATAATTCATCAAAAGTAACATCTCTACTGATTATAAATTTTGGGGATTTGGGATCAGGACACCATAATCTGTATCCTTTCACCCCAGAAGCATACCCAAGGAAAATGCACTTTTTAGCCCGAGGCTCTAATTTTCCTTCATTTACATGCATGTAAGCTGGGCACCCAAAAATTTTAAAATCAGAATAATCAGCAGGAGTACCTGACCAAACTTCCTCTGGAGTTTTAAAGTTAAGTGCTGCAGAAGGAGCACGGTTGACAACGTAACAGGCCATATTAATTTCCTCTGCCCAAAAGTCTTTTGTCAACCCTGCATTTGAGATCATACACCTCGCTCTCTCCAAGAGTGTTCTATTCATACGTTCAGCCACACCATTTTGCTGAGGTGTCATCCTAACAGTGCGATGCCGAACGATTCCTTCATTTTTGCAGAATTCTTCAAAGTCACCTTCACAAAATTCCATGCCATTATCTGTTCGAAGCCGCTTAATCTGTTTACATGTTTGCTTCTCAATCAAAGCCTTCCATTGTTTAAAGGTTAGAAAAACATCATTTTTATGCTTCAGAAAATAAACCCAAACATTCCTGGAATAATCATCAATGAAAGTCAACATATACCTAGCACCACCCTTAGACTGAACTTGAGCTGGACCCCAAAGGTCTGAATGAATATTGTCAAGAGTACCTTTCGTTTTGTGAACTGCCGGAGAATTGAAGCTGACTCTTTTCTGCTTTCCAGAAATGCAGTGTTCACAAAAGTCCAGTGGCCCAGTACTCTGTCCGCAAAGTAGACCTCTTTTGCTCAATATGCTCAAACCTTTTTCGCTCATATGACCCAAACGCATATGCCATAATTTGGTGATGTCAGAATCAGACAATGATGATGACGAAACTGCAACCGAACCTGTGACAGTAGTTCCCTGCAGAATATACAAGCTACCAGACCTACAAGCTTTCATAACAACAAGGGCATTTCTAGAAACTTTCATAACTCCACCTTCAGCTGTGTATTTACACCCAAGGGCCTCTAGGGTGCCTAAAGAGATGAGATTCTTTTTCAAATCAGGAACATGTCTAACATTAGTGAGCGTCCTCACAATACCATCATGCATTTTAATTCGGATTGTTCCTCTACCAACAACATCACATGCGGCATTATTGCCCATCAAAACAATTCCACCATTACAAGATTCATATGTGGAAAACAAATCCCTATTGGGACACATGTGATAAGAACAACCTGAATCTAAAATCCATTCATTTTTAGACTTTGTCCTGTCATCAATAGCAAAGAAAATATTTCCAAAATTCTCATCAGATGCTACACTAGCTTCAGCGGATTCAATAGTTTTCTCAACAAATTTTTTCTTTTGCTTTAATTTATTTTTCAATTTAAAGCAATCAGATTTAATGTGCCCCATTTTATGACAATATCTGCATTCCAAATTTCTATGTCTGGATTTAGATCTAGATTTAGATCTACTACTGTCAAATTCTCTTTTATCCATTCTTCCCCTAACAACCAGACCCTCAGCCTGATTCTCTCTACTTTCCCCAGTGATATTCTTGTCTATCTGCTCCTTAGATTTCAGTGCAGATTTAATTTCTTGATAAGAAACTGTTTCTTTTCCATAAATCAAAGTATCACGGAAATGCTTAAAAGATTGGGGAAGAGAACACAAGAGCAACAAAGCCTTATCCTCATCATCAATTTTTGCATCTATATTCTCCAAATCCATAACCAAAGAATCAAACTTATCAAGATGCGAGAGTATAGATGTACCTTCAGCCATCCGAAGCATATATAGTCTCTGCTTCAAGTAGAGACGATTCTCCACTGTCCTCTTCATGTACAAGGCTTTAAGCTTGTCCCACATGCTCTTAGCCGTAGTATCTGTAGCTACCTCCCGTAAAACCTCGTCAGAGAGATTTAGAATGATGCTGGATCGGGCCTTCTTATCCATACCCGCAAGATCTTCCTTTGACGTACCATCTGGAATGTTCTCAGCACCCTGAAGTGCCAAATCAACTCCGTCTTGAACCAGAATGACCTCCATCTTGAGTTGCCACATGCCGAAGTTGACATTTCTGTCGAATTTCTCGACAACAATCTTTATTATTGTCATCTTTGCCAAAAGATCCCAGAACCAGGCTCTGATACCAGTTTGTTAGAGCTAGCCCCAGGATATTTACCAAAGGGTAATTTTGGCAACACAACAAAGACAATAAAGCGGAAATAATAAAAGCGACAAGAACAAACAAAACTCCAGAACACCAGATATACGTGGTTCGGTCAAATGACTTTGACCTACATCCACGGAAGAAAGAGGAGCAAATTACTATTATAAAAGAGGGACACTTACAAATGCCTTGGGAAATGTTCCTAGGCCATAAAACACCTTCAGCTTCCTAAACAAGAAGACTTTAAACCATAAGTAGGTTTTCTTGTGATGCCTGCTGTACTTCTTGTGGTGTGTCTAACATCAAAGCTCAGGCCCTTATTTATAGTTTCCAGGCGAGACGACAAGTCTGATTTTTCCGATGTGGGACTATGGGACTTGCCAAACTAACATAACTTTCTACGGATGTTCCTCAATCATAACTACCAACAAATTTGACCTTTTCCAAATTCCAAAACACAAGTCAACTATTACACTTCCAGATGTTTTTATGAAAATTGTTTAGGTTTACTAATAAATAAATATAGATCGAATTACTTTTATTCGTCCCCAAGAGCCACGTCAATGTGCATCCAGAAAGGCCATTAACAAACATTTTTGTGAGAACTTCTATGTTTAAGACATTACAAGGGCTAACATAAATTGGTTTAGCAGTAACTCAAAATCAATGAATACATGGAACCATGAGGCAATACCAGATTTTTTCTAGGACTGGCTTTAACTGTTTAAAAGGCATAAAAACAAAGAGACTCAATTGCGTAAGCATTCCTTATCTACACCAAGGGAAGCAAGCATTCCTTATTTTAGGACTCCGAACTACAAAAAACATAGGATACTTACAAAGTTCCTGCACCTGCTGGAGCAACAGCTTTAAACAGGGATAGAGCAGTCACAGCCATCCCATTTGCAGCACCTCTTTTATGTTGAGACTGCCAATAAGGTTTTTTTGGTCAATATAATTATGTTCTCCACAGTTCATTTTGTCTAAATTAACACAAAATAATACATATCAATCAAGTAGAGATATTAGAAATTACCACAGCGTTGTTCATAAGAATATTCAATCCAATGGTGATGGTTGACTGAGTACATCAAACAGATGCAAATTAGAACATTTCTTAATAAGTAGCAGGCAGGACCAATGTACCTTTCTAATAAAAACAGTTTCAACTTTCAACCATTGTTCTGAATCAACACCAAGAAGTTACACACACATTCAATGTTGCACGACAGAAGGGAATGCAAACGGCACTGTATATCCAGATGCAATTGAGGATATTGATGCTTATTATGGAGATAAATTGTGCAGCAATGGAGGTTGATAACTTAATTTTTTTCACAAATTTAATCTGGAAATGAAAGATAACCACTTTGGTCCAAGGTTGTTTATCTTTAATAAAGCTGCAGAATACAGTGTGTTCTTAATTTTGACAGATATATTGAAGGTCAAAGGTAGATCCTATGTGAGAGAAATAAGATCAATTAAGAAGATGGGTCAAATTGATATACAGCTGCAACCAACATACAGTCAGTTAGAAATGTGCCAGTGCAAAGTCTGATAAGCTTTTTGATGCTTTGGCCACAAGTAACACAATAAAAAACACTCACCCACTTTACAAGCAATAAAAATGGTTGAGTTAAGACTGGTACTCACAGAGAAAATACTCCTCAATAAAGATGCACAATTTACTGTCAATTTCAAGTCAAGTCCAGATAGCTTTGCCATATATGGGTAACTTGCAAGCAATGGCATCAATAGCACCTACAAACAAGTGCATAGAATCCACATAAGAAAAGGCAAATTGATCATAATATCAAAGGAATAGAAAACGGGGAAAAAGAAGTCCGTAGCATACCGCTACCACACGGGTGAAATTAATTGGTCCCAGATGTTTCGCAATACATGGGAAAAAAACTAATTGATAAACCAGAAGGCTGATACCTAATACCAAATGTTAAGCAGCATCAGATTCTGTAATGATAACTTTCAAAATGGATAGAAAAGATGCTTAAAGAATAGTACTAACAGTCATGCATGTATCCAAGTCCATGGCATGCCTACTAAATTCATTTATCATAAAAAAAGTCAGTCAACTTCATTGAGATCATCTTCATGTCACAGCTTAACTGATAGACTATATTTGATAGGCAAAGAAGCCAAGACATGCAATCAGTACAATCTCAAGAGGCTCTAGTCAAAATCAAGTGCATATGGGAATGCAATGATCAGGCTTTGGTCAACATAATTCAAGTTTTATCTCATATCTGGCTAGCACCGTAATCAGCTTTTTATTATTTGACTGATTAAGCAGCCTACTAGATCTGAAAAGAAAGTATTCATGGTCCAGTAATCTTGTTTAACCAGTGGAATATAAATTTACATTAATTATCCAGTTAACAATATGCAGCTTTATAGTTGATAAAATAATACATATATCTTCCTTTTGCAAATTTCATCTGAGTCTTCGCAAACAGAAGGCAATTATCCAAGTTGACAACATCAGATAGATACCGAGGGGAACTTCAATAAGACAAAGAAGTACTAATCAATGGTATATGTAAATAAGAAGAGGCAATCAAAATTTAAGTAAAATCTGTACAGCCTTCACTGCAAAAGTCCTTTTCTCTCTGACCAAGAGGCTGCAGAGCAGTTAATATTTAATTATTTAACCTCATATATCAGTCATCTAAAAAATTTTAAGAATTGAGGTACCCGAGATTGCGAGCACCGATCCAACTTCCTGAGATGAAAAGCCAAGTCCTCCATAACTTTTATTGCTCACAGCCCATAGAGAGAATATCTGTAAACGGATGATGACAACCAAAGAAAAGTGAAGCAGGGAGGGAAAAAATTATATTTCAATGGAAGCACCAGCACTTTCTTTAAAAGAACACAAAATCACCAAATATTAGCAAAAAAAATTTCCATAAATACAACTACTAGTGAAAGAACATCCTAGTCAAAGGTCATATGAACTCCATACTAATGGTAGGACATTATTCACATAAGCATGACAGTTGAACTTTTAGACAGAATAATGCAACTCTATGAGATGCTGAAAATGTGACATCAATTAAAAGTACTACAATTGTGTGATCAAATATACAGTATTACCTCAGTATAAGCTGTACTTTGAAGTCCAAAAATACAATACAGAACAATTGATGACATCAACAGCCTATTCCTCAATATACTTTGTTCAGAGAACCATCTTCTTTGTTTAGTTTCTCTACCATATCCTTTCAAGTTAGGACAATGTGGTGGTGCCTCCGTGACTTCAATAGGTTCATACTCCAGGCTACATTCACTGTGCATGTGCATAGTTTCCTAGAAAACAAAAAGATTTTAGAAAAAATAGATTTAATGCAGTAGGTTCTCTGGTTTAATTAATTGAAACAAAAGAAATTAAATCTTCTTATGCAATTTACTGATTCAGTTATTGTCATGCCTATGTAGGATTTGTTGGGACCTGAATGAGATTTGTCAACATGAGGTATCCATACTGTTTATGACTTGTTTCTATAAAAAGAATGAACTTGAATGGAAATATTTTTTGCTTAAATAGAGAAAACAAATGTTGTTTTGTGGCACAGAACATGTACCAATAGCTTGTTGACGCAGCACAATTTTGTATTGTGCCTATTAATATGATTTTGTACCATACTCATAAGTGTACATAAAAAACTGGCACACCAATTATAACCCACGACACCCCTAGCTCAAGTCGGCATTGTACATGCTGATACTATTAGGATCTTAATGGTACGAACGGGGATGAATTAGTATTTTGGTAAATTTAAACTAACATTAAAATTTGATAGAGAAAAACCAATTATAGAGTGAGTAAGAATAGCATGTAAAGTGAATGATCATAAGCAAAAGTCACAGGCAAGAGAAAGGATGCAAATCAATTTATAATAGTTTGGTCTTATTGACCTATGTCTACTCCTAATTTCCCTTCCCTTGATGTCATCAACTTTTATTACTGATCTTTTTTCTAATAGATGAAGATCAACTATCCTTATTATAACTTTCTCCTTTTTCAAGTTTTTTAAAGAACCTTCACATTTACTCTTTTACGAGAAACCTCACTCGTAACACTTAATATCACAATGATATTTAAGAGAAAGGAGACTCAAATAATCCTCAAAGAGAGAGATACAATAATTCACAATCTCAGGAATTGATGCTCCATCAACCAAGCTCAAGTAGGGTATTTATAGCTCTCCTAAAATGCTTCTAAAATAAAGTCAAAACTCAAATTCCTAATATTTAGATAGAACATTATTCCTGACATTCAAATTCCTCAAGAATTCCTAAACGATAAAACGTTATTCACCTCTTTTGTATTATTTTTTGCTGACTAATAATGGTGAACTAGAATGTTATAACGAAGCAATTCACATTGAAGATTCAATCAATTGGAGTCTACGATGAAAGACAAGATGGACTCACTCATGTCAAATCAGACATGGGAGTTGACTGAAGTCACCGAACTACCTAAAAGAAAAAAATCTTTACCTAACAAGTGAGGTTATACGATCAAAGAAAAACTTGATGGAAGTAAATGTTACAAAGCAAGATCGGTGGTTAAAGGATTTCAGCAAAGAATGCATAGACTACATTGAGATTTTCTTTCCAGTAATGAAGTTAACAACTATTTAATTAATATTGAAAATTATAGTCGTAGAGAATTTACATGTTGAATAGTTAGATGTAAAGACAAGTTTTCATTATGGTGATTTGGAGGAAAAAATTTATATGAGACAATCGTAGGGCTTCATGATAGTAGACAAAGAAAGCATGGCGTGTAAGCTAAGGAAGAGTTTGTACGAGCTGAAATGGACTCCAACGTAGTGATACAAGAAGTTGGATGATTACACGCAACGTTCGCTATACTGTATCATACCGGCATTTCGACTCGGGCTCGGTACGGTATGGTACCGGTGTACCGGGCGATACATCAGGGCATTCCGAGCGGTACACCCTGGTGTACCGAACAATTTTTTATTTTTTTTTCATACTGTAGCAGTGCTACAGTATAGTAATGTAGCACTGTAACAGTACCGGGTGGTTCGCGTACCGGTAACCTGTTGGACCGGTACGTACCGCTCGATACGGGCGGTACGCTTCGGTATGACGGACCTTGATTACACGAGTAGCAATGGTTTTACAAAATGTAAAGTGAGAACCGTCAAAAAAAAGTTTGCAAGTTCAAACATGCAAGAGATAAAAAATTTAAAGTGAGAATTGTCAAAAAAAAAAATTGCAATGAAAGATTTGAGTGCTACGACATAGACTATCATAAGCATACTAGATTAATAAAGTATTATCTTGATTCAACATGAAAAATGCCAATGAGCAGCCCTTTAGTTGACCATTTCAAACTTTCAAAAGAACAGTCACTGAAGACTGAGGAAGAACATGGACATATGCAGAAAGTTCCTTATGCCTCGACTATTGGAAGTTTGATATTTACTATGGTTTGTACTAGGTTAGACATCGCATAACTAGTGGGAGTGGTGAGTAGATACATGAATAACCTTGACAAGATGCATTAGGAAAGCAATTAAATGGATCCTTAAATATCTACAAGGTACCACACAGATGATACTCTATTTTAAAGGTGAACTGACATTAGAAGGTTATATTTGTTGAATCTCGGATTTTGATGATGAAACCAATTGATAGTGTTTATCTGATCTGTGTTATAAGTGACACAGGAAGCTTCGATCAGGGAGAGACAATTAAAGCAAGGAAGAATCATGTTAGGCCGGAGTGGAACATGTCAGAAGATTGGAAGTCGAGCCGGAGGATCGGTCGACGTATCGACAGAAGGCCTCGGGCCATGGGATCGAGCATCGAGCCAAGAAGAGCGAAATTTATGCCAAGAAATTGCGGAGGTCAACTGGCCGATTGGGCAATAGGCTACAAGAGAGGACGATGCACCGAAGAATCGAACGAGGCGTCGATGAACCAATGATATGCCGGACAACATTTGATTAGCTTATTAATAATTTTCTAGATCGAAGTAGGTTTTAAGTGTGTAGGATTAACTACGATAGCGATCAAGGCATAAAGCAAAATGAAGTCCCGGAGTCAAGAACGAGATTTCTTTGGGAGTTCGAGAGTTCGTCGGAAGTTCTACCGGAATTGACCGAGAAGTCTATGAGCTTGCCAAAGAAGCTCGTCGAAACTCGCCAAGAAGATCGTCGTGAAGTCTAGGAGCTTGCTGAGAGTCCATTGGAACATTGTCAAGAGATCGTCGGAAGATCGCCAGAAGAAACCTAGACTTACCAGACTTACTTAGCTTAGTGTATGCCTTATAATTCGTAGTTAGCACATAATTGGGTTGAAATTAGGCTAACTCAATTAGGGGCCAATTGGGCCCAAGTTTGGGCTGTGTTGGTCCAAGTGAAAGGCCCAAACAGTGACCCAACAAGTGGTACCGTCAGTGGCTTAGTCTACGAGACATAGTCTCCGAGACTATGTTAGGTTATAGTATCGCTAGATTGGGCGGTGATACCGCCCAGTGTTGGTGCTGCAAGTGGTGGTACCGCCCAGCACAGGCAGTGGCATCGCCAGTACCCTGAAAACCGGGGATGAGACATTTTTAGGCTCCAAGTTTGAATCCACTTGAGGCCTATAATTACCCCTCTCATCCTTGGTTAACACACACAATAATTAAGAGTAAAAAAGAAGAAAAACTCTGCTGTACTCTTGTGAGAACTCTTCTAAAAGCTCTAAGTGTTAGTGTAGTTTAAGAGAGTAGTAAGTTGGGGTGTAAAGGTTCTCTCCCAAGCCTACAAAAGGATAATAGAGTTGTAAGGAGGTTGATCTTCGCCTGTTGAAGAAAATCGTTGGTGGATGCTGGTGGCCTCGATGGAAGAGGAATCGATGGAGTGGATGTAGGTCACGATGACCGAACCACTATAAATCGATTTGCATTTCTGTTTTGTTATTTATCTTTATTGCAATCTATTTTACATTGCAAACTGATTTCTTACTCTCACTACGCTCTCATACGCTTTCAAGTTAACATCTTTCGAGATCGATTTTAATCGTATAAAAAGATTTTTTAAACCGACGTAATTTTTCCGCAGCACTAATTCACTCCCCCTTCTTAGTGCCAACTCAATCCTAATAGTTGGTATCAGAGCCATGTTATTTTATATTTGGTTTAACACCAAAGAGAAATGACTATTTTCGACTTTCAAGAGGGCTTTTCTATCATTTGTCCTCCCATGTTCAATGGGATGAACTACACATATTGGAAAACTCGAATGAGAATTTTCTTGTTTTTGTTGAATCTCGATTTATGAAATATAGTTGAATTTGATTTTGAGAAGTCTTCCAAACCAATAAACGAATGGAATAATTTGGAAAAGAAGACTTTCTCTTTAAATGCTAAGGCTATGAATGTCTTATTTTGTGCCTTAGATAAAAATGAATTTAATCGTGTTTCTATTTATGAAACGACTTTTGATATTTGACACATACTCGAAATCACTCATGAAGGCACAAAAAGAGTTAAAGAGTCTAAAGTCAATCTTTTAATGCATGATTTTGAACTATTTCGAATGAAGCCAAGTGAAACCATTGTTGACATGTACACTCATTTTACGGATGTCGTCAATGACTTAAAAGCTCTTGGCAAATGTTTTTCGAATCTTGAACTTGTTAATAAAGTTTTACGATCATTTTCTAAAAATTGGGATCCTAAAGTAACGGCTATTCAAGAGACCAAGGATTTGAATAATTTTCCTCTCAAAGAACTTATTAGGTCTTTGATGACCTACGAAATGACTTATATGGCACATGACGAACTTGAGAACAACCTTCCAAAGAATATGAAGGATTTTGCACTTAGAATAAAAGAAGATCACTCGAGCGAAAGTTCAAGTGATGATGAACTTGAACATCTCATAACAAAGCTTAAAAAGTTCATGAATCAAGAATCAAAGAATAAAAACAAACTTAAAAGGAACACATCTACTTACTATGAATGCAAAAAACCGAGTCACTCCAAAGATGAGTATATTAAACTGAATAAGAAGTTGCCAAAGAAAAAATCGAGCACATCCGAAGACGAGGAGCATACCAACAAGGGCAATGTGGCGAACTGCGCTTTGACAGCTTTCGTCAACGAGGTAAACAACTCAAACGAAACCCCTTTACTTTATTTCAAAAATACATAATGCTTTTTATGAGTTATTTTTAAATTTAAAAATAAATAAAAAAAAAATTATTGGGATCATGCTAGTTATTTTCAAAATGATAATGACAATTGTATGTTTTATGAAAATATAATAAAATATTAGATATAAATATAATGCTTGTATACCAAATAAGATTAATCTTATGTATGTTCTTAAGAAGCAATAATGTGTATTTTGATGATTTTCATATAGCTTTTTTATTTTGATTAAAGATGCCTTATATTCAATAAAACCATGCTTGATGATCTAATAATGCATAATGAACATGCTTAATGAATTTATATTTTAAAATTATACATAATGATTCTTGTGATTTATGGATTACTGATCTTTGTCGTAATGAAAGTTGCTTTTTCAGTTTTAAATAAGATAGATGGTTTTCATATGAAAAACTTGAGCATACTTATATGAAATCAAGTACATAAAATGAAACATATAAAAAGAAAAATGTATTATCGTTGAAATTAAAATGATAAATCAAATCTCTTATTTAAAGAAGCCCAATGTTTAATGAGTTATATTTTTTGTTATGATGATTTTGATGATGAAATTTATTTTTCTGGTTTAAACGATGATATTCCTTTATATTCATGAAGTATATCTCATCACCAAATTTTTCTTGTTATCCTTCATATGATGATATGAAATTATGCAATACTCATGATATTATGTTGATACATACAAATGAGAAGTTACGATCATGCATGGTAGGATGTAATATAATTTGATAAATTGATATCATCATGATGTGAAATATCTATGATTTGGAATGATGCATGCAATACTTATGACTTTATTATCATGATGTATTGCATATGATGTGAATCATGATTAAGATTGCTTTGACTTGAATTCAATTTAAATTCAAGGTTTATCTCAATTATAGCATATTGCAATAAGAATAACACTTTAACTTTGTCATAATTTGAAAATTGATATAAAGGAAAATAAATTACACCATTGTTTTATTATTCCCCTCATTTTGCCAATGACAAAGGAGGAGAAAGAATTACTAGTGTGCATATCTCAAAAGAGAAAGATTTGCTAGCTTGTACAATTGAAGAAGATGTAAAAACATGCTAGGTTGCTCATCTCAAAAGAGACACAAATATTGCTAACTTGCATATTTCAAGAAAGAAAAGTTGCTTTCTTAGACATCTCAAATATTACTAGCTTATATTTTCTAAAATTATGTAAAAATTTGCTAGCTTGCATAATGTAAAACTTGCTAGAATTGCTAACTTGAACATTGCAAAGGAAGTAAAAATTGCACTTCTCAAAAGAGTAGAAAGAACTCACTAGCTTGCATATTCTAAAGTGATAGGAAATTTGCTAAATTCCAAGCTTATATCTCTAAATCTTGAAAGTTGCATTTCTCCTTTTTGTTGATAACGAAAGGGGAGAAGGTATAATGATAATCATGTACTTGAATATTTTAATTATGTATAATTTTATGATGATATGTTGCTTGGATTTTTGAATTCAAGAGTTCCATTAATATGACATATTGATATATGGAGTTAAGGTTAACTCCATCATCAATCGGTTGTCATCATCAAAAAATGGGAGATTGGTGAATCTCGGATTTTGATAATAAAACCAATTGATAGTGTTTATCTAATCTGCATTTTGAGTGGCACAAGAAACTTCGATCAGGGAGAGACAATTAAAGCAGAAAGAGATAATTAAAGCAGGAAGAATCATGTTGGGCCGGAGTAAAACATGTCAAAAGATTGGACGTTGAGCCAGAGGATTGGTCGACGTATCGACAGAAGGCCTCGGGCCATGGGATAAAGTATCGGGCCAAGAAGAGCAAAAATTACGCTAAGGAAATCGGATTTGGGGAGGTTAACTGACCGATTGGGCAATAGGCCACAAGAGAGGACGATGCATCGAAGAATCGAATGAGGCGTCGATGAACCAATGACATGCCGAACAACATTTGATTAGCTTAGTAATAATTATCTAGATCAAAGAAGGTTTTAAGTGTGTAGAATTAACTACGATAGCGATCAAAGCATAAAGCAAAATGAAGTCTTGGAGTCAAGAACGAGATTTCGTTGGGAGTTCGAGAGTTCATCAGAAGTTCTACCGGAATTGACCAAGAAGTCTAGGAGTTTGCCAAAGAAGCTTGTCGGAACTCGCCAAGAAGATCGTCGTAAAGTCCAGGAGCTTGTCGGGAGTCCATTGGAACATTATCGAGAGATCGTTGGAAGTTCGCCGGAAGATCGCCGGAAGAAACCTAGATGTACCGGACTTATTTAGCTTAGTGTATGCCTTAAAATTCATAGTTAGCACATAATTGGGTTAGAATTGGGCCAACTCAATTAGGGGCCAATTAGGCCCAATTTTGGGCTATGTTGGGTCAAGTGAAAGGCCCAAACAGTGACCCAACATGTGGTACCATCGGTAGCTCAGTCTATGAGGTACAGTATCCGAGACTGTATCAGGCGATGGTACCGCCAGACGGGGCGGTGGTATCACCCACTGTCAGGCGGTGGTACTACCAGTCTGGGCGGTGGTACCGCCCAGACACAATCTTCTAGGTTGTGGCACTGCCAGACTGGGCAGTGGTACTGCCTAGTGTTAGTGCTACAGGCGGTGGTACCGTCAGTACCCAAAAACCGGGGATGAGACATTTTTAGGCTCCAAGTTTGAATCCACTTGAGGCCTATAAATACCCCTCTCATCCCTGATTAAGACACACAAGAATTAAGAGCAAAAAAGAAGAAAAACTCTATTGTAATCTTATAAGAACTCTTCTAAAAGCTCTTAGTGTATTGTAGTTTAAGAGAGGAATAAGTGGGGGTGTAAAGGTTCCCTCCTGAGTAAGGATAATAGAGTTGTAAGAAAGAGGTTGATCTTCACATATTGAAGAAAGATCGTTAGTGGATGCCGATGGCCTCAACGGAATAGGAATCGATAGAGTAGATATAGGTCATGATGACCGAACCACTATAAATCGGTTTGTATTTCTGTTTTATTATTTACCTTTATTGCAATCTACTTTACATTACAAACTGATTTCTTACTCTCACTACGCTCTCATACGCTTTTAAGTTAACATTTTCCAAGATCGGTTTTAATCGTATGAAAAGATTTTTTGAACCGACGTAATTTTTTTGCTGCACTAATTCACTCCCTCTTAGTGCCGACTCAATCCTAACAATATTGATATAGACTTAATTGGAAACAATGACAACCGAAAGAGCATTACATATACTCTTGGAGGTACAAGCGAGATGTCATGGACAAACTTCTAAACATTATGTTTAATCTTATATATGTCAGTGTCTTTTGGTATGTTCATGCTTTGCACAGCATATAAAGGAATAGTCGAATGCTTAATAATCCTATTTTAGTTGGGTTTGGTGGCCGCTTTAGGCTTGTAAATAAAGGTTGTGTCATGTGGACACTTGTGAGAGATATTTGGTCTGTAGTGGACCATTTTGACCCTTTGTTGTGCAACTGTTCAGAGCTTGTAAAGTCTGTTTGTAATTTGCATTGTCTATGAAGTGTTTCCTGGAATATTTGCTTGTGAATCCCGAGTGAGGTGCTTTCTCTAACCCGTTTTCTCTTGTGTAGGTCCTAAGGGACCATGGGAAGTTTTGGGGAGGCTGTCCTTTACGGACAGACACGCAAGGGTGCCGCACGACTTAGGTAAAACCAGCTAAGTCCGTGACAATGAGATAAGTTTCTCAACCATAAAAAATTGTTGCTTTCTCCACTAAATATGTCGTGATATCTGAAACCCATGAAGGAGATGATTTGGCTTCAATAATTATTGGAAGAACTTGATAAGAAATAGAAGGAAATTATCCTGTATTCAGACAGTTGGAGTGTCATTCAATTAGCAAAAAAAATTATCTTTTCAAACTAGAACATAGCATATCTCAATGAAGCATCGCTTCACTCGGTCACTCCTAGAAGACAAAGCTCTTAAGCTTGAGAAGATTCAAGGAAATCAGAACCCTACTGATATGCTGACCAAGACAATGACCATTGATAAACTAAAGTTGTATTCAGCTTCGGTTGGCCTGCACGTGTAAGGGGCATGCTGAGCTACTGCATTAATCAAGTATAAAGACATGATTGAAATTAGTCTTCAAGTGGGAGATTATTAGAAGTCATCTTTGACTTGGCAAAAGTATTGTTAAAAGTCCTCGCTTGACTTGGTAAAAACGATTGTAATCACTTCTCTGATTTGTGGCTATAAATTAGGGGCTATTTAGATTAGTTGGTTACATTTGATATCTCTCCTTGGTGTGCACACTATAAATAGAGAGGAGCTCTCTTGAGAAGGATGTGTGTGTGATGGGAGTAGCGGTAGAAGTTGCTGAGACTCTAAAATAATAGTGGCTAGAGTTTGTGAAGCTGGTGAGGACTAATTGTAAGCACTTATAATTCTTTTCCTACGGTGAATATCTATAGTGGCTCCATGGACATAGCCTAGATTGGGTAAACCACGCAATCTCTGTCTTCGTTTGAGTGTTATTTCTTTTGCTTCCTTGAATATGATATCAGGAGATTTGTTTCTCCTAACCGTTGCGACAAGGTTTAGCTAAAATTTTTGAAGTCCTAAGATATATACTGTTCATATTTAAAATAAAAGATGGAAGATAAAGATTAACTACTATTGTACTTCCTAATACAAGTGATTCTAAACCATCATAGAGTAAGTTTAGGAACCAACCAAAAAGTTTCATATCAATTTTCATCTAATGTAGCCTACTAGTCAAATCAAGGCAAATAAAATTGCTATCTTTTTGCTGATCATAGCTGAAAGAATGACACTCTGAAGTAGAATTCTCCTTTGCCATTGGTCCTGCACATTACCTGGAAGCACTTGGAAAGGGCATGATTTGGCAAGGAGTAGCTAGTGGCAACATACTTTTCAAGTTGAATGATAAAGAAGAAGCAAAAAGAAGAATGATACAACAATAAGACTGTTCATGACGAAAAATGCAAATCAAAAACCTCTTTTGATTACTGCTGGAATAAAAGCACGTACCGGAAGCCATAAGCAGACTATAAATGCAGCAACTGAAAACAGTGATATGCAGAGGCAGGGTAAGAAGTAAGGAAACCTACAGTTGTGAATAGAAATGTATCTTAGCACAAGTTATAGTATGTGAACCAAGATACATATACTCACGAGTTTACCTCCCAAATAACCACTCCCTAGCAAATATGCTTGGATATTTCTCTGCAGGCTGATAACAGAAGCATCAATTTTCAATATAATAGGATGTTAACATCATGCAGTAGGTGACTATTAGACGCATGGTATGCAGTACCGAATGGTACCGTCCGGTACGGGCGGTACGTACCGATCCGACGATATACCGGTATGCGGACCGCCCGGTACCGTTACAATTCTATAGTATTACACTGTAGCAGTGTTACAGTGCTACAGTACTATGTTGTAGCAGTGTTATAGTATTACAGTAATAAAGAAAATATATAAAATTATTCGGTACGCCCTGGTGTACCGTTCGATACGCCCTGGTATATCTCTCGGTACATCAGTACCATACCGTATCGTACCAAGTCAACCTCAAAACACCAGTATGGTACGATATTGCATACCTTGATTAGATATATATATAAATTTTAGATTTTTTTTAAAAAAAATTGCTATTGATCTCTAGTGGAGTCGATAGATCCTGTAGGTCTCTCTTATATGCTTATCAACTTAAAGGACACAGATCTAGTCCTCGCATGGTATGTGCAATGTCATGTGCTAATCTTCTCAATCAGTGCAAGTGATGTGCATGAACATGCACCCAATTACTGTATACGGACAAGGTACCTAGACAGGTGCATGCTCAATGTGATACCTGGCCTGGATGGTTTGTGCCTATAACAGAGGGCAATATGGCCATCTTGGACAATTCTTATTTATATTCAGTATTTCATAGAAGAAGATTACCTGTGCAAGAAAACCACCAATAGCTGGACCAAAGATCAAACCCATGGCCCATGATGTATCAACCTAGAATGCATTTGAAATTAAAATTGCTGTTACAAATTCGAGAAAGCAAGCCTGGTCAACAGAAAAGAAGGGAACGAGGGAACAGACATATATGGAGCATCTTACAATTGATAATCCTAGAGTTTGATACTCTTTTCGGCAGACTTCCGAAGCATAAGCCTAGATTTCATTCAAAGCACAAGCTCGTAATGAAGCCAGAACAAATATCAGGACAAAACTTGAAGATTTACTTGACTATCGATATTAGAAAATTAATTACCTGTATTGGACCAAGTAATCCACTTAAGAGTCCAAGAAGTAATCTCGTCGTGATTGCCATCCAGTAACTTTTGCTGAGCCCAAATAACGTGTTAAATACAATTCTGCAATAGATCAGGAGACAAGACCAGATCAGGACACCAAAAAAGCAACACCGAGCAAAGATCGAGGGTGATCTCATTCCATGTGGATTTTGTTCTGACAATAAATGGTAAACATACTATCAAAAAATCATATATTACATTGCAAACAGACTGATCATTATAACTGGTTTCCTTCCATAACGATCAGCCACCATTCCCCAGAATATTGAAGTCAAAGATCTTCCCAACATAAATGCCGATCCTTCAAAGAAATATATAATAAAACAAGTTATCAGTGCGCAGTCCCAGTGACAGTTGTGCTGATTTTTTTCATCATCATGTAGTGCTATCATGTCAATTTTAGTCAAATAATGTGGCAAAAGGTACTCACCAACGAAACCTGCAAAAAAACCAATATCTTGTGCTCGTTTGGCTATATTCAAGTCACGTATCTGCAAGAATCACAGTAAACGGCCAACAGCAGAAAGCCATTGGGATTGCAGAAAGTAATCTAAGACAGCTGAGAGATGCATTAAGATCCACAAACTTAAGATTCCAGATCACGCTGAATGGTACCATGAAGTACAAGAACGGATACAATGACGATATCGGTAATGCTGAAAGTTCAACAAAGACAAAAAAAGAAAAAATTAGAGAACATGCAGAAGATAAGGCAATGAACTATTAGCAACAAAGAATTTCCACAGGATATTACTGTTTTAAACTTATTCATCATTGTAGGATAAAAGTGGATGAGAGAAAAAAAAATAATCAGAAGATATTGCAAAAGTCGAATCATTCTTGAGTGATGCTTTCTATAGCAGGGACCGTCAGAAGTTCATGTCCATCAAACATTTGTTTCGGAATGCAACTAACACAACGAAATGCAAATACTAGTAGTTGTTGTCTCTCAGAAGTACTCGACTAATCTAGTGCGATTTCACGTTCCACTTCTGAAATTGTTATAAAATGATTGCATCTAATGCCGTCGACAAACATGCCTAATGAGTCAATCGAGAGAATGTATGCCCTACCATTTAGAAATAACTATTAAGCGACAATCGCTACATGAATTTTCTAAATTCAAAAACAGAAAAATGAAAGGAAGTGGGTTCCGAGGTGCGGTTGAGTCGTACCGGAGCAGAGGGCGACGATCCATATGAAGAAGAACTCACGGAAGGGAATCCCGAGATGGAGTTGGTTCCGCCGGTCCTGCTTGCATCCGGGGCAGTTCTCGTGGAAGAACGCCTCCTTGCTCGGTTCCAACAACGGCGTGGTCGGGTCCGCCATTGAGGATGCGACACGACTCAGCCCGATAAGAGGAGAGAGAGGAATGGC
Source organism: Musa acuminata AAA Group (assembly GCF_036884655.1). Lineage (NCBI taxonomy): Eukaryota > Viridiplantae > Streptophyta > Magnoliopsida > Zingiberales > Musaceae > Musa > Musa acuminata. The sequence continues at coordinate 22,515,626 of NC_088348.1, read as the reverse complement.
TCCCGGAATACTTTTACCCAACTCCAAACAGAAGAAAGTATCGATCGACCGAGGAGAACTATTGATTCGAACGTCGGCTCGAGCGGATGCCGATGGCGGAGAAGTATTGATGGAGTGAGATCGAAGAGGACTGATGCGGTGCCAAACACGAAAATACAAAAGAAGGGAAGAAGGACCCTAAACGTGTTTGAACGCTCCTTTCCACGTTGCCGGTCGGCGGAATAGTCTGAAACGGGGGGGGAGACGGGTTCGCGCTGTTAGCGTCCTTATCAAGGTCGCCGCGCGTGAATCAACAAACCTTCTAGTTACGGGGCCCTTTTTACCTTCGACGATGAACAGGGAAGAAGAAAGCCATCCCGGTGACAGTGGAAGAAGGCTTCTCTCCTCGTCTTTCGTCGTACCAATAAACGGCCACGAAAAGTTAGTTAGGAAATTTACTTCACGTTCATGTTTCAACACTCTAAAATATATCCGTTTTCATATTTTCAGCAAAGCTGCTCTAATTTCACAAGAAAATCAAAAATACTTGTAAAAACTAGCTGGATTGGTATATATATATATATATATATATATAATGTCATTTTTAGTTATTTTATAGGTAGCGTAAGTGATTTAATTTGATATTTTTATGTTATTTTAGCTATTTTTGATGGAATATTTCAGCTAAAAATTAACCAAAAAGCTGGACTTTTTTGTTTATGATTTATTGTTTACTTATTATTAGCATCTTGTACTTGATATGAAATTTTAGACTCATACCAGGTCAACATTATTTTTCGATGAGATTATATTATTTTAATTAATAAAATAAAAATAATATAATATCGTCCAAAAATGATATCAGTGCGGTTCCTCATGAATCAATGTGGTTCGATTTCAATCCATTATAAATCGACAAGCACTCATACCATATTTGATTTTAAACTCAAAATTAAAAAAAAAAAGAAAAAAGATAGAGAAAAACAATATTGACAAAGTTGTTGCAGTTTCACGCTAATTTGTAAGGACTATATGTTCTTTATGCATATAATGATGACAGTGTAATTTATTTATAAAATTGGGGGTGTAGCTCATATGGTAGAGCGCTCGCTTCGCATGCGAGAGGCACGGGGTTCGATTCCCTGCACCTCCATAAAGGTTTTTTATTTTTTATTTTTTATTTTTTGAAAAATAACGAAAAATGAGATTATTTGCGCTGACTTGTGAGTGAGGGATCTTCTTCCTCTTCTTCCCTATCTACCTACGACATACCTACCATTCATAAAAACTGTTAGATCGTGCGGAAGGAGAATGGTGGCTGGGTTTATTTGCACTGCTGACCTGTGATTGGTAGATATTTTTTGCATTGCGGAAGGAGAAGAGGAAGAAGATCCCTCACTCACAAGTCAGCGCAAATAATCTCATTTTTCGTTATTTTTCAAAAAATAAAAAAATAAAAAATATCTACCATTCATAAAAACTGTTAGATCGTGCGGAAGGAGAATGGTGGCTGGGTTTATTTGCACTGCTGACCTGTGATTGAGGATATTCTCCTTCTCTACTCTCCTTTCTCTACCATTCTTAAAAACGGTTGGTCTGCACGACAGAATGATGACGAGGAAGGACGTGACTAGAAGATCACAATGGAACGTTCTTCTCAGTTCTCTTTCCCTTCAGCCCTCCTCGAGATCGGATATTGTCGAATGTTGTTACATTCGACTATATCCATGGATCTCGTTGGCCATCCATTCACTCAGGTACCACATAAAGAGTTTCTAGCAAAACATACGAGTTACTGTGGATCGACACACGCAAGGCGCTTTTCCATGTGATGAGAAGGAGCGCCACGCTTCCTGTTACTCGACTGATCCCAATGCACTTGGAAAATTGATCATCGCGTTCTTTCAAACCTTTTTGTTTCTTTTCGTTCTTCCTGCACCTCTGCTTTATGGATCAACAAGCACCTAAATTGGATATTACGCTTTCTTCTATCTTAGACTTTGATGCAATCGTACTCGTATTTTAGATATTGAGGCAGTACGAAGATTCATGTTTGCAAACATAAAATCCAAAAACTAGCTATAGTAATGGGGGCTGCTCTAAATGACGGAATCTGCTACTTTCCCTACCAGCTTTTCTGCAAAGTCTACTTTTTGAGTGTGACGATAAAAAAACAAACAGTTTGGTCACTAGCATTTTCTCCTAACATATTATTATTAAGTGAGAGGTCGTGGAGAAAATTTATTATTTTTTTCAGTATCTGATTATATATAAACTATAATTCTTTTTAAGTTACTTAGTTAATCATAACTGAAATATAGATAAAAAAAAATTTCATTCTCTCTCTATCCATGGTAGAGAAACCCACAAACAGTCTAATTATTTTCTTAGTCTCATCCTTCCATTAAGATCTAAAAGTACATAGAATAATCAAATTATCATTAATCAATTAATATATCAAGTCTGGAACTCAAACTCAAGCAGTTGCCTCTTAGCCTCCTCCATCCAAAACAAAAAATATTTCTTGTCACTGATTGGACATTTTATGGTAGGACAAACACATGTTTATCATTGTCTTTTTTTTTTTCTTCTTTTTACTGTGACGTGGAATTCATTTAGTAAATGATGAAAGTGAAATTCCAACTAAAAAAGCTTATAATAAATTAATAATATTTTTTTATCAACTAAGATAACTAATACTTTTAACATAATATCTGTTGTCCTCTTCATATAATTATGATAATAGGACAACTGTTCAGATGAGACATCTCAGGTAAGTAGGAGGACCAGACATCTCTTCCTTGTTTTCGTTGTTGATATCTCAAGACTCGATGATGTTCCATATCAAAGAAGATGTCAACATCGTGCTCCATATCAAAGAAGAACCACAGCGGCTCAGTTAGTGTATTGCGTGTAACACCCTACACACTTTTTTATTATCCCTTGATTTCTTCGTTCAAATTCCAATAAAAACGACATAATCAATCAATCACACACAAAACACATGCTTCACTTACTTCGTCATGCAATCTCAGAATCACGCTAAAATTAATCATCTATCTAACTTGGCAATTTTAGTGTTTTCACTTAATACCATAACACATTCGAGGCCGCTTAGTCTGAGATTTAATTTTGGGAATTTGCTACTAATCTATAATCTTTGATATTTTAGGATAGATTTCATGCTCAAAACCTTAGATAAATGAGTCGAGCAGGTCAGCTAATGTTTTATATACTAATTAATAAGATAAGGTTTCAAACTCTTTAACTTATGCAAATCAAGTACATACTACTACATTAATATTATTATATTTACAAAAAAAAATTCATATATAATATGCATATATATGCAGCCCAAGAATGTTGCATGTCTTGAAACAACAGAATTCAAATTAAAGCATTCTCATTAACCTCTTAGTTTTCCAGTCAACCAAATTTTGTATTAATTTTGAGATTAATGTTGAGATTTATGACACATACTATGTGCAACCAATGCGTAAAGAATTGGCAGCATATTAGAGAGTCCGATTTGAAGATTATTTGGTTTTCTTTCTTATGAAAATTTTAGTATTATAGGCATTGAGTGATTTGAATACGAGTATAATATTTTTGAGATGCTTTATCATTTTTCATACAACCTTATATCTCTTTAGTGAATTATTTAAAAGTGATGAGTAGTTTCTCCTTATTTATACTCTCTTAGATGATGATATCCATTAGATCAGATGATCAGCTTATTTACCTTCTCTTTAAGACCCGGTTATGTAGAACACATTCATAGATTACTGGTTACAGGAGGAGAATCAATATATTAGAGTGGCATCGGCATTCTCTTCCCTTGTGTTCTTTCTATGAAAGACACATCTCACACCAGTCCAATAAATAAATTGTCACTACAATAGCAACACAGAGTTTACTAGAATGGCAACACCCGATATATATATATAATATAACTAATTAGATTCTGATAATATATATTAGTTAATATAAAAAAAAATTATTTAAAGTAAAATTTCAATGTCCTAATTATTTATCCTAGACCCTTGCCTATAAATAGATAGGACCTCTAAGGACTAAAAAAAAAGAAAAGAAAAAAAGACGTTATGTATCGGATTCAATTGAGATATTACAATCTCTTTCTCAACTCTTCTCCCTAACTATCAATCTAGGTGGTCCTGTGAAAGGATAAGAATCTAGTTCCTCTTTACAGATTTATAGCGATCATGGATCGTGCTCTTGCAGATCAAAACAAAAAACTCTTTTTTAGATGACATCAAAAGATGCATCGTAAAATCAGATCTAATTATATTTGATTTCAATTCCGGTATAAAAGATTATTTTGGTATTTAATCTAGCATATTACAGATTTTATGCTAACAATTAGTATCAGAACCTAGGTTCTTGAGATCAAATACTTTAGATATATTATTTTTATTTACGATATATGAATGATCCCTATTCTCTAATGATCGTGAAACAGTAATGGTCATCGTCGACCGTGCTGCGTACAACCAATGAATCTACTGGCGGTAAAGGCTGCATTGGGCAGTATGCGCGCCGTCGTAGTACAGCAGGCGGCATATGTAAACAGGCATAACAACGCTTGTGGTGGCTGCACGCGAACAAAACCCACGTCCATACGATGGCCGCACGAAGGCAGACAGCATCGGCGGCGATCGTGCACGAGTAGGTCGCACCCAAGCGGCGACCGCACGCTAGTAGCAACCACAACCAACCGTGCGTAGGCGACGGTAGCCGTGCTAGCAACAGCCACACGTGCGGGTAACCGCGCCCAGGCGATGGCCACATGACAATAGGAACCGCCGTTGCGGCCACGCACGGGCAAAGGTAGCCCCGCGACGGTAGCGCCACACACGCAGGCACAACGACTGCACTTGTGATGGTGCAACAATAACGTTTGTTTGATATATTTATGATTTTGCCCTTGAGGTTAGGTTTTGCTAAATTATAGTTTTGCCCTTTACAAATCTCATAATTCTCGTTTATATCATGTCAAATATTTATAGTTTTACCCTTATAAAATTAAATTTTTTTTAATTTATATTCTCAATTATAAAATTAATAAATATTATTTATTATAATTATGATTGAATTTAATCATGATTATATTTTGATTATTTAATTAGATTTAATTTTAATAAAAAACTATAAATTACAGTTTACTTTTATAGTTTTCTCATAAAGTATTGATTATATTTTTACATGTGGTAAATAAAATACAATTATTGTTCTTGAATATTCATTTAGTTATTTATTTATATATATTTAAAATTATGAAATAATGTTAATCTTTTATCAATATGAGTTTTTCTTTTATCGATTAATGTTCAATAATTATTATAGTTATTATTATATTATTGAACTGCTTAGCATAAATTAAATTGAATAAATTTTATGAATATTATTTAGATGATAAGCTTTTATGATGTGAATTATAATAAAAGTTTTATCATTTATATAATGTTTTAAATTATATTTTATATTATTGTATTGGTCTTGTAGCCACCAAAGTGACCTAGACCAATAATTTATAAAATAATATTAAAGAATCAGTCATAAATGACATCAAGGAAATAATATTCACAATAACACACATAATTAAAAAATTTAGATAATCTCAAAGGAGAATCTATTTAAAATAATTATGTGATGGGGTAGGATAATACTATTTTAGATATCCTTACAGTTTAGGGTTGTATATCCAAAAGTAATAACATTATTCCACAAGGATGGTATTAGTTCTCCATAGATGATCTTGAGTGAATACTAGATATGTCAATATTTCACTTAAAGGTATAATATATATGATATCAATAGTTCATCAAATTTAAAAAAAAATCCAAAGTATTAATGTTATTTTATATTTTTCAGTGGTACTTTCGTCCACACATTCTTATGCTTCTAGTGTTCTTGTACTATCTAGATCAAATTATTCAGAATGGTTAGAGTATGTGCAATTTACATTGGGTGTATTATATCTTGATTTAATATTGCTTGTTGAAAAACCTACAAACTTGACTGATGAAAGTACTATGGAACAAATTGATAGGCTTAGTTTAATGTTCATAAGAATAATGATTACAAATAATATAAACACTTTATTACCGATTGCAACTAGTGCATAGGAATATTTAAAAATTTTTGAAGACAGATTTAAATCTGCTGATAAGACATTGGCTGGCATATTAATGAAAGAACTAACTATAGCTCAGTATGATGGCACTCGAGGAATTCATGATCACATCCTCAATATGGCTGATAAAGTTATAAAACTTAAAGCATTAGGTATGAATGTTGATGCATCTTTCCTTGTGCAGTTCATTCTCAATTCCCTTCCTTCTCAGTTTGGCATATTCAAGATTCACTATAATACAAATTAGGATAAGTGGAACTTGAATGAGTTAACTAGCATAAGTGTTTAAGAAGAATTGAGATTAAAGTAGGAAAGTTCATATAATGTCATGACTACTACTCAAGAAGCTGGTAATAAAAAAAAAATTTGAAGCATTATCCATCAAAAAAATTTATCGAGTCTGGAAATATTAAACAGACTAATGAAAAGAAAGCTTTTACAATAAAGTGTTTCTTTTATGGCAAGAAAGGACATGTGAAGAAGGACTCCATTAAATGCAAGACTTGGTTCGAAAAGAAATGTATTAACTCCACCTTTGTATGCTTCGCATCAAATATTATAGAAGTTCCTTCTAATACTTGGTGGTTGATTCTGATGCTTCAACTTATGTTATCAATAATATATAGAGATTTCTTTCAATTTGGAAACCAAAAGAATATTAAAGATTCATCATTATGGGAAATCATCTCAAAGCAAAAGTCATATCAATGGGGACTTATCGTCTACCCTTAGAGATGGGTCATCTGATGGATCTTGTTGACACATGTTATGTTCCTATTATTTTTAGAAATTTAGTTTTTTATCTAGAATTGATGAGTTAGGATACTATCTTTCTTTTGACAATGATAAATTCAGCATATTTTATGATTCGATAAAAGTTGGTTCTGAAATTCTATGTGATGGTTTGTATATAATTAAATTGAATTTTGAATTTGCAAAGACATTATTGACTTTGCAATCAAGTGTTGGATTGAAACATAATTTCAATAATAAAAGATCTTCTATATTGTGGCATAGACGATTGGGGCATATCTCGAAGGAAATAATTGAAAGATTAGTGAAGGATAATATTTTAAAACATTTAGACTTCATTGATTTTGATGTTTGTATAGATTGCATTAAGGAAAAACAAACTAAACATATAAAGAAAAATATCACAAGAAGTAAAGAACTCCTTAAGATTATTCATTTTGATATCTACGGACCACTCCATATTCCCTATTTTAATGGAGAAAGGTATTTCATCACATTTATAGATAACATGTCCAGATATGGTTATGTTTATCTAATACATGAAAAGTCTCAAGCCGTTGAGATTCTTGAAGTGTACATAAATGAGCTCGAGAGATAATTAGATAGAAAAGTTAAAATTATTAAATCTGACATGGGTGGTGAATTTTATGGCAGATATGATGGATCTGGTCAAAATATTGACCCTTTTGATAGATTCCTATAACAACAAGATATTGGTACTCAATACGCATTACCAGGTGTGCACAACAGAACGATATTGCTGAAAGGTGAAATCGTACTCTTATGGATATGGTTAGGAGCATGATGAGTTACTCCTTTGTACTTAAGTCGATGTGGGGTGAAGCTCTTAGGACAGCTATGTACATCTTGAATAGAGTTCCTATTGAATCTCGGATTTTGATAATGAAGTCAATTGTAAATTGTTTGATCTAATCTATATGTTGAGAAAAGTGTGTAGAATTAACTACGATAGCAATAAGACATAAAGTAGGTGTTGTGTCGGAGTCACCATCGAGATCTCATTGGGAGTTCAAGAGTTCATCCGAAGTCCGGACGTTCATCGTAAGTTCTGCCGAAACCAACCGAGAAGTCCAAGAGCTTGCCAAAGAAGCTCATCGGAACTCGCCAAGAAGATTGTCGTAAAGTCCAGAAGCTTGCCGGGAGTCCACCGGAACATTACCAAGAGTTCATTGGATGTTCGTCGGAAGCTCGCTAGAAGAGCAATTGACGCGCCGGAATAAGAAGTGTTATAATTATATCTTAATTATCATAGTTAGATCATAAATTAAGTTAGGATTGGGAGGTAATCTCACTAACATAATTAGGGGCCAATTGGGCCCTTAATAGGGCTGAATTGGATTGAATTGAGCAGCTCATTCAGCACCTGAAATCTTAGCTAGCGGTGGCACCGCCAGGGCCGGTGGTGGCATCGCTTGGAAGACAGTGTCCCAGGTTGTCTGGGTGGTGGTACCGCCGATAGTGAATGCTGCCAACGGTGATACCACCCTTGTCAAGTGGTGGTGCCGCCTAGTGTAAGACCAACAATGGTAACACTTTTTGGCTTCAATTTTGAAGCCACTGGGGCCTATAAAAATCTCACCCTTTTCTGTATAAACGGACACGAAAGTTTTAACATATTCTTGAATCTCTGGGGTGTTAAGTGTTGTAAAAGTTAGAAAGAGTCCTCCCCTCCCTCTCTTAGCTTTGTAAACATCCAAGAAAGAAGAGTGAGGCTTATAAGGGTTATCTCCTAAACTCGAGAAAAGGAGAAAGCACTGTAAAGAGGTATTTGGTCTTCACCTATTGAAGGAAGGCCTTTAGTGGACACCGGTGATCTCGACGGAGTAGGAATCCAAAGTGGATATAGGTCACATCGATTGAACCATTCTAAATTCTAGTTTACTTTTCATTTGTATAATTTACATTACTTCAAACCTCCTTAATCTTCTCGTTGTTCTTTTAAAAAAGCTTTCAAATTTAATTTCTCTCCGAAATGGATTGAATCGAAATGATTTTCGTTATAATCGGTTTTAATCGAAACAAAGACTTTTGAAATAGGGAAAGTTTTTCGCTGTACTAATTCACCCCCCCCCCCTTCTAGTACCACCCTTGATCCTAATAATTGGTATCAGAGCAAGGTTCACTCTTATTTGGTTTTAAACCCAAGAGAGATGACATTTATCGGCAATCTAGAGGGTCATTCAATTACACATCCGCCCATGTTTAATGGGATGGATTACACATATTGGAAGACTAGAATGGGGATCTTCCTAATTTCAAAAGATTTTGAATTATGAAATATTATAGAAAATGAGTTTCAAAAGTCTTCTCTTCTAATGAACGATTTGAATTAGTTGGAGGAGAAGACTTTCGCTTTAAACGATAAGGCTATGAATGCCTTGTTTTGTGCTTTAGATAAGAACGAGTTCAATCGTGTGTCTATTTGTGAAACAGCTTTTGATATTTGGCACACACTCGAAATGACTCATGAAGGCACTAGTAGAGTGAATGAGTCAAAAATTAATTTTTTAGTGCATACTTATGAGTTGTTTCGGATGAAACCGAGTGAGACCATTGGAGACATGTACACCCGATTTATGGATATCGTCAATGGTCTAAAAGGACTTGGTAAAAGTTTCTTGGATTTTGAACTTGTTAATAAAATCTTAAGATCCCTTCCAAAGAGTTGGGATCCTAAAGTAACGGTCATTCAAGAGGCCAAAGATTTAAATAACTTTCCTCTTGAAGAACTAATCGGGTAACTAATGACCTATGAGATGACTTGTAATGCTCATGAAGAGCTTGAGAATAACCTTCCAAAGGACAGGAAGGATATGACACTAAGAACTCAAGAAGACCACTTGAAAGAAAATTCAAGTGATGAGGACATTGATGATGACTTGGCACTCATAATAAGAAAGTTTAAAAAAATCATAAAAAGAGATCAATTTAAAAATGATACTAAAAATAAATTTGAACCCTAAGAAAGATCAAGTTATATGCTACGAATGCAAGAAGCTGAGACACTAGAAGAGCGAATGTCCCCAAGCAAAGAAGAGACAACCAAAGAAGAAGAAGGCTTTCAAAGTAATATGGGATGAGTCAAGTTCATCCGAAGAAGAGGAGCCAACCAACATCGAGCAAGTTGCTCATTATGCACTAGTGGCTATTGGAGATGAGGTAACAAGTTCATTAGATATAAATTTATCTTTCGATGAGCTTTTAAGTGTATTTTATGAATTATTTGATGAATGTAGAACCTTGAGTAAAAAGTATAACTCTTTAAAAAAGGAACATGCTTCACTTATTAGCGATTTTGATAGACTAAAAATTGAGCATGATGATAGTTTAACTCCTTGCACAAAATGTCATAAAGCAGAAACACTTAGAAAGGAAAACTTGCTACTCAAAGAAACCTTTAACAAGTTTGAGGTTGGTAGCAAGTCCTTGAACATGATCCTTGCCAACAAGGGTCATGTTCATAGAAAAGGCGGAATCGAATTTGTGAGTAGCTCTCACCAAAATCTAACCATCTTCAATAGAAAAGGCCGAATCAAATTTGTTAAATGCCCTACTTTGCATGTTTCACCCTGAAACAAATGTAATTTTTGTTGTAAATTTGGGTATGTAGCTTACCATTGTCCATTTAAGAAATGTAGTCAACACAAATTGATTTAGGTTTCTAAAAGAACTGTAAAGAACTCCATGCAAAATGACAAGTTAAGCCGATCGATTTTTGAGGCACCCAAGGTCAAATGGGTACCTAAAAATCATCCTTTTTTTAGAAACGTTTACCATCACAAGTTAGGAGCAAGAGATGGTGCATTGATAATGGATGCTCAAGGCATATGATCGGAGATCCATCTCAATTCTCTAAGCTCACTAGCCTAGATGAAGGATATGTCACCTTTGGAGACAACAAGGGTAAAATCATTGGCAAAGGAATCATAGGTAACAAATCCACCTTTTCTATTGAAGATGTGGTATTAGTTGATGGCTTAAAGCATAACCTTTTGAGCATTAGTCAATTGTGTGATGAAGGATATATCATTAGATTTGAATCCAATGCTTGTATTATTGAAAAATCATACAAAAACACATCTATGATTGCTCTAAAATAAAATAATGTATACATTATCGACATTAATGATCTTATTGAATCTCGTATCTTAATGATGAAACCACTTGATATATGTTTAAGATTTAATCTGCGTTTTGAGTGACGCATGATGCTTCGATCAAGATGAGACAATTAAAGCAGGAAAAATCATGTTGTGACGGAGGAACATGTCAAAAGATTTGATTCACACACATATCTTGATCCTTGTAAAAATGAAGTATGCTTTAATATCTTATCAATTTTAACTTCATTCGAGTAAGCTCACAAGTGATTTTCCTCCATGCAAAAAGATAATAACAAATAAAGAGGAAGAAGTAATGAAAGCTATCTCCATGTCATATTTTTCATGAGATGTTTGTATAATTGATATCCTATCACTCATTGTTGAAAAATGACATAAACCTAGTTATGGCATGAATCATTACCGCACTTACGTTTAAAATTTGTTTATATCGTTCTCCTTTTTGTTGATAACAAAGGGGGAGAAATATATGAATTGATACTATTAGTGCCATATTTGAATTTGAATTATGTTAAGATATCAAGAACTTGCATCGTGATTTTATTTGCTGATATCTTGCCATGTGATGAAATGCTATGATTTGTTGCTAAAATGATGCATGCAATTCTTATGCCTTTTATTATGATGTATGTGATGTATTGCATATGATGTGAATCATGATTAAAATTGTCTTAATTTGAATTCAAGGTTTATCTCAATTATGAAATTTTGAAATAAGAATGATTATTCACCTTTATTATAATCTGAAAATTGATATAAGGGTCTTCCCTTCTTTTTGACAATGACAAAGGTGGAGCAAGAATTTCTAGCATGGATATCATGAAAAGAGGCAAACTAGCTAGCTTGCACAATTCAAGACGAAAGCAAAAATTTCACTTCTCAAAAGAGAAGAAATTGCTCTCTTGAACATCACCGATAATTGCTAGCTTGAAATCTCAAGAAAATGCAAAAATGTTCTATCTTGCCTATCTCAAGATGCTAAACATGCTAAACTTGCACTTTGCAACGAAAGCAAAATTGCGAGCTCAAACATTGCAAAGGAAGCAAGAATCATGAGCTTACACAAGAAAGCTATCTTGCATTAGCTTTCGAAATCTTTGCTAACTTGTATTTAGTAAAACGTGCATATCATAAAAATTACTAGCTTATAGTCTAAAGAGAAGCAAACAGTTGCTATCTCATGAAAAGCAAACATGCTAAACTTGCACATCTTTAATTGCTAGATTGCATGATGATAAAATCTGATATTATGTTTTTCATGCAATGAGTTGAACCTATATTCCAAACACAAGAATAGTTGGACTTCTCCTTTTTGTTGATGACAAAGGGGGAGAAGTATGATGCTATGCATAAGTTCATGATGATGTGTTGTAAGTATTCATGATGAATATTGCAATGACTTGAATTCAGTTTGAATTCAAGGATCTATCAATATGACATATTGATAGGGGGAGTTTGTTTAAACTATGGGAGTTAAGGTTAACTCCGTCATCAAGTGATTGGCATCATCAAAAAGAGGGAGATTGTTGAATCTCGTATTTTGATGATGAAACCACTTGATATATATTTATGATTTAATCTACGTTTTGAGTAACGCAGGATGCTTCGATCAGGATAAGACAATTAAAGCAGGAAAAATCATGTTGTGCCGGAGGAACATGTCAGAAGATTGGACGTCGGGCCGGTGGATCAGTCGACGTATTGGCAGAAGGCTTCGGGCCGTGGACTTGGCCATTGGGCCAAGAAGAGCAGGTATTGTGCTGACGATGCGCCGAAGAATCGGACCGAGCGTCGAGGGACCAATGACATGCCGGACAACTTGGTTAATTGCTTAAGACATGCAGTAGGAGTTGAGCCGGAGTGGGCCAAGAAGAGCAGGTATTGTGCTAAGGATATCGAAGTTGTGGAGTCAACTGGATGACTGGGCAATAGGCCGTAGGAGAGGACGATGCGCCGAAGAATCGGACCGAGCGTCGAGGGACCAATGACATGCCGGACAACTTGGTTAATTGCTTAAGACATGCAGTAGGAGTTGAGCCGGAGTCAAGACTATGATCACGTTGGGAGTTTGAGAGCTCGACGGAAGGCTCGACGGAAGTCCGGACGGTCGTCGGAGGTTCTGTAGGAACAAATCCGAGAAGTCTAGGAGCTTGCCAAAAGAAGCTCGTTAGAACTCGCCAAGGCGGTGGCACCGCTAGGGTCATTGGTGGCACCGCCCAGGAGAGGGTCTCCCAGGAAAGCTAGGCGGTGCAACTGCCCCAGGCAAGCGGTGGCACTACCAGGGCTCAGTCTCCGAGCGAGACTGGGCGGTGCAACCGCCCTTGACACCGCTAGGGTCATTGGTGGCACCGCCCAGGAGAGGGTCTCCCAGGAAAGCTAGGCGGTGCAACTGCCCCAGGCAGGCGGTGGCACTACCAGGGCTCAGTCTCCGAGCGAGACTGGGCGGTGCAACCGCCCTTGACAGTCGGTGGAACCGCTTGAGCTCGGTCTCCGAGCTTTGCCAGTCGGTGCAATCGCCCCTGTCAAGCGGTGGCACCGCCTAGGAGCTCAGTCTCCGAGCTCTGCCAAGCGGTGCAACCGCCCCTATCAGGTGGTGGCATCGCCCAGGAGCTTAGTCTCCGAGCTCTGCCAAGCGGTACAACCGCCCCTGTCAAGCGGTTGCTGTGTCACGACCCAGGTCTGATGAGTTAACTGGCCAATAACTCCTCAACGGCGGACCAAAATGCTTAAGCGGGAGTTAACGTAGTACACTCATCAGGCCCTTATAAGCTAATCATACACATTCCCCACTTCCGATGTGGGACTAATGGGATATTATATTATCCCCAACTCAATTAGCTTGACGTCCTCGTCAAGGTCGAACATATCCCAGATCGAACCCTAGCATAGTGCATGTGAGGTTTAACTCAGTGGTGGCTCCACGTCGTGATGAGTTCTCTGACTCCATCCACGGGTAGCCCTTTCCTACTCGAGCCCTCTCACCCTGCCCTAATGCTAGGTCAGCTCTGATACCAAATGTCACGACCCGGGTCTGATGAGTTAACTGGCCAATAACTCCATTTTGGTCCTCAACGACGGACCAAAATACTTAAGCGGGAGTTAACGTAGTACACTCATCAGGCCCTTATAAGCTAATCATACACATTCCCCATGTCCGATGTGGGACTAATGGGATATTACAGTTGCACCGCCCAGAGGCTCAGTCTCCGAGCTCTGCCAGGCGGTGCAATTGCCCTAGTCAGGCAGTGCAACCGCCAGACCCGGGAATTCCGGGAGATGACAGTTTTGAGCTCCAAATTCAAACTAATTTGGGCCCTATATATACCCCACCCTTTCCTGCATGAAAGGGCACCGGAAATGTAATCTTACTCTGTAATTTTTAGAGCTCAAAATGTGTTGTAAAGGCTAGAAGTCCTCCTCCCTCTTTTCTTCTAAGTTTTCATCTTTCAAGAGAGGAGAGAAATCTTGTAAGGGTTGTCTCCTAAGCCCGTCAAAAGGAGTGAATCTGTAAAAGGGTGGTTGGCCTTCGCCTATTGAAGGAAGGCCTCTAGTGGACGTCGGTGACCTCGTCGGAGGAGGAAGCCAAAAGTGGATGTAGGTCAAGATTGACCGAACCACTTTAAAATTGCAGTGCTCTCTGGTTTGCATTTATTCTTGCTGCTTACCTTCCTGCAAACTGTTAGGATCAAGAGCACTAAGAGGGGGGGGGGGTGAATTAGTGCAGCGGAAATTTTTCAGCGATTAAAACGAAAGTTGCGTTCGTTTGATAAAAACGATTTCGATGTGAAAGCTGATTCTAAGATTACTTTAACTTAAGATTAAGCGAGATGACGTTAAAGTAGATCTACGAAGGCAGTTTGCAGTTTATGATGGAAAGCAGAATACAAGCGCAAACTAAAATGCGACGTTCGTACGATAAAAGCCGATTTACGTCTAAACGCAGATTTAGAAAGTTCTGAACTTAGAAACTTATTCGTAAGATCGCAGAAGGCAGTAAACATTTATGATTGAAATCAAAACGTAAACGTAAACTGAAATATGATGATCGTACGAGAAAAGCCGATTTACGTCTAAACGCAGATTCGGAAAATTCTGAACTTAGAAACTTATTCGTAAGATCGCAGAAGGCAGTAAACAGTTATGATTGAAATCAAAACGTAAACGTAAACTGAAATATGATGATCGTACGAGAAAAGCCGATTTACGTCTAAACGCATATTCGAAAAATTCTGAACTTAGAAACTCGTTCGTAAAATCGCAGGAGGCAGTAAGCTATTGAGAAGTTTGCAGTGAAGGTAAAATGCTCAAAGGAAATGCAAACCGAGATTTAGAGTGGTTCGGTCAATCTTGACCTACTCCACTTTTGGCTTCCTCCACCGACGAGGTCACCGACGTCAACTAGAGGCCTTCCTTCAATAGGCGAAGGCCAACCACCCTTTTACAAATTCACTCCTTTTGACGGGCTTAGGAGACAACCCTTACAGAAGTTTTCTCTCCTCTCTTTACAACTCAAACTTTGAAGAACAGAAGGAGGAGAACTTTTGGTCTTTACAACAGTTTTGAGCTCTAAGAATCACAGAAAGATATCAAGATTTCGAGTGTAAGTTCTACCTTTCAGTGCTGAATGGGTGGGGTATTTATAGGCCCCAACCCAGTTCAAATTTGGAGCTCAAAACTATCAATTCCCGGAATTCCGGGATCAGGCGGTTGCACCTCCTGACTGGGGCGGTTGCACCGCCTGGCAGAGCTCGAAGACTGAGCCTTTGGGCGGTGCCACCTCTGTCAGGGGCGGTTGCACCTCTCTGCCAGAGCTCGAAGACTGAGCTCAGGCGGTTGCACCTCCTATAGTGATCAAGGTCCGAATGGGTAGATCCATTCGGCCCAAATTGGGTCTTTCAGGGGCCCAATTGCCCCAAGATTAAGCCAATGGGATCACCTCCCATTACCAACTTAATCATTGTGCTAACTACGATAAATCCTAAGACAATTTCTGTAACTTGCTCTGGTGCGTCAATCGCATCTTCCGGCGAGTTTCCGGCGAACTTCCGTCGATCATCCGATGAACCCTCGGTGATTCTCCTGCGGACTTCCGGCAAACTCCTGGACTTGCGATGATCCACTTGGCAAGTTCCGACGAGTTTCTTTGGTAAGCTTTTGCACTTCTCGGATTTGTTCCCGCAGAACCTCCGACGACTGTCCGAACTTCCGTCGAGCTCTCGAACTCCCAACGTGATCATTGTCATGACTCCGGTGCAACTCCTACTGCATGTCTTACTTTCATCGTAGTTAATCCTGCACACTTATCTCAACACATAGATTAGACAACAAATGACAATTGACTTCATCATCAAAATCCGAGATTCAACAATCTCCCCCTTTTTGATGATTCAATTGATAATGGAGTTAACCTTAACTCCCCCTGTCTATATGCCATACTTGAGATAAGTCATTCTTGAATTTAAAACTTTATAGATTCAAGAGACATATTCCCATCATGATTCCTATCATGATGTATCTTTTTGAAGATGATGTCAAGGCTTGACATTCATTTTCAAATTTTACATTACAGGTTTGAATGATGGTAATAGTAGCAATTCACCATATTGTAAGATATCAACATGTAAAGCTGTGAAGTAAGATTTTGATATCATTACATGATGCACACATTTCTTATTTTTTAGCAAGTGTTGCATTTCTATATATGGCATCTTTTCATATATCTCTTGATGATGCAGTCATGGCATAATCATAGCATCAGTGTTTATAGCATCAAATCAATTCATATATTTCTCCCCTTTTGTCATCAACAAAAAGCATGGTAGATGTAATACCAGGAGAACAATATGAGCAAGTTATCAAGCATATAAAGGAAGACATGATAAGTATAATGCTTTGAATACTTCTTCTCCTTGTATGTTATAATTCTTTGTGCATGAAGGAGGAAAGTCATTTTATCAAATCCATTTTGAAAAAAAATATTTTTCATAAGAGTGTGTTTGATTTTTATCATTCCAGCTGTTAAGCGAGTCCGAAAATGAGATGAATTCTTTCATGCATTCGGACCAGATTATGCTACAAAAATCAAAGCATTTCAACACATGGCAATCAAGTGATTTGATCATTCAATAAAGTCCGAAAAGTAATTTTAACTAGTTTAAGTATTCGGACACATCAACATTCCTAATTCTCTTCTTATAAAATCAAATTGTTCTTCACTTAGAGGTTTTGTAAAAATATCAGCTAGTTGATGTTTAGTATTAATGAACTCTATAATTACATCATGATTAGCAACATGATCTCGTATAAAATGATGTCTAATATCAATATGTTTTGTTCTTGAGTGTTGTATAGGGTTCTTTGTTAAGCATATTGCACTTGTGTTATCACATTTAATGGAAATATTTTTAAGATGAACTTTATAATCTTCTAAGGTATTTTTCATCCATACAACTTGTGCACAGCATGCACTTGCTGCAATATATTCAGCTTCGGTTGTCGATAGTGCAACCGAGTTTTGTTTCTTAGATGACCAGGAAACAAGGGCATGTCCTAAGAATTGACATGTTCCTGATGTGCTTTTTCTATCTAATCTACACCCAGCAAAGTCCGCATCAGCATAAGTAATTAACTCAAGATTCTCTGATTTTGGGTACCATAATCCTAGATTTGTGGTACCATTAAGATATCTGAGTATTCTTTTAACTGCTTTGAGATGAGATATCTTAGGGTTTGATTGAAATCTAGCACAAAGTCCTACACTGAACATGATGTCTGGTCTAGTTGCAGTGAGGTAAAGTAAACTTCCTATCATACCCCTATAAGTTTTTTGATCGAAGCTTTCTCCACTTTCATCAATTTCTAACTTAGTGGAGGTGCTCATAGGAGTGTTAATAGCTTTTGAGTTATTCATATTAAACTTCTTTAGTAAATTCATTGCATATTTAGTTTGACTAATAAAGATGTCATTGCTTAGTTGTTTGATTTGTAAACCTAAGAAGAATGTTAACT
The DNA here is from genome assembly GCF_036884655.1 of Musa acuminata AAA Group. NCBI lineage: Eukaryota > Viridiplantae > Streptophyta > Magnoliopsida > Zingiberales > Musaceae > Musa > Musa acuminata. The sequence continues at coordinate 22,497,590 of NC_088348.1, read as the reverse complement.
CTCCCATTAAACTCATTTCGAATTCAAGACTCATAGTTTTAGCAAAAGATTCACAGAGAGATTCATTCGTAGAACCAAAGATAATATCATCAACATAAATTTGAACAATGAGAAAATTATTTTCAAAGTTCTTGATGAATAATGTTGTATCAACCTTACCTTTTATGAAATTATTTTCAATAAGAAAAGAACTAAGTCTCTCATACCAAGCCCTTGGAGCTTGTTTTAAACCATAGAGAGCTTTAGTTAATCTAAACACATGATTAGAGAGACTATTATTTTCAAATCCAAGAGGTTGTTCAACATAGACTTCTTCGGAAATAAAGCCATTAAGAAAAGTGCTTTTAACATCCATTTGAAACAACTTAAAATTATTACTACTAGCGTAGGCAAGGAGCATCCTTATGGCTTCTAATCGAGCCATAGGAGCGAAGGTTTCTTCGTAATCGATACCTTCTTCTTGGTTGAAACCTTTAGCCACTAATCTAGCCTTGTTTTTAACCACGATACCATTTTCATCTTGCTTGTTTCTAAAGACCCATTTAGTACCAATAACTAAATGGTCATTTGGCCTAGGAACAAGCGTCCACACCTCATTTCTCTCAAATTGATTTAATTCATCTTGCATTGTGAGAATCCATGAATTATCTTTCATGGCTTCATCAACACATTTGGGTTCAATTTGGGAGAGAAAAGCGGCGTTGGCACAAAAATTTTTAAGAGAAGATCGTGTTTAAACCCCCTTTGATGTATCTCCTAAGATTAGCTCCTTAGGATGAGCACCTACATACTTCCAATCCTTGGGTAAGGAAATCTGGGAAGTGGATGCATCCAAGTTGCTAGTTGGAGACGGGGTTTCATTTAAATTCAAAGAATCAAAATTAACATCATCATCAAGATCATTTTTCCTAATTTCGGAAATCTCATTGAAAACAACATGAATGAATTCTTCAATAATTAAAGTTCTTTTATTGAAGATACGAAAAGCTTTAGAAATCGAAGAATAACCAAGAAAGATTCCTTCATCGGATTTAGCATCAAATTTTCCTAAGTTATCCTTTTCATTCAAGATAAAACACTTACACCCAAAGACTTTAAAATATGAAACATTGGGTTTTTTGTTATTCCATAACTCATAGGGAGTTTTGGTGAGTAAGGGTCTTGCTAGAACTCTATTCAAAATATAGCATGCAGTGTTTACGGCTTCGGCCCAAAAGTATTTGGGTAAGCTATGTTCATTCAACATTGTTCTTGCCATTTCTTGTAAATTTCGATTTTTTCTTTCTACTACCCCATTTTGTTGAGGATTTCTTGGAGTAGAGAAATTATGGTTGTATCCATTGATATCACAGAATTCTTGGAAATCATGGTTTTGAAATTCTCCACCATGATCACTTCTAATTGATGAAATCATAGAACCCTTCTCATTTTGAACAAGTTTACAAAACTTGGTAAAATATCTAAAGCATTCATTTTTCTGTTTTAAGAAATAGGTCCATGTATATCTGTTATAGTCATCAACAATGACAAAGGCATATTTGCTACCTCCTAGACTCGATGTAGAGATTGGTCCGAACAAGTCCATATGGATCAATTGTAAGGGCCTAGAGGTGCTTATTTGATTTTTAGTTTTGAAACTACATTTAGTTTGTTTACCTAATTGGCAAGCATCACATACATTATCTTTGATGAACTTGATATGAGGAATTCCTCTTACAAGTTTTTTAGATGATATTTGAGTGATTAGTTTCATGCTAGCATGACCTAATCTTCTATGCCATAGCCAAGCATCCTCATTCAAAATCGAAAAACACATTTCATTACACAAATCATTGATGTCAATAGTGTATACGTTATTTTGTTTTAATGCAATCATAGACATGTTTTTATGTGGTTTTTCAATGATGCAAGCATTAGATTCGAATTTGACAGTGTATCCTTTATCACATAATTGACTAATACTCAAGAGGTTATGTTTTAAACCATCAATTAACAAAACATCTTCAATAAAGAAGTTGGATTTGTTACCTATGGTTCCTTTGCCAATGATTTTACCCTTGTTGTTGTCTCTGAAGGTGACATAGCCTTCGTCTATGCTAGTGAGCTTAGAGAATTGAGATGGATCTCCGGTCATATGCCTTGAGCATCCACTATCAAGGTACCATCTCTTGCTCCTAGCTTGCGATGGTGTGGGTTTCTACAAGAAAGGATGATTTTTAGGTACCCATTTGCTTTTGGGCGCCTCAAGGATAGATCTATATTGTCTATCATGTTGCATAGAATTTATCATGGTTCCTTTAGGAACCCAAATCAATTTGTTTGGACTAATTTTCTTGAATGGACAATAATGCGTCTTGTGTCCAAATTTGCAACAAAAGCTGCATTTGTTTTGGTGTTGAACATGTAGGATGGGGCCTTTTATGAAGGTGGTTGGACTTTGGTGAGAACTTCTCACAAATCCAATTCCACTCCTTTTTGGAACGTGACCCTTGTTTGCAAAGATCATGTTTAATGACTTGCTACCGACCTCGAATTTCTTCAAGGTGTCTTTAAGTAGCAAGTTTTCTTTTTGGAGAGTTTCTAGATCATGACATTTGATGCATGGATCTAAACTATCATGATATTCAGTTTTTAACTTATCAAAATCACAAGTAAGACTATCATGCTCCTTTTTTAGAAATTTATATTTTTTATTGATAATCTTGCATTCATCAAATAAGTCATGGAAAGCATTTAATAATTCATCGAAAGATAAATCTGCATCTAATAAATTTGTTACCTCCTCTCCGATGGCCATTAAGGCATAATGAGCAACTTGCTCGGTGTTGGACTCCTCTTCTTCGGACGCGCTCGAATCATCCCATGTTGCTTTGAGCGCCTTCTTCTTTGTTGTTCTCTTTTTGGCTTGGGGACAATCACTCTTGTAGTGTCCCGGCTTTTTGCACTCATAGCAAATAACTTGGTCCTTCTTGGGTTCAAGTTTATTTTTAGTGTCATTCTTAATCTTGTTTCTTTTAATGAATTTTTTAAATTTTCTTGTTAGAAGTGCCAAGTCATCGTCACAGTCCTCATCACTTGAGTTTTCTTTCAAGTGGTCTTCCAAAGTTCTAAGTGTCATATCCTTCCTGTTCTTTGGAAGGATGTCTTCTTGCTCTTCATGAGCTTTGCAAGTCATCTCGTAGGTCATTAATGACCCAATTAGTTCTTCAAGAGGGAAGTTGTTTAGATCTTTCGCCTCTTGAATAGCAGTGACTTTAGGATCCCAACTCTTATGAAGGGATCTTAGAATCTTATTTACGAGCTCAAAATCCGAAAAACTTTTTCCGAGTCCTTTTAGACCGTTGACGACATCCGTGAAACGGGTAAACATGTCGCCAATAGTCTCACTCGGTTTCATCCGGAAAAGTTCGAAAGAGTGTAACAAAAGATTGATTTTTGACTCTTTCACTCTACTTGTGCCTTCATGAGTCACTTCGAGTGTGTGCCAAATATCAAATGCGGTTTCACAAATCGAAACACGATTAAACTCGTTTTTATCAAGTGCACAAAATAAGGCATTCATAGCCTTTGCATTAAGAGCGAAAGCCTTCTTCTCCAAATCATTCCAATCGATCATTGGAAGAGAAGACTTCGAAAAACCATTCTCGACAAGATTCCAAAGTTCAAAGTCCATAGAAATAAGAAAGATCCTCATTCGGGTCTTCCAATAGGTGTAGTCCGTCCCATTAAACATGGGTGGACATGTAATAGAATGGCCCTCTTGGTTTCCGGCGTAAGCCATCTCTCTTGGGTTTTAATCCGTTTGAGAGTTAACCGAGCTATGATACCAATTGTTAGGATCAAGAGCACTAAGAGGGGGGGGGGTGAATTAGTGCAGCGGAAATTTTTCAACGATTAAAATGAAAGCTGCGTTCGTTTGATAAAAACAATTTCGATGTGAAAGCCGATTCTAAGATTACTTTAACTTAAGATTAAGCGAGATGATGTTAAAGTAGATCTACGAAGGCAGTTTGCAGTTTATGATGGAAAGCAGAATACAAGCGTAAACTAAAATGCGACGTTCGTACGATAAAAGCTGATTTACGTCTAAACGCAGATTTAGAAAGTTCTGAACTTAGAAACTTATTCGTAAGATCGCAGAAGGCAGTAAACAGTTATGATTGAAATCAAAACATAAACGTAAACTGAAATATGATGATCGTACGAGAAAAGCCGATTTACGTCTAAACGCATATTCGGAAAATTCTGAACTTAGAAACTTATTCGTAAGATCGCAAAAGGCAGTAAACAGTTATGATTGAAATCAAAACGTAAACGTAAACTGAAATATGATGATCGTACGAGAAAAGCCGATTTACGTCTAAACGCAGATTCAGAAAATTCTGAACTTAGAAACTCGTTCGTAAAATCGCAGGAGACAGTAAGCTATTGAGAAGTTTGCAGTGAAGGTAAAATGCTCAAAGGAAATGCAAACCGAGATTTAGAGTGGTTCGGTCAATCTTGACCTACTCCACTTTTGGCTTCCTCCACCGACGAGGTCACCGACGTCAACTAGAGGCCTTCCTTCAATAGGTGAAGGCCAACCACCCTTTTACAGATTCACTCCTTTTGACAGGCTTAGGAGACAACCCTTACAGAAGTTTTCTCTCCTCTCTTTACAACTCAAACTTTGAAGAACAGAAGGAGGAGAACTTTGGTCTTTACAACAGTTTTGAGCTCTAAGAATCACAGAAAGATATCAAGATTTCGAGTGTAAGTTCTACCTTTCAGTGCTGAATGGGTGGGGTATTTATAGGCCCTAACCCAGTTCAAATTTGGAGCTCAAAACTGTCAATTCCCGAAATTCCGGGATCAGGCGGTTGCACCTCCTGACTGGGGCGGTTGCACCGCCTGGCAGAGCTCGAAGACTGAGCCTCTGGGCGGTGCCACCTCTGTCCGGGGCGGTTGCACCTCTCTGCTAGAGCTCGAAGACTGAGCTCAAGCGGTTGCACCTCCTGACTGGGGCGGTTGCACCGCCCAGTCTCCCTGGGTGACTTAGCCCAGGCGGTGCTACCTCTTGGCTTGGGCGGTTGCACCTCCTACAGTGATCAGGGTCCGAATGGGTAGATCCATTCGGCCCAAATTGGGTCTTTCAGGGGCCCAATTGCCCAAGATTAAGCCAATGGGATCACCTCCCATTACCAACTTAATCATTGTGCTAACTACGATAAATCCTAAGACAATTTCTGTAGCTTGCTCCGGTGCGTCAATCGCATCTTCCGGCGAGTTTCCGGCGAACTTCCGTCGTTCATCCGATGAACCCTCGGTGATTCTCCTGCGGACTTCCGGCAAACTCCTGGACTTGCGACGATCCACTTGGCAAGTTCCGACGAGCTTCTTTGGCAAGCTTCTGGACTTCTCGGATTTGTTCCCGTAGAACCTCCGATGACTGTCCGAACTTCCGTCGAGCTCTCGAACTCCCAACGTGATCATTGTCATGACTCCGGTGCAATTCCTACTGCATGTCTTACTTTTATCGTAGTTAATCCTGCACACTTATCTCAACACATAGATTAGACAACAAATGACAATTGACTTCATCATCAAAATCCGAGATTCAACACAAACCTCCATATGTGCTTTACTTCCTCTTTACTTTTGCTGCACTCTTTTACGAACTCACTTTCAAGTTAAGTTTCTGAAAACTGTTTTACGTCGGAAATCGATTTTATCGTACGAACATCATATTTCAGTTTGCATTCCAATTTCTATCTTAACTGCAAACTTCCTGTTTTACTTTACTTCAAATATATTTCCGTAAGCTTTCAAAGTTATTATCTGCACGAAATGACTTTTACGTCCGAATCGGATTTCAACGTACGAACACAGTTTTAATCGTCAAAAGTTTTCCGCTGCACTAATTCAACCCCCCCCCCCCCCCTCTTAGTACTCTTGATCCTAACAATTGGTATCAGATTTACACCCAAGAGAAATGGCTCTTCATGGCTTTCAAGAGGGCTTATCGGTTGTTCGTCCACCGTTGTTTAATGGATTGGACTACACTTATTGGAAAACTCGAATGAGAGTTTTCTTGATTTCTATGAATTTGGATTTATGGCATATTGTTGAAAATGGTTTTCAACTTCCCTCTAAACCGATGAACGAATGGTCGGATTTGGAGAAGAAGTATTTTTCTTTAAACGCAAAGGCTATGAATTTCTTATTTTGCGCTTTGGACAAAAATGAGTTCAATCGGATTTCTTTGTGCGAAACGGCTTTCAATATTTGGCGCGGTCTTGAAATCACACACGAAGACACAAGTAGTGTAAAAGATTCTAAAATAATTTTTTTGAAGCATGATTTCGAGTTTTTTCGAATGAAGCCGAGCGAAACAATTGTTGACATGGATACCCGTTTTATGGATGTCATCAATGGTTTAAAAGCTTTTGGCAAATGTTTATCGAATTTTGAACTTGTTAGTAAAGTTTTACGATCACTTTCTAAAGCTTGGGAATCAAAAGTAACGGCAATACAAGAAACAAAAGATTTAAATATTTTTTCACTTGAAAAACTTATCAGTTCATTGATGACATATGAAATGGTGCGCAATGCACGTGATGAACAAAACAACCATCCAAAGAATAGGATGGATTTGGGACATAGAAAGTTTGAAGACCACTCGAGCATAAGCTCAAGTGATGGTGAACTTAAACTACAAATGAAACAAAAATTAAAAAGCAAAAAGAATGGAATTACTTGCTTTGAACGCAAGAAGAAGAACAAAAATTGGGATGAATCGAGCTCTCATCCGAAGACGAGGAGAAAATCAAGAATGACGAGGTGGCAAACTACGCCTTAATGACATTAAATGATGAGGTAATCAAAATGCCTTTAATTTATTTCGAAATTACATGATATTTTTAATGATGCATTTTCCTTTTTTATTTAGTTTAGAATTAATTTTCTTAAAAATTACATATTTAAAAATAAAAATATAAAAATTATGATCATGCTAGTAATTTTGAAAATGATAATGAAAATTACATGTTTAATGAAAATGCAAAAATAAAATTGGATCATGCTTACCTTTCTAATGATTTTAAAAATAATCATGAAAATTGCATGTCTTATGAAAATACAACAAAATGTAATGATGATCATATGTATGTTTTTCTTAAGAAGAAAAAAAAATGTGTCTCTTGATTATTTCTGATTTTGATTAAAACCATGCTTGATGTCTTAATGAAAATATCAAGAAGTTTAATATCATGCTAAGAAGTAATAATGTGTATCACGTTGATTTCCATTGTTATTTCTCGATTTTGATTAAATAAAATCATGTTTGATTTGAAGAAATGCATAATGATGTAATATTAAATATTTTGATTGACAATTTTATGCATGAGATTTTAAGTTAAATATGATGATAAGCATGTGTTATTTTCATGAGTGTATTTGAAAAACTATGGAAAAAATGTGCCCGAATGCATGAACTTGTTAAGATTATTTTTCGGACTTTCTTGATTCAATCATCAAATCACTTAATTGCCATGATGATTTTATACTATTACATGCCTTAATAATATATTGGAAATTATGTGTTTTGGATACAAAAATGTTCATGATCATGAGCATGTTTTATCTTCATGATTGAACTTGAAAATCTATAGCAAAACCTTGTTTGAATGCATTAAAGTGTTAAATTTCATTTTCGGATCTTCTTGATCATAACAATCGGATTTTCTCGATATATTATTCTCTTCCGGACTTAATAAACAAATGTTATATTGAGTTTGATTCATATCATTGATTTTTGAAATATGGAATCAACTAGCAAATGCATCTCTAATAGACTTATCATGTGAAAAATATCTTTCGAGAAATGGATTTGATGATTCCTTCTTATATCTTTAGAGAAATAATTTTACGTGCAAGGATTTAATTCACACACATATCTTGATCATTGTAAAAATGAAGTGTGCTTTAATATCTTATCAATTTTAACTTCATTCGAGTAAGCTCACAAGTGACTTTCCTCCATGCAAAAAGATAATAACAAATAAAGAGGAAGAAGTAATGAAAGCTATCTCCATGTCATGTTTTTTCTTGAGATGTTTGTATAATTGATATCCTATCACTCATTTTTTAAAAATGACATAAACCTAGTTATGGCATGAATCATTACTGCACTTACATTTAAAATTTGTTTATATCGTTCTCCTTTTTGTTGATAACAAAGGAGGCGAAATATATGAATTGATACTATTAGTGCCATATTTGAATTTGAATTATGTTCAGATATCAAGAACTTGCATCGTGATTTTACTTGCTGATATCTTGCCATGTGATGAAATGCTATGATTTGTTGCTAAAATGATGCATGCAATTCTTATGCCTTTTATTATGATGTATGTGATGTATTGCATATGATGTGAATCATGATTAAAATTACCTTAATTTAATTCAAGGTTTATCTCAATTATGAAATTTTGAAATAAGAATGATTACTCACCTTTATCATAATCTGAAAATTGATATAAGGGTCTTCCCTTCTTTTTGACAATGACAAAGGGGGAGCAAGAATTTCTAGCATGGACATCATGAAAAGAGGCAAACTAGCTAGCTTGCACAATTCAAGACAAAAGCAAAAATTTCACTTCTCAAAAGAGAAGAAATTGCTATCTTGAACATCACCGATAATTGCTAGCTTGAAATCTAAAGAAAATGCACAAATGTTCTATCTTGCCTATCTCAAGATGCTAAACATGCTAAACTTGTACTTTGCAACGAAAGCAAAATTGCGAGCTCAAACAGCAAGAATCATGAGCTTACACAAGAAAACTATCTTGCATTAGCTTTCGAAATCTTTGCTAACTTGTATTTAGTAAAACTTGCATATCATAAAAATTGCTAGCTTATAGTCTAAAGAGAAGCAAACAGTTGCTATCTCATGAAAAACAAACATGCTAAACTTGCACATCTTTAATTGCTAGATTGCATGATGATAAAATCTGATATTATGTTTTTCATGCAATGAGTTGAACCTATATTCCAAACACAAGAATAGTTGGACTTCTCCTTTTTGTTGATGACAAAGGGGGAGAAGTATGATGTTATGCATAAGTTTATGCATAAGTTCATGATGATGTGTTGCAAGTATTCATGATGAATATTGTAATAATTTGAATTCAGTTTGAATTCAAGGATCTATCAATATGGCATATTGATAGGGGGAGTTTGTTTAAACTCTGGGAGTTAAGGTTAACTCCGTCATCAAGTGATTGTCATCATCAAAAAGGGGGAGATTGTTGAATCTCGTATTTTGATGATGAAACCACTTGATATATGTTTATGATTTAATCTGCGTTTTGAGTGACGCAGGATGCTTCAATCAGGATGAGACAATTAAAGTAGGAAAATTCATGTTGTGCCGAAAGAACATGTCAGAGGAATGGACGTCAGGCCGGTGGATCGGTCGACGTATCGACAGAAGACTTCGGGCCGTGGACTTGGGCATCGGGCCAAGAAGAGCAGGTATTGTGCTAAGGATATCGGAGTTGTGGAGTCAACTGGCCGACTGGGCAATAGGCCGCTGGAGAGGACGATGCGCCGAAGATTCGGACGGAGCGTCGAGGGACCAATGACATGCCGGATAACTTGGTTAATTGCTTAGGATTAATTGTCTCGATTTTAGTTTTGTTTTACATGTGCAGGATTAACTACGATAGAAGAAAGACATGTAGTAGGAGTTGAGCCGGAGTCAAGACTATGATCACGTTGGAAGTTTAAGAGCTCGACGGAAGTCCGGACAGTCGTCGAAGGTTCTATGGGAACAAATCCGAGAAGTCCAGAAGCTTGCCAAAAGAAGCTCGTCGGAACTCGCCAAGTGGATCGTCGCAAGTCCAAGGGTTTGCTGGAAGTCTGTTGGAGCATCGTCGGAGGTTCGTCGGAAGTTCGCCGGAAGAAGCGATTGACGCACCGGAGCAAGCTGTAGTAAATGTCTTAAGAATTATCATAGTTAGCATGTAGATTAAGTTAGGAATGGGAGGTGATCTTATTAACTTAATATGGGGACAATTGGGCCCTTGACAGACCCAAATTAGGCCGAATGGATCAACATATTCGGGCCAGAATTCCTACTAGGCGGTGGCACTGCTAGGGTCGGTGATGGCACCGCCCAAGAGAGGGTCTCCCAAGAGAGCTGGGCGGTGCAACTACCCCAAGCAAGCGGTGGCACCGCCAGGGCTCAGTCTCCGAGCGAGACTGGGCAGTGTAACCGCCCCTAACAGGCGGTGGAACCGCCTGAGCTCGGTCTCCGAGCTCTGCTAAGCGGTGCAACCGCCCAAGGCAGGCGGTGGCACCGCCAGGGTTTAGTCTCCGAGCGAGACTAGGCGGTGCAACCGCCCTTGACAGGCGATGAAACCGCTTGAGCTCGGTCTCCGAGCTCTGCCAGGCGGTGCAACCGCCCTTGTCAAGCGGTGGCACCGCCTAGGAGCTCAGTCTCCGAGCTCTGCCAAGCGGTGCAACCTCCCCTGTCAGGTGGTGGCACCGCCCAGGAGCTCAGTCTCCGAGCTCTGCCAAGCGATGCAACCGCCCCTGTCAGGCGGTGGCACCGCCTAGAGGCTCAGTCTCCGAGCTCTGCCAGGCGGTGCAATCGCCCTAGTCAGGCGGTGCAACCGCCAGACCTCGAAATTCCGGGAGATGACAGTTTTGAGCTCTAAATTCAAACTAGTTTGGGCCCTATATATACCCCACCCTTTCCTGCATAAAAGGGCACCAAAAATCCAATCTTACTCTGTGATTTTTATAGCTCAAAAGTGTTGTAAAGGCTAGAAGTCCTCCTCCCTCTTTTCTTCCAAGTTTTCATCTTTCAAGAGATGAGAGAAATCTTGTAAGGATTGTCTCCTAAGCCCGTCAAAAGGAGTGAATCTGTAAAAGGGTGGTTGGCCTTTGCCTATTGAAGGAAGGCCTCTAGTGGACGTCGGTGACCATGTCGGTGACCTCATCGAAGGAGGAAGCCAAAAGTGGATGTAGGTCAAGATTGACCGAACCACTTTAAAATTCTGGTGCTCTCTGGTGTGCATTTATTCTTACTGCTTACCTTACTATAAACCTCCATATGTGCTTTACTTCCTCTTTACTTTTGCTGCACTCTTTTACGAACTCACTTTCATGTTAAGTTTCCGAAAACGATTTTACGTCGAAAATCAGTTTTATCGTACGAACATCATATTTCAGTTTGCATTCTGATTTCTATCTTAACTACAAACTTCCTGTAGTTAAGATAGACTTTCAAAGTTATTTTCGTAAGCTTTCAAATTTATTATCTGCACGAAATGATTTTTACATCGGAATCGGATTTCAACGTACGAACACAGTTTTAATTGTCGAAAGTTTTCTGCTGCACTAATTCAACCCCCCCCCCCCCCTCTTAGTGCTCTTGATCCTAACAGATCTTTGTAATGAAATGTGTTTTTTGATTTTAAATGACGATGCTTGGCTTTGACATAGGAAGTTAGGTCATGCAAGCATGAAACTAATCTCTCAAATTTCATCTAAAGAACTTGTGAGAGGAATTCCTGACATTAAGTTCGTCAAAGACAATATGTGTGATGCATGTCAACTAGGAAAGCAAATAAAAAGTAGTTTTAAACCAAAGAACTAAATAAGCACCTCTAGGCCATTGTAATTAATCCATATGGACTTATTCGGACCAATTGCTACATCAAGCCTAGGAGATAGCAAATATGCATTTGTCATCGTGGATGATTATAATAGATACACATAGACTTTTTGACATACAAAAGTGATTGCTTTATGTATTTCTCTAAGTTTTATAAACTAATTCAAAATGAAAAAGGTTTTATGATTTCATCAATTCGGAGTGATCATGGTGGTGAATTTCAAAATCGTGATTTCTAAGAATTTTATGAATCTAATGGATACAATCATAATTTCTCTACTCTATGAAATCCTCAACAAAATAGTGTAGTAGAAAAAAAAAATAGAAACTTACAATAAATGGCTAGAACCATGTTAAACGAACATAGCCTACCCAAATATTTTTGGGCCAAAGCCATAAATACAACATGCTATGTCATGAATAGAGTTCTAGTAAGACCATTACTCGCCAAAACTCCTTATGAGTTATAGAATAAAAAAAAACCCAATGTTTCATATTTTAAAGTTTTTGGGTATAAGTGTTTTATCTTGAATGAAAAAGATGCCTTAAGAAAATTTGATGCAAAATTCGATGAAGGGATTTTTCTTGGCTATTCTTCTATTTCTAAAGTATTTCGTATCTTTAACAAAAAACTTTAATTATAGAAAAGTCTATTCATATTGTTTCAATGAAGTTTCTGAAGTCAAGAAAAATGATTTTGATAATGATGTTAATTTTGATGCTTTGAATTTAAATAAAACCCCTTCTCCATCTACCAACTTGGATTCATTTTTTTTTCGAAACATCCTTACCCAAGGAATAGAAGTATATAGATGCTCATCCTAAGGAGCTAATCATAGGAAACACATCAAAAGGGGTTTAAACTCGTTCTTCTCTTAAGAATTTTTGTGCCAGCGCCACTTTTTTCTCCCAAATTGAACCTAAATGCATTGACGAGGCCTTGAAAGATGATTCATGGGTTATCGCAATGCAAGAAGAGTTGAATCAATTTAAGAGAAATGAGGTGTAGAAGCTTGTTCCTAGGCCAAATTAGTTATTGGTACTAAATGGGTCTTTAGGAACAAGCAAGATGAATTTGGTATCGTGGTTCGAAACAACGCTAGATTAGTGGCCAAGGGTTTCAACCAAGAAGAATGTATCGATTATGAAGAAACCTTCGCTCCTGTGGCACAATTAGAAGTCATAAGGATGCTTATTGCCTATGCTAGTAGTAATAATTTTAAGTTATTTCAAATGGATGTTAAAAGTGATTTTCTTAATGACTTTATTTCCGAAGAAGTTTATGTTGAACAACCTCCTGGATTTGAGAATGATAATCTCTCTAATCATGTGTTTTAATTGACTAAAACTCTCTATGGATTGAAATAAGCCCCAAGGGCTTGGTATGAGAGACTTAGCTCATTTCTTATCGAAAATAATTTCTCTAAAGACAAGGTCGATACTATATTGTTTATTAAAAATTTTGAAAATAATTTTTTTATTGTTCAAATTTATGTTGATGATATTATTTTCGGTTTCACAAATAAATCTCTATGTGAATCATTTGCTAAAAGTATGTATCTTGAATTTGAAATGAGTTTGATGGGGAATTAACTTTCTTATTAAGCTTACAAATCAAACAACTAAGTAATAGTATTTTTTTTTTGTCAAACAAAATATGCTTTAGATTTACTAAAAAAGGTTTAATATTGATAGCTCAAAGGCTACCAATACTCCTATGAGTATCTCTAGTAAGTTAGACATTGATGAAAGTGGAGAAAGTTTTAATCAAAAAGTAGGGGTATGATAGGAAGTTTACTATACCTCACTGCAACTAGACCAGATATCATGTTTAGTGTAGGACTTTATGCTATGTTTCAATCTAATCCTAAGATATCTCATCTTAAAGCAGTTAAGAGAATTCTTAGATATCTTAAATGTACCACTAATCTAGGATTATAGTATCCAAAATCCAAGAACTTTGAACTAATTGCTTATACTGATGCGGATTTTGCTAGATGTAGATTATATAGAAAAAGCACATCTGGAACATGTCAATTTTTAGGACATGCACTTGTTTCTTGGAAGACCAAGAAACAAAACTCGATTGCACTATCTACAACCGAAGTTGAGTACATTACAACTAGTGCATATTGTGCACAAGTTGTGTAGATGAAAAACACTTTAAAGGATTATAAGATTCATTTTAAAAATATTTCCATAAAATATGATAACACAAGTGCAATATGTTTAACAAAAAATCTCATTCAACACTCTAGAACTAAACATATTGATATTAGGCATCACTTTATATGATATTATGTTAATAATCATGATGTAATCTTAGAGTTTATTGATACAGAATATCAATTAGTTGATATTTTTATAAAGCCTTTAAGTGAAGAACAATTTGATTTTATTAGAAGAGAATTAGGAATATTAATTTGTCCGAATGCATGAATTTAATGTATTTCTTTTCCGGACTATCTTTTTCTTAATGTATTTCATGAATGGAGCTTTTATAAATTTATTTCATTTTTATCTTCCTTGATATCAAGTTTACTTCATATCTTTGCTCCATCACTTAATGATTTTTTTTAAAAAAATTGTGATTTATGATGTCTCATTTGTGATGCTCATCTACCATGAATTCTTCGTTATTCTTCTCATGAAAATTAAATTTTATGAATTCTAATGGATATCTTAATCCTTGAAAGATGAATTTTTGTGTGTGATAATTATTTGCAAGATTGGAGATTTGATTTAATATGAAGATCTCGATCCTTTTCATGAATCTCTTCTCTTTGTCAAAATGAAAGCATGTTTTAACAAAAACTTATTTATCATTTTTGACTTGATTCAAATTATTTCACAAATTTAGTTCTTAATGGATTCCCTCCTTACCTTCTTTCCTCTTCTTCATGCAAAATTGTGATGACAAAGGGAGAGAAGTTGATAGAATCTATCGCTTTAATGTTGTAATATTTAATAATGAGAACTTTTGAGTGTGAAACTTACTTGAATTTTTTTTTACCATACTTGTATTGTTGAATTATTCTCCTTTTTGTTGTTGACAAAGAGAGAGAAATAATACCAAAATGTGGTAAATTAATAACAAATGTATGCAATGTATTTCATCATATATATTTGAAATGTTTGCTTGATAAATTTATTTCATTATGATAAGATATCTAGAACTTAACTTGCTATTTTACAATTGATATCTTGCCCTAAAATGATGAATTGATATCTTTGTCATCTTTCATATTTGAAATATCATACTTGAAAATGGATGTCTTAACATCATTTTAATAAATTCTTGGCATTATATTTTGAGAATGTTAGATCATGATAGGAATCATAATATGTATGTTAATAAGTTTAATGAACTTATCTTATCATTTTGTTTCTTAAATTCAAAGGCCTTGAATTCAAGAATGTATTTTCCCAAGTATGATATATAGATAGGGGGAGTTAAGGTTAACTCTGTCATCAATTGATTGTCATCATCAAACAGAGGGAGATTATTGAATCTCGGATTTTGATGATAAAATCAATTATAAATTGTTTGATCTAATCTATATATTGAGAAAAGTGTACAGGATTAACTACGATAATAGTAAGACATAAAGTAGATGTTGTGCCAGAGTCAAAATCGAGATCTCGTTGGGAGTTCAAGAGTTCGTCGGAAGTCCAGACATTCGTCGGAAGTTCTATCGGAACCAACCGAGAAGTCCAGGAGTTTTCCAAAGAAGCTCATCAGAACTCGCCAAGAAGATTATTGTAAAGTCTAGGAGCTTGTCGGGAGTCCTTCGGAACATTGTCGAGAGTTCATCGAATGTTCGTCGGAAATTCGCTGGAAGCTCGTCAAAAGAGCAATTGACGCACCGGAATAAGAAATGCTATAATTATGTCTTAATAATTGTAGTTAGATCATAAATTAAGTTAAGATTGGGAGATAATCCCACTAACTTAATTATGGGCCAATTAGGCCCTTAATAGGGTTGAATTAGGCTAAATTGATCAGCTCATTCAACACATGAAATCTTGGCTAATGGTGGCACCGCTTGGAAGATAGCGTCCTGGGTTGTTTAAGTGGTGGTGCCGCTGACAATGAATGCTACCAGTGGTGGTACCGTCCAGTGTCAGACTAAAGGCGGTAGGGCCACTCAGTAACAGCGGTGGTACCGCTAGTACCCCAAAATCCAGGGATGTGATACTTTTTAGCTCCAATTTTGAAGTCATTGGGGCTATAAAAATCTCACCCTTTTTTATATAAAAGGGCATGAAAGTTTTAGCATACTCTTGAATCTTTGGGGTGTTAAGTGTTGTAAAAGTTAGAAAGAGTCCTCCCCTCTCTCTCTTAGCTTTGTAAACATCCAAGAAAAAGGAGTGAGGCTTGTAAGGGTTATCTCCTAAACCCAAGAAAAAGAGAAAGCATTGTAAAGAGGTGTTTGGTCTTCATCTATTGAAGAAAGGCTTTTAGTGGACGTCAGTGACCTCGACGGAGGAGGAATCCGAAAGTGGATGTAGGTCACATTAACCGAACCACTCTAAATTCTAGTTTACTTTTCATTTGTGTAATTTATATTACTGCAAACCTCATTAATCTTCTCTTTGTACTTTTACAAAAGCTTTAAAATTTAATTTCTCTCCAAAACGGATTGAATCGAAATGATTTTCGTCGGAATCGGTTTTAATCAAAACAAAGACTTTTGAAATCGAGAAAGTTTTCCACTGTATTAATTCGCCCCCCTTCTTAATGTCGCTCTTAATCCAAACAGTTCCTAGTAAGTTACTTCCATTAATTCCATTTGAGTTATGGACTGGTCGGAAGCCCATGAAAAGATAAGAGTATTTAATCCATATGAAAAGAAACTAGATCCAAGAATTATTTTTAGATATTTTATTAGTTCTAGAAAAATCCAAGGAATACAGATTTTATTGCTCTAATCATAGTACGAGGATTGTAAAATCTAGTAATGCAAGATTCCTAGAAAATGATGAAATAAGTGGGAGTGAAAAATCTTGATGGATCAATTTTGATATTAAGGAGATTTAGGTTAATTCTCTCATATCATCCTCTATTTGAGAAATTATTGTTCCTCGAATCAATAAGAGTATTGACGAGGGTGAACAAAAGAATAATATCAAAGAACTCTCACATGATGTTGATGTCGTCGCTGATGATCTTGTAGAACAATTACAATTGGCAACTTTAAGAAGATTTTAAAGGAAAAGGAAACATGTCATTTCAGATGATTATGTGATATATATACAAGAATCAGATTATGATATAGGAATAAAAAGAGACACCTTGTCATTTTAATAAGCCATAGAAAGTAACGATTTTGAAAAATAGTATGATGCAATAAAAGAAGAGTTAAAATCAATGGTCCAGAATGGTATATGGGAACTCACTGAATTGCCCAATAATTATAAAGAGTCGGTTATAAATGGGTCTTTAAGATAAAATGTGACTCAACGAGTAATATCGAACGATATAAAGCCAAACTTGTGGTCAAAGGTTTTTCTCAGAAAGAATGCATTGAATATAACGAGACATTTACTCTAGTTTCTAGAAAAGACTTATTAAGAATCATCATAGTATTAGTAACTCATTATGATCTTAAGTTACATCAGATGATGTGAAAACATTATTTCTGAACGAGGATCTGGATGAGAAAATCTATATAGAACAACTTGAAGGATTCATAGAAGAAAAAAGAAAGTTGGGCTTGTAAACTTAAGAAATCCATTTATGGTCTTAAACAAGATTCTAGACAATGGTATATAAAGTTTCATAATACCGTTACTTCCTTCAAATTTAAGGAAAACACTATTGATCAATGGATAATATTAGCTTATTAAAAGATAATATTATTTTACATTAAGAGCAGAAAGAAAAGTATTGGACTAGCGTCATCATCACACCCGACGGGCAAAAGGTGGTCACCTCAGAATGAACACCGTGGAACACATTGTGATATGCATGATCGTCGAGAAACATGAAGCCGGCTACCGCCATTCAGCCACCGACGAAATCCCCGTTCACCCACACGTGTGACTCGTGTTGATGGACCATCTTTATATCATCGTCACCGTCGGAATAATCCTACAGAATGTCAAGGAGATAAGAAAGCAAATTAAACTAAGGCATATGCCATAACAGTCAATCAATCAGATTTGCTTTGTTCAAATATGATTAGGTGTTGTTAGCATAAAATCTGTAATATGTTATATTAAATATAAAAATAATCTTTTATGCCAGGATTGAAATCAAATATAATTAAATCTGATTTTCCGATGCGTACCTTTTGATGTCATCTAAAAAAGAGATATTTGTTTTGATCTGTAAGGGCACCATCTTTAGATCGAAGATCGCTATCAATCTGTAAAGAGGAACTAGATCATTCTCCTCTTTTCCTATCATTTCATAAGACCACTTAAATTGATGGTTAGAGAGAAAAGTTGAAAAAAAGACTATAATCCCTCAACTGAATCCTCTATAAGATGCGTAACGTCTCAACCGAATCCTCTATAAGATGCGTAACGTCTCAACTGAATCCTCTATAAGATGCGTAACGTCTCTTCTTTTTCTCTTGTTTTTAAGATGCGTAACGTCTCTTCTTTTTCTCTTGTTTTTAGTCCTCCCATCAAGGACATCTCGTAAGGAATCTTACTTTAAGTGGACTTCTTTTCTATTGGTCAATATATGTCATCATAATCCAATTAGTTATATGATATATATCATATCCAATTATAAAAGGCCATAAAATCTAATATTCTCCTAACTCGTTAATTGATAAGATATAAAAAGATATTTAAAATTAAAATAAATAAAATAAAATTTATTTAAAAATAATTTTACCTAATTGGATTCTAAAGAATTTTAAAAAGCATTTTATACATGCTCAGGAATTTTAAAACAAGCCAATATATCCAATAAACATAATAATACAATATTAAGTCCAACTATCAATGCGAGTTATAGCGATTGTATATCATCAATATCATACTCCCTTTTGTGTACCACAACATTGTTAGTCTTTCCTAATATAGTCCATAATAGTCTTTGTAATTTATGTTATTAAGACAATCCTATTATTACATTCAACTATAATATACATAAATATAAATATAAATAGGATAGCAGAAATAAATAACTTTAATTAAGCAAAAAAATTTCAATAATAATATTCACATAAACATACATCACCATATCTTTTATGACTTGCTCATAAGCCCCATTCTAAGAATATGTTCTTTAAATATTTTACACTGTAAATCTTTTGTCAATGGATTAGTAATCATCATAATGGTGCTCAGATTCTCAATTGAGACTTTTATTTTTGGACTCTTTCTCTAACCACAAAGTACTTTATCCTGATGTACTTGGAACTACTAGAGTACTTGTTATTCTTAGAGAAGAAAACTACTATGGTGTTATCACAAAATATCTTCAACTACTTAGCAATTGAGTTGATTAAGTCCTGAGATGAAATTTTATAGCCATAAAGCTTGATTTGTAGCATCAAAGCATGTCACAAATTCAGATTCCATTGTTAATGATGCAATAAGCAATTGCTTTGCACTTTTCTAAGAAATTGCCCCACCAGCTAACATTAATATAAATCCTGAAGTGAAATTCCTACTATTGAGGTAATTTACAAAATCAATATTTAAATATTCTAAAGTTGATTTGATCTATGTGAGTATATAATCTTTTGTCCCTACAGATATCTCATTACTTTTTTTTGCAGCTTTCCAATGATTTATTCCTAGGTTGCTTTAGTATTTTACCAGCATTGTAACTACAAAACTAATATTTGGTCTTGTACATATTCGAGTACATAATAGACTTTAAACTGCACACCCATAAGGAATATTCTTCATTTGATTCTTTCTAAGTCATTTTTTGGCATTGATTTTGGCTGAAATTTTCACCTCTAGTAATAGGTATATCATTAGCTGAGCAAAGCTATATATTAAATCTCTCCAAGATATGATTAATATATCATTTCTAAGACAATCCTAATAATCCTTGAGATCTATTCTTGAATATATCAATGCCAATAGCATAGATTGCCTCATTCATATCAACCATATTAAAGTTCTTGTAGAGAAATATTTTAGTTTCGTGCAATAAACCAAGATCACTACTGGCAAGTAAAATATCATCCACATATAAGACCAATATAATAAACTTACTCCAACTTACCCTCAGATATTTGCACTTCAAATATATGCACTGATCAATAGTGTTTTCTTTAAATATTATCTAATAATATAATAAACTATAGATTAATTATATATTATCTTTTCTAATTAATTATTCTTAGTATTTCGATCCTAACATTATTTTAAGTTACTTATACTTCTTACCCCGTTGATTTTGTTGACAAAAATACCGTATATAATCAGTGATAAATCAAAGTAAGATAGAGGATTCAATACTAAATCGTATGATATTTTCATCAATAAAATCGATGATATAAGAAAAATATAATTAAATATTATATTTTAATAAATATAAAGATCTTAATATAATTTTTAAAAATATAAATATTAAAATATTAAAAATAATTAATTATAAAAGATAATATGTAATTAACTTATTAATTATTCGTTCAAGAGTGCTATTTCTGAATTAACATAGTTCCCAATGAACATTCTTGTTGATAAAATTATATATATATATATATATATATATATATATATATATATATATATATATATATATATATATATATATATATGACCTAAAATATCAGAGATGTATATTGAATTTTTTACATAATTACTAAGCTCGATATGATTAAACTTTGACTCATTTTTTTAATTATCATCACATCTAAAAAAGGGAAAGAATTTAATCAGAGTTATAAGTTGAATTAATATTAAATTATATATATTAGCATGAACCAGTTCGACTCAAATGATCCATAAATCAAGATTTAGAAATAATAGTACGAGTGAATCCAATAAAATAAATCGAATATTAACTGCAGCTACTCTCACAAATAAGCAAAACAAATGATTGGATTTTGGCGTGTACTGATTGCCGTGTACGGGCGGGAGGCTGCGGGGGATGGATCACATGAACTTCGCTTCTTCCATTTAAAATGTGATGATAATGCACATTTAGTGCTTTGCGTCCTCTATATTTAGCCGAGTTGACTGTGATAATATTTCTAGTTGGATGCAGACATATTGGAGTGCCGTCCTCGAAAAATTCTCGTAAGAAAGAGAAACAACATGGCTTCCATTGTCTTGCGGGCCACTCGAAATCTATGCTCGCAACACTTTGTGACGACTAATCTGCATTGAATATACGACCAAATTCTCGCTATTCAAATCATTATTTTTATATATATATATATTTATATATTAAGGAGTTCCCGAAATAAAACGTTGGGTGTCGCAGAGTCCACTAAGTGGTTGGTTCCTGGTCGCGTGTGCCCCCATATCCTGTCCTTGGGAAACGATGTGGGCATGACGTTGGAATGCACGTTGGTGTGGGTCTTCAGCAATAAAAGAGGTAGTTGGAACCAGCTAGCATTGGCAGCACGTGATTCACGAAACAAGCTGGACCAGTACCAAGTAATCAAGCAGGGCCGCCGTCATCTGATGGATGGGCGTAATCCTTTTGTGATTTCTACACCCAAAAAAATAAATTAACTGATGGCTCGATACGATCAAGCTTTTCGCCATGCCAGGTTGCCGTCGAACAAGGAATCACATCAGTCATGATAATTTCCAGATGTGCCGGCCACAGGAACTTGGAACTTGGAACTTGGAACTGATGCTGCCAAGTTATGCTCAGAATTCTTGTGCCCATTTACAGATAACTCGATTATGGTTGTCGCAACATCATCATTCCATCACTGAATTAACGTGAAAATCGATGTTGGCGGGTTGCAAGTTGGGACATCCCATGACCCCATCGATAAACGAACGGTCCATTTCGTTCCTGTGTGTCGGCAATCACCGAGGCGGACGTAGGGACCCAAACCACCCTTGCCTTCATCTCACCATCTCGTTCATGGGTCGGCAGAGTGGGTCTGTTTCGTATTTCTTATGAAAGAGACAACTGCAGAAGAGCTCTCTTTACGGTGCTTTTCACGCTCTAACTCGTCCAACCACATCACATAAAATGTGATCGAGATACCCACGCCAGCCTTTATCGGAGCTCTTGTCACTCGAAAGCCTGAAATAGTTGATGTAATAATAGGATAAGAGAAACTTGTTTTCAGTGAAATCGTGCTACGTAATTACTTATATCCACAAGACAAAATCCCATCCCCTGTTGGTTGGCGCAAAAAGTAAAAAGCCACACGTTCAATGCACTCTCTCTCTCTCTCTCTCTCTCTCTCGTTCAATGCACTCTCTCTCTCTCTCTCTCTCTCTCTCTCTCTCTCTCTCTTGTCTCACTGGAGAGAACAGATTTCTGAAACCTGATACTTATGCAATCAAATGATTCCCTTATCATCGAATCCAAACGAGTGGACCAGCAAGTTGCGCGATGACTTGTAACGTCGAACGCATCCGCTCATGGAGCAAAACAGGGAAGGAAAAAAAAATGCTAAATTGCCGCTTTATGTAACACGGTGGTGGACGGGACAATGTTGGTGGACGTCACATCACCAGACTTCGTCATCGGTTTCTCGTGCAAAAATGAACAAGTGCTGCAAATGGATCCCACCCAAATGGAGGAGGGAGGGGCGGGGGAGAGCGAGGGAGGTGCTGTTTGTGTTCGTATATATGTGTAGCCGCCGGCAGTCGTTCACCCAACAAAACATAGCAAAGACAGCCCGAGAGCAAGTTGATCGCTTGTCATGGAGCTTCAAAAGGCCTTCTGCATGAATGGCGGATCCGGTGACTTGAGCTATGCCAGGAACTGCACCATACAAGTACGTCTTTCTTGTTCCTTTCCGTCCTTCTCATCGATTCATCGTCTTCTTCGTACCCGTTTCAGCCGAGGAGAAGATGTAGAGAGACGTTGTTTTGACCCAACGAAACCTGAATTCTCTTTGCAGAGCGTGATAGTGTCGTCGACGAAGGCCGTTCGAGTGGACGCGGTCGTGGAGTTCTACTCCACCTTCTTCCCTGAGAACATGATCATCGCGGAACTAGGCTGCTCATCGGGGCCGAACGCGCTGTTCTCTGCCTTCGACATGATGGAGGCGGTCGAGCAAAGGTGCCTTCAGCTCCGACGCTCGCCCCCGGAGTTCCACTTGCTCCTCAACGACCTGCCTGCGAACGACTTCAACACCATCTTTAGGTCGCTGCCCGAGTTCTACCAGCAGAGGAGGAGGATGGAGAGTTCCGGGTGCGGGCAGTTCTTCGTGTCAGGAGTACCTGGGTCGTTTTACGGGCGCCTGTTCCCGAGCAGGACCTTGCACTTTGTCCACTCCTCGTCGAGCCTTCATTGGCTCTCTCAGGTAGGTTGCTTCTTGACACACAGTTTGCACATGATCACATGCATGCATAATCCAAGCTATGCACACTAGTAGACTGCATGAGGTTGATGATGCGGTGTCTCGGATAAGGTCGACGAGTCAGGAGACTGTAGTTAGGCCTTACTTGGAACATGAAGCAAAGTATACACGACAGTCATCAGATCGTACAATCCAACAATTTAACTTGTTTTAGATCTCGAGTGGTGCGTTCTCCCCTTGAGAAAGATGGGTCATATCCCCAAAAAGACGTTCATTTGCAAGTAAACAAAGCCACCGTCATATATCTTCCTCTCCTCATGCACGGAACAATATAGTAATCGTCATGCTGCTCCGTTTCAGGTTCCTCTCGAGCTTCAAGATAAATCTAATGCACCGATGAACAAAGGAAAGATCTACCTTTCCAAGACCAGCCCTAATTGCGTTGCAGAAGCATACCTGATGCAGTTTCGGAAGGACTTCTCATTGTTTCTCAAGTGCCGCGCCAAAGAAATAGTTGCAGGAGGCCACATGGTGTTAACATTGATGGGCAGGACGAGAGGGTCCGAGCCATCGTGGCCAGAGTACAGCTACATGTGGGAACTACTAGGAGAGGCTCTCATGGACATGGCCTCACAGGTACTTATCTTGTTGCTTTCCTATCTATCTTCTCTTTGCCAGTTAAGCTTCAGTAACCTCCAAAATTCCTCACCATCGGTTAATCTTCGCCACGCCCCACCTGCACATCTTCACGAGAGGTGTTGCCAACCATTACCTTTTACGATGACTGTTTTCTCTCTACTTTTTCTTCTTCCTTTTGTTCCCCTCTTGGTCCGCTGACCGGATGCAGTGCTTTTCCCAGGGAATCATCGAAGAGGAGAAGGTGGATTCCTTCAACGCCCCCTACTTCTCACCCTCTTTGGAGGAGGTTAAACAAGAGATCGAAAGAGAAGGGTCATTCTCCATCAGAACACTGGATCTCTTCGAAGCGAGTTGGGATGCAGCCCACGGCAGCCAACAGACTAAGCAGGAGGCGGCCGCGCTCGGCGAGATCACTCATGCAAAACGCATGGCCAAGGGGGTCAGAGCCGTGCTGGAGTCCATGCTGGAGAGCCACTTCGGAGAAGGCATAATGGAAGAGCTGTTCTCGAGGTACACTAGCTTGTTGGAGGGCTACTACTCCAAAAACAAACCTCAGGTGACCAACATAGTGATCGCCTTGACAAGAAAGTTGGAGGAGGAGAACATATTACGAGTTTCTGTATTTTGAGTTATCATCACCAAGAAGGGTCTCAAGTTCCATTACTTATCTGCCACATTTAGATTGTACAAACCTTGGTAATGTGAAACGAGGAAGAAGTTTGGTTCGGTTTGCGTCACCTGTAACAAAGCACATGGAAATCTCACAAGTCATTGCTTGTCGTTCTGCCCGGAAGGCACCGACTTGCAAGTCATTGCGTAGGAAAGAAAAAAGCTCAGGGTCACAGGTCTTGTTAGGACAGTCGTCCAATCAATCAATTTCAAGACCCGTCCTCTGTCACGCTGCAATGTGGACGTCCACTCACATGTCCCCAACTCACGACTGAGAACTGTTTATGGGACCCTCTTTCACACTGCGTTTATGGCATCCTATCAACTCCATCCCTTCACGTAAGATAAACCGAGAAGCCACCGTTCGTGAAGGAAACTTAAAAGAGCTCGATTACAAAAAATGATATGAAAATTTACATGGAGCGATGAATGAATGCTATGGGTATCACATCTTCAAAACTAGTGATCATCATAGGAAGGAGTAGAAAGATCAATCCTGGAGACCCTGTCAAAATAGGGTAGACGCGATTGCCATCCAACATCAGAGCAAAAACCTGGAGAAGAACAATCAATCGAAGCAACATTAAGAAAACGTAGGCTCAAGAACAAAACAAGGCTTGTGCTTATTACTATCGATATTGGCTCAGGAATATTGACTGACTGATGCTTAAGGATAATATATTATAACTTTAAGTAGATGGAGCTTAACCTTTAGATAGTATTGTTTTGCTTGAAAGACCTCTTGTCGATTCTTTTACTTTTTTTCTTTTTATGCGAATAAAAGTGTAGGCTCGATGGCCATATGGCTGTGTCTTTTTGGGGGCAAAAGGCAACGACTTGGAATCAGTTAACAGTCCAAAGATAATTCATATGCAATGTGTTTAATTCTTTAGTTAGGATTCGATTTACTTAATAATGCTAAAAGCTATAACAGACGAAAGAAAATGAAAAAAAAATATATATTACTTTTTTTCTTAATTTTCAATCACAATTTCTACTTACGATAATTTAATCATAAATTCTTCCATAAAAAAAGGTAATGTATTCAACTTAAAATAAAATTATTAAGCTTCAAATTATAGCAAAAGCACATCAAACTTTCGAGGGAATCGAATCTTTTGTCTTTCATTGCGCTTTTTTGCCTATATCACACCTTGTATTGCTTTTGGAACTGACGCTATATTTCACTTGGAGCGAACTGATGTCTTTTAGATGTTGAAGCATTCGGACGCATTGCTCTGGCTTGATTTGTTCATTTACTATATCATCAGAAGCTTCATGCTCGTGATCATATTGGTTGAACTCGAGATGTGGGCAAAATGTATATATAATATTAGACAAACGCATCATGGATTTATACAACGTTTTATTGCTAATGCTAGTAGATCAGCGATAAGGATAGTACATCATATTTATGTAGGAATATTCTACTAACAAATGTGCTTCATGAAAACTGTTCAAGAACAGCTAGCTTCATCTCGGATTGAAGCTACCGAGTTCATCTTTAATTAGGAGTCTAGGAGTCGTGTCGTGTAACTGAATCTGAAAGTTTCCCCACTATAACTATAAATAAAGCGGTTGTTGGCAGCCACACAAAACATAAACGAAAGAGCATAGAAAGAGCGAGCGATAGTCTAAAGATAGTCAGTGCTAGGAGAAAAGAAAGAGGGAGGCAACATCAAGTTGCAAAAGTCCCAACTTGGGCTCAAGACGTCCGAGCTTGTCGCTAACAAAGTCCTCCCATAGTTGCATGTTTTGGTATTCTTTTTCTTCACAAGATAATTTAGATTTATTTTCCTCTTTCTAGTTCTCTCGTCTTTTGGCGAATCTATCGAGCCTCCCACAAATTGTAAATCAACTTGAAGAAAAGATGAAGATCATCAAATCCTTTCCAATAGAATAAGCGGTATATGTAAGGGGTGACATCACATGCGTAGCGGAAGAATATAAAACAAAATTTTTAAATTTTCCAAAGATGTGTTTGTTGTCATGCGAAGATTTGTACGTAAAATCTGCGAAACTTAAAACTGTATATATTAAAGATTGTGTTACTTATGAAGATCGTATATCCTAAATCCCTAAAGATCTACAGGAGATGATGAAGGAAGTCAAGCGTCTTCCTCTCTAGTAGTGATCCATATAGCAGAGCTGTGATGATGCTCCTCAAAACTCCAAGCCTGCTATCTGATGAGGAGATGGAGAGGAGAATAAGATATGGTAACCCAAAGATGCTCTAGCCTAGCCTATGAACTATTAGTTTCCTCCTATTTATAAAGGTCCCCTATCAATTAACTCTAATTGATCTTGCCCTATTGGGTATTAGATCTCCATCCAACTACCCAAGCCTTGAATTTCTATCCAATAATCTCTTATTGGCTTTTATTGGATTTCATCTATATGATCCAATAATTCATAGGCTTATTGGATATCCAATAAGATAGGGACTCCGATGGATATCTCTATTTAAACATCTACTCATTGCAATGCCTACCATATGTGTGTGACCCTCTAGGCCTAATATCGAGCTGGCCATGAGTCATACCTATCAGAACTCCTTCTGGCTCATTAAATTATTATCTTAATAATTCACTCGACTCATCGACTTCGGACATACTATGCCACTACGCTGCAGTCCTTAAATGATACAGAAGAATCCAATCCATTAGACTTGTTTATCCTCAATTACCGTATACTTATACTTCCTCATCCATCTAATATCCCAGAGACTATATACTAAGTATGGTGCTGTCAGACCTATATGATTTTTGGTCGAGTCTCGCTCTAATTGGATTCTCTCGGAGAACTCATTCTCTCTCAATCTGAATGACCCTAGCTAGAGATTTGTCTGAGCAAGAACACATGAGATATTCCTCTCATAACATCGAGAGTAGATGATCCTCTATCAACACTCAATAGTCCTTATAAGATTGGCTACCACTCCCGATGACCGGTTATGCTAAATTCAGAACCTCTAAATCTATAAGTCTGGTATCAAAGAATGAAGTACTCATACAGGATATCCTTGGTGTCTCAAGTATAAGGATCAAATACATCATTGGGACTACGGAATCGCTATCTGATAATAAGACATCATCAACTATCTAACATTTGGTAAGCGGATCAATTAGTGAACTCATTCTCCAATGAGCACTTGTACTGTATCCCTAGTATCCCCACACGAGTAGCTATGAGACCAGCTGCATCCATCATATGGATAAGTATATAGCACACTAGTCTGTCCTGTTATCTCGATATCCCTCTTGAGTAAGCTATGATCGGGATGATTTAAGATATGTGTTTAAAGGCTAATCGATCTTATTATCGTGATCTCATTACGATATGATTCTCATTGCATAGATCCATGGACCTAATAATATATTTAAGAAATATGCAATATAAAGTGATAAAACATCAAATAATAATAATAAGCAAAAAGACTGCGTGTCAAGTCACACGTGTCATCACTCACGTGATTGACTTGTAGGACACCTATGACTAACAATCTCCCACTTTACCTAAAGCAATCACCTATGTGTTTGATCTCCATCAGACCCATGTGATGCTTAAAGACAATATGAGATAATGGCTTTGTCAATGGATCTGCAATGTTATCATCAGATGAAACTCTTTCCACTACTATATCTTTCGGGCCACGATCTCTTTAATAAGCTGGAACCTTCTTAGAACACTTCTGATGAAACTTAGGTTCCCTTATTTGAGCAATCGCCCCGTTGTTATCGCAATATAAGGAAATCGACTCCTCCTTTTTCGGCACGACTCCTAGATCTATGATGAACTTTTTCATCTAGACTCCCTCTTTTGTTGCCTCTAGTGCAGCAATGTACTCCACCTCTCTGGTGGAGTCAATAGTAGTATCTTGCTTAAAACTCTTCCAGCACACTGCTCATCCATTCAGGGTGTACATATAACCCAAATTTGACTTACTATCATTGACATCGAATTGAAAACTCGAGTCCGTGTAGCCTCCAACCCTAAGGCTACTACCTCCATATACTAGTAAAAAATCTTTAGTCCTTTTTAAGTACTTAATGATACACTTTACTACTTTCCAGTGCTTCAAGTTTGGATCTACTTAATACCTGTTTGCGACACTCAGAGCATGCGCTATATCAAGCTTGGTACATAGTATAACATACATGATAGACCATATCACTAAGGCATAGGGTATCCTATCTATGTTCGCCCTTTCTTCATAAGTCTTTAGGGACATACTCTTAGAAAGCGATATCTCATGTCTCATCGATATGAGACCTCTCTTAAAATTTTTTATGCTATACCTTTTAACAATGGTGTTTATGTACTTGGACAAAAATAAGCCAAGTATCCTCTTAGATCTATCTCTATATCTGAATCCCTAAGATATATGATGCTTCTCCTAAGTCCTTCGTGGAAAAGTGTCTAAATAACCAAGTATTTATTATGGATAACATTCCTACATCATTCACAATGATCAGGATGTCATCCGCATATAACACCAAGAAGGTGACAGCGCTCATACTTACCTTCTTGTACACACAAGGCTCATCTTCATTCTTAACGAAGTCATAATATATGATTACCTCATCAAATCTTATGTTCCAACTTCGGGAAGCTTGCTTTAGTCCATAAATGGACTTAAGCAACTTACACATCTTATTTGGGCAGTCCTTGGACATGAATCCCTCAAATTATATCATATACACCTCCTCCTCGAGGTTGCCATTGAGGAATATGGTTTTTCACATCCATCTGTCAGATCTCATAATCATAGTATGCTGCAATAGCCAATAGAATTTGGATGGATTTTAGTATGACTACGGGTGAGAAGGTTTCATCATAGTCAACATATTTCCTTTGATGATGCCCCTTAGGCACTAGCCTTGCTTTATAGGTCTCTACCTTTCCATCTACTCTAATATTCTTCTTGAAGATCCACTTGCAACTGATGGGTATAATACCCTGGGGTGCATCAACTAGGTTCCAAACCTTATTGGAGTACATAGAATCCATCTTAGAATTCATGGCTTTTTGCCACTTCCCGAAGTCTATACTCGTAATAGCCTCCTCGTAAGTCTAAGGATCAATATCCTCAACATTCACTCCTTTAATATGTCTCATATATCTCTTAGGAGGATGGGATACTTTGTCGGACGTACGTAAAATTGGATCATGTATGCTAGGTATCTAAAAAACCTTGAGTTGTGAAGTGGTGCTTGAGCTAGGTTCTCCAACCTCACTCAACTCTATTATGCTCCCATTGTCTCCACTAAGAATGTGTTCCTTCTTAAGGAACACCGCTCTCTTGGCTATAAAAACCTTTTGGTCCTTGGGGTGATAGAAATAATATCCACAAGTTTCCTCGGGTATCCCATGAACTTGTACTACTTCGTCCTTGATTCAAACTTATTGGGGTTGTATTTTTTAACATAAGCAGAGCAGCCCCAAATCTTAACAACCTTAATGTCAGGCTTCTTGTCTTTTCACATCTCATATGGTGTAGACACTATCGACTTAGTTGGAACTCTATTCAGAAGGTACACTACGATCTCTATGGCGTATCCCCAGAATGAGATGGGTAGGTTAACAAAACTTATCATGGATCACACCATGTCTAACAATGTATGATTCCTCCTTTCATATACACCATTGAATTGAGGTGTATAAGGAGGTGTCCATTGGGACAGAATCCTATAGTCCTTAAGAAATTGAGTGAACTCTGAACTCAAGTACTCACCTTCTCGATCTGATCGAAGAGTCTTGATGCTCTTTCCAGTCTAGTTCTTTACTTTATTCTTATACTCTCTTAATTTCTCAAATGCCTCGGACTTGTACTTCATCAAGTACACAAGTCCATACCTTGAGAAATCATTGGTAAAAGTAATAAAATAGGAGTAACCACCTATGACATGAGTTGACATGGGTCCACATATATCACTATGTATGAGTTCCAACAACTTAGTAACTCTCTCTCTAGTTCCACTAAACGAAGAGTTTGTTAGTTTTATATAAAAGCAAGGCTCATAAGTTGCATATAGCTCATAGTCGAATGGATCTAGATATTCATCCTTTAGCAACTTTTGAATCCTTCTCTCATGGATGTGACCTAGCCTATAATGCCACGAGTATGCACTATTCACCTCATATCGTTTCCTCTTAGAATAATTACATTCATGATATGTGGAGCACTATCTAGCGTAAACAAACCATTATGCAATAGTTCTCTCGTGATGATCTCATCATCTAATAATATTGAATAATCATTATTTTTAAAAACTAATTTATATCCACTAACTCTCAAACATCAAATGGAAATAATAATTTAGATAATAGAAGGAACAAAATAGCATGCATCCAATACAATAATAGCTCTACCAAGCAGATGTAGGTCGACCTCGCATACAACTACTGCAACAACTTTTGTTCCTTTGCCCATCTTGAGGTTCATCTTGCCTCTTGCTAATTTTCTAGGTCTTGCCAAAATCTGTAATAAATTACAAATATGATAAGAGTTTGAAAAATGGAGACTGATCATGAATGTACCTGAAGCTTTTCCAAAGTTTTATTTCACCCTCTCTACAAGATACTCTTTGTAGTTCCTCTTCCAGTGTCCATCTTTGTCGTAATGGAAGCATTGACCTTTGTCCTTTGTTGGGTTTTTCTTAGTAACCTTTGTTTTACCCGGTCTGCCCTTACCCTTACCCTTCTTAAGGGACTTTTCTACTTTTATTTTCTTTCTAGTCTCACTAGTATAGAGAACTGGCTTCTCTTTCTTAATAGTGTTCTCTGCCTCCCTCAACATATTAAGAAGCTTAGGGAGAGTCATCTCAAGCTTGTTCATTTTAAAATTCATAATAAATTATGAAAAAGAATATGGTAGGGACTGAAGCACAAGATCCACACACAGGTTATTCTCTATAACCATTCATAGACATGTGAGTTTCTCTATCCACTCAATCATTTTTATGACATGGTTCTAAACTGATGTACCCTCAGTCATCCTAACGCAGAAGAGGCTTTTGGATATCTTATATCATTGAGTTCTTCCCTGTTTCTTAAATAGTTTACGGACATATAGAAGATCTGACATCCATTTTTCATGTTGTTTCTGTAACTCGGGAGTCATGGAACCCAACATGTAACACTGAGCAAGAGTGGAGTCATCTATGTACTTCATGTAGCGAGTGATCTTATCCTCGCTTGCCCCTTCCTTGGGCGTAGGCATCATTGTATCAAAAACGTACGTGATTTTCTCCATCATGAGAATAATTCTCAAGTTGCAGAGCTAATCCGTATAATTCGGATTACTAAGGCGGTTGACATCAAGTATGCCACATAAGGGATTTGAAAGTGATATTTTTCTGAAAATAAAGATGTAGTAGAAATAAATAACATGAAAATTTAAAAAAAAATAATAATAAGATATGGACTTCTAACTTAATATACTCTCACTATTTTACTAACAAGTCACGCTACACCCTCGGCATGTGAAACGGAAGTCTCCGGTAGACTTCTAGTGGGGATCGAGATCCAATCAGCTTCTTAGTATAACCTCGAGGGACTGGACCAATCATACTAAGCCCAAAAGGTAGGCAACTCTTGACGATCACAACTTCTTTTGATTCCTCTCATGTTCGACCTCTGAATCACCATGGTCTAGAGGGACTCGACCAACCATAATGTTCGGTTAAGTCAGCACCATCGTTACAAGATGAGTCTGATTCAATGATATGCCCTCGAGGAACTTGACCAAGCATATTATATCCTCAGATCACCGGTGATATCTCTATGTCGTAGGCAAGATAACGAATCGCGATATATGTGAGCCTTGAGGGACTCGACCAACTCAATCTACATCGAGAATCGGTCCCTACTTATAATGATGGAAGGTCATATGGGTCAATCTATTTGTCTCACGTTTACTAACTTAATATTATCGAGAGAGAGAATTTTGATTTGATCTCCTAATATGATATGTCACACATATACATATTTTATTTACATCGTATGTAAATATATATACATATCTAGTAGATGTATAAGCATTCACACATCACATGAGCGATACACGAGATGATCACGGACCACAAACTAATGTAATCAGACCCGAGCCAATGGGCCTAATCACTCACATCCATATTTATGTGTGCAGCGGTGCATCTTCATGTCATGTGATCGTTTATCTTATCCTCATCGATTTCGTCGGCATCTCAACGCATCTCCATGCATCACAATCATCCATCTCGGCATCATGGGTCTCACTATTGTTTTCATGCTCTCGCTGCGCCTCCTCATATAAACGAGAAATAAAATGGAGGCTCGTAGGCCCCAATAATAATAATCACAAGTACACACACATCACATGGTCCATGATCATCCGTTCACATATCATACATTACATATACACATCATCATTTAGGACTACTAGATGATAATGATGACGATGATAATAATAATAATAATAATAATTAATTTTTTAATTAATTGATATTTTCTAAAATTAGGGACATATAGGGAATGTTTAAATTACGAGGGGTATTTCAAAATTTTAGATAAAAAATAGATTTCATAATTTATGAAATTTCAAGGGGAAAAATTATCTTTTGCCAAAAAAAAACCTAACCCTCCCCATCTCCTTTGCTATGCTACAACCGTCGTTACCCTACCAACAATAGTCGCTGCAGGAGTGGGGGTGGGGGCGCCACCTCTGCCCTCGCGATTCACTCGCGGGCACCACTACGGGCGGCTAGTTCGTGGATGTTGTGCTCGCGAGCGGCACAACCCCTTAAGGGCAACTATCGCCCCCCGCAGGCCTCGCCCTTGTAGATAGCTCACCCGTCGGTGAGCACCGCCCTTGTAGGCGGGTCACTCGTGGGCTGTGCTGCCCTTGTAGACGTTGTGCTCACAGGCAGTGCCCGTGGGTGGGGCACCCGTGGGCTACCAACCCCTGTCGATCGGCTACTGCAAGCGCAGCGCCTACGCGTGCACCGGCGCTGTGTTGCCTACTTGCGACCGCCGATGGTAGCAAGATACCATATGCGAGGGCAGCAATTGATACCATATGCGAGGGCAGCAACAATTGCTGCCCTTGCTCTCTTTTGCATCAACAATTTTGACGTAAAGAGCTTCTCCAAAATACAACACGCAGTTTAAAACCAATCTTTAGCACGAACAACCTAGCTTTGATACCCCTATAGGGAAATCTAGGGGGCGACATCACATGCGCAACGAAATATCATAAAATAAAATCCTAAATTTTTTAAAGATGTGTTTGTCATCATACGAAGATTAGTGCGTAAAATTTACAAAACTTAAAACTATATATATTAAATATTATGTTACCTAGGGAAATCGTATATCCTTGAATCCTTGTAGATCTGTAGGAGAAAATGAAGGAAGTCAAACACCCTCCTCTCTAGTAGTGATCTACATGGTAAGGCTATGACAATGCTCCTAAAAACTCCAGGCCTACTATCTAAGGAGAATGGGAGGAGAATAGTATATGGTAACCCAAAGAGGCTCTAGCTCATGAACAATTGGTTCCCTCCTATTTATAGAGATCCCCTGTCAACTTAACCCTAATGGATCCTACCCTATTGGGTATTGAATCTCGATCCAACTGCACAAGCCTCTTAGATTAGTGGATCTCTATCCAATAATCTCTCATTGGTTCTTATTGGATCTCATCCATATGATCTAATAATTCAGAGGCTTATTGGATATCCAATATGATAGGGGCTCCGACGGATATCTCATATCCGAACATCTACTTATCACAACGCCTACCATATATATGTGACCCTCTAAGTCCAATATCAAGCTAGCCATGAGTCATACCTATCAGAACTTCTTCTAACTCAATGAATTACTATCTTAATAATTCACTTGATTCATTGATTGCGGATGTACTATGCTACTATGTCGCATTCCCCAAACTATCACGAACGGCCATCGTGCACCCACAACAACTCCGTTCAACGAACTGTTCGTCACTCGCATCTACATGTACAGCTACTTGGCAGCATGTTTTGTCTTAGTTTTGAGTCATTTTGCTTGTAAAAATATAAGTTCGAATAAGTTGCAGTGTTACAAAGGGACCGCTCACCGAACCGAGCAAAACAGCCCAAAATAGCTCCGTTTTCGTGTGCCACAGGCTGTTTTCTGCAGTTCGCTTCCACTCACTAAAACATCAGCCATCTTAGCCCCTTAGAACCCCCTAGGTGGCACTGGGCTAGATGGGGCTTCGGTATAGTGTCGGGCGTTGAACAACTTTTCGTAAGTTCGCACGTTACCTTGACGGGAACTTGTTATCACGCTCGGCACCCAGTGAGTAGCTGCTTGTGGATTTACAACTATTCGTTCAACCCTCTAAAGTCCTTATTTTTCCCCTCTCCCTTCTTTCTTTTGTGCATGCAAGGTGCTTGCTAAATTGCTTGTAAAGCTTCCCCCTTTTGCGAGACATTGGGATTTATCTATCGCTCATTCTTTCGAACTAATCAACTTTCTCTTTTACAGGTCCTTCGGGACCTACGAGAGGTTGCAAGTGGGCTGATCTTTATGGAGCAATATCGCAAGGGCGAAGCATAACTTAGGCAAGGCAAGCTAAGTTTGCGTCTTTGCCGCAAGGGTGCCTCGCGACTTAGTCAACGCAAGCTAAGTTCACGTCTTTATCGCAAGGGTGCCTCGTGACTTAGTCAACGCAAGCTAAGTTCGCGTCTTGGCCACAAGGGTGTCTCACGCCTTAGGCAATTCTAGCTACGGCCGTGACATTGTGGTATTAGAGTGGGCAAGCACTTCGAGCGAAGGAACTTTGTGACTTCGCCATGGCAAAGCATCATGGCGAATCAAGCAAGACGGGGCAAGCCGGACCCTTGCCCCAAGCAGCCGCAGGTGGGCTGTATGTGCACACTCACTCTCATGTGGTTGGAGCCACTCAAGAGGAGCGTGGCAGCGAATATGATGAGCGAGAAGTTGGCTACTCTCCACAAGTGGAGGAGGCACAATCTGGAGTGCCAACTAGGAAAAAGAGTCATAAGGAGAGACTCACAATGGTAGAAACCCACTTGGATGTTCTTGAAGGGAGCATGGAGGAACTCTACCATGGCCAATAAAGGCTTGATGGGGTAGAGAGCTCGCAAGAGGAAGCGGAGTCCAGGATCGACAAGGTCGAGGCCCTAGTCGACCGATTGTCAAATAACACCAAAGACTCCGTGCAACACTTGCAGGAAGTTGTGGCGGAACTCACTTCAAGGGTGGCCATGCTCACAAGAGCACTAAATGCGGGAGGAAGCAACACCCGTGTTGCACCACCACAAAACTTGAGGGCACTCGAGCCTCATGGTTATGGAGAGGCCAGAGATGCCAAAGAGCTCGAGAATTTTCTGTTCGACATGGAACAATCCTTTCGAGCTACGAGGCCCGATTCTGAAGATACCAAAGTTTCTATAGCAACAATATATCTGAACGGAGATGCGAAACTTTGGTGGCGAACTCGTTGGGAAGAGATCCAACAAGGTCGGTGTCGGGTTGACACATGGGAGGACTTGAAGTGGGAGTTGAGAACTTAGTTCCTACCAAAGAACACAGAGTTCATCGCAAGAAGGAAGTTAAGATAAGTCTGCCAGAGTACTTCCATCCGAGACTATGTGAAATAATTTTCTGCACTAATACTGGACATATAGGACATGTCCGAGAAGGACAAGCAGTTCAGCTTCCTCGATGGTTTGAAGCCATGGGCTCAACAAGAACTAAATCGAAGGAATGTCACCGATATGGTTAGGGCAATTGCTACTGCAGAAAGGCTCACCG
The DNA here is from genome assembly GCF_036884655.1 of Musa acuminata AAA Group. Classification (NCBI taxonomy): domain Eukaryota; kingdom Viridiplantae; phylum Streptophyta; class Magnoliopsida; order Zingiberales; family Musaceae; genus Musa; species Musa acuminata. The sequence continues at coordinate 22,461,395 of NC_088348.1, read as the reverse complement.
ACTTTGTTTCCTCTAAAGACCCGGAAAGAAGGAAATAATCTTCAAGCAATCGCCTTCTAAAATATTCTCGGGGGAATGAGCTCGGGGGCGAACAAAAGAAGAAAAGTTTCCACAAAGGGCCAAGCCTAAAAGGCAAGGCCCCGAAACCTGGTGGATGCTTTTTGTGCGAAGGGTCGCACATGGTGAGGGAGTGCCCACAAAAAACAGGCACTCAATGCTTTAACAGATTCTATTCACCCCCCCAAATCGGACAGCGGCAAGGCTGTCGCTCTTAGTTTGAGCAGTTCTGAATCCAGCAGCGACAACGAGGACTCGCAAGAACCCCGGATGGGAGCAATGCATTTGTTGAACACCATGCGGGGTCAAGTGGGGGAGAGCACGAATACAAGGCTACAAAAAGGTGGAAGTGGTGAGCTGATGTATGTAGACATCAAGCTAAATGGCCAAACGACCCATGCAATGGTGGACACAGGTGCTACCCACAACTTCATTACCGATCGAGAAGCAAAGCGACTTGGGTTGATCTTGGAGAAGAGCCCAAGTTGAATAAAGGCAGTGAACTCGGAGGCTAAGCGAATCTTCGGGTTGGTGAAGGGAGTTCCCATTAAGATCGGAACATAGAGCAAGAACACCAACATGATGGCGGTGCCACTGGACGACTTCCAAGTGATTCTTGGAATGGAGTTCATGCACGCATCGAAGTTGGTGTCTATGTCATTCCTAAACTCCTTGTGTATGATGGGAGGTGACGACCCCTACGTGGTTCCCGTCTCTCGAAGAGGAACTAAAGAACCCCAATATATATCGGCATTGCAATAGAAGAAAGGGGTGCGAAAAGGTGAATTAACCTTCGTGGCTGCTATGAAGCTAGAGCCACTCGAGAGAAGGCCATTCAAGAACCTGCTGTAGTGGCGAACGTCTCGAAAGAGTTCACTGATGTTATGCCACCCGAGTTGCTAAAGACTCTTCCACCACGCAGAGGAGTGGATCACAACATCGAGCTAGAGCCAGGAGTGAAGCCTCCAGCGAGACCACCCTACCGCATGCCCCCACCAGAGTTGGCTAAACTTAGAAAGCAGCTAGGTGAACTGCTAAGTGGTGGTCTCATCCGTAGCTCTAAAGCATTATTCGGAGCTCTAGTTCTCTTCCAGAAGAAACAAGATAGGAGCCTCCGACTATGCGTCGATTACCGAGCCATCAACAAAGTGATAGTGAAGAACAAGTATCCCATCCCGCTCATCGCGGACTTATTCGACCAGTTGGGCAAAGTCGAGTATTTCTCAAAACTCGACCTTCGGTCGGGGTATTGACAGGTGCGCATTGCTGAAGGCAATGAAGCGAAGACTACCTATGTGACCAGGTATGGAGTGTTTGAGTTCTTGGTGATGCCTTTCGGCTTAACCAATGCTCCAGCCATGTTATGCACTCTCATGAACTAACTATTCAAGGAGTATTTGGATAAGTTCGTGGTCATCTACTTAGACGATATCGTCGTCTACAGTCAAACGCACGAGGAGCATGTCCAGCACCTTCGGACAATTTTCAAGGTTCTCAGGGAGAACACTTTGTTCGTGAAAAGGGAAAAATGCTACTTTGCCCAAACGGAGATCTTATTCTTGGGGCATCGAATCGGTGATGGCTCCATTCGCATGGACAAATCAAATGTGCAAGCGGTTACGGAATGATAAACTCCAAAGAAGGTGCCCGAGTTGAGATCCTTCCTTGGTTTCGTCAACTACTATCGATGCTTCATAGCGAGGTACTCGAAGCATGCAACTCCACTGACGGAGTTGCTGAAGAAGGAGCAGCCTTGGAAGTGGTCTGACAAATGTGAAATAGCATTCCAAGATCTGAAGGCTGCTGTTCTAGAAGAACCGATGCTCAAATTGCCAGACTATAGAGAGCCTTTTGAAGTTTATATAGATGCTTCAGACTTCGCTATTGGGGGAGTACTCATGTAGGAGGGTCATCTGGTGGCCTATGAGAGCTGCAAGCTCAACGAGGCCGAGCGGCGGTATCCAGTGCACGGGAAGGAGATGACAGCGGTGATCCACTGTCTATGAGTTTGGCCTTCTCGGATCGTGATTTGTGTTGAGGACAGACAACATCGCTCTGAGCTATTTCCAAACATAGAAGAAACTTTCCCCAAAGCAAGCACGATGGCAGGACTTCTTGGCTAAATTTGATATGACAATGGAGTATAAGCCTGAAAAGGCAAATGTCGTGGCCGATGCATTGAGTCAGAAAGTGGAGCACTTGAATGCCGTATAATTGGAGGGCGGAGGCCAAGCAAGTCAATTGCACTCCAACTTCCTTTCCAGGATCAGGGATGGACTGTATAGTGACCCCCAAGCAGTTATCCTGATGCAGCTTATCAAAGAAGGTAAGACACGATGATTTTGAGTCCATGAGGGACTCGTTTACACAAAAGGGAATAGGGTTTATGTTCCCCGAGTAGACAATATGAGGCGTGAACTCTTACGAGAGTGTCACGATTGTTGGGAAATCCTTGGGGGCAACATCATATGCGCAGCGGAAGAACAAGAAAAATAAAATCTCCGATTCCCAAAGAGATGTTCGACGTCGTGCGAAGATTGGTACGCAAAAAATCCGCGAAACATGAAACTGCGTATAGAGTATATTGTGTTACCTAGGGAGATCGTATATCCCTGTTTCCTTGCAGATCCTTAGGAGAGGGTGAAGGAGGTCAAGCGTCCTCCTCTCTAGCGGTGATCCACACAACAAGGTTGCGACGACGCTCCTCAAAACTCCAGACCTACTCTGAGGTAGAGATGGAGAGGAGAATAGGAAAAGGCAAACAAAAGCTCTCTAGCCCATGGGGCTCTGAATCCCTCCTATTTATAGAGGTCCCCTGTCAAACCCTAATGGGTCCTCCCCTAGTGGGTATTGGATCTGCATCCAATAAGACAAGGGCTCCGTTGGATATCTCATATCCGAACCTCTATTCATCGCAATGCCTACCATATGTGTGTGACCCTCTAGGCCCAATATCGAGCTGGCCATGAGTCATACCTATCAGAACTCCTTCTAACTCAGTGAATTATTATCTTTGTAATAATTCACACGACTCATCGACTACAGACGTACTAGGCTACTACGCTGTAGTCCCCAGACGATACAGGGGGATCCAATCCATTGGACCCGTCTATCCTCAGTTACCGTGTACCTATAGTCCCTCATCCATCTAATATACCAGACACCGTATATCGAGCATGGTGTTGTCAGACCCACATAGTTTCTTCTCGAGTCTCGCTCTAATCGGATTCTCCCGGAGAACTCTTTCTCTCTCAACCCGAATGACCCTAGCCAGGGATTTTTCTGAGCAAGAACACATGGGATATTCCTCTCATGACGCCGAGAGTGGATGATCCTCTATCGACACTCAATAGCCCTCATAAGGTCGATTACCACTCCCAATGACCAGCTGTACTAGATCTGGGAAAGCCAAACCTATAAGTCTGGTATCAAAGAGTGGAGCACTCATACAGGACATCTTTGGTGTCTCAAGTCTAAGGACCATATACACCACTAGGACTACGGAATCGCTGTCTGACAATAAGGCATCATCAACCATCCAGCATTACGTTTGCGGATCAATCAGTGAACTCATTCTCCTATGAGCACCTGTACTATATCTCTAGTGTCCCTACACAAGCAGCTATGAGACCAGCTGCATCCATCATATGGACGGGTATACAGCACACCAGTCTGTCCGTTTATCACGATATCCCTCTCGAGTAACCTATGACCGGGATTATTTAGGATATGTGTTTAAAGGTGAATCGATCTCACTATCGTGATCTCATCACGATCCGATTCCCATTGCACAAATCCAAGGACATCACAATATATGTATGCATTTATGCAATAGTTATAAAGTGATATATGCCAAAATATAATAAGCAAAAAGATTCTATATTAAGTCACACGTGTCATCACTCACGTGATTGGCTTGCTGGGCACCTATGACTAGCAATCTCCCACTTGACCTAAAGCCAATCACCTATGTGTCTGATCCCCATCAGACCCCTGTGACGCTCAAAACAAATCTGAGACAACGGCTTTGTTAGTGGATCTGCAACGTTATCTTCGGATGGAACTCTTTCCACTACTACATCTCCTCGGGTCACGATCTCTCTGATAAGGTGGAACCTCCTCAGAACATGCTTAGATTTCTGATGAGACCTAGGTTCCTTTGCTTGAGCAATCGCCCCATTGTTGTCGCAATATAGGGAGATCGGCTCTTCGCTACCCGGCACGACTCCCAAATCTATGATGAACTTCTTCACCCAAACTCCCTCCTTTGTTGCATCTGATGCAGCAATGTACTCCGCCTTTGTGGTCGAGTCAGCAGTGGTATCTTGCTTGGAACTCTTCCAGCACACTGCTCCTCCATTCAAGGTGTACACATACCCTGGATTCGACTTGCTATTGTTAGGATCGGAGTGGCACTAAGAGGGGGGGGTGAATTAGTGCAGCGGATTAAAACTTCGGTTTTAGTAAAATCTTTCGTACGATAAGAACGGAACTTGAAAAGCTTAACTTGAAAGCGTATTCTTAAAGTTGCGCAGCAAAGGTAATGATGAAACAAAGCAAGTAAGAAGATTTGCAGTAATGTAAATGACAATAAGAAATGCAAACCAGAGATTACGCCGTTTTTAAAGTGGTTCGGTCAAGTGACCTACATCCACTTGCGAGGCCCCTCTTCGATGAGGCTTCCACCTTCCACTAGCAAATCTCTTGAAAGTGAAGGGTGAATACCCCTCTTACAACTTTTACAAGCGGTTCACTCTCTTACAGATTTTCAACAAGAAAGAAGGAGGTGAACACTAGCAAATTGAAAACAAGACAAGCTAACACTTTTCTAAGGCTTTTCTCTCAAACACTTGCTGCTCAAAAAGTTGTTCTCTCAGCTGAGATTTGAGGGGTATTTATAGGCCTCAAGAGGATTCAAATTTGGGCTTCAAAATTTGAATTCTCTTTGGGTTCCCGCTGCTGGAGGTGCCACCGCCCATCCAAGCGGTGCCACCGCCCAACGCTCGGGTGCTGGGCGGTGCCACCGCCCAGCTAGGAGGTGTCACCGCCCAGCTCTCGGGTGTTGGGCGGTGCCACCGCCCAGCTAGGCGGTGCCACCGCCTACAGTGTTTTCAGCCCACTAGTTAGGCTTCAATCTTGCCCCAAACTAGTCCGAACTTGGGCCCAATTGGCCCCTACTTGGGTTATAGGATTAACACCTAATCCTAACCCTAATTAATGTGCTAACTACGAATTTAAAGACATTTTCTAAGCTATTACAAAGTCCGCAAGTCAAGACTTCTTCCGGCGAGCTTCTAGCGAACTTCCGACGGTCTTCCGATAAACTCTCGGAAACCATTCTGCGGACTCCCGGCAAGCTCCTAGACTTCACGATTTGATCTTGGCGAGTTCCAACGAGCTTCTTTGGTAAGCTCCGATCTTTCTCGGCGAGCTCCGCGAACTTCCAACGAACCTTCCGGCGAGCTTCCGAAAAACCCTTCGGCAAGCTCCCTACTCATTCTCGGCTAGTTCCGGCAGCATTCCCGACGAACCTTCGGACTTCCGTCGAACTCTCGAACTCCCAACGAATCCTTCGCGCTTGACTCCAGCACTTTGTTTCGCTTTATGTCTTCATCGTTATCATAGTTAATCCTGCACACACAAACCAAAACTCTACTCCGATCTAGACAATTATTATAAAGCGAATTGACATTCTGTTGCTCGGCACGTCATTGGTTGGCGCTTCGTCCGATTCTTCGGCGCATCGTCCTCTCTTGCGGCTTATTGCCCAATCGGCGGTTGACCTCCACAACGCCGATATCCTTGGCGCAATTCCGCTCTTGGCCCGATGCCCGACGCCCGAAGCCTTCTGCCATCCAATATCCTGACGTGATCTCCTCCGACGCAACGTCAATTCCTCCTGCGTTAATTGTCTAATCCTGATCGAGTAGACCTGTATCACTCAAAATGTAGTCAAACATTTAAACACAATCAATTAGTTGTCATCATCAAAATCCGAGATTCAACAATCTCCCCCTTTTTGATGATGACAACTAATTGATGACTAACGGAGTTAACCTTAACTCCCCGGAGTTTAACTAAACTCCCCCTATCAATATGCCATTGATAGAACACTTGGATTATCCCAAATCCAAGTAACATTCATCACATGTTATGAAAAAATTTAAACTATCATGCAAATATATAAAATATTTAATTCAATGCATGAAGTCATCAATATACTTCTCCCCCTATGTCATCAACAAAAAGGAGAAGTAGCTACTCTTATGTGTTTATTATATGGGTTCAAACCATTGCATGAAAAACATAATATTAAATTTTTATCATCATGCAATTTTGAAGATAGAAAATTTAGCAAGTAATGCATAATGCTTGGGACATTCAAGCTATCAAGTTTTAGATATACAAGTTTTACAGCATATAAGATAGCACTTTTGGTAATGTTCAAGATAGCAAGTTCTACATCATGCAAGCTAGCAATATTGAGATGTTCAAGAAAGCAACTCTTGCTTCTTGAAATATGCAAATTGTAAGCTAGCAAATTTTTGCTTCCTTTGCAATGTTTGAGCTAGCAATTTTGCTTCCGTTGCAAAGTGCAAGTTAGTATGTTTTGCATCTTGAGATAAACAAGATTGTATTTTTGGTATGCAAATTTATAGTATACAAGCTATCAACTTTTGCACATAAAAAGTTAGCAAAATTTTACATCTTTTGAGATGTGCAAGATGGACTATTTTGCCTCTTTTCAAATTGTGCAAGCTAGCAAATTTGCTATCTAGCAAGTTTTGCTCCCCCTTTGTCAGTGTCAAATAGAAGGGAATAACAATACAATCATGTAATTCATTTCTCTTTACTATAATATTCAAATCATGATAAGGGTAAATAATAAAGATGAAAAATGAATGTCAAAAGACATATAACATTTTTGACAAATTTCTTCTTTTGTAGATAGAAAACATGATAGGAAACAATCTTGATTCAAAAAGAAAACTCAAGTTATAAATTATCAAGATGTCAAGTAGCATGTCATGGTTTACAAAAACAAGTTTCTTGCTAGTTAATAGCAAAAAGAATCTCAATTCATGCATATAAAATCTTATGATTCACATAGAACATCTCCTCTTTTATAAAACGAGAGAATCATGATGAAGAATCTTGATTTACATAGAGTTTCAAAATATAATTATCAATATCATGAATACTAAAAGACCATGAAAATTTTGATAAATATCCTTTTAAATAGAAAACAAACTTGATTCATTCAATAGAAAATTGTGAGAAATCAAGATCATGATTTCAATAAAATCCATTAAATTCAAATCATTTTCATAATCTATGAGATTCATAAAAATAATACAAATAGATTCATCAAAATCAATAATATAGAAAAAATAATTTTCAAGAAGAAAAATGTTCTTCTCTTTTAGTTGCTTCAATTCATGTAATTTATTTCATTCAAGCATGCCTCCCTTTTTTTTTATGTCAAATAAAAACATGTATCATGTTTAAAACCGAAAGTGCTAGATTTATTATGACAAGGATCAATAAGGCACTTTCATTATGGTAAAAAGAAAATCGATAATCTGTAAATTACAAGATTCATTATGCATAATTTTAAAAATCTTATGCATAGAACAAAATCATCAATCATGATATCAAGACATTTATCATTTAAAGCATTCATGATTCACATCATATGCAATACATCACATATATTATCATAATAAAAGGCATAAGTATTGCATGCATCATTCCAAATTATAAATATTTCAAATCATAATGGTATTAATTTGTCAAATTGCATCCTACCATGCATGATCATAACTTTTCATTTGTATGCATCAAAATAATCTCAAGAGTATTTCATGCATGATTTTATATCACCAAAAAAGGAATATCAAGAAGAAAATAATTGGTGATGAGATAAACATTTCATGAATTTAAGGAATTACATAAAAATTTTATCATGAAGGATTAGAACATGTGAATACCAGAAGACATGATTTCTTTTTGAAAAACCTACTCATTAATAATCAAAAGAAAATCTTAGGAGATCGATTAATGAAAAATCTTGATTCATAATAAATCTTAATTTGTAAATATCACAGAATCAAGATCATGATTTTAGATAAAACTCATTCAAATTCAAATCGTCTAAATCATCAAAATCTCAACATTTCTTTCAAGAGATTCAAAATGACATAAATAATTTTATTGGTCTCTTAGGTATAAATCAATAAGATAGAGAAAAAGAAAATTTTCAATAAAAAATCTTTCCTCCTTTTGTTTCAACTTATTGATTGATTCCATGCATGCATCTCCTTTTCTTTCAAATCCATGCATCATCGTTTTAAAAAAAAAAAAAATCAAAGATCATCAAGATAAAAAAGTGCAACACATAATTCAAAAAAAAAAATGATTTCAACTCATTACTTCAAGTCAAATCAATATCATGATTTTGATATAACTCATTTGTAATTCAAATCATCAAACCAAAATCATTTTCAAGGGATTCATATAAATCAACAAGATAGAGAAAAATAATTTTCAAGAACAATGCTTTTCTCTTTTTAGTTATTTAAATTCATGTCATTTATGCTAGATAAAAATGTGCATCAACATTTAGGATCGAAAAATGAATTTTGTCATAAAAACCATCAAGACCAAAAAATCATCATGTATAACTTTACAATCTCATGCATAAAATCATCAAATCATAGCATCAAAACTTTCAATAGTTTCATTACAACATCAAGGTTTTATTGAACATAATTTTGAATGATTCTTATAGATATTTAAAATTTCTTTAGTTTTACTTTATATGATTGACTTTATATTAGCATGCTTCAAATTTTTGTTCTTATGTCAAAACTATACATCATGTTTGAAAACCAAAGATAAGGTTCATAAAAAAAATCATCAAACCTTCCATTCAAAAGTCATGCATCGTCATTGAAAATTAATATGGAAATCATCAAAGTACAAATTCTTGCTTCTCAAGCACATATATAAGATTAATCTTACTAGGTGTATAAGCATTATATTTATATCTAACATTTTATTGCATTAACATAACACAAGCAATTTTCAAGAAAATTAATCCTAAACTAAATTAAAAATAACTCAAGAAGGTATTATGTAATTTCGAAATAAATTAGTGGGATTTTGATTACCTCATTGTTGAAAGAGGGTGAGGCATAGTTTGCCACCTCGCCTTTCTTGATTTTCTCTTCGTCTTCGGAAGAGCTCAATTCATCCCAACTTTTGTTCTTCTTGCGTTCAAAGCAAGTAGTTCCATTCTTTTTGCTTTTTAATTTTTGTTTCATTAGTAGTTTAAGTTCACCATCACTTGAGCTTATGCTCGAGTGGTCTTCATGTGTTCTATGTCCCAAATCCTTCCTATCATTTGGAAGGTTGTTCTCGAGTTTCTTTTTTGTCACATTGTTCATTTCGTAGGTCATTAGAGACCCAATAAGTTCTTCGAGAGGGAATGTTTTAAGGTCCTTGGCCTCTTGAATGGCCGTAACTTTTGGATCCCAACTTTTTGGAAGGGATCTTAAGATTTTAGTGACTAGTTCAAAATTAGAAAAACTTTTACCAAGAGCTTTGAGTCCATTGATGACATTCGTGAACCGGGTGTACATGTCTCCGATGGACTCACTTGGTTTCATCCGGAAAAGTTCGTAAGAATGCACAAGAATATTGATTTTGGACTCTTTCACTCGGCTAGTGCCTTCATGAGTGACCTCTAGAGTTCTCCAAATATCAAAAGCCGAGTCACACATCGAAACACGATTAAATTCATTTTTGTCAAGTGCACAATATAAGGCATTCATAGCCTTTGCATTTAGAGAAAACATCTTCTTCTCCAAATCATTCCAATGGTTCATTGGGAGAGAAGACATTTCAAATCCATTTTCGACTATGTGCCATAAATTCAAATCCAAAGAAAGTAAGAAAACTCTCATTTGAGTTTTCCAACAAGTGTAGTCCGTCCCATTGAAAAAGGGAGGACGAATGAGAGAATGACCCTCTTGAAAGCCATAAAGAGCCATTTCTATTTGGGTGTTAAACCAAAGTAGAAAACCGTGGCTCTGATACCAATTGTTAGGATCGGAGTGGCACTAAGAGGGGGGGGGTGAATTAGTGCAGCGGATTAAAACTTCGGTTTTAGTAAAATCTTTCGTACGATAAGAACGGAACTTGAAAAGCTTAACTTGAAAGCGTATTCTTAAAGTTGCGCAGCAAAGGTAATGATGAAACAAAGCAAGTAAGAAGATTTGCAGTAATGTAAATGACAATAAGAAATGCAAACCAGAGATTACGCCGTTTTTAAAGTGGTTCGGTCAAGTGACCTACATCCACTTGCGAGGCCCCTCTTCGATGAGGCTTCCACCTTCCACTAGCAAATCTCTTGAAAGTGAAGGGTGAATACCCCTCTTACAACTTTTACAAGCGGTTCACTCTCTTACAGATTTTCAACAAGAAAGAAGGAGGTGAACACTAGCAAATTGAAAACAAGACAAGCTAACACTTTTCTAAGGCTTTTCTCTCAAACACTTGCTGCTCAAAAAGTTGTTCTCTCAGCTGAGATTTGAGGGGTATTTATAGGCCTCAAGAGGATTCAAATTTGGGCTTCAAAATTTGAATTCTCTTTGGGTTCCCGCTGCTGGAGGTGCCACCGCCCATCCAAGCGGTGCCACCGCCCAACGCTCGGGTGCTGGGCGGTGCCACCGCCCAGCTAGGAGGTGTCACCGCCCAGCTCTCGGGTGTTGGGCGGTGCCACCGCCCAGCTAGGCGGTGCCACCGCCTACAGTGTTTTCAGCCCACTAGTTAGGCTTCAATCTTGCCCCAAACTAGTCCGAACTTGGGCCCAATTGGCCCCTACTTGGGTTATAGGATTAACACCTAATCCTAACCCTAATTAATGTGCTAACTACGAATTTAAAGACATTTTCTAAGCTATTACAAAGTCCGCAAGTCAAGACTTCTTCCGGCGAGCTTCTAGCGAACTTCCGACGGTCTTCCGATAAACTCTCGGAAACCATTCTGCGGACTCCCGGCAAGCTCCTAGACTTCACGATTTGATCTTGGCGAGTTCCAACGAGCTTCTTTGGTAAGCTCCGATCTTTCTCGGCGAGCTCCGCGAACTTCCAACGAACCTTCCGGCGAGCTTCCGAAAAACCCTTCGGCAAGCTCCCTACTCATTCTCGGCTAGTTCCGGCAGCATTCCCGACGAACCTTCGGACTTCCGTCGAACTCTCGAACTCCCAACGAATCCTTCGCGCTTGACTCCAGCACTTTGTTTCGCTTTATGTCTTCATCGTTATCATAGTTAATCCTGCACACACAAACCAAAACTCTACTCCGATCTAGACAATTATTATAAAGCGAATTGACATTCTGTTGCTCGGCACGTCATTGGTTGGCGCTTCGTCCGATTCTTCGGCGCATCGTCCTCTCTTGCGGCTTATTGCCCAATCGGCGGTTGACCTCCACAACGCCGATATCCTTGGCGCAATTCCGCTCTTGGCCCGATGCCCGACGCCCGAAGCCTTCTGCCATCCAATATCCTGACGTGATCTCCTCCGACGCAACGTCAATTCCTCCTGCGTTAATTGTCTAATCCTGATCGAGTAGACCTGTATCACTCAAAATGTAGTCAAACATTTAAACACAATCAATTAGTTGTCATCATCAAAATCCGAGATTCAACAGCTATCATCAACATCAGACTGAAAACTTGAGTCAGTGTAGCCTTCAACCTTAAGGCTATTAACTCCATATACTAGTAAAAGATCCTTAGTCCTTCTCAAGTACTTAAGGATACACTTTACTGTTTTCCAATGCTCCAAGCCTGGATCCGTCTGATACCTGCTCGTGACACTCAGAGCATGCGCTATATCAGGCCTAGTACATAGCATGGCATACATGATAGACCCTATTGCTGAGGCATAAGATATCATATCCATGTTCGCCCTTTCTTCTGGAGTCTTTGGGGACATACTCGTAGAAAGTGATATCCCATGTCTCATTGGTATGAGACCTCTCTTGGAATTTTCCATGCCAAACCTTTTGACAATGGTTTCTATGTACCTGGACTGGGACAAGCCAAGCATCCTCTTGGATCTATCTCTATAGATTCTAATCCCCAAAATATAGGATGCTTCCCCTAAGTCCTTCATGGAGAAGTGTCTAGATAACCAAGCCTTTACTGTGGATAGCATTCCTACGTCATTCCTAATGATCAGGATGTCATCCACATATAACACCAAAAAGGTGATAGCGCTCCCACTTACCTTTCTGTATACACAAGGCTCATCTTCGTTCTTAACGAAGTCATAAGATCTGATTGCCTCATCAAATCTTATGTTCCAACTTCGGGAAGCTTGCTTTAATCCATAAATAGATCTAAGCAACCTACACACCTTATCTGGACAGTTCTTGGATACGTATCCCTCAGGTTGTATCATATACACCTCCTCCTCAAGGTTCCCATTGAGGAATGTGGTTTTCACATCCATCTGCCAGATCTCATAATCATAGTGTGCTGCAATAGCTAATAGAATTCTGATGGATTTTAGCATTGCTACGGGTGAGAAGGTTTTGTCATAGTCAACACCTTGCCTTCGACGAAACCCCTTAGCCACTAGCATTGCTTTATAGGTCTCTACCTTTCCATCTACTCCGATCTTTTTCTTAAAGATCCACTTGCAACCGATGGGTACAATACCTTCGGGTGCATCAACTAGGTTCCAAACCTTATTGGAGTACATAGAATCCATCTCAGAATTCATGGCTTCTTGCCACTTCTTGGAGTCTATACTCATAATAGCCTCCTCGTAGGTCTGAGGATCAATATCCTCTGCATCCTCTCCTCTAATATGTCGCACATATCTCTCAGGAGGATGGGATACTCTATCAGACCTGCGTAAAGTTGAAACTTGTGTATTAGGTACCTGAACAGACTCGGGCTGTAGAGTGGTGCTTGAGCTTGGTTCTCCAACCTCGCTTAATTCTATCATTCTCCCACTATCTCCACCAAGAATGTGTTCCTTCTCAAGGAACACTGCTCTCTTAGCTACAAAGACATTTTGCTCCTCGAGATGATAGAAATAATACCCACAAGTTTCCTTGGGGTATCCCACAAATTTGCATCGCTCTGTCCTTGATTCTAACTTATCGGGGTTGTGTCTTTTAACATGTGCAGGACAGCCCCAAATCTTAACAACCTTAAGATCATGCTTCTTCCCTTTCCATATCTCATATGGTGTAGACACTACCGACTTAGTTGGAACTTTGTTCAGAAGGTAAGTTGCGGTTTCTAGGGCATATCCCCAGAATGAGATGGGTAGGTCGGCGAAACTCATCATGGACCGTACCATATCTAATAATGTATGATTTCTCCTTTCAGAGACACCATTGAGCTGAGGTGTATAAGGAGGTGTCCATTGGGATAATATCCCATGGTCCTTGAGGAACTGAGTGAACTCTGTACTTAAGTACTCACCTCCTCGATCTGATCGAAGAGTTTTGATACTCTTTCCAGTCTGGTTCTCTACCTCATTCTTATACTCTCTGAATTTCTCAAAGGCCTCGGACTTGTACTTCATTAAGTACACATATCCATACATTGAGAAATCATCAGTAAATGTAATGAAGTAGGAGTAACCTCCAATGGCATGAGTTGACATGGGTCCACATACATCACTATGTATGAGTTCCAACAACTCAGTGGCTCTCTCTCCAGTTCCACTAAATGGAGAGTTGGTCAGTTTTCCACGAATGCAAGGCTCACAAGTTGCATATGACACATAGTCGAATGGATCTAGATATCCATCATTTAGCAACTTTTGAATCATTCTTTCATGGATGTGACCTAGCCTACAATGCCACAGGTATGCACTGTTCAACTCATCTCGTTTCCTTTTGGACACATTTACATTCATGATATGTGGAGTGGTGTCTAATATAAATAAATCATTATGCAATGTTCCTTTCATGATGATCTTATCATCTAATAATATCGAACAACCATTATTCTCAAAAACAAATTTATATCCACTAACTATTAAACATGAAATGGAGATAATGTTTTTGATAATAGAAGGAACAAAATAACATGCATCTAATGCAATAAAAGCTCCACTAGGCAGATGTAGGGCGACCTCGCCAACAGTTACTACAGCAACTTTTGCTCCATTACCCATCTTGAGGTCCATCTCCCCTCTCTCTAGTCTCCTAGGCTTTGCCAGAACCTACAACGAATTGTATATATGATAAGCACTACCGGTATCCAATACCCATATGTTATCATAAGAGTCTGATAAATGGAGACTGATCATGAATGTACCTGAAGCTTCATCAAGCTTTTGTTTCGCCCTTTCTGCAAGGTACTCTTTGCAGTTTCTCTTCCAGTGCCCATCTTTACCATAGTGGAAGCACTGGCCTTTGTCCTTTGTTGGGTCTTTCTTAGCAACCTTTGCTTTACCTGGTTTGACCTTGCCCTTTCCCTTCTTAAGAGACCTTTCTGCTTTCCTTTTCCTTTTGGTCTCACCAGTGTAGAGAACTGGCTTCTCTTTCTTGATAGTACTCTCTACCTCCCTCAACATATTGAGAAGCTCTGGGAGAGTCACTTCAAGCTTGTTCATATTAAAATTCATTATGAACTGTGAAAAGGAATCGGGTAGGGACTGAAGCACAATGTCCACACACAAGTTATCCTCTAGGACCATTCCTAGACCTGTGAGTTTCTCTATCCACTCAATCATCTTTAGGACATGGTTCTGAACCGGTGTCCCCTCAGTCATCCTAGCGTGGAAGAGGCTCTTAGATATCTCATATCGCTGAGTCCTTTCCTGTTCCTCAAATAATTTGTGGACATGTAGTAGAATGGATCTGGCATCCATCTTTTCATGTTGTCTCTGTAACTCAGAGTCATAGAGCCCAACATATAGCACTGAGCAAGAGTGGAGTCATCAATGTACTTCACGTAGCGAGCGATCTCATCCTCGTTTGCCCCTTCTTCGGGCGCAAGCATCACTGTATCAAGGACGTACACGATTTTCTCCGCTGTGAGAATAATTCTCAAGTTACGGAGCCAATCCGTATAATTTGGACCAGTGAGGCGGTTGACATCAAGTATGCCACATAAGGGATTTGAAAGCGAAAAATAAAGATGCAGCAGAAATGAATAACATGTAGATTTTGCAAGAAATAAACTATCAAGATATGGACTTCTATCTTAATATGCTCCCACTATTTTACTAACGAGTCACGCGACACCCTCAGCACGTGAAACGGAAGTCTCCGGCAGACTTCTAGTGGGGATCAGGATCCAATCAGCGTCTTAGTGTAACCTCGAGGGACTCGACCAATCACACTAAGCCTAAAAGGTAGGCAACTCTTGTCGATCATAACTCCTTGTGATTCCCGTCCTGTTCAGCCTCCAAATCACCATGGCCTCGAGGGACTTGACCAACCATGATGCTCGGTTAAGTCAACACCTTAGTTACAAGATGAGTCTGATTTGATGATATACCCTCGAGGGACTCGAGCAAGTATACCATGCCCTCAGGTCACCGGTGACATCTCTATGTTGTAAGCAAGATAGCGAATCACGATATAGGTGAGTCTCGAGGGACTCGACCAACTCAACCTACACCGGGAATCGGTTCCTACTTATAACGATGTAAGGCCACGTGGGTCAATCTAATTGCCTCACGTTTACCGACTTAATATTATCGAGAGATGTTTCTATGATTTGGTCTCCTAATATGACATATCACACATATACATATTTAATATATATCTACATCGCATGCAAATATATATACATATCTAGTATGTGTATAAGCAATTACACCAGATGATCATGGACCACAACCTAATATGATTAGGCCCGAGCCAGTAGGCCTAATCACTCATATCAAGATTTATGTGTGCAACGGTGCATCTCCACGCCCTGTGATCGTCCATTTCGTCCTTGCCGGTTCTATCGACATCTTGATGCATCTTCAACCATCACGATCGTCCGTCTCGTGGGTCCCGCTATCGCATCCACGCTCCCGCTGTGCCTCCTCATGTGATTACAACTTAATCATAGGCACGCAGGCCCGATAATAAACGAGAAATATAATGGAGGTTCGCAGACCTCAATAATAATAATCACAAGTACACACATCACACGGTCCATGATCATCCATCCACACATCATACATCACATGTATAAATAATCATCATCATGTAGGACTACTAGATAATAATAATAAAAATAATAATCAACTAAACCTTTTAATTAATTAATATTTTCTGAAATCAGGGACATTATAGGGAATTTCTAAATTCATAGGGGTATTTTTGTAATTTGGACAAAAGACAGAAACTGGAATTTCTCAAATTCCGAGGGGCAAAATTATCTTTTGCCCAGAAAACCCTAATGCCCTTTACCCTTTTCGTTGCTACCGCCGCCACCACCCTGATGGCGGCGGCCTGTACGGCGGGGCGAGGGCATTACCCTCGCTTGCAGGCGGCACGTCCACTGGCAGCGCTACCGCTGCGGGTGGGCGCCCCTTTCGGGCGCCGTCGCCTCCGCAGGCGGTGCTATCCCGCCGGGCGATCGCCCCTGTGGGGGGTTTCGCCCGTGGGAGCAACGGCGGCAGGCGCCGCTGCCCTGCGGTGCCAATGCCCGTGGGCTGCTAGCCCCACCGGCAACAAGCCTGCTGCAAGCAGGCCCCCGGCCGGCTGCAGCAGACGCAGCCCTTATGTTACCCGCCTTCGTCTGCGCTGTACGTACGTAGATCGAGGACAGCAACTGTTGCTGCCCTTCCTTGTTTTTGCGTCAACAATTTTTGACGTCAAAATTCTTCCTAAACACAACACACGCAGTTCAAAACCAATCATTCGCACGAGCAACCTGGCTCTGATACCACTATTGGGAAATCCTTGGGGGTGACATCATATGCGCAGCGGAAGAGCGGAAGAACAAGAAAAACAAAATCCCCGATTCCCAAAGAGATGTTCGTCGTCGTGTGAAGATTGGTACGCAAAAAATCCGCGAAACATGAAACTGCGTATAGAGTAGATTGTGTTACCTAGGGAGATCGTATATCCCTATTTCCTTGCAGATCCTTAGGAGAGGGTGAAGGAGGTCAAGCGTCCTCCTCTCTAGCGGTGATCCACACAGCAGGGTTGCGACGACGCTCCTCAAAACTCCAGACCTACTCTGAGGTGGAGATGGAGAGGAGAATAGGAAAAGGCAAACAAAAGCTCTCTAGCCCATGGGGCTCTGAATCTCTCCTATTTATAGAGGTCCCCTGTCAAACCCTAATGAGGCCTCCCCTAGTGGGTATTGGATCTGCATCCAATAAGACAAGGGCTCTGTTGGATATCTCATATTCGAACCTCTATTCATCGCAATGCTTACCATATGTGTGTGACCCTCTAGGCCCAATATCGAGCTGGCCGTGAGTCATACCTGTCAGAACTCCTTCTAACTCAGTGAATTATTATCTCTGTAATAATTCACTCGACTCATCGATTACAGACGTACTAGGCCACTACGCCGTAGTCCCCAGATGATACAGGGGAATCCTGTTGAATCTCGAATTTTGATGATAAAATCAATTGATGGGTTATTTGATCTAATCCATATTATTGAGTTAAGTGTGCAGGATTAACTACGATAACCAGAAAACACAAAGCAAGGATACCGGAGTCAAGTTCGATGGACGTTTAAGAGTCCGAAGAATCATCGGAGATGCTGCCGGAACCAACCGAGAAGAAATTGGGAACCTGTCGGAATTTTCGGAAGTTCGCCGAAGAGATCGTCGGAGGTTCATGAAGGTCACCGAGAAGGCTCGGCTACTCTTTAAAGTCATCACAAGTTCGGGAGCTTTCTAGGAGCCCGTTGGAAGAAGTTCGTTGGAAAGCTCGCCGGAACAAGACTCGACGTTGGCGGTTGAAAAATTACTTAGGATGTGTTTTTGTTATGTAGTTAACTTGTAATTAGGATTAGGATTAAGAGATAATCCTATATCCTGGTTAGGGGCCAACTGGGCCGAAAATTAGACTTGGTTTGGGCTAAGTTTGAAGCCCAACCAGTTAACCAAAAAGTCTGGCGGTGGCACTGCCAGACTGGGCGGTTGCACCGCCTGGGCTGGGTGGTGGCACCGCCCAGGACTGTCAGTGCCTGACACTGACGAGCAGTGGCACCGCCATTGACATGCGGTGGCATCGCCAGCATCGGGAACTCCACGAGAATTCAAATTTGGAGCCCAAATTTGAATCCTCTTGAGGCCTATAAATACCCCTCAAATCTCAACTGAGATTACAACTTTTTGAGCAGCAATTGATTGAGAGAAAGGTCTTAGAAAAGTTTTAGAAAGTCTTGTTTTCAATTTGCTAGTGTTCACCTCATTCCTTCTCGAAAATCTGTAAGAGAGTGAACCGCTTGTAAAGAGTTGTAAGAGAGGTATTTACCCTTCCCTTTCAAGAGATTTTCTAGTGGAAGGTGGGAGCCTCATCGAAGAGGGGCCTCACAAGTGGATGTAGGTCATTTGACCGAACCACTCTAAAATTGGAGTAATCTCTAGTTTGCGTTTACTTATCGCTATTTATCTTACTGCAAACCTTGCTGCACTTCTCTACGAACACGCATCTAAGTTAAACTTTTCAAGTTCAGTTTTTCTATCGTGCCAACGATTTCAAAAACCAACGTTTTAATCCACTGCACTAATTCACCCCCCCCCCCCTATTAGTGCTCTTGATCCTAACAATTGGTATCAGAGCAAGGTTATCTCTCATATTTGGTTTAATACCCAAGAGAGATGGCTTACTCCAGCATGCAAGAGGGTCATTCTATTGCACGACCACCTTTGTTTAATGGGTCGGATTACACATATTGGAAGACTCGCATGAGGATCTTCCTCATTTCTATGGACTTTGAGCTTTGGTCTATTGTCAAGAATGGATTTCAAAAATCTTCTCTTCCGATGAGCGAATGGAATGAATCGGAAAAAAAAGGATTTTACTTTAAATGCAAAGGCTATGAATGCCTTGTTTTGTGCACTAGATAAAAATGAATTTAATCGCGTTTCAATTTGTGATTCGGCTTTTGATATTTGGAGAACTCTTGAAGTCACTCATGAAGGCACTAGCCGAGTGAAAGAGTCCAAAATCAACATCCTTGTGCACTCTTACGAGTTTTTTCGAATGAAACCAAGTGAGTCCATCGGAGACATGTACACCCGGTTCACGGATGTCACCAATGGACTCAAAGCTCTTGGTAAAGGTTTTACTAACTTTGAACTAGTAACTAAAATCTTAAGATCTCTCCCAAAAAGTTGGGATCCAAAAGTTACGGCCATTCAAGAGGCCAAAGACCTTAAAACATTCCCTCTTGAAGGACTCATTGGGTCTTTAATGACCTACGAAATGACATGTCAAGCTCATGACGAGCTCGAGAACCCCCTTCCAAAGAACAGGAAGGATATGACACTCACATCACAAGAAGATCACTTGAAAGGAACATCAAGTGATGAGGACAATGACAATGACATTGCACTTTTGACTCAAAAATTTTAAAAATATTTAAGAAAGAACAAATTTAAAAATAATATAAAAAATAAATTCGAACACAAGAAGGATCAAGTAATTTGCTATGAGTGCAAGAAACCGAGACACTACAAGAACGATTGTCCACAAGCCAAAAAGAAAGCTTCAAAGAAGAAGGCGCTCAAGGCTACATGGGATGATTCAAGCACGTCCGAAGAAGAGGAGTCCAACACCGAGCAAGTTGCTTATTACGCCCTAATGGCCTTCGAAGAAGAGGTAACGGATTTAATTAATGCAGATTTACCTTATCATGAATTATTAAATGTCTTCCATGAGTTATTTGATGAATGTAAGACAATTAGTAGAAAATACAAATTGCTAAAAAAGGAGCATGATAGTCTTACTTGTGATTTTGATAAATTAAAAACTGAATATCATGATAGTCTAGCTCCATGCCATGATCTAGAAACTCTCCGAAATGAGAACTTGGTACTTAAGGACACCTTGAAGAAATTCGAGGTCGGTAGTAAGTCCTTAAACATGATCCTTACAAATAAGGGTCACGTTCCTAAAAGGAGTGGAATCGGATTTGTGAGAAGTACTCACCAAAATCCAACCACCTTCGTTAAAGGTCCTATCTTACATGTTCAACACCAAAGCCATTGTAACTTTTGTTGCAAATATGGACATATAACTTACCAATGTCCATTCAAGAAAATTAGTCCGAACAAATTGATTTGGGTTCCTAAAGGAACTATGATCGAGTCTATGCAACATGATAAACAAGTTAGATTAGTTCTTGAGGCACCCAAAAGTAAATGGGTACCTAAAAATAATTCCTTCTCGTAGAAACATACACCATCACATGCTAGGAGCAAGAGATGGTATCTTGATAGTGGATGCTCAAGGCATATGACCGGTGATCCATCCCAATTCTGCAAGCTCACTAGCATGGACGAAGGCTATGTCACCTTCGGAGATAACAACAAAGGAAAAATCATTGGCAAAGGAACCATAGGTAACAAATCAAGTTTTTCTATTGATGATGTGTTGCTAGTTGATGGATTGAAACATAATCTGTTGAGCATTAGTCAATTATGCGATAAAAGTTATATCGTTAGATTTGAATCAAATATGTGTATTATTGAAAAACCAAATCATAACATGACTATGATTGCTTTAAAATAAAATAATGTATATACCATCAATCTTGATGAACTAAGTAATGAAATGTGTTTCTCCGCCGTAAATGATGATGCTTGGCTTTGACATAGGAGATTAGGCCATGCAAGCATGAAAACAATATCTAAAATCTCATCTCAAGAATTAGTACGAGGGATTCCGAATATGAAGTTTATTAAGGATAAGGTATGCGATGCATGTCAACTAGGCAAACAAATAAAAACAAGCTTCAAACCAAAAAATCAAATTAGCACCACTAGACCGTTACAATTGATCCATTTGGACTTATTTGGACCAATTGATACAACAAGTCTAGGTGGAAGCAAATATGCTTTTGTGATTGTGGATGACTACTCTAGATACACTTGGACCTATTTCTTAGCTCACAAAAGTGATTGCTTCAAGTGTTTCTCTAAATTTTGTAAACTCACTCAAAACGAAAAAGGCTTCATGATTTCATCAATTCGGAGTGATCACGGTGGTGAATTTCAAAATCGTGACTTTCAAAATTTTTACGAAGTAAATGGGTACAATCACAACTTTTCAACTCCAAGAAATCCCCAACAAAATGGAGTAGTTGAAAGAAAAAATAGAAACCTACAAGAAATGGCAAGAACTATGTTAAATGAACATAGTTTACCTAAGTATTTTTGGGCCGAAGCCGTAAATATGGCTTGCTACATCATGAATAGAGTCCTAATAAGACCATCCTTATCAAAAACTCCCTATGAATTATAGAATAACAAAAAACCAAATATTTCATATTTTAAAGTTTTCGGTTATAAATGCTTTATTTTAAATGAAAGGGATGCCTTAGGAAAATTTGATGCTAAATCCGATGAAGGCATCTTTCTTGGTTACTCTTTCGTTTCTAAAGCTTTTCGGGTTTTTAATAAAAGAACCTTAGTAATAGAAGAGTCTATTCATGTAGTTTTTAATGAAGTTTTAAATTTAAAGAAAAATGATTTTGATGATGATCTTGGTTTTGATAATTTGAATTTAAATGAACCCCCTCCTCAAAATAGCAACTTGGATGCACCTTCTTCCGAAATTTCCTTACCTAAGGAATGGAAGTATATAGATGCTCATCCAAAGGAGCTAATTATAGGGGATACATCTAAAGGGGTTCAAACTCGTTCCTCTTTCAAGAATTTTTGTGCTAATGCCGCCTTCCTTTCTCAAATCGAACCTAAGTGCATTGATGAGGCCATAAAAGATGATTTTTGGGTTATTGCAATGCAAGAGGAATTGAATCAATTTGAGAGGAATAAGGTGTGGGAGCTTGTTCCTAGACCTAGTGACCATTTAGTCATTGGTACTAAGTGGGTCTTTAGAAACAAGCAAGACGAAAATGGTATCGTTGTTATAAACAAGGCTAGATTAGTGGCCAAAGGTTTCAACCAAGAAGAAGGTATCGATTACGAAGAAACCTTCGCTCCTATGGCTCGATTAGAAGCCATAAGGATGCTCCTTGCCTATGCTAGTAGTTATAATTTTAAACTATTTCAAATGGATGTCAAAAGTGCCTTCTTGAATGGTTTTATTTCTGAAGAAGTATATGTCGAATAACCTCCCGGATTTGAAAATTCTCTTCTTCCTAATCATGTATTCAAATTGACTAAGGCTCTCTATGGCTTGAAACAAGCTCCTAGAGCTTGGTATGAAAGGCTTAGTTCCTTTCTTATTTTAAATAATTTTACCAAAGGCAAGGTTGATACTACATTGTTTATTAAACATTTTGAAAATAATTTTCTTATTGTGCAAATTTATGTTGACGATATTATTTTTGGCTCTTCGGATGAATCACTATGTGAATCATTTGCCAAATCTATGAGTCATGAATTTGAAATGAGTTTAATGGGTGAATTAACTTTCTTTTTATGATTACAAATCAAACAACTTAAGGATGGTATATTTCTTAACCAATCTAAATATACGTTAGAATTGTTAAAACGATTTAACATGGATAATTCAAAAGCAATAAACACCCCTATGAGTACTGCGACTAAGTTAGATATGGATGAAAATAGTGAAAATTTCGATCAAAAAACATATAGGGGAATGATAGGTAGTCTACTTTACCTTACTGCAACTAGACCGGATATTATGTTTAGTGTAGGACTTTGTGCTAGGTTTCAATCAAATCCTAAATTATCTCATCTTAAAAGTGTTAAAAGAATATTTAGGTATCTTAAAGGAACTCCAAATTTAGGATTATGGTATCCAAAATCTGAAAATTTTGATTTAATAGCTTATGTGGATGTTGATTTTGGCGGATGTATGATAGATAGAAAAAGTACATCCGGAACATGCCAATTTTTAGGACATGCACTTGTTTCTTGGACTTCCAAGAAACAAAATTCAGTTGCACTATCTACGGCGAAAGCCGAATACATTGCTGCAAGTGCATGCTGTGCACAAGTTGTTTGGATGAAAAATACATTAGAAGACTATGGAATTCACTTTAAAAATATTCTCATAAAATGTGATAATACTAGTGCCATATGTCTTACTAAAAATCCAATTCAGCACTCTAGAACTAAGCACATCGACGTTAGGCACCATTTCATACGCGATCATGTCCTTAACAATGATGTTGTTCTAGAATTCATTAACACAAAGCATCAATTAGCAGATATATTTATAAAAGCCCTAAATGAAGACCAATTTGAATTTATTAGAAGGGAACTAGGCATGTTAAATTGTCCCTTAGAGTAAGACGTTTGAATGTATTTTCCGAAGAATGGCTCATCCTTGTTCCGTTCGTTTGTGGATTTGATTTCATCTCAATATCTCAATATCTCAACCTTTGCTTGCGTCAAAAACCTCTGGAAATCAAGAAGGGGGAAGAAAAGTTTTCTTTCCTTCTTTCGCGGCCAGCCAGCGGTGGCACCGACAGAATCGGCGGTAGCACCGCCTGAGCGCTCGGGTGCCAGGCGGTGGCACCGCTTGTTCAGGCGGTGGCACCGCCCGAGAGCCCTTTATAACCCAAGATGGTTAGGGCCGGCGGTGACACCGCCCCCAACCCGTGGAACTCTTGCTCCAACTCTCCCAAAATCTCTCAATCCCTCATTCTAACTTCTACAAACCTTGGAGAAGGAATCTTGTTGGTCCAAACACTCCATAAGGTAAAATCTTCCCTTCACTTTCTTCTTGTTTCACCTATTCATTACAATTCATATTTCTCTTATCATTTTGTCTAGAAAATGGCTCCTAAGAGATCAAAAGGGAAAAGGATTGAAGGAGATTCATATGACCACAATCATTTTAGATCCAAAGAAGACACCCTTAGGTTTCCAAATTTTGAAACAAGATATATCCATAAGGGAAAATACATTGATCTCGATGAACTAGGAGATTTAGAACCCATTAGGTGGTTTGGTCATATAGAGGCCCTACCTCTCTTACAAATAGATGAACCAATTTATCATAGATTAGTTAAGCTCTTTTATGCAAACCTATGGGTAGATAACGATAGCCTAAGTACTTACATGTTAGGAACACAAATTAGGATTTCTAATAATTCTATTTGTGAACTAATCAGCATCACTGAAAAAGATAGGAGCTGCTATTTTAGAGCAAAATGGGATGTTAATATAATAGGAGCAACCTATGCCGAAGCTGTCAAAACCATTTTTGCAAACTCAAACTTCAGAATAATACCCAAGAGTTGCGAACACTTACTACCTTTTAACTCTAAGATTCTTCATCATATCATGACAAGCATATTATTCCCTAAGCAGTATCATCTTGATGAAATGAGTACAATAGAGATAAGCACTATGTATTGGATTATGACCGGTCAACAAAACTGTTTTGGATACTCAATACGGCAACACATGCAGGACATTACAGCTAAAGATATTATGTTGCCATATGGGGGGTTAATCACTAGATTTCTTCATGCTTATAACATTTGCATCCCACCCGATGAAGAAACAATTCAGAGTAATAGATATAATGTCATCAATAAAAATATACTAAAGAGACTTAGGTGCATATTTAACAATGGAATATGGATAAGGCAACCTAGAAGGACAGATCCTATTCCTCCACCAGTAGAACAACCAGAAACGCCAATATTTATGGGAAATGAATCTCCTCCTCCTAGTCCCTTTGGTGAAGCGCCTTCAACTCCTGTTTCATCCTCTGAAGGACTCATTATGGCAGAACTATCTCATATCAAATTCCAACAAGACCAACTCAAATCGCAGCAAGAACAAATTCAACTCCAGCAAATTGAAATTTTAAAGGAGCTACGACAGCTAAATCAAAAAATAGATGTTATATATCAGCACTATAGGTTTCCTCCTACGGATTGATGTATCTTTGTATTCTGTTATGTTTTACTCTTGATCTCATGATCCAAGCTGGTCATCTTTTGAACAAAAACTGAACCTTCTTCATAAATGCATATTTAAATTTTGGATATATGCTTATGGATGAATGCTGATTTTTCCTTTTAAGCTGAATTTTGGATAAGTATTTTTGGTAAATTTGTATTGATGAATGCTAAATTTTTCTATGAATTAGATCTTCCTTTTTGTTGATGACAAAGATGACTTATAGCATGACTTATATAAGCTAATGTGATATGAATGTCTTATATAATCTTTGAGAAATTCGCAAGATCGAATGATCATATTGAAAGCATGTCAAACATGTATATCATGAAATTCATGTTGAAAATCCTTATCTCCCATCGCAGTAAAAATTGTCTCTTATCTTTCGGCTTGAAAAGGATTTTCATCAAAGTTTCGCATTTACATTATGCTTAATGAGAATAACGATAAGTTCTACGGTTAGAACTTATCGGTTTTTGCTTGAATTCAATGGGATAGAATTCAAGTGTTTTATCTTCTCATAGTATGGCATATAGATAGGGGGAGTTATATTTTAACTCCGTCATCAATTGATTGTCATCATCAAAAAGGGGGAGATTATTGAATCTCGGATTTTGATGATAAAATCAATTGATGGGTTATTTGATCTAATCCATATTATTGAGTTAAGTGTGCAGGATTAACTACGATAACCAGAAAACACAAAGCAAGGATACCGGAGTCAAGTTCGATGGACGTTTAAGAGTCCGAAGAATCGTCAGAGATGCTGCCGGAACCAACCGAGAAGAAATCGGGAACCTGTCGGAATTTTCGTAAGTTCGCCGAAGAGATCGTCGGAGGTTCACGGAGATCACCGAGAAGACTCGGCTACTCTTTAAAGTCATCACAAGTTCGGGAGCTTGCTAGGAGCCCGTCGGAAGAAGTTCGTCGGAAAGCTCGCCGGAACAAGACTCGACGTTCGCGGTTGAAAAATTGCTTAGGATGTGTTTTTGTTATGTAGTTAACTTATAATTAGGATTAGGATTAAGAGATAATCCTACATCCTGGTTAGGGGCCAATTGGGCCGAAAATTAGACTTGGTTTGGGCTAAGTTTGAAGCCGAACCAGTTAACCAAAAAGTCTAGCGGTGGCACTGCCAGACAGGGCGGTTGCATCGCCCAGCACCCGAGAGCTGGGCAATGGCACCGCCTTGGCTGGGCGGTGGCACTGCCCAGTGCCCGAGAGCTGGGCAATGGCACCGCCTTGGCTGGGCGGTGGCACCGCCCAGTGCCCGAGAGCTGGGCGGTTGCACCGCCTGGGCTGGGCGGTGGCACCGCCCAGGACTGTCAGCGCCTGACACTGACGAGCGGTGGCACCGCCAGCATCGGGAACTCCACGAGAATTCAAATTTGGAGCCCAAATTTGAATCCTCTTGAGGCCTATAAATACCCCTCAAATCTCAGTTGAGATTACAACTTTTTGAGCAGCAATTGATTGAGAGAAAGGTCTTAGAAAAGTTTTAGAAAGTCTTGTTTTCAATTTGCTAGTGTTCACCTCATTCCTTCTCGAAAATCTGTAAGAGAGTGAACCGCTTGTAAAGAGTTGTAAGAGGGGTATTTACCCTTTTACCCTTCCCTTTCAAGAGATTTGCTAGTGGAAGGTGGGAGCCTCATCGAAGAGGGGCCTCGCAAGTGGATGTAGGTCATTTGACCGAACCACTCTAAAATTGGAGTAATCTCTGGTTTGCGTTTACTTATCGCTATTTATCATACTACAAACCTTCTTACGTACTTTATAACCTTGCTGCACTTCTCTATGAACATGCATCTAAGTTAAACTTTTCAAGTTCAGTTTTTCTATCGTGCCAACGATTTCAAAAACCAACGTTTTAATTGTTAGGATCAGAGCGGCACTAAGAGTGGGGGGTGAATTAGTGCAGCGGATTAAAACTTCGGTTTTCGAAAAATCTTTCGTACGATAAGAACGGAACTTGAAAAGCTTAACTTGAAGGTGTATTCTTAGAGTTGCGCAGCAAGGGTAATAAGGTACTAAAGCATGTAAGAAGGTTTGCAGTAATGTAAATAGCGACAATGAAAAGCAAACCAGAGATTACGCCGATTTTAGAGTGGTTCGGTCAAATGACCTACATCCACTTGCGAGGCCCCTCTTCGATGAGGCTCCCACCTTCCACTAGCAAATCTCTTGGAATGGAAGGGTAAATACCCCTTTTACAACCTTTTACAAGCAGCTCAACCTCTTACAAATTTTCAATAAGAAAGGAGGAGGAGAACTCTCTAGCAAATTGAAAACAAGACTTGCTAAGACTTTCTAAGACTTTTCTCTCAATCAAAATGCTTCTCAAAAGTTGTAATCTCAGCTGAGATTGGAAGGGTATTTATAGGCCTCAAGAGGATTCAAATTTAAGCTCCAAATTTGAATTCTCGTGGAGTTCCCGATGATGGCGGTGCCACCGCCTGTCACTGTCAGGCGCTGACAGTGCTGGGCGGTGGCACCGCCCAGCCCAGGCGGTGCCACCGCCCAGCGCTCGGGTGCTGGACGGTGCAACCGCCCAGCCCAGGAGGTGTCACCGCCCAGCACTCGGGTGTTGGGCGATGCCACCGCCTAGCTCTTCGGTTTCGCTGGTTTGGCTTAATTCTAGCCCAAACCAAACCTGACTTTGGGCCCAGTTGGCCCCTTCTTGAGTTATAGGATTAACACATAATCCTAACCCTAATTAACGTACTAACTACGAATTTAAAGATATTTTATAAGCTATTACAAAGTCCGTAAGTCAAGACTTCTTCCAGGGGGCTTCCGGCGAACTTCCGACGGTCTTCCGATAAACTCTCGGAAACCATTATGCGGACTCCCGACAAGCTCCTAGACTTCACGATTTGATCTTGGTGAGTTCAAACAAGCTTCGTCGGCAAGCTCCGATCTTTCTTGGCGAACTCCGCGAACTTCCCATGAACCTTCCGGCGAGCTTCCGAAAAACCCTTCGGCAAGCTCCCTACTCATTCTCGGCTAGTTCCGGCAGCGTTCCCGACGAACCTTCGAACTTCCGTCGAACTCTTGAACTCCTAACGAATCCTTCGTGCTTAACTCCGCACTTTGTTTCGCTTTATGTCTTCATCGTTATCGTAGTTAATCCTGCACATGCAAGCCAAAACTCTACTCCGATCTAGACAGTTATTACAACGCGAATTGACATTCTGTTGCCCGGCACATCATTGGTTGGCGCTTCGTCCGATTCTTCAGCGCATCATCCTCTCTTGCGGCTTGTTGCCCGACGTCCGAAGCCTTCTGCCATCCAATATCCTGACGTGATCTCCTCCGGCGCAACGTCAATTCCTCCTGCGTTAACTGTCTAATCCTGATCGAGTAGACCTGCATCACTCAAAATGCAGTTTAAATTATTAACATATACCAAGTGGTTTCATCATCAAAATACGAGATTCAACAATCTCCCCCTTTTTGATGATGACAACCACTTGATGACGGAGTTAATCTTAACTCCCGGAGTTTAAACAAACTCCCCCTATCAATATGCCATATTGATAGAACCTTGAATTCAAGCAGAATTCAAGTCATTGCAATATTCATCATGAATACTTGCAACACATCATCATGAACATATGCATAAAACTTATGCATCACATGTCATGTCATCAACATACTCCTCCCCCTTTGTCATCAACAAAAAGGAGAAGTACAACTATTCAAGTATTTGTTATATGGGTTCAACTCATTGCATGAAAAACATAATATCAAGTTTTTATCATCATGCAATCTAGCAATTTTACAACATTTTAGAACTTGCAAGCTAGCAATTTAGAGATGTTCAAGAAAGCAACTCTTGCTTCTTGAAATATGCAAGTTTTTCTTGAGATAGGCACGATAGCACATTTTTGCATTTTCTTGATGTTTCAAGCTAGCAATTCTTGGTGATGTTCAAGATAACAATTTCTTCTCTTTTGAAAAGTGTAATTTTTGCTTTCTTCTTGAATTATGCAAGCTAGCTATCTCCCCCTTAGTCATTGTCAAAATGAAGGGAAGACCCTTTTTAAAGAAGGGAAGACCCTTTATGTCAATTTCTAAATTATGACAAAGGTGAGTAATCATCTTATTTAAAAATTCCATAATTGAGATAAACCTTGAATTCAAATTAAGGCAATATTAATCATAATTCACATCATACGTAATACATTACATAAAAAGCATAAGTGTTGCATGCATCATTTTAGCAACAATTCGTAGCATTTCATCATATGACAAGATATCAGCAAGTAAAATTACAATGCTAATTCTTGATATCTTAATATGATGCAAACATGGCATATGGCAATCATAGCATTTTGATTATTAATTTACCATATATTTGGATGCAAGCTTCTTTTGATATCTTAGCATAATTCAAATTTAAATATGGCACTTATTAATTCATATATTTATCATTCAAATATGGCACTCATAGTATCAATTCATATATTTCTCCCCCTTTGTCATTACCGAAAAGAAGGGAGAAATCGATGGCAAGATTTTAATCATTATACAAGCCAACTTACAAAATCATGTCATGATATCAAGAAAATTCAAGAAGGACATGATTCATTCAATAAATCCATTTAATAGAGGAAAAGAATTATACAACCAAGGATCATGATTAAAATATATCAATATCATAGATCAAGTCATGATTCGTGATTCATCATAAAGCAAATTAATTTTCAATCATCTCATAAGGCTTTTAAAGAATTTTTGAAACATAAGAGAATGATTAATTTAAGCATGCAATGTTTCAATTAAATTCAAGTCATGAATTCCAATACTTTCATATTGTGAGTATCAATTCATGAATACCAAAAGATATTATTTGTGATTCCAATTTTGCAAGATCAAGATTATGATTTAAATAAAACTTATTCAAATCAAATCGGTAACTTGAAACTCATAATCAAATCATGAAAATCAATTTCGAGATTCACAAAATATCATAAAATCATTAATCTCGATCTGATGGGAAAAGTATTTTTTGAAGTGATTCTTTTTCATCTAAGCATGCCTTAGTCATTATATGCCAAATCAAGATAAGCATAAAAGTTCACGACATAAGGGCAAAATCTTATAAAACAACTAATCAAGCAAGATTTTAAACATCTATTTTCAAGCTAGAGTAAGTCAAGGATTCAATTATCTTATGTCATGAATTCCAATAGGCATCTCAAATTATCAACATCACATTAAAAAGATATTTCAAAAAGACATATCGATAAGTGATTCATTTGTATCATTATATTTTTGGAAGATTCTCCTCTTTCGTAAATAAATCTAGGAGAACAAAATGAATTAAAGGAGATATAATGTGATTGAAGCATTGAACATGATTCATATTTAAAATGTGTCTCATTACATAAGTATGAATCAAGCATTTGTGAAATCCGAAATCATCCTCAAAATCACATTCAATAAATTCATACATGACAAGCATAGATTTATTGAAAAGTCGATAAGATAGAGGATCATATTTCATTTTTATAAATTTCTATTCATGTGATTTGCTTCTTATAAGCATTCCTTTACCTTTAATAAAATAAGTGTCAACATTTAAGACAAAAAGGTAAATTTCATAGAACAAATCATCAAGTATGATTCCATGATAACATCCCTTTTAATATCTTGATATTCATCATCAAGTATGATTTCAAAAAAAATATGTTTAAGAGAAATCATTAAGACCAAATACTTGATACACTCATTTATTTTTAAAATATTCATCATGTTTAATTTCATGAGATTCACAAGATTGGTAAACTAAATTCATTAATCTCAATAGGATATAAAATTCATTTCCATTTCATATAATTGATTTCATGTGAGGGTGTTCAAGTCTTTTTGTGAAAACATTGTATCATCATTTAAAGTCAAAACATAAGTTTCGTCATAAAGCCGACAAGACCAAACACGTCAAAAAAAAAAACATCATGATATCACATCTATCATCAAAATACACATTCTTGCTTCTCAAGCACATATATATGATTATTTAAATCTAACATTTTATTCATAAAACATACAATTTTCAAGAAAAATAATTATTCAAAAGAAAAGAGAAAATACATCATGGAAAACATCAAGTAATTTCAAAATAATTCAAGAGAGTTGAGTTTCTTACCTTGTAGTCGAAACCCGTCAAAGCCCAATTCGCTGTTTCACCTTTGGAAGTTCTTGATTCATCCTTGGGTGCCTTCCTTTTCTTTGGCCTCTTCCTTCGTTCAAGTTCATTGCTCATTTTAGATTTTTGTTTAATGAACTTATTAAGAGTTAGTGTTCGAAGTTCAAGTTCATCATTGTCCTCATCACTTGAGTCATCGCTCAAGTGGTATTCATTTGTCCGAAGTTCCAAATCCTTCCTATTCTTTGGAAGGTGGTTCAAGTGTTCATTGTATTCATCATGTGCATTATGCACCATTTCATATGTCATCAATGAGCCGATAAGTTCTTCAAGTGGAAAAATATTTAAATCTTTTGTTTCTTATATTGCCGTAACTTTTGATTCCTAAACATTAGAAAGTGATCGTAAAACTTTACTAACAAGTTCAAAATTCGAGAAATATTTGCCAAGAGTTTGTAAACCATTAACGACATCCGTAAAACGGGTGTACATGTCAACAATGGTTTCGCTCGGCTTCATTTGAAAAAGCTCGAAATCATGCATTAAAATGTTAACTTTCGAGTCTTTGACTCTACTAGTTCCCTCGTGTGTGATTTCAAGTGTTCGCCAAATATCAAAAGCCGTTTCGCACGTAGAAATCCGATTGAACTCATTTTTGTCTAAAGCGCAAAATAAGGCATTCATAGCCTTTGCGTTTAAAGAAAACATCTTCTTCTCCAAATCATTCCAATGGTTCATTGGGAGAGAAGACATTTCATATCCATTTTCGACTATGTGTCATAAATTCAAATCCAAAGAAAGTAAGAAAACTCTCATTCGAGTTTTCCAACAAGTGTAGTCCGATCCGTTAAACAACGGTGGACAAACAACCGATAAGCCCTCTTGAAAGCCATAAAGAGCCATTTCTATTAGGGTGTTAAACCAAAGTAGAAAACCGTGGCTCTGATACCAATTGTTAGGATCGAAGCGGCACTAAGAGGGGGGGGGTGAATTAGTGCAGCGAATTAAAACTTCGGTTTTCGAAAAATCTTTCGTACGATAAGAACGGAACTTGAAAAGCTTAACTTGAAGGCGTATTCTTAGAGTTGCGCAGCAAGGGTAATAAGGAACTAAAGCATGTAAGAAGGTTTGCAGTAATGTAAATAGCGACAATGAAAAGCAAACCAGAGATTACGCCGATTTTAGAGTGGTTCGGTCAAATGACCTACATCCACTTGCGAGGCCCCTCTTCGATGAGGCTCCCACCTTCCACTAGCAAATCTCTTGAAATGGAAGGGTAAATACCCCTCTTACAACCTTTTACAAGTAGCTCAACCTCTTACAAATTTTCGATAAGAAAGAAGGAGGAGAACTCTCTAGCAAATTGAAAACAAGACTTGCTAAGACTTTCTAAGACTTTTCTCTCAATCAAAATGCTTCTCAAAAGTTGAAATCTCAACTGAGATTTGAGGGGTATTTATAGGCCTCAAGAGGATTCAAATTTGGGCTCCAAATTTGAATTCTCGTGGAGTTCCCGATGCTGGCGATGCCACCGCCTGTCACTATCGGGCGCTGACATTGCTGGGCGGTGCCATCGCCCAGCCTAGGCGGTGCTACCGCCCGGCGCTCGGGTGCTGGATGGTGCAACCGCCCAGCCCAGGAGGTGTCACCACCCAGCACTCGGGTGTTGGGCGGTGCCACCGCCTGGCTCTCCAGTTTCGCTGGTTTGGCTTAATTCTAGCCCAAACCAAACCTGACTTTGGGCCCAGTTGGCCCCTTCTTGAGTTATAGGATTAACACCTAATCCTAACCCTAATTAATGTACTAACTATGAATTTAAAGATATTTTATAAGCTATTACAAAGTCCGTAAGTCAAGACTTCTTCCGGCGAGCTTCCGGCGAACTTCCGGCGGTCTTCCGATAAACTCTCGGAAACCATTCTGCGGACTCCCGGCAAGCTCCTAGACTTCACGATTTGATCTTGGTGAGTTCCAACGAGCTTCGTCGGCAAGCTCCGATCTTTCTTGGCGAACTCCGCGAACTTCCCATGAACCTTCCGGCGAGCTTCCGAAAACCCTTCGGCAAGCTCCCTACTCATTCTCGGCTAGTTCCGGCAGCGTTCCCGACGAACCTTCGGACTTCCGTCGAACTCTTGAACTCCCAACGAATCCTTCGTGCTTGACTCCGCACTTTGTTTCGCTTTATGTCTTCATCGTTATCGTAGTTAATCCTGCACATGCAAGCCAAAACTCTACTCTGATCTAGACAGTTATTACAACGCGAATTGACATTCTGTTGCCCGGCACGTCATTGGTTAGCGCTTCGTCCGATTCTTCAGCGCATCATCCTCTCTTGTGGCTTGTTGCCCGATGTCCGAAGCCTTCTGCCATCTAATATCCTGACGTGATCTCCTCCGGCGCAACGTCAATTCCTCCTGCGTTAACTGTCTAATCCTGATCGAGTAGACCTGCATCACTCAAAATGCAGTTTAAATTATTAACACATACCAAGTGGTTTCATCATCAAAATACGAGATTCAACATTAATCCGCTGCACTAATTCATCCCCCCCCCCCATCCCCTCTCTTAGTGCTCTTGATCCTAACAAATCCAATCCATTGGACCTGTCTGTCCTCAATTACCGTGTACCTACAGTCCCTCATCCATCTAATATACCAGAGAACGTATATCGAGCAAGGTGTTGTCAGACCCACACGGTTTCTTCTCGAGTCTCGCTCTAATCGGATTCTCCCGGAGAACTCTTTCTCTCTCAACCCGAATGACCCTGGCCAGGGATTTGTTTGAGCAAGAACACATGGGATATTCCTCTTATGACGCCGAGAGTGGATGATCCTATATCGACAGTCAATAGCCCTCGTAGTGTCGACTACCACTCCCAATGACCAGTTGTACTAGATCTGGGACAGCCAAACCTATAAGTCTGGTATCAAAGAGTGGAGCACTCATACAGGACATCCTTGGTGTCTCAAGTCTAAGGACCAGATACACCACTAGGACTACGGAATCGCTGTCTGACAATAAGGCATCATCAACCATCCAGCATTCCGTAAGCGGATCAATCAGTGAACTCATTCTCCAATGAGCACCTGTACTGTATCCCTAGTGTCCCTACACAAGCAGCTATGAGACCAGCTGCATCCATCATATGGACGGGTATACAGCACACCAGTCTATTCGGTTATCACGATATCCCTCTCGAGTAACCTATGACCGGGATTATTTAGGATATGTATTTAAAGGTGAATCGATCTCACTATCGTGATCTCATCACGATCCGATTCCCATTACACAAATCCAAGGACGTCACAATATATGTATATATTTATGCAATAGTTATAAAGTGATATATGCCAAAATATAATAAGCAAAAAGATTCTATATTAAGTCACACGTGCCATCACTCACGTGATTGACTTGCTGGGCACCTATGACTAGCAACGATTCCCTTTGGGTTGGACACCCAAGCATTCACAAAACATTGGCTCTCGTGGAGAGGGCATTTTACTGGCCGAAGATGGGGACTGATGTAGAGGAATATATTCGAACATGCCTCACTTGCCAATAAGACAAGGCGGAGCAGCCGAAGCCAGTGGGACTTTTAGAGCCGTTGCCCATACCAAAAAGGTCGTGAAAGAGCATTTCCTTGGACTTCATATTAAGCTTGCCACTTGTAGGGAGACTCGGATCGATACTCATGGTGGTCGATCGGTTTTCAAAGTATGCAACTTTCATTGCTGCTCCCCTACACTGTTCAACAGAGGAGGCGGCCAATCTGATGATGAAGGATGTGGTGAAGTATTGTCCTACACAATATCATTAGTGATCGAGACACTCGGTTCCTGGGATGATTCTGGATCGAGCTATTCAAATTGTTGGGGTCAAAGTTATACTTCTCCATAAGCCTCCACCCCCAGACGGATGGCCAGACTGAAATTATAAACTCGCTCTTAGAGCAATATCTTCGGCACTACGTGACTGCCAACCAACGAGATTAGGTGAAGTTGTTGGACATTGCCCAATTCTCCTACAACTTGCAACGGAGCTCTGCTTCCAACAAGAGCCCCTTCGAGATCATTACAGGACAACAACCATCAACTTCTCACACCATGACAATCGGGTATACTAGAAGTAGTCCGTCAGCCTACCACTTCGCAAAAGAGTGGTAACGAAATGCAGATATTGCGCGGGCTTAGTTGGAGAAGGTGGCAAAAAGGATGAAGAAGTGGGCAAACTTGGGAAGGCGACCGCAAGAGTTCAAGGTTGGTGATTTGGTGTTGGTAAAACTCCAACCAGCATCACTCCAATTCTTTAGAAACAAAGTCCATAAAAGATTGGTGCACAAGTATGAAAGGCCCTTCCCAATTATCAGTAGGGTAGGCAATGTCTCCTACAAGTTGCAACTGCCGGCGTGGTTCAAAATTCACAACGTTCTTCATGCCAGCAACCTAAAAGCCTACCACTCGGATCCGCAAGATGCTTCTCGAAGTGTTCTAACTCGGCTACCCCCCATCACAGCCTCATATGAGAAGCGAGTTGAAACCATTCTGGCAGACCGCAAGATAAAGCTACCCAATGGAGCTGAGCAGATATAGTACTTAGTGAAGTGGCCAAAGCTTCCCCAAACTAAAGCCAGTTGGGAGCTTGAAGACACCCTACGACATGAAGAAGCAATCATCAACAACTACCAACAAGCGTCGATGAGGGCGTCGATAGTTTAAGTGGGGGAGAATGTCATGAACGGTCATCGCGCACCTGCAATAACTTCGTTCAATGAACCGTTCATCGCTCGCATCTACATGTACAGCTGCTTGGCAGCATGTTTTATTTTGGTTTTGAGTCTTTTTTTTTTGTAAAAATATAAGTTTGAACAAGTTGCAGCGCTACAAAGCGACCGCTCACCGAACCGAGCAAAACAGCCCCAAAATAGCCCAAAACAACTCCGTTTTCATGTGCCACAGGTTATTTTTTGCAGTCCGCTTTCGCTCACCAAAACATCAGCCATCTCAACCCCTTGGAACCCCCCAGGTGGCACCGAGTTAGATGGGGCTTCGGTATAGTGTCGAGCGTTGAACAACCTTTCGCAAGTTCGCATGTTACCTTGACGGGAACTTGTTATCGCACTCGGCACCCGGTGAGTAGCTGCTTGTGGACTTGCAGCTGTTCGTTCAACCCTCTAAAGTCCTTATTTTCCCCCTCTCCCTCTTTTCTCTTGTGCACGCAAGGTGCTCGCTGAATTGCTTGTAAAGCTTCCCCCTTTTGCGAGACATTAGGACTTATCTATCGCTCGTTTTTTCAAACTAATCAACCTTCTCTTTTACAGGTCCTTCGGGACCTGCGAGAGGTTGCAAGTGGGCTGATCTTTATGGAGCAATATTGCAAGCGCGAAGCGCGACTTAGGCAAGGCAAGCTAAGTTCACGTCTTTGCCGTAAGGGTGCCTCGTGACTTAAGCAACGCAAGCTAAGTTCGCGTCTTGACCATAAGGGTGCCTCACGCCTTAGGCAATTCCAACTAAGGCCGTGACAAAATGATACAAGGGAATCGAATCCATTGGATCTGTTTGTCCTCAGTTATCATATACCTATAGTCCCTCATCTATCTAATATCACAGAGACCGTATACTATGTATGGTACTGTCAGACCCATACGGTTTCTACTCGAGTCTCGCTCTAATCGGATTCTCCCAGAAAACTCTTTCTCTCTCAATCCGAATGACCCTAGCCAGAGATTTGTTTGAGTAAGAACATATGAGATATTCCTCTCATAACATCGAGAGTGAATGATTCTCTATCGACACCCAAATAGTTCTCGTAAGGTTAGCTACTACTCAAGATGACCGGCTGTGCTAAATCTAAAACCTCATACAAGGCATTCTTGGTATCTCAAGTCTAAGGACCAGATACACCATTGGGACTACGGAATCGCTATCCGACAAAAAGGCATCATTAACCATCCAATATTCTATAAGCGAATCAATTAGTGAACTTATTCTCCAATGAGTACTTGTACTGTATCCTTAGTGTCCCCACACAAGCAGCTATGAGACCAGCTACATCCATCATATGGACGGGTATATAGCATACCAGTTTATTCGGTTATCTCGATGTATTTCTCGAGTAACCTATGATTGATATTATTTAGGTTTTATTTTTTTTGGCAAATCGGTCTTATTATCGTGATCTTATCATAATCCGATTCTCATTGCATAAATTTATGGACATCACAATATATTTAATTAAGTGATAATATAAAATAATAAAATATCAAATAATAATAATAAATAAAAAGATTATATGTTAAGTCATCATTCACATGATTAGCTTGCATGACACGAATATATAGATTTTAGAAGAAGAATTATTGGACCGGAGTATAAAAACTAATTATTGACGAAAAATAATAATGACGCAATAGTCAAAAAGTGCTCCAGTAGTATGCATAGCCGAACCTTGTAACCTAAGTAGTAACAAAAATATTTTAAGGCTATTAGAAAATACTTAGCCAATTGATATACCAAATTAGGAATAACAACATCTAAATAGGGAGGGACTATTACATTATTCTTTGCTACTATAATTAAAACATTATAAGTCTTTTTTAGAACACTATAAATGATCTAAATAAACTCGTAACATCATATAAACCAATTAAATTATCACATTAGCCTTCAAATTAGGTATCATAATTGTGTATAAGAAAGGACTCCTTGTAAAGAGGAATGAAAAGAATGGTTAGAAGAGCAGAGGAGCACAAGAAGAGTGGAAAGAGAGGGGCACGTCTACTTGCTGCTTCGAACTCAAGAAGAGTGGAAGGTCAAATCCAATTCGAACTGTGTACGAGAAAGGATCTTAACTAAATTAACAACTTTCTAATCTCACAAGCACACTTAAATCAATCTCTTAGCAAAGTTTAACCCAATTTCATAACTCGACATATACAACTTTTTAGGAACTGAATCAAGTTGGTTTGACTCTGTGACGTGGATCGAGTTAATTTTGACACTAACATCAACAAATTATGTTTTCAGGTATAAGTTTGTCCACAAAATTTAGTAGTCCAAAGTCGTGAAATAAATATCTTGCAATTTGCTTGTGGTGCTTATTCTCCAGAAAATGCTTAGAATCCGAGTTGGAAGCCGCGTTAGCAAAATGCTCTCTGCGATCCGCCCTTTTCTGCATTCAGTTCCCCGGTAAGATTAGAACTGCACTCCACGGTGATGCGATCGTAATCGGATATGTTCCAAAAGTGCTGCATGCAATGCTTTTCGGATAAGAGAGAAGGTAGAAGAGGATGAGACAGATGCGGAGCATCTATTCTCTCTTCTTCGTATGATGTTATAGCAGGAGAGGGATCGGTAGGTTGTCGAACTGGTAAATGCGCTTCCGGTGAGCTCTCCAGCTTTGTGGTTCCTTCGGCAGGGTTTTCCTGTTCTGTCTCCTCTCTCTCTCTCTCTCTCTCTCTCTCTCTCTCTCTCTCTCTCTCTCTCTGAATGTTGATCGTTTCTGTTCTTAGATCCATCCATGGTAGACGTTACCGGACAGGGTGGTGAGCAGGAGGATCCCATGAAACGACAGCAGCATATGCTGCTTCCTAATGGATCGATATTTCTATCAGCATTCACTCTGTTCTTGAATGTATTCTCAAAGCCTGATTCTTTAAATTATTAAAAACATGTTGTAGATTGTCAAATTTTTTTTGTTTTTTGTTTTTTTCAATAGATCTTTTTGGGACTCCAAAGAAGCTACGATTTAATATTCTTGAATCATGTTTTACTTTCTGTTTAGCTTTTCCTCTTCATGCTTGAGAAAGAATAAACAAAGGCATAAACTAAGTTTCTCCAAGCAACCATTGCATTCGAAAGTCAATGCTATTAAGTAAAATCAATAAGGAGAAATTTAATTGCATCATCATATGTACAGCCGTAAATATGTGAAGGTTGGAGGGAAAGGGTATTTCCGATGGCGGATAATTAGGTGTAGACATGACATAAATGACTTCATATACTAATTCAAATATTTTCCACCTCGATTAATTTGTTGTGGGTATGGATTAATTCCTCCTGAGGAGAGGAAAGTTGATTATGAAGGGTATAAAGGCGTAAAGTGCCGGATACCAAATAGCTTTATTCTTGTTCGATGTTTTTTTTTTTCTTCTGAATTTTAATGTATACGTGGAATGAAGCATAATATTTCCAGCAGTTGCATCAACTGTTTACAGCTTCAGATAATAAAAACTATACACCTTAGCAACAATATGTTCCAAAGCACGAGATCGTCGTAGTGGTGGTGGTGGTGTCTGGTGTTCCTGCGGAAGCGACAACTGCGGCTGTGGACTCCTCCCGGTGGAATCTCCTCAGCTGCTCCGAGATGAACGCCTCGATCGTCCGCCGGAACTCCTCCGCGTCGGCCTCCCTCTCCTCCTTCTCCGTCGCCGCAATCGCCACCTCTTGGCAGGAGACCTCCGACTTAGAACGGCGGAGCTCCGGCACACGGTGACCCCGCCGCCGCTCCATCCTCTCCGACCGGCTCCTCCGCCACGCGCGCGGCGCCTTCTCCTTCCCGACCGCATGCGACCGGATCCCCCGGCTTTCGTAGGCGAGGAACTGGTCGTGGATCTCCCCGCCGCTGGCGGAGGGAGCTGCGGAGCCGGGGTGACGGCCCGACATGGCGAAGAGGGCGAGGACGATGGCGTTGCCAAGGAGGAACACGAAGCGGGGGCCGAGTAGGACGGGGGCGACGCGTCGGAGGAGGCCGGCGGAGAGTCTGGCAGCAGCCGGGAGCCGGGCGGTGGACCAGGAGAGTAGGCAAAAAGCGGAGAGAGCCTCGAGGCAGCGGAGGAGAGTCTGGACGTGGCGGATCCGTCGGTATCGACGCCTGGCCGCAATCTTCTCCGCCGTGACGGGGTCCATTTCGGGAGCTTTTGCTGCTGCTGCTGCTGTTGCCTGCAAAGCCTATATAGCAGTAGAAGGGGGAGGGGTAGAGAAGCTTTTTTTTTGTTGTCGTGTGACGCTTGCGCTCGATCTGTCCTCTTTTAATGCGTTAGAAGGGCTTGAAGAGAAGAAACTACACACGTACCTTTATATATGCTTTTTTTTTTTTTTGTGTTAGCAAAGTGATGATCATGATTAGATGCATACAATAAGATAATTAGGTAGCGGGTTGGATAAGGTCTCCAACTAACGAAAAGCATCAGATGCCGTGGAACAGCTTCGGGTCCGTGTCCGATCCGACTACGCAAAGCGTGCATCCGATCTAGCGATGGATCATCATATTCTTCTTACGAAATATTCTATTCCGAGAACTTTATATAAATAAATATATATATATATATAATTTCCATCAAAACCCCTAATTCTGTTGCCAAAGAAATAATTGAATAGTTTAAAATCCTGGAAAAGAGAACTCAGAAGATGATGGAGACCGACTGTTGTGGTCAATGCATAGTAGGTGATCATAATATGCTCTCACGACGAGAACCAACTTGATGTTACTTGAGAATTCACATAACCTTTGTGCTCGTTTGTGGGAAGAAACGTTAAGAGTAGAATTTACCCTTCGACGGAGGCAATTGTTGTGATGAGAGGTCTCAGACTCGGTATTCCGGTTCTTGCCCATCGCTTCGTCGCTAAGCTCATGATAACTGCAATCTGATGCTCGAGAAACAAGAAGAATTCACATCTAAATACCCGTTGGTTTGTCCAACAGTATTTTTCCCTTAGTTTATATAATATATTATATAAAAATAATATATTATAATTTTTATGTTTACAGTCCTATCATCCGTGTTGCATCATCTAAATATCAAATCTTAATAGCTAATAATTCATCGATCAATTAGATCTAATACAATAAATCTTCCATGACCGTAGATAAGGCCTCTCCTAGTAACAATATTTTTGTATGAAAAGGCAATTATTTATCCCACATTAGATCAGTGGAATGTCATTAGACACGTCGATAACTAGTTTTGTAATAACACCACGATGGGAAAACTATTGTTGGAATCTGTATGTTAGGAATGAATCTCCTTTAAGAAAAGACAACGTATTTGCACAGAAATGGATCAAATAGAATAGGATGAGATCAGGATTATAGGTTTCAATTCATTACTCACTACAAACAGCCAAGCTGTTACTACTGTCGTCTATAAATTAGAATTTTGATGGATTTTACTATCCAAAAATTCAGGATAAGTAATCAAAACACCAGTAATGCAAGGAAATCAAAGTAGCGGTCGTGTGTGCATACAACTCTTCTTTGTGCAAATATAACAAAGAGAAAACGTGTCCCCTACTCTTCTGCATGCCTATCTCCTTTTCCTAAACAACCACATATTGTGAAGTTTGGTAAATATTTTAATTTTTTAATTATATATTTAAATTATTCAAAAGAATCATAATTAGATTTGAACTCATCATACAATTAGAATTATGATTATGATCAAGGATTCAAGTATAATAAAAGAGAGAGAGAGAGAGAGAGTTGAGATAAAAGATTTTTATGATTTATATGAGAGGTTTTAATATGGATTCAGGATTTAGGTGTGAGTTAACACTAGAGAGATATTTCTTGCATTCATTTTTCAGATGTAGTGAAAAAATTTATAAACATTTAGGGGTACCGGCGTTGTCACATCCTGAATTTTTTTTTTATCATATATTTCCACATATTCAGAGAAGTAGATAAAAATCATTTTGTTCATTATTTATAAACATTTATTACAATTTATTTATTCATCAAATCACAAGTAGAAAAGTAAACATAGTGATATTAACTTCAAGAATCATCCATGTGACTCTACCTAACGGTAGAGGAAGGTTTGCTCTTCACTGTAATCTGATTTAGTACTAAAAGGATGCTATTATGAAAATAAAAAACAAAGATAATTCAGTAACACGGAGTAAGAAGCCCAAAAGTCAACTCAAAATGAATACATGATCAAAATTTAATCATCCTATTGGCGTATATCAGATACTCAAACGAGCACTTCCCCAATAATGAATGAAGAGGCTTTATCTTACAAGACGAGTTTGTGTTCTCCCAACAGCCGATGGAGGCAAACTCATATCGCACTCCTAATAGCGGATGGAGTGGTGTCCCTCACCCATCAAAGTAGGGACATGTTCCTCCTAACGACGGATTGAGGAATCATCCAACCGCCACGTTTGACGGCTCGTTAATCCCCGAAGGGAATCACCCTACCTACTCTCAGTAAGAAAATAACATAATCTCACATCGGTCATGTCTATATCAAGATGAAAAAAAATATTTAAAACATCTCTTTCAAATAACATCAATATCAAATAATACAAATTAGCCTTTAAATTGACTTGAACCATAGTACAATCGATCCAATTAAACACGATTTACTAGAACCTAACTAAACTGATCTCTAATCCTAATTTAACTAGTCTGAAACCATCCTAGACTAGTATAATTTGGACTAGATTAGGTTCAATTTAGGTTAAACTGATTTGAATAATTCAATCAATTCATAATCACCCTAAATCGATCTAGACTAATCAATATTTGAGTTTAAATTCAATAATAATATTGGACTAGACTAAGCCAGCCTATATACTGGTCATGTGCATTTCACATGACTGGACATGCATCACACCAGGCTGGCCCAGCCCTGGCCCATGGA
The DNA here is from genome assembly GCF_036884655.1 of Musa acuminata AAA Group. NCBI lineage: Eukaryota > Viridiplantae > Streptophyta > Magnoliopsida > Zingiberales > Musaceae > Musa > Musa acuminata. The sequence continues at coordinate 22,418,464 of NC_088348.1, read as the reverse complement.
CTGATAATGTGCATCGTATATGATCGCTCATGATGGTTGGGATGGGTTAGCCTATAGGTCATGGCCTAACCCATGGGTTGGGCTTAGCATACGAGCTAGGCCTAGTCTACTAATTGGGTCTGCCTATGAGTAATTTCAATCCAATTCATATTCAATTTCATACCATAATATATATTCACTAATAATTATATAAATAAAAATATAATTACACATTAAAGATAAGCTTTAATACAAAGAAATAACCTTCTAAAGTCAAATAGAAATCATACTTTCAACACATATAATTTTAACATATTCTAGTCAAATAAATTTTAAATTATCTAGAATAACACATTTTAAATTTCAAATCAAAGAATATCAACAATTTTAGATAATATATTTTAATCTAATAAAAATTTTAATCCAGATAAGATTAAAGATAAATTGTAATGCTAGAAAAATATCATATATTTAATATATAAAACATATAAATTTTTAACATGTTTAGGGGTCAAAGAACATTATAAAAAAAAAAACTTCAACTAATAGATAATAATAAAAAATTTTGATATTTAAATAATTGATAACTATTTTCAAACTATAAAACTTTCAATATTTAAAAAATTAAAATTAAAACTAAAACTTTTATTTTCAAGAAATGTAGGAAAACATATCTCTCATCAGCAGGGTGTAACGTCTCGTTCCTCTCGTTACTGGGCTCCGCTAGGTGAGGAATAAAGGAGAGAAATCCTTTCCCTTTAATAGAAGGAGGTGAGCCTCCATTAAAGAAAAATTATTTTAAATTTTTATATTTATTTAATATACTAACAAATATGATATCACGGAATGCTTAATAGTTATTTCCTAATTCATAATAGCAAATAAGGAAATATATTAAGATTTCCTAAATTACAATAATAAGTAAGGAAAAAAAATTAATTCCTAACTTAACTATTTGATTTGATTACACGCGGTACCACTACCTATGTTGGGCAATACCACTACCAAGTTTAGGCAGTACAACCGTTAGATCTTACTACAGGATCCTGAATAAGTCAAACAATAGGCTCAATTCAGTCCTGATTCAGGCACAATTAGCCCCTAATTGAGTTGGCATTGTTTCATCCCAATATTGACTTAATTAGACCTAAACTAACTCAATATAGACAAATTATTATAAGCATGAATCCTATGTTATCCGATATGTCATTAGTTCATTTGGCGCTTCGTCCGATCATTTGGTGCATCATCTCCTTCGACATATTGCCCATTCGACATGTTTGTTGGGAAATCTTGGGGGCGACATCACATGCGCAGTGGAAGAACAAGAAAATAAAATTCCTGATTCTCAAAGAAATGTTCGTCGTCATGCGAAGATTGGTGCGCAAAATCTGCGAGACTGAAAAATTACGTATGGAGTAGATTGTGTTACCTGGGGAGATTATATATCCCTATTTCCTTGTAGATCTTTAAGAGAGGGTGAAGGAGGTCAAGCGTCCTCCTCTCTAGCGGTGATCCACACAACAGGGCTGTGACGACGCTACTCAAAACTCCAAGCCTGCTCTAAGGTAGAGAGGGAAAGGAGAATAGGAGAGGCAAGCAAAGGCTCTAGGCTCTGAATCTCTCCTATTTATAGAGGTCCCCTGTCAAACCCTAATGGATCCTCCCCTAGTGGGTATTGGATCTGCATCCAATAACCCAAGCCTTTTAGATTAGTAGATCTCTATCCAATAATCTCTCATGGGCTCTTATTGGATCTCGTCCATGGGATCCAATAATTCAGGGGCTTATTGGATATCCAATAAGACAATGACTCTATCGGATATCTTATATCTAAACCTCTACTCATCGCAATGCCTACCATATGTGTGTGACACTCTAGGCCCAATATCGAGCTGGCCGTGAGTCATACCTATCAGAACTCCTTCTAACTCAGTGAATTATTATCTCTGTAATAATTCACTCGACTCATCGACTCCGGACGTACTATGCCACTACGCCGTAGTCCCCAGACGATACAGGGGAATCCAATCCATTGGACCTATCTGTCCTCAGTTACCGTGTACCTATAGTCCCTCATCCATCTTATATCCCAGAGACCGTATATCGAGTATGGTGTTGTCAAACCCATACGGTTTCTACTCGAGTCTCGCTCTAATCGGATTCTCCCGGAGAACTCTTTTTCTCTCAACCTGAATGACCCTGGCTAGGGATTTGTTTGAGCAAGAACACATGGGATATTCCTCTCATGACGTCGAGAGTGGATGCTCCTCTATTGACACTCAATAACCCTCGTAAGGTCGACTACCACTCCCAATGACCAGCTTTACTAGATCTCGGACAGCCAAACCTATAAGTATGGTATCAAAGAGTGGAGCACTCATACAAGACATCCTTGGTGTCTCAAGTCTAAGGACCAGATATACCACAAGGACTACGGAATCGCTGTCTGACAATAAGGCATCATCAACTATCCAGCATTCCGTAAGCGGATCAATCAGTGAACTCATTCTCCAATGAGCACTTGTATTGTATCCCTAGTGTCCCTACACGAGCAGCTATGAGACCAGCTGCATCCATCATATGGACGGGTATACAGCACACCAGTCTGTCTGGTTATCACGATGTCCCTCTCGAATAACCTATGACCGGGATTATTTAGGATCTGTGTTTAAAGGTGAATCGATCTCATTATCGTGATCTCATCACGATTTGATTCTCATTGCACAAATCCAAAGACATCACAATATACATGCATATATGCAATAGTGATAAAGTGATATATGCCAAAATATAATAAGCAAAAAGATTATGTATCAAGTCACACGTGTCATCACTCATATTATTGGCTTGCTAGGCACCTATGACTAGCAATGTTGTCTTTCCGCAACATCCGATCTCCTTGACGCAATGTCCGATCTTTTTGGCCCAATGTCCGAACTTATGGCACGAAGCATTCTGCCAATAAGTCAACCGATCCTCTGGCCCAACATCCAATCTTCTGACAAGTTCACTCCAGCCCAACGTCTGATTCCTCCTACTTTAATCAATTTGTCTCTCCTTGATCAAAGCTAGTCCTGCATTACTTAAACGCATATTAGATGACTAACACATCAATTGATTTCATCGTTAAAATCCGAGATTCAACACTTTAGTCATTGATTTTTTTATACATCCATGTAGGATTTTTTTTTTTTAATTTTAGAAATATTCTTTTTCTCCTCGGTGATGAAAGATACAACAAGAATATAATGAATTGTTTCAGTAGGTTTTACTATAGAGAAAATCTTGATGGAAGAACTAATTTCATCGTAGAAGATGGTAATAAAGAATGTCGAAGGGATAAGTAAATAAAACAAAAAAATGAAAAACAAAGATTGAAAAGTTGAACGATGAAGATTAGGAACAACTTGAGGTAAAATATGTAAGTACTATTCATTTTTACATTACTAATAACATTATTAATAATGTTATTGATAATGATTTCATCGTGTTATAAGGGATAAATATATTAAAGCTATACTTGGAATTTGACTAGCAAGTTATATCTAAAGTATATAAGTCGAGGAGGGAAGAATATAGGAATTTGGTAGACCATCTAAACATATATAAAAGAATATTAAATCAATTAAAGAAAGTTAATTTAAATATTAATGAAGAAGATAAGGTACTGTTATTTCTTGCATCATTTGTCGACTCTTATGCTAACTTTATTTAGATGATAATGTGCAAAAATGATATGGTAACTCTAAAACAAGTTGAAGAAATTTTAATATTCATATTAATATGAAAAAAAATAAATATGAGAAAATGAATGATGAGAAGTTAGCTCGACAAAATATGATTTTTTTTTTACATAGGTAGATGTCAGCATGATCAAAAGTCAAATATTCGAAGACTACGGATAATATATTAAATAAAATTATCTACAGAAAAAGAAAGAAAAAAAAAAAAAGAACAAAAGGGTCGCTTATTATGGATTGACGAAGATGTCGTTGTAGTCTCCAAATGTATTCTTATAAAAGATTTAGTCAATTTGGCAAGTGGCATCATGATGATTCACAAATAGAGGTAAAACATGGTCGGCAAGGCCATCAGTTATCTTGCAGAAACCTGAGGTCAATTTGGCCAAAACAAAGCACCAGTGACTGAGGCGCCTCGTATTTTCCATAAACCACACACTGTGCGAATCGAGGAGGAGTTACCTCTGTGTCATTCCCATCGTATATCGTATATTTTGGTGACCCAGTGAGTGACTCTACAATCTCAGCAAATAGTTTTACTGAGAAAATGTTCATAAATTCTATGTGCTAACGTTAGGTCACAGTTTCGAGATCTAAACGCAAGAAACTCCACAAGGACAATGCTGAATTCGTCTGACCGCCGAGGAGTCGATCGGAAATCTCTATGAGCATACACCTATATGACTCACCCAAGTGGCTGTAAGCTCTCGACACTTACCATCCAGATCTTGAAGACGAGAACCGTCTCCCCTGCTCCTAGTCCCGCATGACACCGAGGAAGCAGCAAACACCAACTCAATATAAGTTTATCAAACAAAAGCATACTAAGTTCAAGATGTTCTACAACCACAATGTTCTTCTTCATTAAAAACATCATCAAAATCCGGAAGGAGACAGGAAATATGGCTACTCGCTTGCCTTGCCACAGTCCACACACCCAAAATTCCATCTTTTCTACCTTCCATTTCTTTCACAGTTTTATCCTAACTAAAACAGGGAAACCTCCGTCACAGCACTTTGAAGACATCGTCGGATCTAACAATAGCAGCGCCACCGCCGTTTTGGTAGTTCCTGAAGAGCGCCTTCACCACTCCGTCCGCTGCAACCAAGAGGTAACCCTCGGATCGCATCCCAAACCCCTCGGTACCTCCCCGGAGGTCAAGAGCCAAACCGAGCGCCCTTGCGAGCTCAGCGTCGGGGTCCGACAGCATCGTCACGCCGGCCTCCGCCGCCCCGAGCTGCTCCCCCCACGCCCTCATCACGTACACATCGTTCGCCGCCACGCAGGCGACCACCACCCCGCCGCCGCCTCTTTGTTTCATCTCCGCCGCCCTCTTCACAAGCCCCTCGGCAGAGAGCCCGAAGCTGGGGCCACTGCCGCTCCACCATCGGGGACGCCGCGGGGGCGCGAAGGCGCCTGGAACGGCCATTATGACGGTCCTCCTGCCGCGAGTAAGGCCGGAGATGGATACGGTGCGGACGGCGCCGCTGCGGTCGAGGTAGGATAGGGTCGCGTCGGGGAGGCGATCGCCAGCAGAAATGGTGCGCGGAGGAGGGGCGGCAGAAGGACGGGGCAGGCGGAGGGGACGAGGCCGAGGGCCTGGGAGGCCGTAGATGCCGAGAAGCGAGGAGCGGCGGGAGCGAGGGAGAACGGAGTGGGGGTTCCACGAGGCGGAGATGGGCCGGGAGCTGGCGGCGGACAACGCTACCGTGGGCGTCGTCGGGACGTGGGGGGAGGAACGGGATGCGGAGGAGAAGGTGGCGGCGATGTTGTTAACGGCGGCCGCCATCACGACGCAGAGCTCGTTGTTCACTTGCAGTGCCGATTGCATGTTTTATGAAGAGAGCAAGCGAGACAAACCGGACCATACTGGTGTCTCTTGGTGACGTGGCGTTCTATGACAGGTAGGAAGTGCAAAACTTGGGGACCGATGAAATCGTCGGTTTCCATGTCACAGTGTGATGTGAATTAAGTGCCGTGCGCAACAAGTCATGTTTAGGCTTCGTTAGCTATCGCATAACACCATCGGGCCTTATCCGTTTTTGGAAACATCAAACCTCACGCGAGACTCGTTTGAACACGTGGGGCCGGCGAGGGAGTGGGACCGGCGAGGCACAATGTGGTGCGTGTGGGAAGAGATACACCGTATCATGCAACAGCCATCAAATACAGTGCTTGCCGACATCACTCGCGTCGTTGACCGCCCTTTGGTGAACGCCTCTGCAGCGGACGCATGTGGCACGACCTGATACCTCGACCTTGCACCAGCAAATGGCCCAGAAGATGGCCTCGGCTCCATGAAATCCAACGACCATACCTGCTCGGGGCATACACCGGTGGCGCTCGCTCGAGCCCGTGCTAACCGTGTCGGAGGGCGACCCGATGGCGTGTCGATGAGAGCCGACAAAGTCATTGGCGGCTACCATGAATATATCGATGTGATCGTCACAGACGATGCCCACTACATCGTGGATATCAATCTTGTCATAGAATTCGAGATCGTAAAGCTGATGTGCATCGTGATGCTCCTTCGCATCCTTCGAACGATATTCGTCTTAGTCGAGATTTACTTGAGCGCGTCGTAAAACTAATATTCATCGTCATAGTCGTAAGAAGCACGGGCATGCACACATCGTCGTAGACGTGGAGGAAGTATGTACAAACAAAATGATTCAACTCCTACGGGAGGACCACTGATAACATGCGTATAGAGGAGGGTGTCGTTTGGGTTACGAGAGAGGTGACAAGAGCGCAACAATATCGTGTTGATGGTGGGAAGCTGTGGAAAGTAGATGTTGGGTGTAGGAAGATGCGAATGAGCAGAAAAAAGTTAGTAATAGCACAAGGGTTATAAAATTACTTTTTTAACCTTGTTTTAGGGTTATTTTCTACACATAACAGAATTAACAGTGTGAGAAAAAATGAGATTAAATATTTTACTTTCATAAATATACGGATCCTAATATAATTTTTGAAAGTGTAAGAAACAAAATGTTATAGTTAGATAATTTATAATTAATCTAAAAAAATAAAAATAAAAGAAGAAGAAAAGGAGAAAAGAAAAGTGGCCACCGCCAACAAAGAAAAGGAGAAAAAAATAGAAGAAAAAAAAAGACTCCCTGTTAATTAGATTTACGTTTTGGATTATAATAAATTGATGAATCGTGATGTCATATTGTGAATAAAATAAAAATATAAAAAATAATAATGTTGGAAAAATAAGAGAATAAAAGGAGGCATTAGAAATATATACTTATGGTGAGGTTATGAAATTAACGTAAATATCTAATGACTTCATTTGCGTCTGTTGTCCAAAGTATTAATGCATATGTTTGAAATTTATAAATATATATAATTTTAATGAAATACAAGTCAGTTTATTATTTAAAAATATTCAAAATAATTTATATGTTGATAAGTTGGAAAAGCATATGATTCGAACAAAATGTGTTATGTTATAAATATTTATTGATTAATATTATATTATTCAAATGAAAATATCTATCCAATATTATATTTAAAATGATTAAAAAAAGATAAATATTGTTAGTTTTAAATGATATATGATTGCATCAATTTTATAATTATATATAAAAGATTTATTAAAGCTTCTAGTTTTGCAATAAAGTTATTGATATATTATTTTTAGTAACATTAACTATATTTATACGAACGATAATCTTTGCACTATAATATTTTATGCTCCAATATGTGACATTATCTATACTTATATTTTCATTACGAAAATACATTTAAATATATCTTCCATCGAAAAGTATTATTAGGAAGTTATTATTTGAAATGTATATGATTAGAATTTACTAAACTATAGTTTGTTCATATAATTATATCTTAATTTTTTAGATGTGCAATAGAACAATTATTCTATTGAATTATATAATTAATTTATTGAAAAACTATGAATGGCCTATGGATGGATTGATTATGGTTTGCATCATATAATATATGTCTTGTGGATGGATTAATTATGAACAGAATTATGTAATAATTATTCTGTAAAAAATAGTTATGTAGGTTTTAGTCTTACTATTCTTATAGGAAACATATAGAATGGCTGCTAGGCTGTGGGGATGTTAGCCTTCTTCTTATTTGCAAATGTCTCATTTAGTTTACAACCTAAAAAACTATACCATCAAAGAAATTTTAAGCCTCTCTCGGATCAAACGCACCATCTATATTGAATTTGATCCATCCTCATAAAGGTTTATTCCATATCCTCTTAACATAAGATTGCTCATCATGTAGATTAAATTCTGAATATACTTACAGGGGAGGGGGCATGTCAATCTCATTAAATACAAGGATATTTTTAATATTCTAAATCAATCAAAGATTATTAGTAATAATTTTCTTAAGGATATAGTAGCTAGGCTTAGTTAAATCATGACCTTCCATGCGCCTAAAAAAAAAGAATATACAAAGTTAATATTTATGATCGAAAAGAAGATCACCTATGTGAGAAGCTCACACAAATAGTAAAAGCGTACATTATAAATTCTCATTTTAGGTACAGAATAAAATTACTTTTGGAATGACAAGAATTAGCCATAGATCCAAATTGATAAATGAACTATTATCCTTAATAAAGAGGAATCCAAGTTGTCATATGGATTGTTATGCCCGATAGAGAGGAATGTATGTGCTAGTCTAATTGATGGCTATTTATTAGAATAGGATGTTCAAATTGAATCAAAAAAATCAAATCAAATTAAAATCGAATATAAATTAAATAAAAAAATCAAATCAATTTGAAATCGAACATAAATTAAATCAAGAATAAGTTCTGAATGAAATGACTCCAACACCAACTAGATTTATCATGGTAGAAATTCATCCATAAAGATTATATAACTTTATTAAGATATATATATATATATATATATATATATAATTTGAAGATCAAATTAAAATAATTTAATATTAAGAATATTAAGGCCATCTTCATCTTTGGAACAGCTAACCACATCTCATGAAATAAGAGAGAGACATACTTTTAGTACTATGATCAGTATGTCAAAGACAGGATCTCATCGTTTGTTTTTTCTTTCTTTCTTTTAGCATCCAAAAGACGAAGAACTGATTTAATAAGAGTAAGTCTGTGATCGTGAGACAATTTGGAACCTGCCCTCATTACCAAGTATGCTTTTCATGTGTTGAATAGTAGAATCAAAAGTAGAAAGAGAAATCCTGCAAGAGGCAATTAATTGTAGTGCCTAAATATTTAAAAGATAAGGATGCTTCTTAATATTGAAAAAGGAATTAATCTTATTCGAATTCATCTATAAGTTTTCCGGGGAAAAATATTTATAGATTTTCTAAGATTTAATTAATTATTTGATAAGCGACGGTTGTACATGATTTTTTATTAGATCTAAACACAAGTTAAAAGGATTAAGGGTACCTCTATAACAAGCATTATTAAGTATGTGAGAGAAAATTTGACCCACAAGAAAATATAAAGATAAAAGAGAACGTTATTAATATAGCACAAGAATAAAGGAGAAGATATACTCTCTCTTATCTGATTAATAAATATATCAAAAAAGTTAAATAAATGAAGAACTATAATAATAGCATTCCAAGATAATTTATCATTTTTTTTTTTTTCATATATAATTTAGTGATTAAATGATAATTTTTATCCCTAGAATCGAACTTAAAATATGGAATCTCTTGAGCCATCAAAATGTTATTGTGTATGCTACGATGCTTAATAAAATCAAATTACTCAATTGAAATCAAGTTATTGAGGAAAAAAAAATTAAACACGATTCTACATTTAATATTACAAAGGAATATCGGTCAATAATTGGTAACTATAGCAAGGTTTGTGTTTTTGGGAATCAAAATAAAATATATATATATATATATATATATATATTTTACTCCAGTCTTCTTCAAAAATTGCAGTCTCATTAAATTGTTTGAAAGCTGCAATAATATGATCACTAATTATATTCCTAAGTTTTTACCAAAATGGACGGGCTTCAAAAGATTTCATTCTTATAGAAAGGTAAAATTAGTTTATCTCTATCAGAATCCGAAACTAAATTTATGTTTAAGAAAAGAGAGGAATTCCAATATTGAATCCTATCATTTGTCCATAATTTTTTTATAAAACTAAACAAAAGTTTCTCGAATCTTGTCTTGATTTGAAAAATAAAATTGAAATTCTGTTTTAATTCATCAAATAAAGTTTTTTCCTCTTGAGGATAGTAATTTGGTTGGGGTAGCATTTGAATTTTTTTTATTTGTCACTCTTAAATCACCTATTTTGTTTTTTTGACTTAGTCTACTATTTCATATTAATTTATATCATAAATGCTTGAAAATAGTTATAATTAAATGTTGTTCTTCATTCAAAGAGTGACCCGACTGCATTGCCCTTAAAAGTGATGGAGAAAAATCTCTCTTTAGTCTACTATTTCACCTATTTTGTTTCCGACTGCTGTTCTTCATTTAGTATTTTTTTTTTATAAGTGATTGATTGGTATTAAGGTCGAGTCAATTAACTTTTATGCCTATTGATATAATCTTTTTTTTTAATTAAAAACATATGTCGATATTCAATTCCTTACTTTCATGATAATACGAGTGCGTTTGTGTTGTTGATAATCAACTATATATAGAAAGTTGAATGTAAAGTTTACGTATTTTTTTTCTACGTATTAACTTATAATCTCATACTAAAACATTCAATCAAATTCATAAGAATTTTTTTTATTTTTTTCACTTAATTCTTTTTAGATATAATAAAGAGACATACGAGTAATATTTAATTTTTTTTTATCATTTCTCTGTCAGAACATAAGATACATAAGTATATATATTAATATAATAGATTCTAAATCCAATTTTTTTTTACTTAAATAAATTTTTTTTTGGATTCCCTGTCCTCCAAAATACTCACTAAAAAAAGAAAAAGAAAAGAAAAACATAGGTCCCCTCTCTTTCTTCCACGCTGCTTCAGGTCAAATACAATGTCCAATACCGTAGAGGATTGCAGTTAATGACTGCGCCATCGTATATCGTTGCTGCTCCTCCAGATTACTGGCTTCAACTTCATCAGATTACCGCACGGATTGGCGGTGACGTCTAGGAGAAGTGTGCTGAGAAGGCACCAGAAACGGCTCAAGAATAATTGGAGGAGGATCGAAGAGAGGGAGTCAGACGGCGAGACAGCTGCAGTTTGGAGCTCAAGGAGGCGGCAACCTTCGTTGGGGGGAGGTGATAGCTCAACGAGGGCTGTTCTGGTTCGGCAGCTTTCCTGGCCATGAACAACTGATGATTGACATCCTTCTTTTCTCGTAGAGGTTAGGGTTGTTGAATCGACATAATTGATGCACGTATAGCCGATCCAACAAAGAAGAAGAAGACAATAACAGTGCACTTTTGCTCTGCTGGGAAGAATTCTGTTCGAATCATTGCCGTGTTTTTTGCTTTGGCACCCAAACACAGACATTTGCGTGCAACCCCACAAGCTGTTATTTTACGTTGGTACGTTGGAAAACTTGGTGTTAATGCCGTATTATTATTATTATTTACTGATATCGAGCGATATAACTCAACATATTATTTTTGATACATTAATTCGTAATAAAATTCAATTGATTATTGAAATTAGTATTGAGTTGAGATCCAACATCAACACTTCCTTACTGTAGTCAACTTAGATGGACTTGAACCATGACTTGCGTGGTACACGAGGAATTTGTTCCTTACCCTCGGAATCATCTTTTCGAGGACAATGAAGCCATACAAAATACCCTGCGGACGTATTCATACACACTTCCTCGTTTGATCGATGATAACACCTAACACGCAACCTCGATCACAAAGGCCAATCCGTTTGATTCGTGCTCGCTTGCTCGCTTGTTGATCTGTCTAGACTCGGATCACTAGCGAAAAACCGGAGGCGTCCGGTGACCTCACCGCACCGGGATTTCTCTTACGGGAACCAGTTTCGGTAACTCCGCATCCACCCCTGCCACCGCAGTTAAGCCCATCGATCGGACGGACGAGGCGGTGTTCACCAGCTACCGTTGGATGGGCGGGAGAGAGGACGCTTGATCAGGAGGCGTCGCCTGCCGATCCGACGGCTGGAAAGGGTTGGGCTCCGAGAAGAGATGGTCTCAGTAACTGGCACTGGATATATAAGCGAGCTTTCACCCCTCCGGTCCCTTGGTTTCAAGACTCATCTTCCCCTCTTTTTCTCTCTCTCTCCCCCTGGCTCGCGCTCCCTCCGCTCCATAGATAGAGGCAAAGAGCGGCTAATCGCCCCCTCTCTCTCCTCTCTCGTTTGCGCAGCCTTCGCTTGGACTTGTTCCTCGAGCTTGTTTTACTTCGATCCGCCCTAATTCACGCTCTTATATCGGGTCGACCGGAATTCGAGTCGAGGAAGGGGGCGCGCGGAGGACAAAGATCGAGGATTCAGGGTTTGATCCGTGGATTATTGGTGGAAATAGGGGAAAGGAGGCGATTTTGGTGTCTCTGCAGGGTTTTTTCTTCCTTGGTTGTTAGATGACTCTATGATAGTGGGAGGAGGCATTGATGGGTTCTCAGCTCAAGCGGCCCAACGTTCCCCGAGCCGATCTGTGAGTTGCTCCTCCTCCATATAATTTTGCTCGCGTATCGATTTCTTTCCTTAACGGAGTCGACTTTTCTCACGGTTTGTTTGGGCCATGTTATCATTCTTCTAGGGCTGATATTTCGGATAAATGCGATGTTTTCCTCAGATTATTTCGGTTTTTAGGGAGTTTTGGAATTTTACGTCCCTTGTTGTCCGCGAGAGAAGTGGATATTGGAAAGCTTCGGGTTTCATCTTGCTCTTGTATTTCAATCAAATTCGGGAAGCTACCATTGCCCGATCATTCTACTTAATGTTTTTTTTTTCTTCAAGTCAGATATATAGAATTGTTGGGATCATCATTTATTGTAAGAAAAACTCGCTCAACGAGAAAAGTGAATTATCTCCCTTTATTTCTTTCCTTTTTGTGGTCGTTTTGGTCGAAGATGATATGTGGTCTTGGATCTGTTGTAATTCAGTGGGTTTTGGTCCAGGTCCGGGCAAACCCATATGCCGCCGGCTCCAGCAGTTGGTACCACTCCCAAGCTCACCACCAACGATGCCCTAGCCTACCTGAAGGCTGTCAAGGATGTCTTTCAAGACAAAAGGGAAAAATATGATGAATTCCTTGAAGTCATGAAAGACTTCAAGAGCCAGAGGTTCAGTTTGATCTCTTCTCTATTTATCACTAGTGCTCTCAAGTTCTTTTTTTTGCCCTTGATCTCCAGTCGAGTTGTATTTAATGCTTCTTTACTCATTACCTGTATTTCCTCTTGTGAACTTGCAGGATTGACACTAATGGGGTTATTATGAGGGTGAAGGAATTATTTAAGGGGCATCTGGATTTGATATTGGGTTTTAATACCTTCTTGCCCAAGGGATATGAGATTAAGCAACCAGAAGACAAGAAACCAGTTGAATTTGAGGAAGCAATCACCTTTGTTAACAAAATTAAGGTATATATGCGGTCAAAAATTATTTTAATCCTAAAACTTCTTTGCTACTTCTTCATACGTACTCATTTGATGCATTTCTTCTGCTGCAGAATCGTTTCCAGAATGATGATCGTGTTTACAAGTCATTCTTGGATATTTTAAATATGTACCGAAGGGAGGATAAGTCAATCCATGAGGTCTACCAAGAGGTATTTTGCTTTTAGATAAAGCCGTGGCTTATGCGAACATGTCTGGATTGAACAATTGTGTGTGCTTATATATTTCTAGGTTGCAGCTCTCTTTCAGAATCATCAAGATTTGCTCGAAGAATTTATACATTTTTTACCTGATGCCTCGGCGACATTTGCCCCACAACATGCATATTCTGGTCGAGGCTTTGTGCGCCGAGATGACAGGAGCTTTCTGATGCCAGCAGTAAGGAATGTTTATGCGGATAAGGTGTGTTGCTTGTTGTCACGATTGAAAAGCTGCAATTTAACGATTCACCTAAAAGGAATTGACTATGTATTTTTTTATTGTAGCAAAAAAGAATTCACTTTTGACCTAGTAAAAGGAAGTTGTCATGTCATACTTTTCTATAACCTTTCTTGATTCATGTTTCAGTTTGGATAAATTTGCTGCTATCTTTGTGTGCATATGTTTTTAAGACAAGTCAACTTTAAGAATGTTTATGGGGATAAGGTGTGTTGCTTGTTGTCACGATTGAAGAGTTGCAATTTAAGGATTCACCTAAATGGAGTTGACCATGTATTTTTCAGTGTAACAGAAAAGAATTCACTTTTGGTCTAGTAAAAGAAGTTGTCAGATCCTGCTTTTCTATAACCTTTCATGACTCATGTTTCAGTTTGGATAAATTTGCTGCTATCTTTGTGTGCACATTTTTCTGAGACAAGTCAACTTTAAATATATCTTCATTTCTTGAACTAAAATGAACCTTTTCTTGAGTTTACAGAGGGAGGCAGCATATATGTCACGTACCGATCGTGACTCTAGTGTTGATTGTCTTGATACAGAGCATGGTAGGCAGAAAAGACGTGCAGAGAAGGAAACGGATAAGAAGGAAGACAGGGACAAGAGAGACCACGAACGAGATGAGGACTCAGAGCATGATTGTGGAGATTTAGAAAATTCAGAGTGTAGGCATAAAATTTCATCTAGAAGGGTGGATGACTCTATTGATGAGCCGATGCAACAAGGAGGTGATCGTGCCAAGAATATTGGCATCTATAGTTTTTCAGTTTCATCATTTGATGATAAGAATGCTTTGAAGAGTAAGTCTTCTAAAATTTGCTGTTTGATTTAAGTCCAACCTGAATTTGTCCCTGGATGTGGCATCATTATCATGCTTTGTCTTCCTAGTTGGTTTGATCACCTTAAACAGACAGAAAGGGAGATCCACTTGATTGGTAATTGCCATTAGAGGTCTAATTTTCTTGGAAGTTTTAGGTTTGCTTGAGCGTGAAGTGCTGAACTCCTGTGTAACTGGTTCGAGTAATAGATTTTTATATCTGGAGAGATGTGCTTCAGTTATGTCCATCCAGTGAATTTGTAGACTGATTTATGCAGTTAGGTTCGATGAATGTGTAGAGATACTTCTTTTGTTTGTTAGAATAACTTGGTTAAATCGACTATGGTGCTGGCTATGGTGCATTTGTCTAGTTACAAGTTTATACTAGTGATTAATGGTTCTGTAGTGCAAATGTATAATCTGTTAAAGTTTTATCCTTCGTTCAATTTCAATGTGGCAGGTGTATATACCCGAGAATTTAACTTTTGCGAGAAAGTCAAGGAGAAGTTGTATCCTGATACATACCAGGAATTTTTGAAATGCCTTCACATATATAGCAAAGAAATAATAAACAGAACAGAATTAAAGAATCTGGTAAGCTTTTGAATATTGAAGCATCAATACATTGAAGGCTTCTGTGCTGGTTTTACAACTTACTAGAATTCCAACAATTGTTATTCACAATAGTTGACCTGTTGTTTTGTTCTACTTTGCACTTCATACTTCCTCAGTTTTTAAATAACTTGGTGCCTAATTGTCTCCAACTAATAATTTAGAAGGGCATAAGTTTTTAAATAACATCTACCACATAAGTTTGACAATGTCATAGCTAATAAAGAAAATTAATGGCCGAAAGGACCACACTGTAGATATTTATGAAGTTGATAATTTACTTTTATTTGATCGGACAAAATAGGAAGTATGTACATTCAAGGTTTCAGATACAGGCAGGTCCAGTACAGACTAATAGGTATTTCTCACTTCCACCAAGGTTCAATGCACAGTAATCACCTAATACCATGATATTAATTTTTGATTTTTTTCAGTGATATTAGGTAAAAGATGTAGGTATATTATCCCAAATATCAATACTATATCAATCTGATAATGCGTTGAATACAATATTGGATCGGGATTTCAAACCCTGCATAGATTATTAATTGTCTAAGTGTTTCAACTAATTGATACCTAGATGTAGGTCAATGGGAAGACTATCCATCTTATGAAACATGATCCACATGTTATATATCAATTTGACATTTTTCTTTCCTGATTGGCCTAGTATTGCCAATGCTTAATTAATACAGTACTCGTCACATCTAAAAATAATTTTTTCATTCACTTCTAACTGTTTAGGGAGCCTATTCTTTTGGGGCACATAGCTGCTTATTACAGTTGCCTAAGTAAATGTTTGTGACCATCTTTGTTGCTATATTTCCTTTGCCGTCATCCAGGCTGGTGTTGTAACCATCGATGATTATGTTCTGCCATCTCATCTTGTTTTCGATAAGGTTTGCATCTTGTTTGTGGCAGCATTGGTATCACTCTGCAGACATTGCCTTAGTTGATGTACATATTATCCCATTTGGTTGCACCTTCATAATTGTTAGTGCCTTTCTGTGCATCATTTGTTCCCCTGCTCCTAACCTTCCAATTTCACTTTCAATACTCTTATGCCTTGTGTTAGTTCTCTAGTAAAGCAGGTAGCTGCTTGAAGTATGCTTAACAACCACAAAAATTAGGATTAGGTTGTCTACTGCTAGCCTCCTAAGTTTACCTTGTATACTCTTGTGACTTATGGTAGCTGTTTAGACACTTGAAATATGCGTAATTGACATAGTGATTATGATTAAGATGAAAAGGTGCAAAACCTGGAGAGAATATTGAAGTCTTATAAGCAACAATTCTAGTTAATGTTTTTCTGATAAGGCAACTGTTTGCACTTCCTTAGTGCTGTTTATGCATTTTCAAGGTGCAATAACCAAATATTGATGAGACCGCTCTTGGATTTTGTGCAGATACAGACTGCATATTGAGTATATGATTATAAGAAATATGCAAATCAGCTAACGATGATTGATACCGGGATGGACAGAATGGAGAGAAAAATAAGTAGAATAGATTGAAGGGTAGATAAACAAGCTCACCACCCTGGTAAAACATTCAAGGGATAAAATATCACTACCCAAGGAGTCTAACTAAGGATATAAGACTTAAGAACTTACCAATCTAAGGAACAAGGAATCCACCAAAAAGACGTGACACAGGACATCACTTAAGAAATAAGGCTTGTATGCAAAACACTCTATGCCCCTAAATCTTTCAAGCATGAGGTATATACTAACAAGCTTGGAACAACTCTCCAAGCATGGATGATTAATTTCTTTACTATATTTATAATTTAAAGTAAATGAAAACTAATTAAAGAGTCATTGAATAACTAATAGTCATTTAGGACTTCAAAAGGTGTGAAATGAGTATTCCTGATTATTGAAAAACTAAGAAATTAGTGTAATTATCTTGACTTCCTTTGACACAAAGATTGAAGACACTCCTGTACCAATGGTCTATAGTAGTCCATATATAAATATATCGAGTAAAGCAGGCTGCTGAACTATCGTTTAACACCTTAAACTCGAGGCTGACTGTGGAGTGTTATTGAACTCAGTGATTTAAAAAGCGCTAGGCGCCAAGGTCCAAAAACGCCCGAGGCGCTAGGTGCTCGCCCGAGCGAAGCGAGGCGCTAAAATATAAAAATATATAATATAATTAATATAATTATTTAAATAAAAAATATGCTATTAAATTAAGAAAATTGAGTATAAAATCATAATATCATATTAATAAAAAGTCTCAAAAATCAAAACAATAAAATTTTACATCAAATCTATTGAGTTGCTATGTACACTTGCCATTTATTCTGAAACCTAACAATAATTTTAAATAAATAAAAATTAATAGTATTAAAATCAAAATAATATATTATTAATCTAATAAATAAAAATACTATTATTAGTATATAGTTAGCAGTATACTGTTAATATATTGTTAACAGTATAGTGAGAAGAGTGTGAGAAGAGTGCGAGCGACGACAACAGCGATGAGCGACGAGTAGCGACAATGGCAGCGATAGCGACAGCAGAGAGCAACGACACGGAGAAGAAATCTCGACGGTAAAATCGCGAGTGTTAGGGTTAGGGAAGTCGGGGAAATCGTGAGAGGGAGCCTATCGGTGATTTAGTTGGTTCGATTGAACCAACTAAAGCACCGGAGACCGAACGAAACATAAAACACTGGTTCGGTCGCTTGGTTTAATCCGGGCGCTCGCCCGAAGCGCCCGGCGCCTGGGCTCGGGTGAGCGCCTAGGCGGCGCCTCGTTGAAGCGAGGCGCTTGGACATGAAGCGAGGCGCTCGTGCCTCGCCTCGCCTCGCCCGAGCGCCTAGGCGAGCGCCCGAGCGCCTATTGAAATCACTGATTGAACTATGAAAATGTCGAGAGACAATGTTGATCCTACTGGTGTGCCAAGCAGGAATATACATTGATGATTGATGCAGCATGATTTGAAGTAGTTAATGATTTGTTAGCATGCTGGATCCTTGGCTCATTAAGCAGAAGACACTCTAAAGTTGTCTTATGTCAAAAAGGTTGATACTGAATATGATTCGGTTCTAGTATGATCCAGTGTTTTAAAAAGGCGCTCGGGCGAGGCGAGGCAAGGCCCGAGAGCCTCGCACAGTTGTCGGGTGAAGTGCTTTAATGAAGCGTTGCTTGGGTGCTCACTTGAGCCCATGCGTTGGATGCCTCGGGCGAGTGTCTGGTTGAAGGCGAGCAATCGAACTAGATGGCCAACACTGGTTCGGTTGAATAGTAACTTAATTGGTTCAATCGAACCTAGCACAGTAAATAGTATCAGTAAACCCTTCCTACCCATTAACACTAGGTACTTCACCGCTCTGGTCCCATCGCTGCCTTCGTGCGTAGCCGTTGTTGACCCACAGGTCCGATTCTTCCTCTGCCATCGACGGATGGGTTCGAAGCTCCCGCTGCTGTAGCTTTCGTGTGCAGTTCCCTCCACCGAAGTTGCTTCTGTGTGCAGCTCCTTTCATCGTCGAGGGATAGGGCCGCAACTTTCTCTGCCATCGATGGACACATCTGAAGCTTCCTCCCCCCCTGACGTGGTCATCCGTAGCTTCCTCTACCGTCACTGCCATCGTCTGTAGCTTTCTTTGTTGTTGCTGTCGCTATCCATAGCTTCCTCCACTATTGCTGTTGTCGTCTGAAGGTTACTCTATTACCATCGCCCTCTTCTTTTCCACGTTCAACCGTCGGTGACTCCTTTTCTCCCCCTCTACCGTTATGATTATTGTTAATAGTGGATTAAATACTATTAACAGTGGAATATTAATCCTTATTTGATATTAAAACTGCTGCTATCATATAATAAACTAAAATTGATATTAATCCTTAGAACTGTTGACTTATTTAGAACTAATCCCTATTTAGAATTGTTATTAGTCTCTATCTAGCATTGTTCATCTCTATTTATTTAGAAATGTTATTAGAGTTTCAGGATTAATAGCAAGTGTACATAGCAACAAAGAAGATTCATAAAAAAATTTAATTTAATATTGCATTCTATTTATATAATCACGTTTATTAATTATATTATATATTTTAATATTTTAATATTTTAAAGCATCTTGCTTCGCTCGGGCAGGTGCCTAGGCGAGCATCTAGCGTTTTTTAAAACACTGGTATGATCTAGTGCATGAGCTGAATGAAAACTTAGATTCATCTTCTAAAGATGATACGTGAAAGAAAGATGATGGCAGTGTTCAGAGTAAGGAACTTAGATCATCTATAGGTGAAATTCAATACATATGTGGTCAAATGGCTAAAGTTATGTTGACAGATGTATACATTGGCTTTCCCCAAATCTCTTATTGATGGAAATTGAGTGTTCTACTCTGCCCCTTTTACTATGGCAGATGGTTTGTTTAACAGTCCATAAATTTTTTGCAATATTGAGTTAGTATATGTGACATTTTATTTACCTTATCTTATTTAGGCACTGTTTTTCATGGAAGGATATGCTTTTGACCTACTTTTGTACATAGAATAAGCTGGGCACCTCTGTAGAGATCATCGAGTTCATATGGGTTTTTTTTTGTGTGTTTTTGTTTTTTGTTCCTATCCTTAGTGTACATGTCTCTGGCTCAATAGTCGTGTCCATTAAGCTATTAATGCCTTGTGCATATCTGCATTGTGGTTTTGTATGCATCTAAAGCTCATTGAGTACTTTATGAAAAATTTTGATCATTGTGTCACGTCATGTCATAATGGGTCATCATTTGTTGAATATTAATCTCATGGTTATTCAGTTTGTGAAAGAAATTTATGTTAGTTATTCTGTCATTTAAAGACCCGTAGTGCTTGGGTAAATATAGATTTCTTGATTGCTTCTGTAAGCTAATGCTTCTTGTTACAGGTAAGTGATATCCTGGGGAAGTTTCCTGATCTCATGGAAGGTTTCAATGAATTTTTGGCCCATTGTGAGAATATAAGTGGGTATGTTTTTCAGGTTTCTAGGGTTCCATCTGTGTTACATGTTTTATCAAGATGCTTCAATCATATACATTACTTTCATAGTTTTCTAATTGAAACCTTCTGTGCAGATGGATTTCTTGAAGGCGTATTCAGAAAAAGTATGTCCACAGATCTTATTCCTTTCAAATGTTTGCAGTTGAATTTCGTTTCTTTTTCTGGATAAGAAAAATACCTTTTTCTGACAGTACTAACAGAATATGTTTTCTGTTTAGTTCATAAAATAGGCTGTTATTTCTTGGACTAACAAAATCCTTGTGCAATGAAGGACATATGGCTCGACCAGTTAAGATAGAGGATAGAGACAGAGAAAGGGAGTGTGAAATGGATGAGCAGGAGAAAGTTCATGAAAGGAGGGAGAGAAATAAGGAAGGAGACAGGGTTGATAAAGGTGCTCTTTTCAATTCTAGGGATGGGACCTCTCACAAGTCTTCTTTGCTATCGAGCAAAGAAAAATATAATATATGTAAACCAATTTCAGAGCTTGACCTCTCAAATTGTCAACGTTGTACCCCAAGTTATCGTCTTCTGCCAAAAAATGTAAATATTATCCAAGTTTAATATTTTCTTTTTGCAACTTGTCACTTTTCACTTTCCATGTTTCTTATTCACACTTTTGCCTGTACTCTGTAGTATTCAATCCCTCCTGCTAGCCACAGGACTGAACTTGGAGCATCAGTCTTAAATGATGTATGGGTGTCAGTGACTTCTGGAAGTGAGGATTATTCCTTCAAGCACATGCGCAAAAACCAATATGAAGAAAGCTTATTTAGATGCGAAGACGATAGGTACTTAATCAGATTTTTTCCAAATTTATCTGCCCAATTGCCCCCACCCCCCCAAACAAGACAAAAAAAAGGAAAAAAACCCTTACCAAGTGTTGACTCACTATTTTCTGTATTTTGTTTTTTAGGTCCTTTTTTTAATCTCCATATCAGTATTTTATGGCAATCATTCTTTCTTTGACTGTATGGTCTATCATTGACTTCCATTTTATCCATGAGATGTTTCCAGATTTGAGCTGGATATGTTATTGGAATCGGTTAATGCGACCACTAAGCTAGTGGAGGACTTGCTAGAAATGATGCAAGACCCTGTCAAATCAGAGAATCCATTTCGTGTTGAAGATCACCTTACTTGTTAGTATGCATAAAATTAATGGATCTTTTTTAGTGCATTTTCTCCTTTTCAGCTTTTCATTATATTGTCTTTTTTTCTGTTTCTTATTACATTGTTTTGATTTTCTTATTTTTGTTTGTTTTCTCTTCTCAAATAGCTTTGCATTTGAGATGCATTGAGCGATTATATGGAGATCATGGACTTGATGTCATGGATGTGCTTCGGAAGAATGCTAGCCTTGCATTGCCAGTCATATTAACCCGCCTAAAGCAAAAGCAAGAGGAATGGTTTAGGTGCCGTTCAGATTTTAATAAAGTTTGGGCAGAAATATATGCTAAAAACTATCATAAATCGCTGGACCATCGTAGTTTCTATTTCAAGCAACAGGATTCAAAGAGCTTGAGCACAAAAGGTATGTCTTGGTCATTTACAACTTTTTGAGTATGATGACTAAATGGAAGTCTTTTGCATTTAAAATGGGGATTCTTGATTCTTGTAGACGGTGTTAAGTTACAAATTTAGATGTTGTCGTTTATGTTGCTGTAAATATGTTTATATGTTGCTTACTTTTTCTGACAGCTTTGCTGGCTGAGATCAAAGATATAAATGACAAGATGAAGAAGGAGGATGACGTTCTTCTTGCCATTGCTGGTAGAAACAGGCGTCCCATAGTTCCCACTATGGAATTTGAGTATATAGACATGGATATTCATGAGGATTTATATCGGATCATTAAATATTCATGTGGCGAAGTTTGCACATTTTCTGATCAGTTGGACAAAGTCATGAAGATATGGACTACCATTTTGGAGCCCCTATTTGGTGTTCAACCTCGAAACCAAGGAGTAAAAAGTTTGCAAGATGTGAAGCCTAAGAGTCATGCTGTCAAAACCATTATGCCAGGTTTGGGTGAAAGCAATGGGAATCCTGGTGCTTATAATACCAAACAATGTAATGGTGATCAGAACATTCCATCTGAACAAGCACCTTCATTCACGACTAAGTCAGCTGATGGGGACACAACAGTTACTGAAAATGGATTTTATGACACAATTCAAGCCACTAACTGTGGTGAAAATATTTGTAGTAGTCCACTTCAAGGAAGAGTGCAATGTTGTGCTTCTGTGGCTGATGAAATGCCTGAGATAACTGTGCCAGATTCTGTTGCTGGTAGAGCTGAACAAAGTCACAATAAAATAAGCCAGGAGATTGCATCAGGTTCAAGAGTTACATCTTTTTCATTTTTGATATTTCATTTTTTTATTGCAAAGTGACTTTATCTTACCTTCTCTGATTTTCTTTTCAAGGGGTTAGCTGTGGATCTATAAGAACTGGCCATTGTGGAACAGAGACACTAGTTGAAGCTCGGGCTACTAATGAGAATTTGCCATATTCAGAGGTATAACTTTGTTTTTATTTTTTACTCAGGTACATGACTTATGATTGATGTTTTGGTGATTAACCCTTAGAGGACTTTTTGTTAGGATAGTTGCTATTTGATGTTATCTTTTTCAAGGATTTAAGTTATGATTTCTGCTGGTTAATTCCAGCTATATTGGATTATACCAACAGGGTCGGGACACATGGTCCACGGCATACCAAAGGCATATGGTCATTGTGATGATTTGACTAGTTTCCTTTTGACATAGGATAACCTAAAGTGTGATAGGCTTAGTGGTTTGGGAGCAGAAATGGTGAAATATAGAAATAAGAACAAAAGAAAGAGGAGAGGGTTCGATAGAACATGCTATGTTCACAAAATTCTCAAGTCAAATAATAAAAGAGTAAGTAGTGCAAATTCAGACACGCTACTTTTGAGGGAGAAAAATACAAAATCTCTCTTCTTGAGTAGCTTGGCTTGGTTGTGAGGTTCTAAGTACCTTCAACAATGTTAGGTTTTTAGCAATTTGGGGTTTGATGGATCATGTATTGTCAAAGAAAAGTCTAGGATAGTAGAGAATACGGGATAATAGAGATTTTGCAATGGTAAAATTCAGGTGGTATGATATTTGGGGAAGAAAGGAGCGGAAGATAATAAATTGCTAACTTCTTAAGCGCGCTCCAGCTCTTTTGAACTCCACTTTGAGGGAAGGTTGTGGCCTTACACTGGCAATATATATTGTGAGGAAGAAACTCATTCATCCAAACATTAAGTGATGTTCCGATTGTAGTACCTTTCACCTTCTTATAGGCCCTCAAGTACAAGAAATAAAAAAATTATAAAATTAATAAAAATAAAAATAATCAAGTCAAATCAATCATTTAGTCTTTCCATTTTTTGAGGAAGATGAATTTTCATATTGGCCTTGGCGAATATTCTTTCATTTTTATTATACATCTGATATGAAGGCTTCCATCTTTGTATCGTAATGAAACTTATAGAAGTATAATCTTTAATCAAGATTCCTATTTTTTCTTCAATTTGGGTAGTCTAGGAAATAAAAATAGAAATGTGGGAGATGTTGTGTTATACAAAAATCCCCTCTAAAGTATTAGAATTATTCCCATAATAGGAAAACAACTAGGCAAAACTGAAAATATGTTAGGTAATGACCAATCCAAAGAGATTTGGGTTGATCTTTCTTCTCTCCACGCTTGGTGTAATGCCTCAATTTGCACCACCTTCGGAAAACTTTTTATTTTAATTTTGAGTTGTCTGCTCACATGAAATTCTTGCAGCAGTTACGATTAGTTTTGGTTTACATAAAAAGTCTATAGAAGCTTGTTATGTCTGACTAGTACTAATATGAGGGATGCACTGTCTATAAATTCCTTATGGCAACATTAAAAAAAAGCAAATAAATGGTCATAACTTTGGCCTTCCATGTGTATATGAAGTTATGAACCCAAGTGCTGTTTGCATAATAACAGTATTTCTTGGTCTGTCTTAGAATTGATGATTTCATCTAATACTTGATATGACTATAAAAAATCTGCTAGGGTGGGCAAACTGGATTGCAAATCATATCAATTAATGGTGGTAGCATCACTGAAAGCAACAAATACTACAGACCTAATGATGTTTTTGTATCCCTTAATAATCTCAAAGTTGAAAGAGAAGAAGGAGAATTATCACCTAATGGAGATCTTGATGAGGATAATTGTGTGGCTCTTGAGGATGCTGCTACAAATGTAGCTCATACAGGGAAAGATACTTCTGCTAGCGGACAGTACCAAGTCAGGCCTGGAGATGTAGAGGCTTCTTGTGGAGAGGATGCTGGGGATAATGGTTCTGGTGCTGCTGCTGATGATGAATGTGAGGAAAGTGCTCAACGCTCTACGGAGGTCAGTGGAAATGCATCTGAGGCTGGTGAGGATGTCTCAAGCAGTGAATCTGGTGATGGTGAGGAATGTTCCCATGAAGATCAAGAGGAAGAGGATGATGCTGAACATGATGATCAGGATGCAAAAGCTATAAGCGAAGGTAAGGCTGATGCACATGATGCTGAAGGAGAACTATTTCTGCATACAGTTAAACCTCTTGCCAGGCATGTGCCTGCAGCACTGCATGATGAGCAAGATAAATCATCGCGGATCTTTTATGGAAATGATTCATATTATGTGCTGTTTCGGCTTCATCAGGTCAGACTTTTTTGCATTTACTTAGCTTATAGCATATATTTCTAGTCATAATTTATATTTATATTATTTCATAGCAGACTTTGTATGAAAGGATACTTTCAGCCAAGACAAACTCATCAGCTTCTGAAAAAAAATGGAAAAGTTCTAAAGATACAAGCCCTCCTGATTTGTATGCCAAGTACTATACATCAATAACCACGTCTTTCACCTTTTATTTGTGCTTGGGCGTGGATTATCATGCATAAAAGTCTCTTATATGGCTTTGCAGATTTATGAGTGCTCTATTCAACCTTCTTGATGGTTCTGCTGACAATACCAAGTTTGAAGATGATTGCCGTGGTATCATTGGAACTCAGTCATATGTGCTTTTTACAATGGACAAGCTAATATATAAAATAGTTAAACAGGTACTGATGTACATATATAACATATTATATGGTTCTTGAATAACTGTATCCTTTTTTCTAAGGGTGCACTTATGTTTTTTTTTGTTTTCAGCTTCAAGCAATAGCTTCAGATGAGACAGATAATAAGCTTCTTCAACTATACTTGTATGAAAAATCAAGGCAAACAGGAAGATCTTTTGATCTCGTCTATCATGAGAATGCTTGTGTCCTTCATGATGAGAGCATATACAGATTTGAATTTGTAAGCTTCTTTTATCTCCTTTGTCCCTGCATGTTTAGGGTGATGAATATCCATTTGTTTTTTCATTTATGTCCTTTTATGTGTACCTGTTGTAGTGATTTGTTGTTAAAGAATTGTTGCATGTAGTATGTCACTTAACTAGTTTTGCCTAAGTCGTGCAACACCCTTGCATGTTCGTCCGCAAAGGTCAGCTTCCTCGAAACCTCCTATGGTCCCTTATGACCTACAAAAGAGAAAACAGATTAGAGAAAGCGTCTCACTCGGGATCCACAAGCAATCATTTCAGTAAATACTTCATAAGCTCTGAACGGTCGCACAATAAAGGGTCCAAAATGGTCCACTACGGACTGAAATTCTCACATAACATAACATTTGTTTACAAGCCTAAGACAACCACCAAAACCAAAGAAAATGGGATTGCTAAGCCTACTATCAGCCCTTTACATGCTATGCAAAACATGAACAAAACCGAAAGATATGGACATACATGAGCATTACATCAAACACACCGTTTATAGATTTGTCCGTGACATTCTCCCTCACTAATTCCTTCGACGTCCTCGTCGAAGCCTTTGCTGACACTGTATCTCCTCATCTTTGTTGAGTCTTCAATCTTTTGCTCCAGTTGCAATGCACCTCTTGGCTCTCGGCTGCACTCTGCCACTGTTGAGTAGTCGAACTTTGATCCGTCATGCTGGTTCAACTCGCCAATGACTTTGACTCAGGTGTGGGGTCGGCTGAGCTAGGTTGATCCTTCTTGTTTCTTGCAGATCCCTCAGATGAAAGAAAAGATCATTCTTAGTATGCGCCAGTCTCTCAAATGTCTCATGTCGCTTGAACTAGGTTGATGCTTGTTGGATCTTTAACGAGCATCGTCTTGTAGACTTTAAAGTTTTTGGGTTATTCCTCCGTAGAATTTGCTCATCGATTCTTCTTCCACTTAGTCGTCACTTCTAAGTAGGTTCGTATTACTTCCACTTTCGATTGGTATTCTATTGGGAAATGAAGCGGATAATCTACTCTCAGTGGCACTGATCACTTTTGGTGAGGATTTGACAACTATTTTCTTTCACTAAGTTTCTTCGAAGGGTCTTTGAACCTGTTAGAGCTCCTCTGCTAGATAGATAAGAGAATTGGGTTACTCGATTTCGCCAATTCTCTTAAGAGTTGAGAAGGCAAAGGTTACTTGACTTCGCTCCGTCTCCTCGAGGTTTGTACTCCATGCATCGAGCTGGTTACTAGCCTTCGCCTGCTCTTTACTCACACTTCTGAAGCACTCGAAGTGTTTGCACTCCTTACGTTGAGTTAGCTACTGCGATTCACCTTCTCAATGCCATCAAACTTTTGGAATGCAGGAAGTTTTCACCCTAACTTGGAGCAAGTCTTTAATAGTTTTGGTCGCCTCTAGGATTGTACCGTATTCTCCATCATCTTTGCCATCTACTCCTCTGAGTCCAAAGGTACAACACCGCATACTGCCTACTTTGTTTCTTAGTCGAGCACTTTTGCATCGACCTGAAGTCCTCCACTTTCGGCTATCTTGATGAGAAGCTCGTTGACACCGATCTTACGAAGTTCCCTGGCCTCTGCCCTTCAGTCCTGTCTCGGTACTTGGAGTTTGCCTCTACATGCTCCACCTCCTCGGCCCCTTTCACGACTAAGCGCTTTCCCTCCATGAGAACAAGGGATCGATGACTTCACGAAAGTCTCGCCTTTGTGGGACCATGGTGCTGCCATGCCCATGGCCCTACTATTCGTCGCCTCGCATCTGCGTCCCTTTCTTCGCAATCGGTGGATTTGCCTCTGTAGCACTCCTATGAGTCCACCGTCATTCTAACCGATACTTGGTTTTTGGGTAGCTATGTCCCTTTGGACTCGTCGCTTCCTCGCCCCTTTCGACTCTCTGCTTCAACACCTTTGTGTTCTCCGAGCAATTCCCCTTGGTCGGTGGAAAGACAAATTACAACTCCCATGCATGGCCTCCGCCATCATGTTATTGGGTTTGCACCGATTATGTTCTCTTTAGCTTCCTTGGTAGCAACGTTTGCTTACTCGGTCTTGTCCTCTGACTTGTCGGGCTCTCTCTTAAGCGAATATGAGCTCTGAAGCAATCTAACTCTTTAGCCGCTTCGATCATACCTCTGCATGATCAAGTCCCCCCTATGGGACTCACTGGTTTTTGGGTAGCTAAGTCCCTCTAGACTCGTTGTCGCTTCCTCACCCCTTTCGACCTCCTATTTCAACACATCTATGTTTTCCGAGCAGTTTCCCTTGGTCGATGGAAAGACAGACTGTAACTCCCATGCATGACCTCCGCCATCATGTCGCAGGGTTTGCATCGATTTTGTTCTCCTTAGCTTCCTTGGTAGCAACATTCGTTTACTCGGTCTTGCCCTCTGACTTATCGGGCTACCTTAAGCGAATATGTGCTCTGGAGCAGTCTAACTCTCCAGTCTCTTCGATCATACCTCTGCATGATCAAGTCCCCCCCATGGGACTCACTGGTACTCTGCATTCGATATTCTCCCTTGGTGGTACACAACCCCCTATGTTGATGACCAAGGTTTTTATCCAATGCAAAATTCGATGCATGCTCAGAAGATTCGCCTCTGCGATACCATGACATTCACTCCTTGAATCCATAGCTTTTCTTGCTATCGTGTTGTTCACCGAAGTGGAGCTCCTAGTAGCTCCCGATGATACCTCCGTATGATCTAGTCCCTCGTTGGATTAGATCGTGTGTGTATCGCATTGCCACGAACTGTTCCACCACGATCCACTGCACCATATCACCGAAGTGGAGCTCCTAGTAGCTCCCGATCATACCTCCGTATGATCTAGTCCCTCGTTGGATTAGATCGTGTGTGTATCGCATTGCCACGAACTGTTCCACCACGATCCACTGCACCATATCACCTCTGATAACATCTCCATTGCATTCTGATCATTATAGGATGAACTTGGATTGTGATCCCTCCATATGTGGCCTTTGCCAACACATCGCAAGGCCTCTTCTACCTTCGATTGTGTTCGCTCATTTGACAATTGACTTTCGTTCACCCCGCTCTCGGGTCATACCCAGATAAATCACATCTTTAGAACAGTCCGTCGCCTAGTAGCTCTCGAAGTTCACTGACTTCGCTGAAATTGGTGCACCATTGTCTGGATCCTAGGCCTCTGCCCCCATCAGCACAATCTCCGCTGCGCTCTACTTCCTTTATGGCAACTTGAATGGCAGCACTGTGGTGTATTCTTTAAGAGTACCCTCCTCTGTATCCTCTTGTCCCGTTCCAAGGCCTTCTGAACCCAACTTTGCCTCCGCAAGTTGAGTCGCCTTGGTTCCTCCGGTAAATGCTTCTTCGAGATAGGGTGTATGTGCCTCGAAGCTCCCTTTGTCTTTGACACCATGCAAGAAGAGTCTGCTCCATCAGAATGAAGGACCCATGGAACTGCATAATCCCGCTCTTGCCTCTGCAAGAGTTCATGTCCTTGACCTCTGTCCAAGGAAAGTTTCGTGCCTCCGCTCCATGTTCCATCTTCTATGCCGACTCCCTTCTTACGGTTTGGGTGTTTCACTAAGTTACACCCAAGTTACTCCACTCCTCGATTTGCATTGAGTTGATGGTGGCCCTCGCGCCCACCATTCCATGGGTCGACCCTCCATTGAGTTCGATCTCCATATCAGCTCCAAGTGTGCCTTCATTTTGTGTTGCCTTGGGTCACTCCCCTACTTAATCTCACAATGCATCCTCCAATGCATTACCTTATGCGAGATCATGCGATGACTCCTCGTCACTCGCTCGGTCCGTTGCACATGATTCTTCCTATGGAGAATCGGGACTTATCCCCTCTAAGGTATTTGTCTCGTTGGAGCAATTTCTCTTTTCGCATCCTTCCCTCTGGAAGTTTCGGAGACCACCATCTCCTTGGACTACTCTACCTTGCTGAACAAACTATGCATTGTTCTACCCCCACAAATGCACTTACTAGATTGAGACTCCTCGCCAATACAGCCCCTGCTGTAACCCTCGAGGCTTAGCAACATGTTGAACTCGTTGCATACTTTAGCCTCCTACGTACGTATCCTTCTCATGCCGAAGAGAGTTTTAATGCTTCATGGCGCCGAGTTTCGGTCGCCTTGGGATGGCCACGAACATTCCATCGTCTGTATACAAGCCCTTGCATGGGTATCGAAGTCTTCGAATTAGCAATTCCTCTCACCTTCGTGAGCTTTGCACAACTTTTTCGGTCGTTGAGCAACCCATTCCACTTTGCATGGTCTTATCCTTTACCAAGCACCTCGCTTGCCTTGAGCACCATCAAGTATGGTTGCCAACGTCGAGCCATAGCTCAAACTCAGCAATCCTAACTTTTGTGCACTACGCATTCTTCCCAGCTTGCTTGTCCTTATGGTGCCTCTTGCGCGAAGAGTTGGCTATTCCTTTGAATGTCAATCTCAGATGCCCGCTCCTCTGAGCGACTTCTTTTCCCTACATCTCCTTATTCGTTTCCCCTAAACGATCGCACATATTGGTTGCCCTCAACATAGTCTCGCTAGGTCCCCCACATTTGCATGCCAAGTATTTCTATGTGTGCTTGTCCCGCTCTGATACCATATGTCACGCACTTAGCTAGTTTTGTCTAAGTCGTGCGGCACCATTACGTGTTCGTCCGCAAAGGTCAGTCTCCCCGAAACCTCTTATGATCTCTTAGGACCCACAAAAGAGAAAACGGATAGAGAAAGTGTTTCACTCGGTATCCACAAGCAATCATCTCGGTAAACACTTCATAGCCAATGCAAATTACAAACAGACTTCACAAACTCTGAACGGTCGCACAACAAAGGATCCAAAATGGTCTACTACAGACCGAAATCCCCACAAGTGCCCATATGACACAATCTTTGTTTACAATTCTAAGACAGCCACCAAAACCAAAGAAAATGGGGCTGCTAAGCCTACTATCAACCTTTTACATGCTGTGCAAAGCATGAATAAAACCGAAAAATACGGACATATATGAGCATTGCATCAAATACACTGTTTATAGATTTGTCCGTGACAGTTTGTAGTATTCAACATTTTGTTCTTGCTTTAGTGGGCTATAAGGAAGAAGATGTGACTATAAATGTGGACTGTTTCAAATATTTGATTATGGAGAGTTAAACAATTACAGTATCTAATTATTTGAAATAGTCACTTCTTTTTTTCTTTTCAGTTTTTGCAGACTTCAGATGTGACCCAACTATCTATTCAGCTCTTGGAACATGGACATGTAAATCCTGAAGCTGCTGCTGTCTCAGTAGATCCCAGCTTTTCATCTTATCTGTACAGTGATTTTCTGTCGAGTGTTTTGGTTAGGAAAGGAGCACAGGGTGTCTTCCTGGGAAGGTAAGGGTGATTGGGGCACGTCACGTGTTCTTATGGAATCCCATGCTTGACTGGTTAAATTTCTGCAGGAATAAACGAAAATATGGGGATGATAATGAGCATTCTGTGGTTGACAAGGCCATGGATGGAATCCAAGTTATCAATGGTTTGGAATGCAAGATTTCTTCTTGTTCTTCTAAGGTACTTGATTGGAAGCCCTGCCTTAATCTCCAAACTTGTTAGTTGTGTGAATATATTAGGTAATTTTTCTTGCTTTGTTTCCCAGGTGTCTTATGTGTTAGACACAGAAGATATTTTATTCCGAGCTAGAAATAAAAGGAGATGTTCTGGAGGAACCATATGTCATGACCATTCACAACCTTCACAAGTACATGATGCAAAAGTACAGCGATTCAATAACTTGCTGTCCACTTTCCTGTCCAGAACCTAATGCATCACGCCCCCAGGAAATTGGTAAGTTCTTTCTTGGAGAAAAGAACAAAATTTTTTTAATGTTCCTTTTCATGTTTATTCAGTTGCAGTAATTCACATCATTTCTAGTTTCAACGAAGATCACCCATTATCAAAAATTTTGAATTTGCAAGGCTTTAGCAGACAATGCCACTGGTTATATCAATTTGAAACTTGGAGGAATTATGAGTTTGAGCAAATATCGAGCAGTTGACTTAGTTGTTTCGGTATCAGCAAGTGTTCGCTGCTTCTGATTCGGCGTCTCCTTTCTCTTGCAGTGGCTATTCATCACAAAGTCACCTTGAACTCCTGTTGGGGCTTGCTAGATTTCACTATCTGATGGCGCCGCTTGCTCTTCTCAAAACAACAGTCTCAAAACAACAGCTAGGTGGATTTCTGGTAAATATGTCAAATATTGTCACTTAATTCTGGTGGCTTTTTGCGTCAAAAATCTGTATATATATGTATGGCACCAACTTTGCTCCTCTTTCATGGATACCACTCCTCAAGAGTTCCGGCCTTTTTGCTCACGTATTGTTAGTCCATTAAAACACAATGCTCACGTAACATGCTGATGTAAACTGCTTACTCCTGCAATAAAGTGCAGGTATCTGCAGCCTAGCCTGTGTCATCATTGAGAATTTCTGGTGTTTGCATCATGTTGGGTGTCGGGAAGACGAACATTCAGAGTTAAATCATCTTCTACATGCAAACATCGTGTTGTTAATTGCTATTTGGCCGAACAAAGGGAAATTAAGGTGAAGAATTGTTGGAATGAGCGGCAAGCTCAGGTCGCTTGACGGTGCGCTTACCTCCCAGTAATATGGCCTTAGAATAAGCTAAAAATAATAATTTTTAAGGGCATATGATTTAATTATATATTATATTATTTTTTTAATATTTCAATTTTAAAAAAATTATATTAAAATTTTTATAGTTATAAAAATAAAATATTTATTTTTATTTATTTTAACGTTCTCGGTTTTACTAATGAAAGTACGAAAGACGAGAAGAAGAAGGGGGAGAGCTATTGGTGTGTCGGTTGACAATACATATAGAACTGATTTCTGCCATTTGAATTATCATTGGTGAAGACGAAGGAGCAATAGCCCAATGGTTCAAAACGAGCATTAGACATGATCGTTGCACCTAACATCTTTCTTTTGTCGTCAATAATGCCTTTGGCAAGAGGTTCGGCTCCTCTTATGTGATCATTATCTGTCTTAATATATCAATCTCATCCTTTATGCCTCTTATCTTTATTATAACAAATAAATCGTTTATTGAATTTTTTTTTAAAAATTATGAGATAAAGAATTATATCAAATAAATCATATCAAATAGACGGCAAATAAATCATATTTATTTATTTATTTGTCCTTTCCCATAAATGATAAATAAATTGTTTATGGGAACTTTTTGAATTTACCTCAATACATTTTGGGTGATTTCAATTATATTTTAGACCCTCTAGATAAAAGAATACTTGCTAATTTCATGCCAATCTTTCTACTCATTATTTTAGATATATTTTTTTATTAAATATTATGATTTAATAAACTTGAGGTTTTTATATTTTAAATATATATGATGGTAACGATCATCATGATTCTGCTCGTATTTTGGTTTAATTTGATCATGTTTTTGGTAATGCTATTTAGACGCAAATCTTTTATTAGTTAGTCTTCAATTTTTCATTTACCTAAATAATTTTATGATCTCACTCCTTTAATAATTAAATTACTTACTTCGACAACACCCCTACCGAGAGAGCTCTTCCCATTGTCCCTAAACTTTTCTGGTCACCACAATTTGGAACTCTTCCTCTCCTCCTCACCGATTCCCTCCTCCCATATAAACTATGTAAAAACAAGACCCGTCTATATTTCTCCTTGGAACGAGCATATTCCCTCGGGAAAATTGGAAGACCGGCGGCGGCTTGATTCTGTCACCGAGTCCGTCCATCATAGCCTTAAAAACCATATTTCCAATTTACACTTTTTGAAATTAAGTGATGAAAAGTAATCTAAAGAAAAAATCGAACCATCCAAACGATGACCGCCTCATCAAACAAAACAAAACAAAAAAGACACAAATACGGGAAATATAATAAATACTATCACTAATAAATCCAAATCTTTACGAGAACGCAGGCCCCACCGACTTCGTTCCCCCCTCGATTCCCATAAATGTCCTTCGTTATTGGACCTTAGCGACTCGAACGTCCGAGTCGAGGCCACCGCATTGGGTGCGTCAACGGCGAATCTGGTCAACATTCCGTCAATCCCCACCATCCCCCCCCACCCCCCCAACGCACCTTATTTACTGGGTCACCGCGACTCAACCGGTTCGAGTCCAACAGCACAGCGCCGTCCGGATCGACGGAAGATTGCGCGCATCAAAGGGGATGGCGTTGATAAAAGGGTATTTTGGTCGACATGGTCACAAACTTCACCGTTCCACGTCGTCTCGTATAGTGGAATGACGAAACAACCGTTGCTGTAGTGAGCGCAGGGGCAGATTCGTCATGATAAAGCACCGACAACGGTGGTGCCGGTCCAGTTAAAAGCGGTAGCGGTAGCGATCGCGAGAAGAAACAGGGCAAAAGGGTGCGGTCGCGAGGCCCAGCGACGAAAAGTTACCCTCTCATCCTCCCGTTCTGCGTTCTCTGTTTCTCCTCCAATTCTAGGGTTTTTTTGCCCTCTCTCCCCCTCCCTCTGTTTCTTTCTTTTCGATCTCCTCCCTCCTCCCACTTTCCCCCGCGATTTCTGTTCCCCTAATATATCTGAGGTTTCTATTCGGACTAGGGTTCTAAAGCCCCCTTGATCCAAGTTCCCCTGTTGGCCAAATCCTTGAACAAATTCGCGGATTCTTGCTCGCCTTCTTTCTAGTCTTCCATCTTCTTTTCTTGATTTGGAGGTGCGGATATTAGCTTCTGTATTGTTAGTATTGGATTGTGGGTAATCGGGCCTTGTGGGGTCTCCAATTTGGGACCGGGAGGCCCTTCCGTTCGTGCTGGTCTTCGTCTTAAAGTTTCTTGATGAGGAGCTGGGGTTCTTGATGTTTACGCCGCAGAGAAAAGGGTGGTCGCCGTCGCCAAGGTATGGCGATGGGGTCGACAATAGGATGACGACCCCTGCGGTGAACACTAGGACTGGCAGTGGAGTAGCCTTCTTGAAGGGCAAGGGGAAGAGCGCGGTGGAGGCGCTGCCTCCGCCACCTCCACTGCAGGCTTTACTTGGAGAGAATGGCAGCATTGGGGTTGTGGATCAAGGCGATGCGGAGGTATGGCGGAGTTTCAGAGAGGCTGGACTGCTGGATGAGTCTAGCCTGCAGAGCAAGGACAGGGATGCTCTCGTTCAGAGGATTTCAGAACTGGAGAAGGAGGTAAGTGGTCACATCGTCGCTTTGTTTGCTTGCTGTCTTAATGTTTTGTTTATGCAGATATCCCGAACCATGCTAATTGCGAACGTTCAAATTCTTGTGTTAATTATGGATTGTATTATATAGTTGATGGCTTCTTACTGGAATTTTGTGTCAGAAGTCAACTTGCATGTTATTTGGGGGATGGACAACTTCTCGTTTACAAGGCAAGACTGAATTGTATCCTACAAGGAAAAGTTATTTGCATGTCTTGAATCTTGGACCTAAAAAGTCCTGGTTCTTATGACCTCTGTCAACCCATTGGATATTTTGACTTGTTTATATGCCATTTTCTTTGGTTCGGATATTTCTATGCCTTTTGATGTAGCACCCGGCCCATTTCTGTCCTTGGATACAATTGATCTATATTTCCAATTAGTGTTGTCTCATTTTTGGCAAAGGATGTGTAAGCTATCTAACATGACTTTGGTTGAAAGGGAAGTGTAATACAGGTAGCAAATTCCATAATCATTGAAAGAGAGACTGTGTATGTTGAGTCTGATATATCCGAAAAAAGTATGCTTTAATTATTGGTTGATTCTATTTATGTTTGAACTAGCTATCAACTCATGCCATGCATTGTTTGTTATTTCAGAAATTAATAAAATAAATATTGTATCTTTCAGAATTATCAAATATTTTTTAATTTTGGTATTCACATGGATTTCTTTATGCAATATATAGGGTGACAAGCGGCAACTTTGCAAACATTGTAGCATGGTTTAGAAAGTACTTGTGGCGAAGCCTTGTATAGTATAAATGCGTAGGTTGGAATTTTGAAAGAACTCTGTTTTGTTGACTTTTGTTATAGAATATATTAGCATGTATTGTCCCAAGTGCTAGACAATGTGCGTGACCTTAAGTTAATGGTGGGCACCTCTCTTCTTTCTTCTTTTCATCTAATCTTCATGTTCTTGTTTGCATCTCTTAGGGCCAAGCATCTGTCATAGGAAAGGGGAGTGGTGAGTATGAGGAGTTGATTGTGATGTCACTCTTTTTCCGTCTCCCTCTCTTTTTTGTAAACCGGAAAGAGATGGAGTGCATAGAAAAATGCACATACCATGGTTGAGAGTTGAAGTCTGATATCAAGTAATTAAAGTTAGAGGGTGAAAGGTTTCTGGCTTTGTCTCCTTGATTTCATGAGATAACATGGAGTGGCTGGATTTTTCTATGCTACATTTTTGCAAAGGGATAGTGCATCTTTTTTCTGTTCATTGCTTTTCTTATTTTGCATGCTTGTAGATTGAGAACATATAAGTAACACATGTATTTTTGGAGTTTAATTGGACTGAGTTGGTCTTTTTGTGGATTTCATGATAAGGTTATGCTTTGAAATAGTGATCTGATGATTGTTTACTTGGCTACATCAGTGTTTCTCTTTTCGAGTATGCTAGTGTAGTTCCGCATAAATATACCGGCATTACATTCGGTTCTACTTTCTGTTTTGCTATTTATCCTGTCAATAAGGAATGGATGCACTGGGGGAACTATAATATTTTATTTTTCTTTGTGGAGGGTGAATTCCATCGAGATCCAGATGGAGCGAAAACTTTGTTTATTTTGTTTAGCAATATTTCTGTGTTTATTTTATGCATCTGTGACATCCACAATGAAAGTATGAAAAGTTCTACTTCAATTTTGTTTATTGACAAGCATGTTTATTTTGGTTTCTTTATCGTTTTTGTCTAACAATTAAATCTGAACTGTGCTAAGTGAATTATATTCATCAAATGTTTTATATGTAGCTTCACGAATATCAATACAACATGGGTCTTCTTTTGATTGAGAAGAAGGACTGGGCTTCGAAGTATGAAGAAATTCGTCAAGCGCTTGCAGAAGTAGATGAAACTCTAAAAAAGGAAAAATCAGCATGCTTGGCTTCCATTTCTGAATTTGCAAAACGAGAAGAGAATTTGCAGAAGGCCTTGGGAGTTGAACAACAGTGTGTCTCAGATGTATGAGTTGAATTTAATTCTCACTCATCTTCAATTTTTTTGTTGAACAAAGTTGAACAAAAGCCTCTAGGGTCATGCTAAATCATGTTTCTTCTTTTAAGAATAAGCATTATAATTCTTGTTGAGCAAACTAGATTTCTAGGTATGTGCTATTGAATATCATCTTTCTGACTTAAATTTTCATTGAGTCAGTTCTTCTTTTTGTGCAGTAATTTTCGATGGATAAACATGAACATGTAATTAATATGGTTGTGGTTCTTAGCAAGGCTGTAAGTTCCAATGTCATTATTGGAATCACTAGTTTGTTTCATTGATATGTTATGCCTTTGTTCACAAAATAAAATACCAAAATGTAGGTGATATATAGGTACTATGCAATGATATGTTATGCCTTTGTTCATAAAATCAAATACCAAAAAATGTAGGTGATATATAGGTACTAGACGCTGACAAGTATAGCTGTGCATGTATGCCTTTGTGGTACCAGGTCTTTGTGATATGGTTGGTACCATCTGTACACAACAATGATATTTGAAAAAACCATGGTTCCTTGTATCATAAGTTAGGATCTCTTTCTGCATCAGGTTAAAGATTTTTTCTATTTTTATGCCTTTGGCATAATATGTTATTAAATATTTTGTTTTTGAAACATAATGGGAGCACTCAGTGATGTTTTAATGCTTATAATAACTTCACATGTGAAATCAATGTGGCAATCATACTTTTAATGCCACTTGCTCATTAACAAGCACAGTTTGTCTTTGTGTCTGGATTAAATCTTGTTATGAGACTAGTTTATAAGCTAGGTCATTTTAGGTGTTGACACTTTCTCAAGCGGTTTATTTTATTTTGCTTGTGAATAAGTGGAAGAGTTACTTTAGTATAAAATTGGATAGAAATGGTCTATGCTATGTCAAGAGATGTGAACTAATTAATTCATCATCTATTTTTTGTTTCTCCAGATTCTTTTGCTTCCCTGTCCCTCTCCCCTCATTTTTCAATGTTACTTCTTTGGGAACTTCCTTTTTTTAATTTGTTATAGAGCTTGAATAATGTTTGGCTTCTTAACTTAATCTGCATGACCCTAGAAGATGAGCAAGTGATATCTGTTACTTGTGGTATTGTTCTGTTAAGAACATTTTCTGATTCCTGGAGGTGATTTGGTAAGTTCCTTCTTTCAACATTATCAATCTATTGTTCCCCAAAAAAAAAAGGAGCTGTTGCTCCCAATTATTTGGAATCAACTGCACAAATCCTTTCCAGTTATTAAATAGAGGGTACTGTTATTATTTGAAATCAACTACGTGAATCCTTTCAGGTCACTAACTAGAGGGTCCATTACCAAATGGATCTTCTTTGATTATTTATGGTCTTTCCTAACATTCACCACCAACATTCTCTGCAAAGTTTGACTTTTTTACTCTATGAATGAAATAAGCTTATCATCACATAATCTTGTATGGTTCCTTTTAGTTTACTTTCCTATACCTCTTCTATGTGCGGTGATTATCCTTGTTACCTAAGTGTTTTCTTTCTTTTTTTATGGATTCACAACATTTGCAGCTCGAAAAGGCTTTGCGTGAGATGCGTTCTGAACTTGCAGAAGTCAAGTTTACATCTGATAAGAAGTTAGATGATGCCCATGCCCTAGAAATCGGATTAGAAGAAAAATATTTGGAAGTTGAACAAAAGTTGCATGCCGCAGATGCCAAGCTAGCAGAAGCAAGTCGTAAAAGTTCTGATGTTGACAGAAAATTGGAGGATGTGGAAGCTCGTGAACATAAACTTCAAAAAGAGTATCTCTTATTTGATTCTGGGTATGTCTTTTTACGTCATTTCTTGATTTGTCTGCCAATTTCACTCTGGATTTGGTTAAGTTCCGTTTGGGTGTAGTATATTCTTTCTTGTTGTATGTCATCCTTGTATGATACTCTTGGTGTCTAGACGGAAGTTACATGAAAAGGACATTACTGAACAAAGAGAACACCTGCGTGACTGGGAACAAAAGCTTCAAGATAGTCAGAAGAGGCTTGTTGAGACGCAGAGGTATCTTAACGAAAGAGAGGATCGAACTAATGAGGC
The DNA here is from genome assembly GCF_036884655.1 of Musa acuminata AAA Group. Classification (NCBI taxonomy): domain Eukaryota; kingdom Viridiplantae; phylum Streptophyta; class Magnoliopsida; order Zingiberales; family Musaceae; genus Musa; species Musa acuminata. The sequence goes on along the minus strand of NC_088348.1, from coordinate 22,379,656 downwards.
AGATAGGGTTCTTAAGAAGAAAGAAGCAGATGCTGAAGAGGCTCGGAAGATGATTGAAGCCACCAAAAAGTCTTTGAAGACAAAAGAAGAAGAAATTACAAAAAGACTCGGTTCTTTAGCTGCCAAAGAAAAGGTGCAGACTCCTGTATTGTTTATACTGATATTAGTTGTCCTCTGTAACATGGTACTTGACTCAATTGCAGGAAGTAGATGTTAAGGTTGAAAGCCTGGAGAATAAGGAAAAAGACTTGATTTCAAGAGAAGAAAAACTTAATGCTAGAGAAAGAGTGAGTTTTGTTTGAAGTGTTTATATTTGCTAATAGAATGCTCCCTCAAGTCCTTGCCATCTCATTATAAATTATACTTGTCATAAATTTGATAAATAGCATTCTTTTTCTTTTCTGAAAAACATGGTACTATTCTTAATTTTAATAATTATGAAAGACATGGTACTATTTTTCACTTAGTCTGACATTGGACTCTTGTTGAATTTGTACTTTCATTTGTTTCTTAAATGTGCTCTTTAGTTTAAAGATCGAACTGGATTATCCTGAGTTCTCTGATACTTCTGTATCCAAGAGATGTCTCTTGCGATTTGATCTCTTATTTCTCTTTCATGCCATTGACACTGGCCTTTTATTTTATTTTATTTTTATTCTGTAGGTTGAGATTCAAAAGCTTCTTGATGATCACAATTTGTTAATAAGCTCGAAGAAAGAGGAGTTCGAGTTAGATTTAGAGAAAAGGAGAAAATCTTTGAGTAAGGAGATAGAATGTAAAATACGTGAAGTGGAGAAGAAGAGAAGGGAAATTGACAGTATGGAGGAGCAAATCACAAAAAGAGAACAGGCTTTACAAATGAACTTGCAAAAATTGATGGATAAGGAGAAAGACGTCGATTTAAAATCAAAAGATTTGAAGAAGTGGGAGGAATCTGTCCAAAATGATGAAAAGAAATTGGAGAAAGAAAGGCAACAACTGGCTAGTGATAGTGAGGAGTTTCTGAAGTCTAAATCTGATCTTGAGAGCTTAAAGGCTGCAATCGAATCAAGGAAAGAACGAATTATGAAGGAAGAAGAAAATCTTAGGCTGACCAAGGGAGAGAGGGAAGAACATCTACTGCTGCAGTCCAATTTGAAGCAAGAAAGTGAGGATTGCAGGATATTGAAGGAATCACTTCTTCGAGATACCGAGGATCTACAACAGCAAAGGGAGAAGTTTGAAGAAGAATGGGAAGTGCTAGATGAGAAAAGGTTAGCATTAGAAGCAGAGAGAAAGAAATTTAATGATGAAAGAGAGAAGTTTGAAAAATGGCGACATGATGAAGAAGAAAGGCTGAACAATGAGGCTCTGGTAGCAAGAGCTAATTTTGAGAGGGAATTGGAGGAACTAAATCAGAAGACAGAAGCCTTTGGGGAAATAATGGAGCATGAGAGGTTGGAGGCCCTTGAGGTGCTCAAGCGGGAACGAGCTGATATGGCTCGAGAACTCGAGCTTTGCAAGCATGAGCTTGAGATGGATATGCAGAAAAGACAGGAGGATATGGAGAAGAAATTGCTTGATAAAGAGAATGATTTTAGGAGAAAAAGGGATTTGGATCTTAACCAAATGAAATCTTTGAGCAGTTCAAATGATTTAAAGATTCAGAAGCTAAAAATGGAAGAAGATCGATTAGAAAGAGAAAAAGAAGATCTCTCTTCGTACAGAAAAAGGCTGGGAATTGACCGTCTTGAGATTCAGAAGGACATTGATGCTCTTCGGATGCTTAGCAGGAATCTTAAAGAACAAAGGGAAGAATTTATGAAGGAGAAAGAACGCTTTTTGGCTCAGGCTGAGCAGAAGACATGCAAAAACTGTGGGCTTTTAGTTGGTGATTTGGACACTTTCTACATCCAAGATGCAGGAGATGTTCAACCACCAAACCTGGGTTTTGAAGAGCATCTGAATGACACAAATGCTGAGACTACTAATGCTAAGGTTTCTCCTGCAGCTTCTGGTGGCCGCATGTCATGGCTGCAAAAATGTTCAAGACTTTTTAACCTTTCTCCTGGGAAAAAGGTTTTGGATTCTTCTCAGCATCCACTGGACAATTCTAATCTTTATTCAAGTCTCGACAGAGAAGCTTTTGATGGTGAAGCCAGCCATAAACCTGCAGCATCCTATGGTGTTGTTGATTCTTCTGACAGCCAGAGGGCCCAATCTGTTACTGGGATAGGAGACAATGTAGAATCTAAAAGGCTATGTGGAGTTGTAGAGGAGCCGGAACCTTCTTTTGAAGTAGCAAATAATTCTATTCATATTATGAGGACCCAGACCCAGATGGATAATAGTGTCAGGGATGTAGTAGACCAGCTGGCTATGCCCTCTGTTTCTCTAAATGATAGAGAAAAATATGCACCTGCCGGAAGTGACAACCTACGCGTGTCTTTAAAACAAAGACAATCTCAACCTGGCAGGAGAGGAAGGCCAAAAGCTGTAAAGAGAACACACACCATTAAGGCAGTTGTTAAAGATGCAAAAGCTATCCTTGAGCAGAGTTCTGATGAGAAGAATCATGGACCACATAATGGGGAAGCAAAAGATCCTGTAAATGCCCCAGAGAATATCCAAGGAGATTTAGTCCATTCTACTAGGCCGGTGAGAAGTGCAGGGCGGAAGCGGCATGTTGCTCAGACATCTGGAGTGACAAATAGTGATCCGGATGCTGAGGATAGTGAGGCACACTCTGAGAGCATTTCACTTGGAGGACACCGCAAAAGGAGGCAGATATTGGCTTCTGCAGTTCCTGTAGAGAAGCGCTACAATTTCAGACGGTCAACAATGTAAGTTGGCTCCCATCAAAGCTACTTAAGTATGATTTTCATAATCATGTGGTATAGTAAAAAATTGGAACTATTCAGTCTCCTTTCTAATGAGAAATTGGGTTATTTCTTATGATAACGGGTATGAATGGAATATATCGAGGAGATGCTTGCCTTGCCACTGTTCATGCTTCTCGCTTTCATTTTTTAACTAGTTCCCTAGCATTATAACCTTGTTTTTGGCATTGGAACCATAGCAATGAAAACAAGTAGCTCACTTTTCAAGTTTGTTTCTGTCTTTCAGTGCAGCTACCACTACTGCAGCTCAAACAATGTCTGATCAGACTAAAGGATTTAAGGCTGGCTATGATCGACAATTAACTGGAAATGAGATACTGAAGGAAATTGGTGGTGAAGGATCCTCTAGACCTGCGGTTGAACCTGTGTCAGATGTTAATAGCATAATAGCATCAAATATGCTGCAAAAGACAGCTGCGGTAGGTATCGCAGAAGTACGTGAGATATCCTCCCAGAAGATTGTTCAAGTAAGTTGAAGTCTTTAGATTGCATCGGGAATTGAATGACTTGGGATGTGAATTTTCTGCAGCTTCTTGGTTTTATAGATGTCGTTCGGTTTTTGGAATGGGGTTCATTATACGACAGACTTCATTAGACTAGGTCAGGATATACGAAATATTTTTGTTTATTATTGTAGATAGATGCATAACACTTGGAATGTATTTCACAAAATCAGCAATGTGATCATGCTATTCAGATACATTGCTGTTGATTGGAACTTTTACTAATTGTTAGAGAAACTATTTGTTGAAAGAAGACTTTTTTTTTTTTTTAAAAGTTGCACTAGGAGTAGCTCACATGGCTCATTACCTATTGGGAGCTTGTATGGAATATCGCTAAATTAGTTGGCCTACTTTGGTCGACTAGGATATGCTCGGGACATTAGAGTTTAGTTTGTGAGTCTGAGATGCATAAACATTCATTGCCTTTCTTTTTTCGAGTACTTGGTATGGATCGGGTCGGGCCTAATGTGCTGTATCTCATGTGCTTAGGCAGAGAGTAATGATGATGCTGTGAAATCAGTTGAAGTCAGCTATCAGAGTGGAGAAGATGGGCATATTCTGGATGATGCAGCCACTGGAAGCAGACCAGCAACTCCTTCAGATGATGAGGATAAGGATGAGGATGAGGAGGAATGCGAGCAACAGAATGCTTCAGTGGGGAGGAAGCTCTGGACATTCTTCACAACGTGATGGTTCCATTTTGCACAGGCTATCATGTGTTGGAATCTAAATGTCCAGGTTCAGTGTAGATTTGTCTAACACGTCTAATCTGTATTCTATCATCGGAACTCGTTTTTTGCTTTGTTTGGAATGGGTGTTTGATTGACCTACTCTTTTGAATTTAATTGGTTTTCAAGTCCGACCGACCAATAGGGGGCGATGATTAGAAGCAACCTACACTTTGGTAGTGATGAGAAGCGTGGATGCTTTTTGGGACATGGTTATCTATTCCGGTCGGGGTCTGCTATGGATTCTTGAACTGAAGAATTATTATGTTTGCTTTTGCGTAGTTGTATTCTTCGATACAGCGTGTTGTCTTCTTTGCATATGTTGGTTTTGCTTTGCCCCTCCGTGCATCCATGGTTGTATTTGAATTTGGTCTGCGTTCTTTAAGCCCTTTTCCAGCTTTTATCAAAGCATGCACGCAGGTGAGCCATCAATAAAAATAGGACACGTATCACACTCCGACAACAGGCTTTTGTTGAATCTCGGATTTTGATGAAATAATCAATTGGTGGGTTAATTGATCTAATCCATATTATTGAGTTAAGTGTATAGGATTAACTACGATAATCAGAAAACATAAAGCAAGGATACCGGAGTCGAGCTCGATGGACATTTAAGAGATCGAAGAATCACTGGAGATGCTGCCGGAACCAACCGAGAAGAAATCGGGAACGTGTCGGAAGTTCGTCGAAGAAATCGTCGGAGGCTCGCGGAGATCACTGAGAAGGCTCGGCTACTCGTTAAAGTCATCACAAAGATTGGGAGCTTGCAGGGAGTCCGTCGGAAGAAGTTCGTCGGAAAGCTCGTCGGAACAAGACTCGACGTTCGCGGTTAAAAAACTTGCTTAGGATGTTTTTTTTGTGTTATGTAGTTCACCTGTAATTAGGATTAGGATTAAGAGATAATCCTATATCCTGGTTAGGGGCCAACTGGGCCCAAAGTCAGATTTGGTTTGGGCTAAAATTAAGCAAAACCAATGAATCGGAGAGCCAGGCGGTGGCACCGCCTGGCTGGGCGGTGAAACCGCCCAGCACCCGAGTGCTGGGCGGTGACACCTCCTTGGCTGGGCGGTTGCACCGTCCAGCACCCGAGCGCTGGGCGGTGGCACCCGCTTGGCTGGGCGGTGGCACCTCCAGCACCGGGAACCCTAAGAGAATTCAAATTTTGGAGCCAAAATTTGAATCCTCTTGAGGCCTATAAATACCCCTCAAATCTCAGCTGAGATAATAACTTTTGAGAAGCATTTTGATTGAGAGAAAAGTCTTAGAAAGTCTTAGCAAGTCTTGTTTTCAATTTGCTAGAGAGTTCTCCTCCTTCTTTCTTATTGAAAATTTGTAAGAGGTTGAACTGCTTGTAAAAGGTTGTAAGAGGGGTGTTTACCCTTCCATTTCAAGAGATTTGCTAGTGGAAGGTGGGAGCCTCATCGAAGAGGGGCATCGCAAGTGGAGTAGGTCATTTGACCGAACCACTCTAAAAATCGGCGTAATATCTGGTTTGCATTTTATTATTGTCATTTACATTACTGCAAATCTTCTTACTGCTTTAGTTCCTTATTACCCTTGCTACGCAACTTTAAGAATACGCTTTCAAGTTAAACTTTTCAAGTTCCGTTCTTTTCGTACGAAAGATTTTGTTAAAATCGAAGTTTTAATCCGCTGCACTAATTCACCCCCCCCCCTCTTAGTGCCGCTCCGATCCTAACAGCTTTTACAATAATGCACTAGACAACTCCCAAGTGAAATCCATGTTTAAACTACACCCTTGTTCCTCTCTTCTCTTCTCGGGTTAATTTAATTGTATATTATCTTTTATCTAGTTAAATTTTCTTAGCATCTTGGTTCTTATATTTAAAAAATTTATATTAAAATTTTTATAATTATGAAAGTGAAAATTTTAATTTTATTTACCATAATGTTGTTGGTTTTATAGACAGAAATACAAAAACAAATGATAAAAAGATAATTTTAATGTTCTAGTTGATAGTGGCAGATAGTATTGATGGTGGTAAACACCGATGCCATTGGAGGCCGTGGGTGGTTATTGTGGATGAAGAGAGCAGTGATAATAGGTGAGGGCCGCTTTATATTTGCGTCTATACCGACGCATTTGCCGAGTGGCATTGCTCGATAACTACATCGGTGGTAACGCAGATGCAAAGCGACAAAAAGGTTGCTCGGGTGGTTGTTGTGGATGAGAAGATCAACGACGAGAGGCGAGGGTTGCTCTGCACTATGTCGATGTCAATGCAGTTGCCAAGTGACTCTTTCGCTACTTTCTATTTACATCGACGTCGACATAGATATAGAGCAACATTGTCTGTGTCGATATTGACGTAGTTGCCGAGTGGCCCTTTAGTTGTTTTGCATTTGTATCAACGTTGATGTAGATGCAGAGTAATGGTACTCTGCATCTACGTTAGCGCCAATGCAGTTGCCGAGCAATGCTGCTTTGCATTTGTGTCGACACTGATGTAATTGCCGAGCAGCGAAAGGGCCACTACTGCAGATGTCGAGTAACTTTTTTGCCATTCTGTCACGAACTTAGCTGGTTTTGCTTAAGCCGTGGGCACCCTTGCGTGTCCATCCGCAAAGGTCAGCCTTCCTAAAACCTCCAATGGTCTCTTAGGACTTACAAAAGAGAAAATGGGTTAGAGAAAGCGCCTCACTCGAGATTCACAAGCAAACATTTTCAAAAATACTTCATAGCCAATGCAAATTACAAATACACTTTGCAAGCTCTGAATGGTTGCACAACAAAGGGTCAAAATGGTCCACTACAGATCGAATATCTCTCATAAGTATTCACTTGACACAATCTTTATTTACAAGCCTAAAACGACTACTAAACCCAACTAAAATGGGGCTATTAAGCTTTCGACCGTCTCTCTACATGTTGTACAAAGCATGAACAAACTAAGAGATACAGACATACATAAGCATGAACAAACCCCCACTTATTCCTTCGACGTCCTCGTCGAAGTCTTTGTCGACACTACAACCCATCGCCTTTGCCGAGTCTTCAATCTTCTGCTCTAACTATAATGCGCCTCTTGGCTCCTAGCTGCTCTCTAATGCTGTTGTTGAGTAGTCGAACTTTTGATTTGCCACGCTGCTTCAACTCGCTAATGACTCTAACTCTAGTGTGGGGTTGGCTGAGTTGTGTTGATCCATGTTGGTTCCTGCGGATCCTTTAGATGAAGAAAAAGACCATCCTTACTATGCGCTAGTCTCCCAAATGTCTCATACTGCTTGAATTGGGTGGATGCTTATTGGAGGTTTAACGAGCATCACCTCACAAACTTTTGAAGTTTTGGGTCCTTCCTCCACCAAATTTGCCCATATACTCTTCTTTCACTTAGTTGTCACTTCCAAGTAGATTTGCATCACTTCCGCTTTCGATTGATATTCTGTTGGGAAATGAAGCAGATAATATACTCTCAGTAGCACTGATTACCATTGGTGAGGATTTGATAACTATTGTCTTCCATTATCTTCGAAGGGTCTTTGAACCTGTGCAGAGTCTCTCTGCTGGATAGATAAAAGAATTAGGATACTTGGTTTCACCCATTCTATTAAGAGTTTAGAAGGCAAAGGTTACTTGACTTCGTCCGCCTCCTCGAGGGTTATACTCCATGCATCAAGCTGGTTACTAGCCTTTGCCTGCTCTTTGCTCACACTTCTGAAGCACTTGAAGTGTTTGCACTCATTGCGTTGAGTTAGCTACTGTGATTCACCTTCTCAATGCCATCGAACTTTTGGAACGCAAGAAGTTTTCACTCCATTTGGAGTAAGTCTCTAATAGTTTTGGTCGCCTCTAGGATTGTACTGTCTTCTTCATCAACCCTGCCACCTACTCCACTGAGTTGCAAAGGTACAATACCGTATATTGCCTGTTTCGTTCCTTGGTCATGTACTCTTGCACGACCCAAAGTCATTCACTTTTAGCTATTTTGATGAGAAGCTCATTGACACCGGTCTTACGAAGTTCTTTGGCCGCTGCCCTTCAGTCTTGTCTTAGTACTTAGAGTTTGCCTCCGCATGCTCCACCTTCTCGGCCCCTTTTATGACCAAGCGCTCTCCCTCCATGAGAGCAAGGGATCAATGACTTCACGGAAGTCTTGCCTCTGCGGTACTATGGTGCTATCATGCCTATGGCCATACTATCTATCGCCTCACATCTACATCCCTTTCTTTACGATCGGTAGATTTGCCTCTATGGCACTGTGACACTCCTCCAAGTTCACCTCTATTCTAATCGATGCTTGGTTTTGGGTAGCTAAGTTTCTCTGGACTCGTCGTTGCTTCTTAGCATCTTTCGACCCCTTGCTTCAACACCTTTATGTTCTCCAAGCAGTTCCCCTTGATCGATGGAAAGACAGACTGTAACTCTCATTCATGGTCTCTACCATCATGTTTCAAGGTTCACATCGATTTTGTTCTCCTTAGCTTCCTTGGTAGCAACATTCGCTTACTCAACCTTATCCTTTGACTTGTCGGGCCCCCTTAAGCGAATATGGGCTCTAGAGTAGTCTAACTCTCTAACTACTTCGATCATACCTCTACATGATCAAATCCCTCCCATGGGGCTCACTAGTACTTGCATCCGAACTTTTTTCTCAATAGTACATAGCCCCCATATGTTGATAACCATAGCTTTCATCCGATGTAAAACTCAATGCACGTATGGAAGACCCGCCTCTACGGTACCATGACCTTCACTCATTGAATCTATAGCCCTTCTTGACGTCGTGTTCACCGAAGTAGAGCTTCCAATAACTCCCGATCATACCTCCGTATAAGATAATCCCTCATGGGACTACAATCTGTGTGTATCATATTGCCACGAACTATTCCACCAAGATCCGCTACACCATGTCGCCTCCTGGTGACATCTCCATTGCAATCTGATCATTATGGGATGAACTCGGATTGCGATTCGTCCGTGTGTGGCCTCTGCCAACATATCGTATGGCCTCTTCCACATTTGATTGTGTTCACTCCTTTAGCAATCGACCTTCATCCACTCGCTCTTGGGTCACACCTAGATTAAGCACTGGTCTAGGACAGTCCATCGCCTAGTAGCTCCCGAAATCCGACTTCGCTGAAAATGGTGCACCATTGTCTGGATCTTAGGGCTCTGTCCCCCTACTAGCACAATCTTCGCTGCACACTACTTTCTTCATGGCAACACTATGACATATTCTTTAAGAGTACTTGCCTCAATGTCCTCTTACCCTGTGCCAAGGCCTTCTGAACCCAACTACGTCTCTGCAAGTTGAGTTGCCTCAGTTCCTCCATCAAATGCTTCTCTAAGGTAAGGTGCATGTGCCTCAAAGCTGCCTTTATCTTTGGTACCATATAGGATGAGCCCGCTCCATTAGAATGAGAGACCTATAGAACAACATAATCCTGCTCTTGCCTCTACAAGAGTTCATATCCTTGACCTTTGTCCAAGGAAAGCTCTATGCCTCTGCTCCATGTTCCATCTTCTATGTCGGCTCCCTTCATGTGGCTTGGGTACTTTCCCAAGTTACACCCAAGTTACTCCGCTCCTTGTTTTGCATTGAGTTGATAGTGGCCCTCGCGCCCACCATTCCACGGGTCGGCCCTCCCTTGAGTCTGATCTCCATATCAACTCTAAGTGTGCCTTCATTTGTGTTGCTTTGGGTCGCTCACTCACTTGATCTCGCAATGCATCCACTAATGCATTCTCTCAAGTGAAATCATGCGATGACTCCTCACCGCTCATTCGGTCCATTGAGCTTCGTGGAGTTGTTATTTTTGAGGTACTCCTCAACATTTGCAGTTCATTGTATTAGGCTGACAACCTACCAGATTCAGCCCATGATGGGCTTTAATAGCCCACAACCCACCCCCCCTTTATCTAAACCCTAGATTCATATTAGGTGTAACATCCCATTAGTCCCACATCGGAAGTGGGCAATGTGTATGATTGGCTTATATGGGCCTGATGAGTGTACTACGTTAACTCCCGCTTAAGCATTTTGGTCCACGGTTGAATGATCAAAATGTAGTTATTGGCCAGTTGGCTTATCAGACTCGAGTTGTGACATTTGGTATCAAAGCCGACCTAGCATTTGGGTAGGGTGAGAGGGCTCGAGTAGGAAAGGGCTACTCGTGGATGGAGTCGAGAACTCATCACGGTGTGGAGCCACCACTGAGTTAAACCTCACATGCACTATGCTAGGGTTCCATCTGGGTTGTATCCCAATTCTTCTCTTGTGATTTTTGCTAGGGTTTTAGGCAAGAGATTGAGATTTATATATTTATTATTCTTATAGTAGATTATCTCTAGTTTATCCTGTGGTTTTTACCCTTCACATTGGAGGGGGTCTTCCACGTATATCTTGGTGTTCTATTTGATTGTGATTCTATTTAATTCTGCTGCGTGTTATATGGCCTACTAGTATTTGTTCATATACAAAAGTTTATTTCTCTTTATATCCCATCAATTGGTATCAGAGCAGGGTTTTAGTGATTTAATTTTGTATTAGAACATGGAGGCCAGTAGTGTTTCTCGCATGATTAGTTTGAATGGAAACAATTAGATGATATGAAAACCAAGAATGGAAGATATCCTATATTGTAAAGATTTGTATAGACCTTTGCAGGGAGATAGTGCAAAACCCACAACTATGATAGAGGATGAGTGGAAGAGGTTAGATTGAAAACCAGTTGAGTTTATTCGACAATGGCTTGATGATAGTGTCTTTCACCATATTTCTATTGAAATTTCTGCACATTGTCGTTGAAAAAAGTTGGAAAGTCTCTATGAAAGAAAAACAGCTAGCAACAAATATCAAATGATTTGGTGCTACTATCAAATGAAATGAAGGCCTTGAAGAATAAGTGGGTTTTTAGGTTGAAGACTCAAGAATATTGTTCTCAACTAAAGTACAAAGCTAGATTGGTTGTGAAAGGCTTTGGTCAAAAGAAAGGTATTGACTTTGAAGAGATTTTTTCTCTTATTATTAAAATATCTTCTATTCATGTTACTCTTGGTATTGCTACTAGCCAGGACTTGGAGGTTGAGTAGTTAGATGTGAAGACAGCTTTTCTTCATGGTGATTTGGAGAAGAAAATTTATATGGAGCAAACAAAAGACTTCAAAGTTAAAGGTAAAGAGAATTTTGTCTATTAGTTGAAGAAGAGCTTATATGGGCCAAAACAAGCTCCAAGACAGTGATACAGAAAGTTTGATTCATTTATGACAGAAAATAGATACAAAAGAACGACTTCAGATCATTGTGTGTATATCAAATAGTTTGGTGAGAATTTTATTATTCTCTTACTTTATGTTGATGATATGCTTATTCTTGAGAAAGATATATCTACAATTGACAGGTTAAAGGAACTGAGTGAGTCTTTTGCAATGAAGGACATAGGCCCAGCAAAGCAAATACTGGGTATACAGATTTCCCATGACAGGAAAAATAAGAAGATTTGGTTGTCACAAGAGAAATACATCGAGAAGATATAGGAAAGATTCAGTATAAGCAATGTAAAACTAGTTGGTTCTCCACTTGCAGGTCACTTCAAGTTATGCTCAGAATAGAGTCCGTCAAGTGATGAGGAGAAGGAGAAAATGCAAAAGGTTCCTTATGCTTCAGTAGTTAGAAGTTTAATATACGCGATGGTATATACGAGGTCAGACATCGCATATGTAGTGGGTGTTACTAGCAGATTTCTCGTAAATCTAGGCAAAGAGCACTAGGCAACAGTGAAATAGAGTTTTAGATATCTTAGAGGGAACTCTAAGGTTTGTTTAAGCTTTGAAGGTGGACCACCTATGTGATAGATTACACATATGCAAATATGGCAACAGATATATATACGAGGAAGTCCACATCAGGTTATGTACTTACTTTTGTAGGAGGAGCTATGTCATGGCAATCCAGATTGTAAATGTGTATTACTCTCTCCACCACAGAGGCAAAATATATTGTTGCTACAGAGGTTTGCAAAGAAATATTATGGATGAAAAAATTCTTACAAGTATTGGAGTTGAAACAGAAAAACTATGTGGTGCATTATGACAGTCAGAGTGTCATCCATTTGTGTAAGAACCCAATGTTTCATTCCAAGTCAAAGCATATAGATGTTAGATGCCACTGGATTTGAAATGTATTTGAAGAGAAGCAGTTACAGTTTCAAAAAATTCACACAGATGATAACGGAGTAAACATGTTGACAAAGACTTACCAAAAGAAAGATAGGAGATATGTCGATAGTTGGTCGACATGGCTTCACATTGAGGAGTCATGGGACAACCTCCCTTATGGGCTGAAGGGAGAGGTTGTTGGGCAGACAACCCATGGTTTAGCCCATAGTGGGCTTAAACAACCCACAACCCACCTCCTCTCTTAACCTAACCCTAATTCATATTAGGGGAGTGAGTGGTGGCTACGAAAATAGGTATAAATAGGGCATTAACGAGGGCAACAGTCTAGATCTTTATAGTAGCAAAAAGGAGGAGAAAAAGACAGAAATCCAAGTAGAAAGAAAGGGAAGAAAATAAGGACAATGCAGGGAGACTGTTCTCAATAATCCAGTAGTGTTCTCGTCTTAGGTTAGATCAAATCTACAATAGATTCTTACTGTGATTACTTGGGGAGAATTAGGGAGGATTTAAAATTTTATGTACAGTGACGTGATCCTTGTATCCCAGTTGTTCTCTTGTGATTGTTATTAAGGTTTTGGGCAAGATATTGAGATTTGTATATTCATTATTCTTATAGTGGATTATCTCTAGTTTGCCCCATGGTTTTTACCCTTCATATTGGAGGGGTTTTGCCATGTATATCTCGGTGTTCTATTTAATTCCACTATGTGTTATGGCCTGCTAGTATTTGTTCATATATAAAAGTTTATTTCTCTTTATATCCCATCACGTTGCACGTGATTCTCCCTTTAAAGAGCCGGGACTTATCCCTCCTGGGTATCTATCCCGTTGAAGCAAAATCTCTCTTTGTTTCCTTCCCTCTGAAAGCTTCGGAGACCATCATCCCCTTAGACTACCCCGACTTGCTAAATAAACTGTGTATTGTTCTACCTCCTGTAAACACACTTGCTAGATTGTGACTCCACGTCAATACAACCTCCACTACACCACTCAAGGTCTAGCAATATGTTGAACTCGTTACACACTTCAGCCTCTTATGGATGTATCCTTCTCATGCCGAAGAGAAAGTTTCAATGCTCAATGATACAAAGTTTCGGTCGCCTTGGGATGGCCGCGAACATTCCATCATCTGCATATAAGCCCTTGCATAAGGACCAAATTCTTTGAATTAGTAATTCCCCTCACCTCTGTGAGCTTTGCACAACTCTTTTGGTCGTTGATCAACCCATTCCACCTTGCATGGTCTCATCCTTTACCAAGCGCCTCGCTTGTCTTAAGTATCATCAAGTATAGTTGTCAATGTTGAGCCATAGCTCAAACTCAGCTGTCCTAACCTTTGTGTGCTACGCATTCTTCCAAGCTTGCTTGTTCTCATAGTACCTCTTGTGCGAAGGGTTGGCCATTCCTCTAAATGCCAATCTCAGATTCCCGCTCCTCCGAGCGACTCCTTTTCCCTACTTCTCCTTGTCGTTTTCCCCCAAATGGTCACGCCTGCTGACTACCCTCAACGCAGCCTAGCTAGGTCCCCCATGTTTATATGCCAAGTGTTTCTTTGAGTGCTTGTCTCGCTCTGATACCATCTGTCACGGACTTAGCTGGTTTTGCCTAAGTTGTGCGGCACACTTGCGTGGTGGTTTGCAAAAGTCAGCCTCCCCGAAACCTCCCATGGTCCCTTAAAGACTTACAAAAGAGAAAACATGTTAGAGAAAGCACCTCACTTGGGATCCACAAGCAAATATTTCCGAAAACACTTCATAGCCAATGCAAATTACAAACATACTTTACAAGCTCTGAATGATTGCACAACAAAAGGTCAAAATGGTCCACTATAAATTGAATATCTCTCAAAAGTATCCACTTGACACAACTTTTATTTAAAAGCTTAAAACGACCACCAAATCCAACTAAAATGGGGTTATTAAGCCTTCGACTGTCCCTCTACATGCTGTGCAAAGCATGAACAAACCAAGTGACACAGATATACATAAGCATTACATCAAACATCCTATTTAGAATTTTGTCCATGATAACTCGATAATTATTTTGATGCTGACGTAGATGCAGAGCGGCCCTCACCTCTCGTTATCGCTCTTCTCATCCACAACAACCACTAAAGCTTCCCTTTCATCGCTTTGTATCCGTGGCAGCATCGACGTAGTTGTCAATCAATGAAAGGGTCATCAATATAGACATATAATGATGCCGCTCTATATCTGTGTCGATACCGATATAGATACAGAGTGACAAAAGTGTCGCTTGGTAACTGTGTTAGCATCGATACAGATACAAGCAGCCCTCACCTCTCGTTGCTGCACTCCTCATCCATAACAACCACCAACGACCCCTAGTGGCGCCTTCATCCACCACTACTGATGTCGTTCGACACCACCAATTGGAATGTTAAAATTATCTTTTTTGTCCTTTGTTTTTATGTCTCCGTCGGTAAAATCGACAACGTTAGGATAAATGAAACTAGATGTTTTACTTTTATAACTATGGAGATTCCAATATAAATCTTTTAAGTCTAGGAACTAAGATACTAAGAAGGTTTAGCTATAAAGGATAATATGTAATTAGCCCTCTCCTTTTTTTTTCTTTTTTTTTTTAATTCTCTTAAGACATTGAATCAATATGCTAGGTTGTGAGTATTCATCCAGAATAATCAGTCTTTTTGTTGGCTTTATAGTGTTTTATTTTTTTTTGGGCTTGTTTATGAATCTCTTTCCCCTCTCATCCAATTAGTTAATATTTTACTTAAATAAATTTCTTAATTTATAGATTTTTTGAAATAATGAGTGATATTTTTGAAAATATTTTTTTTTGGGCTTTCTTAGATGATGCTCCATTTTAGAATTTATGCTTGGTTAAATGGATTCAATCACAAACGTATATGAAGGAGGGGAATCGTTCCTTATGCTAGCTGATATATGATTCTCGATTATTTCTAAATTTTATTAATTGTATCAAATTTAATTCTATTTTCTAAGCAAATTTCTCTCATGACCCTTTATTAGCTCTTAAGTTAGCAAAGGATGGTTTCAAATATACATTTGTCTATGTTTAACTATGCTAATCTATCTTGTGACTATCATATCATCTTGTATGATCGTTCGAGGCAATCTTAGTACAATTGACAACTAAGTGGTTCTTGATGAATAATGATGATTGATAGGAATAGTCATATATGATATTTGGTAGAAGATGATGCTCATCAACATTAAGGATAATTTCTAATAATGACATAATCGATGATATAAAACATGTTTGACCAAACGAATGATGTTTGGTCAAAGGAGCGACGCTTAACTTAGGACTAGTTGATCTTTTGATCATTTTGCAATAGGGGGTTAAGCTACGATTTTAAGGTGTTGATGTAAATCAAAATCGATTGGCATAATAATTTTTTTCTTTTTCACTTACTAAACATAATTGCTTAATGGTTGCTTATGAAAATCCTAAAAAGAGTCGCTAACGAAAGAGAACAGAAAAATACTCATATGCTTTCTTTTGTAAGAAACGAATTACAAGTGGGTGTCTCCAATAATAAGAAAGAGATGGCTATCACTCGATTCAAAAAAGCAGCCCCACAGCACCGGGCATTAATACCATCGCACTAAAGAAGTCGCGTCGCATGGTGGAAGTATTCGGTCTCAAGGAGATATTTCTTTATTGTGATTTGGAAGATTAGAATAGTCGTTGAAAATTTTCCATTGTGTGTTAACGTATGTCGTTTTCATACAATATTTTAGAAGCCACAAAGTTTATATGTAGACAAAAGTGATAGAGATGGTAGAAAGGATCACTGAGCAGATCATTAATAGGAGCAAATTAAAATATAAATGATTGATAATAATTATATATATATATATATATATATATATATATATATATATATATATATATATATCCTAAATCAATTCATGATTAAGTGATTAATTATTTTAATTCGTGTGAGGGAATCAACCCCTCATCAAAATGTATAAATATACAATACCTAACCTTTTTTAATCTCTATTTATGAAAAAAAAATTAAATTCTTCACTCATCAATTATAGAGTTAACTCCAACTCAAACTTAAATTTTCTTGTACACCCTCTTCTTATTCACAAGTAGTCTTTTTTATAATAAGATTCCTTATCCTCCAAAACTACTAACTCTAGGAATTCAAAAATACTTGTTAATCCCAAGTAGTATATTTTTGTGTCTTGAATAATATATAACATGCTTAAACTCCTCCTAATTTTTATCTCTCATCTTTATTAAATTTTTTTATCATAGAATCTTTTGAACTCTGTTCATATTTTATAGCGAGAGAGAAAACGTTGAAACCCAAAGATTAATAAATAAAGAATATATTAGAAAATAAATATGATATTTGTATGGTTTGACATTCTCTAGTCTCTTTGTCCATAAAATAAAATAATTCTTTTAAATAATTACAAGCACATTTCAGGCCAATCCAAACTCAAGCATAAATCGCTATCGTACCTATCATACTAAATAAGAAATGGTTTTTTTTTTATTCACCTTCTCAATATTCATTATAAAAGAAAAATCAAGAAGCATGAGTATTTAGTTATATATATTTTTATCATCAAGACATAAAGATATATGAAATATTTATAAAATAATAATTTTTTTAATTTTTAAAAATTTAAATAAAAAATTCTTTCTATACTAAGATTTTTTTTTTTTTTTTCGTGTGCAACTTCCACGAAGGTGCGTCACGATTCCTTTTCTACTCTATTTTATATATGTATATCACAGTCAATCTAATTGACGTGGAGAAGACGGACAGGAGGAGTTGTAGTCACACCTCCCACCCTTCGATGACCATGCGTTTAATTGAAACCCCACCACGCTCCCTAACTCGGTCGTCTTTGACGTCTCATCTTCCGAGCAATCACCGCAAGAATGATCAAACCATCGCGTAGTTCCCCGATCAGTTAGTTGTCTCCCCTAAGAGCTGAAGGGGAAGGCCGATCCCTCCCATGCCCCTGCGAGGCCATGTCTCGGCTCCTCTGCACCCTCTTACTCTTGTTCCTCCGAGCTTCCTACATCGAGATGACTTGGGCCGACGAAGACGACGACTTCATAAAAGATTGCACGAATGCAACGTGTGGAGGTCTACCGATCAGATACCCCTTCCGGCTGCAAACTAGTCCTTCGTACTGCGGTGCTCCAGGCTTAGAGGTCTCATGTTCCGGCGGTGTCGCCGTCCTCGCACTCCCGCAGATAGGACCCTGCAAAGCGATCGATATCGACTACCAGTCCGGCATCGTTCGAATCAAGCTTGGGGAGTCATGGTCTCGGTGCCCCCTGCGGACCCTCAACTCCACCAACCTCACCACCACCATCTACCTGCCTGTATATGGCCATGACCTTCTTTTGCTGAGCTGCTCGAAAGAGATAACACGAGTTCAGGAATGGATTGCTGGGCCGATCTCGTGCCTGGGCAGTGAAGGCCGCTTCGGTTATGCAGCCAATGCGTACGAGTCCATGGACGAGATGCCTGCCGGCTGCTACGTGGACTCGCCTGTTAGTAAGATCTCTAACTATGAAAATAGGGACTACTACTCATCATTTAATGAGTGGGTGCAGTACTTTATTCGAACGCAAGAAATGAACCTTCTACTGACGATGCCGGAGATCGATACATGCACGGCCTGTGAGACGGCAAACGAGCGCTGTGGATTCAGCCGAAGGAGAAACAAAACCTACTGTATGAGCGGGCCTCATCATGGTAAGCTTCCACCATTCTTTGTGTCCGATACTTGGTGTCGATAGATTTGGTGGGGCAATTGCTTCCGGTGGACCTTTGCTTCATGTTATGCATCTATTGCTAGATTAGAAATTGCCAGAGGATAAGGTCCACCCAGAACTAATTTGATTGATTGAGCATGCGACATAAGATGGATTTGCACCGCATATACTCATATTATTTTATCAAGTAGAGAGAGACTAATGACCCAAATAATTAAACCTAATTTAATGGTGGTGATATAATTATCAAATACTTAGAAATTATTTGTCTCATCCCCTCATCATGCCTAATTCTTGGTCTGTCTTTGACATCGTTGGCGATGATTCAATCAAATAAAATAATTAGCCCAAAATATCTAAATTCAGGCTAACGGTAAGTGTATCCATCGAGCACTAAAGCACTAACCAATTCAATGAATCTTCTCTTTGGTTGAGACGGTCTTAGTTATTATTTTGCCTGTCTAGTTGTTCCTGTATAAGTCAAGTAACATGGAAACAGAGTGAAGCAAATTATGGCTATGAACAATGAAGGGAATTCCCAGTGACCGCTCTCTTCTGCTTCTTTGCAGGTCCCAACTTTAAGCTCATTGTAGGTGAGTGCTCAAACCATTTCTCACATACAACTTGTATGAGAAGAATTGCAGAGTAATTTCCTCATAATTTCTCTTCTTCTCAGGCCTATCCAGTGGTGGATTTGTTGTGCTTGTATTGGCAGCACTCCTCGCTCTATTATACGTCATAAGGAAATCTGCGAGAGACCAAGAAACACGTGTGAAGGTAGAAAAGTTTCTAGCAACCTATAATAGCGATGCGAAGCCAACACGATACAGTTTTGCTGATGTTAAGAGGATGACCAAGAGATTCAAGGACAAGCTGGGGCAAGGCGGATACGGAAGCGTGTACAAAGGCGAGCTACCCAATGGAATTCCCGTAGCGGTGAAGATGCTGGAGAAATCCAAAGGCGAGGGCGAGGAGTTCATCAACGAGGTGGCCACCATCGGAAGAATTCACCACGTCAACATCGTCCGC
Organism: Musa acuminata AAA Group; assembly: GCF_036884655.1. Taxonomy (NCBI): domain Eukaryota; kingdom Viridiplantae; phylum Streptophyta; class Magnoliopsida; order Zingiberales; family Musaceae; genus Musa; species Musa acuminata. The sequence continues at coordinate 22,360,614 of NC_088348.1, read as the reverse complement.
CTCCTGGGGTTCTGCTCCGAGGGGTCAACCCGCGCTCTCGTCTACGAGTTCATGCCCAACGAGTCCTTGGAGAAGCGCATCTTCTCGAGGGACGCTAAAGAAGCGGACAAGCCGTCTCTGAGCTTGGAGAAGTTGCTCCACATCGCGACAGGCATCGCTCGGGGCGTCGAGTATTTGCACCAAGGATGCCAACAACGCATTCTTCACTTCGACATCAAACCCCATAACGTTCTTTTGGATGATGAACTCAATCCGAAGATTTCGGACTTTGGTCTTGCCAAGCTTTGCTCCAGGGAGCAGAGCCTGGTGACCATGACGGCTGCGAGGGGGACGATGGGCTACATCGCCCCGGAGATGTACTCCAGAAACTTTGGGACGGTCTCCTACAAATCAGACGTCTACAGTTTCGGTATGTTGGTCTTGGAAATGGTAGGGGGAAGGAAGAACCTTGATCCTGAGATCGGAAAAGAGAGCGAGATCTATTTTCCGGAATGGGTGTATGACAGATTAGTTCAGAACCAGGATCTGGGATTGGCAATGCAGATGGAGGTTAAAGAGCAAGAAGAAATCATGAAGAAGCTCGTTGTCGTGGCTTTATGGTGCATTCAGTGGAGTCCTATGGATCGACCTTCCATGACTAGGGTACTGCAGATGCTAACAGGGAACTTGCAGAGCTTGCAGATACCCCCCAAACCTTTCGTCTCCTCACTGGATCATGGAAACTGATACAAACGCTGCATCGTGACCGATGAAGCAACCCATTAGAGAGCAGACTGAAGGTGCATGCTGCACATTGTGACTTGCTCTTCGTATGGTAGCTATATCTAGGCTTCAGGCGTTCATGTTGCGTAAGGTGTTCGACAAGGTCGATCTCAATGTATTTGCGTAAGGTTGGCTCGAGAAGACTCTCGTTCTGGGCAGCATTTCAACTTCTATAAAGCTCTTGTTCTGCTTTCGCAATTGGAAGCATGTCACCGTAGAAATAACCTACGGTGTCAATATACTCTAACAGGACTCACAGGCCAAAAGATGAAGCTGATATCCAGCGAACTACGGTAACATCTTGGTTTCCCAATTACCTGCACTCTCTATCAACTTTGTAAGCAGAAAAGTCTAAAAAAAAAAAGTTTGCAAATATATTTATAATTTTAATATATATTTAGAGAAAAAAATTTGAGTGAATATGAAAAAGATGTATCGTAGATTGTTTTGAGTATTTAGTAATCAACAGATGAAAATTATATTTTAAATGTATATTAATATAGGTGCTGCTTGGTAATTAGATTACTATTAAATGTCTTATGACTTATGATGCATCCTTCGTAATCATGCAAGTGATCCTATTATGGCCATTGCTATTGGGATTTTTATCCATCATGTATCATAAATTATAAGTTATTTAACGTGATATTATTATGGTAGCCAAAAATAAATCTTTTATGCTTATTTATATTTGGTATGACTCCAAAGTTGTAATAAAAATATTAAACAGAAAAGTAAATGCGCCATGAAAATGCTCCGTCATAGTAGCTAAAATAATAAGTTTACATAGTTATTTTCCATAAAATATAAATTTTCTTCTCTTTTGGAATAAGTCTATTGATTTTCTTACATACTTTTGCACTTTATTTGGATTAAGCATGGAGCTTGATCTTTTTTCCCCGATTACAAATGTTTATATCCTTTGATTGTAACTCTAAGTTAGTTCATATGTGATCAGAGCAAGATGCTAGTGCCAGTGCTATTATTGAGTTGCCAATCATATACTATCATCGAGCAGCTACTTGAGAGGGTTCTCCTATTTGCTTTGTTTCTTCGAGTGAATGGGCTACATGTTGTCCACCTCTTTCCTACTTACATTTCTAGCCCTCGGAAACTATCCTTTCATCATTGCTATTGTCCTAGTAGCAGTTCACGTCAAATGTACATTGTAAATTATCTTTCTCTCAATATATACTACTCTTATCCTTTTACAATAAGACATGTGTTGTTAGGTAATTACATGACAAATTTATCCTTCTAATATTTTTTAATATTTATTTAAAAATAAATAAATATTTTTAAATTTAAATTAATAAATAGGTAAATAAATAAATGTAAACTTAAAAAATTTGTATGGTCTAGATATATAAATAAATATAAGCATATAAATAACTATAAAATAATTTTTAAAAATAAACAAATAAAATTTTATTTTACAGAAGGAAATGAGAATGAGGTTTCTAACATATAATGGTAATCTTATGATTTTAGAGAATATCATAAGGTATTTTAAACAAATTTAAAAATTTTATTAGTGTTGGTGAACCTTTACGTCGTGGTCGAGGTGCCAACATGGCTCGGTCCAGTCTCAGATGTACAAGGTTACCCACGCGGATGCTCGGGTGGTGTGGGCAAGCGTTGGGTCGGGTTTGCTAATCATAGGTGCCCTGCAAGCCAATCACGTCAGTGATGACACGTGTGACCTGACACGTAGTCTTTTTTTACTTATTATATTCTGGCATTTATCACTTTATATATATATATATATATATATATATATATATATATATATATATATATATATATATCCTTGGATCTATGCAATGGGAATCGAATCGTGATGAGATCACGATGATAAGACCGATTCACCTTTAAACATAGATCCTAAATAATCTCCGTCGTAAGTTACTCGAAAAGGACATTGAGATAACTGGACAGATTAGTGTGTTGTATATCCGTTTATATGATGGATGCAGCTAGTCTCATAGTCGCTCATGTTGAGACACTAGAGATACAATACATGTGCTAATTTGGGAATGAGTTCACTGATTGATCCGCTTACGGAATGCTAAATGGTTGATGATGCCTTATTCTCAGACAACGATTCCATAGTCCTAGTGGTGTATCTGATCCTTAGATTTGAGACACTAAGGATGTCCTGTATGAGTGCTCCACTCTTTGATACATGACTTATAGGTTTGGATGCCCCAGATCTAGCACAATCGGTCATCGGGAGTGGTAGTCAATCTTATAAGGGCTATTAAATGTCGATAGAGGATCATCCACTCTCGGTGTCATGAGAGGAATGTCCCATATGTTCTTGCTTAAACAAATCCCTGGCTAGGGTCATTCGGATTAAGAGAGAAAGAGTTCTCTTGGAGAATCTGATTAGAGTGAGACTTGAGTAGAAACCATATGGGTCTAATAGCACCATGCCAGATATACGGTCTCTGTGATATTAGATGGATGAGGACAAATAGGTCCAATGGATTGGATTCCTCTATATCGTTTAGAGACTACGACGTAGTGGCCTTGTACGTCCATAATCGATGAGTCGAGTGAATTATTATTGAGATAATAATTCACTGAGCTAGAAGGAGTTCTGACAGGTATGACTCATGGCCAGCTTGATATTGGGCCTAGAGGGTCACACACATATGGTAGGCATTACGATAAGTAGAGGTTCGGATATGAGATATCCACCAAAGCCCACATCTTATTGGATATCTAATAAAGTCTCTGAATTATTGGATCCTATGGATGAGATACAAAAAGAGCCCATAAGAGATTATTGATAGTGATCCACTAATTTAAAAGGGTTGGATAGTTGGATGGAGATCCAATACCCAAAAGGTGAGGATCCATTACGGTTAAGTTAACAGGGGACCTCTATAAATATGAGGGATTCAATAGTTTATAGGCTAGAGCTTTTTTGCTTCCTCTCTTATTCTCCTCCCCCTCTCTATCTCAAAGCAGGCTTGGAATTTTGAGGAGCATTATTGCAGCCTCACTATGTGGATCACCACTAGAGAGGAAGGCGCTTGATCTCCTTCACCCTCTCCTAGAGATCAATAAGGATTCAGTGATATACGATCTCCCTAGGTAACACAATCTATCTCACATGTGATTTTCTATTTCATGGATTTTTACGCACCAATCTTCACATGACGACGAACATATCTTTGAGAATTAGGGATTTTGTTTTCTGTTCTTTTGCTATGCATATGTTGTCGCCCCTAAGATTTCCCAATAGAGTTCGAACCTCATCCCCTGAGCACGGTCTCCTTTCTTAGCGGGTGGTTTGCTTCTCTGCCACTAGGCTCCTGCACACAAGTCGAGGTCAAGAGGGGGATTTTCCGACTTGACCCCTCTGATGTTTAAGTTAGCTTTCCATTGAATGAGTGAGAGTAGGATGCTTGAGTGGACCAACCGCCTCGTATTGGCTAGGCGATGGGCTTTTATGCCTACCCACAGGGGTTGGTTGTCCTTGCCTCTTAATGGTCACCGTCCTCTTAAGCGACGAACCCATACCTTTTATGTTGACATTAGTTGTCCTATGTGGCGTCGCACCCAAGTGGAGTTGTCCCTGCCTTTGCGGGGTGGAGGAGTACATGAGCAGCGCTGTTCCATTCTTTGCGGGGACGACGTCATACCCAAGCGGTGTTGCCGTCACACCCGAGTGGCACCATTCCACTCTTTGTGGAACGACATCATCCCAAGTGATGTCGTCCCAACTTTTGCGAGGTAATGTCGTACCCGAGTGATGTCACAATTATACCCAAGCGACGTCTTTCTGCTCTTCACGGGATGACGTTGTATTGACATGGTCTGCCACATTGACTTTGAAACTTTTCGTTGGTGTTGATGTAGCTGCGGTCAGCTACCTGGGGGTGTGCTACCAAGAGCCATGTTTCAACTCCCCCAAAGGGGTTTGAGGCGTAGCATGGTGCTCTAGCTTGAGCGGGCTGACCAACCCACTGGAATTGGTGGTTCAATCGTGAGTTGATGCTGGGCTGGACGGAAGTAAGTGTTGAATGCCTTTATGATTAGATGAGCAATGCTGCTTGGGTATTGAAAGGTGGCATGGTCAAATTCCATAGCTCAGGGCCAGGAGGCTTATGCAGGGCTGAGCATTACAGCTTGGGCGAGGGACATTGATGTAAGCGAGCATTCTTACTCGGGTACCGAAGATTGATGAGATTGAGCATCGTGACTCGAGTACTGAAGACCAGTGCGACTTAACACCATGGCTCGGGGCGTTGGAGACTGATGTGACCGAACACTATGGCTCAAGTGCTGGAGACTGATATAACCGAGCACCATGGCTCGGGTACTAAAGATTGATGTGACCAAGCATTGTGACTCGGGCATTGGAGACTGATGTGACCGAGCACCATGGCTCGGGTACTGAAGACTGATGTGACCGAGCATCGTGACTCGAGCATTGGAGATTGATGGGACCGAGCGCCATGGCTCAGGCATTGGAGACTGATGTGACCAAGCACCATGGCTCGGGTGCTGGGGATTGATGTGATCGAGCACCATGGCTTGGGTGCTAGAGACTGATATGATCGAGCACCATGGCTTGGGTGCTGGAGATTGATGCAACCTAGTGTCGTGACTCGGGCACTGGAGACTAATGTGACCCGACACCATGGCTCGGGTACTAAGGACTAATGCGGCCGAGCATCGTGACTCGGGCATTGGAGATTGATGGGACCGAGTGTCATGGCTCGGGCGCTGGGGACTGATGTGACCGAACACCATGGCTTGGGGCGTTGGAGACTGATGTGACCAAGCACCATGTCTTGGGTACTGAAGACTGGTATGATCGAGCGTTGTGACTTGAGCACTGGAGACTGATGTGACCGAGCACCATGGCTCGCTCATGGCCGAAACTAGTTAGGGCAGGAACCTTCCCGCCTTGCGATTTGGCAGGAAATTTTTGCATTGGTGGGAATGCTTTGTCTTGGAACTTATTTTCCTACATTCTTTTAGGAGCCATTATGGCGAGGTGAGCAATTGATTGCATCGGGGGGAGGTGAAGGGTCACCTCGGTTGGTGGAAATTTTTCCTATAAAAACCCCCTCCCCTCTGTTCTACCAACCCTCACTAAGTCCATTCCTACACTTCAGCACTCTTCCTCCATTGCCCTTCTTGGTCGGTTAACACTTCAGGTTGATCGGGATGTCTCCTTCTTATTCTCCCCCTTCCTCCTCCTCTTCTTCATCATCTTGTAGGTCGAAGTCTGAGGACGCAACGTCGACCTCGAGTAGTGGTTTATCGTCAGGTCGAGCGTCTCTTGTGAATGAGAAGGTCATTCAGGCCCTCAAAGTCATGAAATCTTTACACAATTTTGACTCCGTCATGATTGTGGTGCTACTCACCTAGGTCAGGGATCGTTACAGCATTCCGACCGAATATGAGTTACATGCTCCTCGACCTAGACAATGCGCTCATGACCCATTCTCGGACAGGTTTGAGTTAACCCTCGATGCCCTTGAAGCAGGGCTCAGGTTTCCCCTACACCCAGTGATCGAGGCTTGTCTTTCATGGTGGTAGATTTTACCATGGCTCCGAACTCATTGCGATACATGGTGGCCTTCCTCGGGGAATGTCGAGGCTCGGGTATCACCCTGACCCAATCACTATTTCTGATGTGTTTTCATCTTTCTAAGGGGCCGGGTGGCTACTACCTATTGTCTCATGGCAGTTTTAAGGTGAGCGGGGGCACCTTCCAATAATAAGAGGTGAAAAAATCATTATTTTTTCATTAGTTATAGTCGGGGGTGGGGATTTAGTCTTCGATGGTCGGCTCAGGTGATTAACAATAATTGTCCCAAGTTATCTAATGACGAGTATGAGCAGCTCAGGCATTTAAAGGAGATTCTTTCTGCTTCCCAAGCTGTTAGGGATATGACTGAGTGGTTGGTCGAGATAGGTCTTACTCTGGCTCCTCGGGGTATGACTCGGGCCAATCCCCCCTTTACTCTACAATTGCACCATGATTACTTTGTGTCACTGACTATCCTCCAGTTTCTTAAGCAGATATGGTGAACCTTAAGGAATTGAGGGGCATGCCCCATGCCTCTTCAGCCCCTTGGCCTAGTCAACCCGCCACGCTAACCTTAGGGTACTTGGATCGATCGGGGAATTCTGAGCCCGACCGTCCTCATAAGAAGCCAACGACCAGGACATCCAAAATGTCTGAGTTCTCTATGGCTTGAGAGGCCGCAGGTGGGCCTCTGGGAATAGCTGAAAGAGTCCTACAGGCGAGTTTGCTTGATGGAAGGTGAACTGCTGGACCTATCCCGAAACTTGGAGGCGGCTCGAGCATCGAAGAACAAGGCCGAGGAGGCTCTCGCGGAGGAGACTCGAGCAGCTCCTGCAAAGAACAAAAAACTCATAGAAGAATACAATGAGTCTTGTAGGTTTGGGCTACAGAGGTCAGGGTAGGTTACTTATGAATATGGATACTGGGTCGTTATGTCTTGGTTTTGGGCTCAGTATCCCGACCTTCAGTTTGAAGAAGATCCCTTCATTTGTCTTCCGGAAGATGATAGTGTGGAGATGCCCGACAAAGTCCCTTTCGACGATAGAACGAATCTTCCTAAGGCTTAGGGTGTTTCCCCCTTCTTTCTTTCTTTTTTGTGGCCAGTTTAGCACTATTTTGTTTTGTATGCTGCGACCAGTCAGTAGTATAACCTTTCTTTATCAATGAAACTCTTTTTCCCAATCTTGCGAGGTGCACATTTTTTCTCTTCTCTTTTGGTGACGAGGGCTTTAATCCGACCCAATAGACTTTTCAGACATAGAACTTCAAATTTGATATGTACCATGCTATCACGAACGGTCATCGTGCACTCATAACAACTTCGTTCAATGAACCATTCGTTGCTTTTGCATGCTTGAATAAAGATATGGTAACCTGTTTTACCTTGGTTTTGTATGTTTTGCTTGTAAAAATACATGTTCGAATAGATTGCAGTGCTATAATGAGACCGCTCACTATGTCGGGCCAAAAAGCCCCAAAATGGCTCCATTTTTGGGTGCCACAGGCTGTTTTTTATAGCCCACTGTAGAACCCAAAACCTCAGCCATCTCAGCACCATGAAACCCCCTAGGTAGGGTTGGATGTGGCTTCGGTATATTATTGGGTGTTGAACAATCTTCACAAGTTCACATGTTTTCTTGATGGGAACTTGCCTTCGCGCTCGGCACTCGGTGAGCAGCTGTTTGTGGACTTGCAGTTGTTCGTTCAACCTTCCAAAGTCCTTGTTTTCCTCCTTTCTCTCTTTTCTCTTGTGCACTCAAGGTGCTTACTGAATTGCTTGTAAAGTTTCCCTCTTCGTGAGATGCCGAGATTTATCCATCGCTCATTTTCAATCTAATCAACTTTTTATTTTACAAGTCCTTTGGGACCTGTACGAGGTTGCAACTAGGCTAAACCTTTGTGGATGCATATGTCGCAAGGGCGCCTCATGACTTAGGCAAACTCAGCTAAGTCCAAGAAGTTGGCATAAGGGTGCGTCGCGACTCAAGCAACTCAAGCTAAGTTCATGTCTTTGCCGCAAGGGTACCTCACGACTTAGGCAATTCTAGCTAAGCCCGTGACAATGCTCTCAGCAATTGCCATCCTTCATATGTTGCTAAGTGGCAAGTACCATCCCAGACTATCATCGTTACCTAGTAAGGACCTTCCCAGCTCTGGGCTAGCTTGCCTCAGGAGTGAGTCAGGTCGCTGACCTCGGCCTTCCGTAGGACTAAATCATTGAGCTTGATTGGTCGAGGGCGCACCCTTCAATTGTAGAGTCTTGCAATGTCTCTTCTATAAGAGAGGGTTCGGAGGTACGCGTCGGCTCTTCGTTCCTCAACGAGATCTAAACCAGCTCGGAGTCTGTTTCTCGATGTGACATCATCGAAGTTTTCAACCCGAGGTGTCGAAAATAGTACCTTGGGTGGAAGCACCGCCTCACTACCGAACTCTAAGCTGATGGGTGATTCCCCCGTGGCAGTCTTCGGTGTTGTTCGGGAGGCCCATAGTATGCTCGGGAGTTCATCAACCCAGGTGTCGTGAGCTCCCGTGACTCTTCTCTTCAGGCCTTCCAATATCGCCCAGTTGGTTACTTCGACTAGGTCGTTAGTTTGAGGGTGGGCCACCGAGCTAAACTTCAATTGTATCCCATAGCCCGAGCAAAATCTTTTGAACTTTTCGTTGTTGAACTATGTGCCATTGTTGGTGATGATGGCTTTGGGGATGCCGAAACAGGTAATGATGTTCTTCCATACAAATCCTATGACTTGCTTCTTGGTAATGGATGCCAGCGACTCAACCTCCACCCATTTGGTGAAGTAATCCACTTCGACGATAAGAAATTTTCGTTGTTCCAAGGTCAGTGGGAATGAGTCGAGGAGGTCCATCCCCCATTATGCGAAGGGCCATGCATTGTCCAAGGGGGTTAGCGGAACCACAAGTTGATGATGTGTTCGGGAATGATTCTAACATTGCTGGCATCATTGTACATACACTATGGCATCTCGATGTATGGTCAACCAGTAATAACTTTGTCGGAGGACTTTGAAGGCTATGGTCCGATGGCCAATGTGCTCCCCGCATATCCCCTCATGGACCTTAGCTAAAACCATTTGGGCCTACACGGGATCCAGGCAACACAGGAGCAGCTGGGTGAATGACCTTCGATAGAGTCGTCTGTTCACCTCACAATACCACGCCTGTATGCGTCGGAGCCGTCGAGAGGCTGCTTTGTCGATTGGCAATGTATCATCCCTTTTGTAGCAGAGGATCTCTTCCACCCAAGTCGGGGTTGTACCGGTCGTGGCCACCTCTCCAATCGCGATGGTCCGGCAAGGAAGCTGCTCGACTTCCAGGGGCAGTTCGGTGCTTGCACTCGAAGTGAGTTTTGCCAAGGCATATGCTTGCGCGTTATGCGCCCATGGCACCCTTGTTATAGCGAAGTGTTGGAAGCAGCTAGTGAGTTTCTTTGCCTCAGACAAGTATTTTGACATGGTAGCATCCCGAGTCTCATAATCTCTGTTGATATGACTGACTACCAATTGAGAATTTGTGAAAACCTTGATGTTTTAACATGGAGTTCGAGGACCAACTCAAGTCCAGATAGGAGTGCTTCGTACTCGGCCTCAGTGTTGGTGGCTTTGAATTCAAAGCAAAGCACATGTTTGAATGATTGGCCATTGAGACCTTCTAGAACAAGGTTGGCCCCACCCCTTTTGGTGTTTGTTGAACCATCCACATGTAGGCCCCATCATTGCTCGGTAAGTCTATAGGTGTCACCTTTGAGAGAGTTAATTCTAAGACGAAGTCGGCGACAACCTGAGCTTTGATGGCCATCCTTGGGACATATTGTATGTCAAATTCTCCTAACTTGACCGACCATTTGAGCATTCATCCATATATGTCAAACTTGGACAAGATTTATCGTAGTAGTTAGTCGGTCACTACTCTTATCAAATAGGCTTGGAAATAGGGACGTAGCTTCCGACCCATCTGGATGAGCGCCAAAGCTAGCTTCTCCACTGGTTGGTATCGCATCTTAGCACCGCCGAGGATGTGGTTCACATAGTAGACCAGTTGTTGCACTCCAGAATCTTCCCGAGTCAATACAGAACTGACTGTGTGCTCAGAGGCCGCGAGGTGGAGACTGAGCGGCTCACCCGAGGAGACCGCAATGTCAGGGTAGCTGGGCCAGGTGCTCCTTAAGTTGCTCAAAGGCCTCTTTACATTCAGAGGTCCATCTAAAGTCCTTTGGATTCTTCAGGATCCGAAAGAAGGGGAGACATTTGTCCCTGGAATGGGAGAGGAACCAAGCCAAGGCAACGAGCCTCCCGGTCAAGCACTATGTCTCCTTCACCGAGCAGGGAGGTTGCATGTTGATGATGACTTGAACCTTCTTTAGGTTTGCATCTATTCCCCTCCTATGGATGATAAAGCTGAGGAATTTCCTTGAGCTGATTCCGAAGGCACATTTGGCAGGGTTGAGACACATGCCGAACTTTCGCAACATCCTGAATGTTTCGACGAGATCTACTAGATGTGTTCGGGCAAACTTGCTTATTATGATTATGTCATCAACGTACACCTCCATGTTCCTCTCGATTTGGTGGGTGAACATCTTGTTCATCATTCTCTGGTAGGTTGCCTTGGCATTCTTTAGCCTGAATGGCATGACCTTATAAAAGTAGACACCTCGGTTTGTGATGAAAGCAGTGTGTTCCTGATCCTCTGGTGCCATCTTGATTTGGTTGTACCTTGAGAATGCATCCAGGAATGAGAGGAGCTCGTGCCCTGAAGTCATGTCGACCAACTGGTCGATCATTGGGATTGGATAGCAGTCCTTTGGGCATGCTTGATTAAGATCGGTGTAGTCAACACACATTCTCTAACTTTCATTAGGATTTTTAATGAAAATTACATTCGACAGCTATCGCGAGTATTTTACTTCGTTGATGAATCCTACTACCAAAAGTTGCTCTACCTTATCATCCACTACCCTTTGTCAGTCGAGCTCTAGCTTCCACGGTCGTTGCTTTACCGGTCACGCTTGGGGACTGATATTTAAGTGGTGTTGCACGACCACCCGGTCAATCTCGGGCATGTCCGCCGGTGACCAAGCAAAGACATCGGCATTTTCAATTAGTAGGTTGATGAGTTGCTCTTGCTCCTCCGAGAGCTCTGACCCAACCTTGATGACTCTGTCTGGTCGATCGTAGTGTAGCAGGACTTCTTAAGTGTACTCGGTCGGTTCTGGACGTTATAACAGCTTGGTGACATCCTGAGGGTCGACGATGGAGCGTTCGTGCTTTGGCTTCTTGGGCAATGCAACAATTGCTTGGTAACATTGTTGGGATTCTCAAGGGTCGCTCCTTGCTTCCCTGATCCTAGCTCGGGTTGGGAATTTCATCGCCCGGTGGTATGTGGAGATGATAGCCCTGAGCTTGTTGAGGGTTGGTCGACCCAGAATGGCGTTGTATGCCAAGGGGAGCTCCACCACCATGAAGGTCATCATGACTATCTTGGTCTTCGGCTCTTCCCCCAAGGTGACTGGTAGGATGGTGGTGCCGAGGGATAAAATGGAATCACCTGTAAACCTGGTAAGCATCGATAGCATCGTCGTAAGATCTTCCTTAGTCAGGCCAAGCTTCTGAAAGGCATCGAAGTAAAGGACGTCAGCGGAGCTTCCGATGTCCATCATGATCCTTTTAACCTGAGCATTGGCGATTCTGGCCGAGATCAACAACACATCATCATTCTCGAGGTACTCAGTTTCCCCCACCGGGATGGTGATTTCCGGCACTTGTGGTTGCCTTAGATGCTTTTCCATAACTGCTCAGGTGTAAGCCTTTCGTCCTACCATGCTATCCCCACCCGATGTCAGGCCTTCACTAATCACATCAATCTGCTTCTTAACCGGACTCGAGGGGTGTGGCAATAATTCCCTTGGCCTTCTAACATTGTGACCCAGGTGTCCCCGACGGATGAGCTCCTCGATATGGTTCTTCAAGTCACGACACTCCTTAGTGTCATGTTCGTAGTCGTGATGAAACCAACGGTACTTTGAGCGATCTCTAAGCTCGTGTGGGGCCTTCATTGGGTTAGGTGCCTTCAAGAGTCCCTTCTTCCTGATTTATAGGAATATCTTTGTCTTGAAGGAATTTAAAGGCGAGAGAGGGGGCCTTGGGAGCGGAGTGTCGGGCCTATCGATCTTTCTCCTTAGCGGGACCAAGGCTTGCCCTTGGGGCGGTTCCACTCGTGGCCTTTTATGCTCCTCGCGCTTTTCTGCCATCAGTGCCTTGGCAGCTATGTATTGGTTTGTATATTGAAGCATCTTAGGGATAGTCATCGACGGTCGCTCGACCAACGAACAGAAGAATCTGGAAGGCTGAAGTCCAATCAAGAATGCCTACATTATCAAAGAGGGATGAGCATCGAGAAGCCCTCGGATTTTAGTAGCAAAATTAGTCACAAAATGAGAAAGTGGCTCGTCATCCTTATGGTTGAGACCGAAGAGTAGGGCCACAGACGGCTTTGGTCATACGTTGGCCAAGAAGTTGAGCTTGAACTCTTTGGCCAACTGGTCGAAGGAGGCGATCGAGGCCGGTCTAAGTCGACTGTACCACATCTGAGCCGAGCCTCGAAGCGAGGTGGGGAACGCCCTACACCTGAAGGCATCCAAGGTGCCATATAGGGCCATCTGGGCCCGAAAGGCGATGGGTGACATGCTCCGTCGGGTCAAAGCCGTTGTCATAGGCTTCGAGCACAGGGAGGCGAAAGCTAGGAGGGATAGGCTTGTCCTGAATCTTCGGTGTGAAGGGCGATCCTCCTGAAGAGGCCTCACCGAGCTCTTCTTTAGACTTATGAAACTCTTATTGAACGTCATCTAGGCACTGATTGACCAAGTATAACTAAGCCCGAAGAGAGTCAGTTGAGTCAGACGATAGCGTGTCGGGCTCAAGGCTCCTAGAGCAGGGGCATCGAGGGTTCGGCGTGCTGTGCACAGGCGTCGGCCTCAAATTCGACCATTCCTCGTGCGACGAGGCAATGTTCATTGTCAGGGACCGTTGAGGGGCCAAGGGTGGTGTAGGAGAGGGTGGAGGTTGCGTGGGAGCAAGGGGCAATGACTCCCATTGCGGCATTTGTGAGAGCGTCGGGAGTTGGGTAAGGTGAGGAACGAGGGGAATGATGGTTTGCATCATCCCCAACAAAACTTGGACTTGGTGTGTCGGGCTAAGGAACGCCTCGGCAAAGATGGAAGGTTGAGCGGTAGTGATCCTAGGAAGCGACAACCTAGAATCAGTGAACAGCCGCCAATAGTGGCCCGAGATTGCCGTGGAGTCGTTCGCCTCGTGCCCCGGGGGAGGGGGAGTTGTTCTTCGAACCCAAGAATTGAGTGGGTCAGGAGGTGCTCGTTGCCCAAGTGCTTGCCCAGGTTACTTGGTTGGGGCTGGTCTTGCGACATCGGGGCCCTCATTCTAGCGCCAAAATGTTGGTGAACCTTTACGCCGTGGCCGAGATATCAGCATGGCTCGATCTAGTCCCGGATGTACAAGGTTGCCCACACGGATGCTCGGGCGATGTGGGCAAGTGTCGGGTTGAGTCGGGTTCGAACTTTGTCCCTTCTTGGCCAGTGGCTTCCTTCTTTGCCGTTGGGCTCCTGCACATAGGTCAAGGTCGGGAGGGGGATTTCCCTACTCGACCCCTCTTATATTTAAGTTAGCTTTCCATTGAATGAGTGAGAGTATGATGCCTGAGTGGACCAACCACCTTGTGTTGGCCAGGCGATGGGATTTTATACCTGCCTATGGGGGTTGGCTGTCCTTGCCTCTTAATGGCCATCGCCCTCTTAAGCGGCAAACTCATACCCTTTATGCTGACACCAGTTATCCTACGTGGCATTGCACCAGAGCAGAGCTGTCCCTGCCTTTGCGGGGCAGAGGCATACTCGAGTGGTGCCATTCCATTCTTTGTGGGGACGACATCATACCCGAGCGGTGCCATTGTCACACCCGAGCGGCACCATTCTACTCTTTGCAGGATGGCATCATACCCGAGTGGTGTCGTACCAACTTTTGCGGGGCGGTATCGTACCCGAGCGGTGTCGTCGTCACACCCGAGCGGTACCATTCCACTCTTTGCAAGATGGCATCATACTCGAGCGGTGCCGTCCCAACATTTGTGGGGCGGTATCATACCCGAGCGATGTCGCCGTCATATCCGAGCAGTGTCATTCCACTCTTTGCAGGACGGTATTGAATCGATGTGGTCTGCCACATCGATTTCAAAACTTTTCATTGATGCTGATGTGGTTGTGGTCGATTACCTTGGGGGCGTGCTACCAAACTGCGCCCAATCAATTAGAATTCTATAAATATTGAAATATCAATGCATCATATCCTAAGGTAATCATTATGATGGGCAATATGTATTGAGATTTTAATATTATAATTTTAAACATTTCAAATTCTGAACATTAACTATCAGAGGTCGGTGAAGAAGAGAAAATAGTTGCTATACATGCCGATGGTTGCAAATCATACCCTAAACAGTGCTTTGGCTCTTTTCTAAATCTGAGTCTAGAAAAGGTAAGCCAAGTTTCTCGGTATCATCCAGACGAACACAGAAACTTTCGACTTACCATTTAACGTTGTGTCGTCAATACAAGTACTTCATTCCAGATGATGATTGCTATGAACACATGATGAATGGGAAGAATTAGAGTTGTGGAGGGTCCCTGCTAAAAGTCCTCCTCAGGGCGGTGCATACACCAATACATGCTTTTGATATCTTCTGTTAGATATATGTATATAATATAGGAAGTAAATTAATTAACAACTGCGTAGTAGTTGGCAGATAGCCTTTGTGTATGAATGATATGGTGTCAATAATACGCCGCCGTGTCTGCACCGACGAGTTTCGTAGTTGGCATTCTGGGCTCACAAGTGTCAAACTTTGACTTGTCGAGCTCTAAACCATTGCCAATGGCTACCCCTGTTAAGCTGTGTCTTGGACTAGAAATCTGGAAGCCGCCATGTGCATGCATGATTGATTGGTGCTACCTGGCCACAGGAAACCAAAAGTACTATCCAGCCCCATACCATATCAATCTTTCATTTTAGGTGGCCAATCATGGTCATCGACGTTAGAATTCCCAATGAGAAAAAAGAGAGCCGAGCAATCATATGTCGATTTCATGTCAAGTCAATGGAGAAAACAAACCCCACGACACTCTGCTGTGTCGGTGAGTATTGCAATACCGTAGACGAGCCTCCGCTGATCGATTGATTTGGAATGGGCTCCCCATGTAAGCAATTCCGCAGGAATTGAATCCTTCCTCGCCTTACTATAAGAACAGAAAAGAGGGCGGACGAGAAAGAGGGAACTGGCAAGGAGGAGAAGGGAAGAAGAAATGAAGCCTCACAGGTCTTTTCCCAGGCCTGAGCCTAGGAGGACAGGAAATGGCTTCATCATCGCATCCATGCTTCTCTCTGTGTGCATCCTCTCGCTCATCAAGGCCCGTTATTGCTCAGCTCCATATGGTCTGTCCTTCGCTTCACTTCTCCTTTTGGATGTCGTCTTCCTCGACTGCGACAGCTCTTCTGTTGTTCGGAGAACAACGCTGCTGTTCTTGTTGCAGGCAAGTCGCGGGAGTCTTCGGAACTGGAAATAACCATGGGAGCTATCAGGATGCTGGCTGCTAAGAGTGGCGATCTTGCTCTTAAAGGTAATTTTAGGAGCACTGTTTTGGGATGGAAGTCGTCGGACAAACTCGATAGCTTAAAAGTAGAATGAAGACTGCAAAAGGAAAAAAGGGAGGAGGATGAAGAAGAGATGGAATGAGAAGTTGAATCAAAATGCATAACGTATGTGGCATTGTGAAGAATCTGCTCTGTTTGCAGGGCGTGAAGATGGAGAAGACAACAGGCTAGTGTTGGAAGCAGTGAGCAGAGACAAAGCTGCTATGGAGGTCAAGAAGCCGGTATGCATCGAAACAAGCCGGAGATCTGATGTTTGCGAGGCGGAAGGCGACGTAAGGGTGAGAGCAAGCGCCCAGACCATCTTCGTAGACCCTTTCCTCACTAGTCAGGAATGGAAGATGAAACCTTACGCCCGGAAGCACGACCAGCCCGCTCTTGCTCACGTCAAGGAATGGACGATCAGGCCGTTCACGGAGCAGGAAGCACCGCCGAGTTGCACCGAGAACTACACCGTCCCCGCCGTGGTCTTCTCCGTCGGCGGCTACACCGGAAACCTCTTCCACGACTTCACCGACGTGATAGTCCCTCTGTTCATCACCTCCACACGGTTCCACGGCGAGGTACAGTTCGTCATTGCCGACGCGAAGCCCTGGTGGCTGAGCAAGTTCAGCTTGCTTCTCAAGCAGCTGTCCAAGTACGAGATCATCGACGCCGACAACGACCGAGATGCGGTGCGGTGCTTCCCCCGAGTGATCGCAGGACTCGACTTCCACAAGGAGCTCGGGGTCGACCCCGCCAAGGCTCCCAGCGGGTACTCCATGACGGACTTCAAGGAGATGCTGAGGAGAGCGTACGGACTAGAGAGGACGAGAGCGGAGCCGTCGGGTGACCGGTGGGACGTGAGGAGGAAGCCGCGGCTGCTGATCATATCTCGCAGGAGCTCAAGGGTGTTCTTGAACGAGAGGGGGATGTCGGACATGGCCATGAGCCTGGGCTTCGACGTGAGGATCGCCGACCCCGATGTGACCACCGACCTGGGGAAGTTCGCGAGGCTGGTGAACTCCGCCGACGTGATGATCGGAGTCTACGGCGCCGGGCTCACCAACATCGTCTTCCTCCCTGCGGGTGCCGTGTTCATCCAGGTGGTTCCCATGGGCAACCTGGAGTGGCTGGCGAGGGACACCTTCGAAAAGCCATCGCCGGACATGCAGATCAAGTACATGGACTACCGCATCCAGGCGGACGAGAGCACGCTCAGCGATCAGTACCAGAAGGACCACCCTGTGTTCACAGATCCTCAATCGATCCACAAGAAGGGTTGGAGCGAACTCAGCAGAGTATACTTGGAGAACCAAGATGTGAAGCCACATTTGGGCAGGCTCAGGATCACACTGCTGGAAGCTCTCAAGTTCCTTCCGCACGGCCGCAAGACGACGACTCAGTGACTGCTTTCTTCTTTTTTCTTTCAGGATTACACTCGATTATTTCTTGTAAGAAGAATGAATAGTTAGGTAGATAAATAGATAGCTGATATTGTCATGTTTAATAAATTGGAGCATAGTGATGTTTAAAGCTGAAAGAAATGATTTCAGTTTTGATAAATTGTCATGTTTAGGTTGTGGGAGGCATCTGTTTGCCATATACCTCTGTCTCATTGCAAGTATAATTAATTTTATTTTCTTGTTCATTCTCCTTTTCTTAAAAGGAGGTGAGGCTATACTTGATATCAACGACTGGTTAGATAAAATCTGAGTCCGGATGTCCAATTAAGGGAGCTTTTGGTGGTCTCTATCTACCATCCCCTTTTGGCTTTTCTCAATTCTATCGAAACAAAATATTTTTTCTTCTCTCTTGTGCTTATTAGATCAGGGGAGACAATCTCATGGTTTCTTCACCGAATTCAAATGTGCATTTAGCAGATCGAACCAAAAGACTAGAAATTGTAGATTGGAAGAAAATATTTGAGTACATAGGCTTCATCCCTTCCTTGGTCCTTCTTCCAAGAAATGAAGGCTGTTATGTCTGCTGCTGAACCCCCTAATGTCCTCCAGATTCTACCAAAGACTAATCAAAGAACAATTGATATTGGCGTGAAGTTTTCACTCTGTAGTTAGAACAGAGTTCGGACTAAAAGGCAACTATTGCAATACGATAATGAGACATAGCTGAAACGCCAGGACCAAGCTAAGTAGCCAATTATTGTTGCTCTACACGACAGCAATTCTGCACAGATCTAACACTCATGCATGAAACCCTGGAGTCCCACCCTGCGGTACTGTCAGCTCGAACGATACTCCCAAGATGGCATATATGTCCACGGAGATCAATAAGCAAAGTGGATGCAAGATTTCAGATGATTCGGCATTAATCATCTACGTCAAATAATTAAATTTTTTGGTATATCAGTGTTATAGATGATTTTGGATTAAGCAAGCTGGAGACCGTCCAACTCCAACTTGATTCTTTTATGAGTTGGGCTTTGGAAAATTCTCCGCACTGGTCATCCGATTTTGGCAAAACTAAATGAGAAGGTAATATTGATAACGTCCTTCTAACATTTAAGTTACATTCAAGTCTAGTGAATACGACTAGTTAGACAATTGAGTATTATTATATTATATCGAGTGTACATATGTAAATCTCTTTTTATAATAAATATTTGATATAGACGTTACAGAATTTAGTGGTAAAGATCGATCATAACCACTTTTAACGATCTTGGGCGATTGTACTTGCTTGTTAAACAGATCAATTGGGATTATTTTGATGGGTGTGAGGCCACTTGCTGGCTTTACCTGTTAGATAAGTGTCGATCAAGGGCTCTCACACGTGGCTAGGCGGTTGAGCTCTAACAAGTATCTTGAATATATATGTGTCAGCCGTATTGGACACATTGTTATATCAAACATGTCACTTTTACTATAACATATGCTCTCAACTTCCTAGATCAACGAGCATCACGAAGTCGAGTCTAGAAGTACTATTTTTTTATGACCCTTTGTTAATGCAAGTATGGAACGTTGGAGTACTTTACCCAAATTCTCCATAAACTCAGCACGAGTCAACATGCCCAACTCAACCTAAATGACTTGGTTAGCTCGACTTGATCTTCCTGACTCAGTTGTTCTAACCTAGTTCTCTCGATATATTCTTTATCAATTCAATATATCAAGAGTAGCGATGAGGCAGAAGGATGCGATTTGTCTTGATAGTGCGTTGGGACATAGTGGAAGGGCCCTCTATAAGGACAACATAGCTTCAACGATTACTGAAGCTCTGCATGAGGATCGAAGCTAGTGTTAAATTTAATGAGCAATAGCGTGATGGTTCAAGAAAAACAAGAGCAGTGGCCTGAGAAGCTTTGCTAAGTGGCGCACTATGAGTTGTATAACTAAGCGCGAAGGCACACAAAGGACTATGGAGCCAAGTGTGGTAGCACAATTAGGTCATGTGGTTGGGTGTAGCGGTGCACAAAGGACCACAAGGCAAGGTGCGATGGTGTAATAGAGTCATATAACTAGGCGCACAAAGGGCCATAGCCAAGCAAGGTGGCCTGATAGGGTCAAGCAATTGACGTAATAACACACAAAGGGCTGTAAGGTTGAGTGTGATGGTGTTGGTGTGTGTCACCAGCACTGCCATCATACGATGGCGCGAGGGTCCAACTGATACACGTGCTCGGCATACCATGTCACCAGTGAGTGGGAGAATCTGAGCATATCTGGATACAACTACATGCACCATACCGACTTGAAGCAAAGAGGGGTCATAGTCAAATGACCCGTTGACGCATGGCCATTACATAAATAATGATGAAATTCAATCATGATCATAATAATGATCTATCTAACCACTATGACCCTTGGATGGTGCCATGCATCCCATGCCTTGCTGATGGCATCCCATGTCCCACTTTACTTATTGCATTTGGGAGTTGAAAGGACAGTTGAGCAGGTAGAACATTATCTTTCTCTCCTATAAATGCCCATCAGTTACTTCAGGTATTTCTCATATGTGCTTGCAATCATAGTGTTTGCAAACAAACTCTATAGGCATCCTAACAATCCAACTTAAAGGTTTACAATATTTTCCTTAGCTTCCTCCTCCGACACCCTAGACTCAAACAGGATATCATCCTCATCACCACCCTAGGTGTCGGCAGGGGAAGCTTTAGTCTTGGAAAGAGTCGAGTCGACCACTTTGATGAAGACAAATCGATCTGGTAGTGTGGCATCACCACTTGGTGCAGAGTCCTTCGACTTAGACTCAACTATGGAGGTCTTCAACCTAGAGATTCTCTAGAAGGTCTATCACATTCTAATCAAGTTTAAGCTAGTACCTACTCGATTAGATAACTGACCTTATGTGTCATGTCATATGTTTTGTACTTAACATGGATGCATTAAAGGTGGGTCTTTATTTTCCCCTTCATCCATTTTTTATTGAGACTTTCAACTATTGAAAGTTCTTACTACCTAGATGATGCTAAATTCTTGGTGTTTTCTTATGATGTTTGTCGGGGAGTGTATAAGGATACATATCTCCCTATCCTTGACCAATTTGTTTGTTAGCTATAGTCTATACCTTAGAGAGTCAATATATTTCCTCTCCACTCGACCCGGTTGTCGGGTTAAGGGTGCTCTGACCTCTTGTAAAAGTTGAAAGATAAGGTATTTTTTTTATTCTTTTAAGATATGATTGACTAATCAATTTGAATTAGTCTAATCGAAAGTTTTATAATATCACCTTGAGATTACACAGGACGAAAATAGGATAATTTAAAAGACTATCTATAACCCTATTCGAGTGAGCGAGCAATGGCTCGTTAATGTAGGCCTAAGCTTAGCTCCTCCAAGTAAAGAATTGAAATTGTTATTACTTAAGAACTTATGTAAATTGCTTGACACTTGATCTTTCTTGTGCATATATGATCTTTAAGGGAATATTCTTAAGTACAACCATTGAAGAGGTTGAGAAGAGTGCACAAAAAGTACTATCTCCCAACCTAGGTCAACTTGGGTCTATAAAAAGAAAAGGCCAATAGGGAGCATTGTCAACTAGCTACCAAAGGAAGGAAGGGGGTCATCTAGACCCCATGTCAGGTAGAAGCACCCTTACCGATAGGTCCCCCAAGGGGATCCAATTTCCCTTGTTTGAGGGAGAGGCCAAAAGATTAATGAAGTGAGTCCCATGGCTCCAAGGTGCCACAATAGTAATAGTCACAACCACTTATTCCCCAACACTTCGAGGGTGGGACTATCAGCTACCCCGCGTAATTGGCTACCTTTGTTAATGGTGGAGATTCTGCCTATTTGGTGAAGATCCTATTATTATAAATCAATGATGAGATGGTCGAGAAGCAATTGAGAGATTAGCTTCTCAAGTTGGAACCTCGCCGGTTCCAACCAGCCATGAGAGGTTCTAAATGAGGCCACTACTTACAATCGATACTTAATGAACCCTTCTTTGCCCAAGGACTTATACTTAAGATCCACCTAGGATATCTTGTTTGACGCCCATAAACATTTGGTCATTGTGAGCCTCTATTATCTTTCTCTTAACCCCCCAACACCTCCTCCCTTTCTCTTTCTTTCTTTTTTTTTTTTTAATTTTGTTGTATCTTTGAGTCTTCTAAGATATAGGGTTTTTATTTTCTTATAATAAATTATAGAATCAACATAACTACCATTTTGGACTAAGTCCGAGACTCCTTAACGATCGTCAGCCATCTTCTTCAAGAGGTTAAAGTTTTGAAGGAGTGAGTCAATGTGATTATTGAGAAGTCTTGGCAGAAGGAGAGAATAACTTGACTACAAGCCTAGGTTGATGAGTTAAAGGGAGCTACAACGATAGTAAATGAGGCTAATAAACTCTGTACTTGAGTCAACGAGTTAGAAGAAGTAGCGCTAACAGTGAAGGAGGTGGCAACGATGAACTTGAGGGAGTCACTAAAGAAATAAGTGGTGGTGATTTAGATCAATAAGGATAGGACTTATCGGAGAGACCTCAAAGCCAAAGGCAACGTCGAATTACTTTAGACTAGTGGTCGGCTCGCCTTCAATTGGGATAGGACTTATGAGCGAAAGAACTAATACTCTCAACTATTGGTCGGCTAATTATCATGTCCACCTATCACTCAACTAGACTTGAGGTTTTAGTGAAGATTCTTATATCCAATGGAGGAACTTATTAAGGTATCTTTTTCAAATCAAATATTTGATTTACTCCTTTAGGGCATAGCAACTTTTGGTGTCATGTCTATGGCTCTAATGGAAGTGATAGTATTTACTTATATTTCTCTATATGAGTGGGGCTCTTAGAGGTCGAGACACCCTTAGTAGTCTCTTCTCCTAGATCTACATGAACATCTTGATGTGAGAAGTATTGAACAATGTGAACTCCGCATTGAGAAGGGGGCGATCTCCTTTTAGTTTGTCATTCTTCAACGTTTTCAAGAAGCTTGGGCATATTATCTTTTCTTCTTTTATTGCTTTCTTGTTTTTACCTGTCTTTTTGCTGGTGATAACCGACTTAACAATAATATGACAATTAGTTTTTTGTAATAATTTTAGAAAAGTCATAAGAGGCTGAGTGATGATTTTATAGAAAAATCTTAAGAGTTGGAGACTACCAATAAATGCATTGATGAGGATGGAAGGTGTCGGGTTGAAGACTTACCATATGTCATCGTTAAACCTCATTATGTAACTTTTTAAAAATTCATTTTTTTTCCTAGCGTATAATTAAGAGAAAAGTGATAAGTTTCTTCAAGAGTCGATAAAACTAAGCTCAAACTCCTTAGTTAATTATTCGAATAATGAAATTGATTCCGAATGTAGCTTAGCAAACTATTCATAGGCCACTCCTTTTAAGATGAGTGGGAAAATCTAACATATAAGGTCATTTGAGAAGTAAATGTTGTTATGTGCTCTAATAGGTTAGTTTTCCCTTAGTAGATGTCGAGCATAGAGAATGTAAAGTTTTGTAGAATAGGTTCTTATATCTTTTGTGAAAATAGATTATAAAGAAGGATCCATTTTTTATCACTTTTCCTATTTTATTTCATTGTGAATGTTTACCAATTATTAGTCCATCCTATATAAGTGGTCTCTAACTTTAGTTGGAAGTTTGTTCAATTTGCTAATAGATTCATTCATGAATTATAATACTAATAATGAGACTTAATTTGGATCTACTACAGAGGTGCCTAGGTTTGAGCTGGGAATGACTTGGCTACTTGGCTAGGAATGGGTGCAAGTGGCAGATCAAGAATAGGACCATGAGGGACAAATATGGTTAAGTTTATTAAGCTACTTATATAATTTAAGGAAAATATAGAGTGACAGTTTAGACTATCCTTATAAGAGCCTACATTTATCGACGTAGAGTATGAAAAGTTTTTGTAGGTATGAAGAAAGTTACCATAAGAGGCAATTGGATGAAAATCGATTCTTAAAAATGTTAATGAAATAGGTTAGGATTATGAAGTGGGTTTTGTCTAGTTGACACTCATCAAACCTTGATTTAGGACTAACGAAATTGGGGGATCCGAACCGAGAACATTCGGAGCGATCGGAGTTGAGGTATGAAAGTTCGAGGGATTTAGGTCTTTAGGATTCGCCAAAATGATCCTTTAAGATTTCCTTGAGATATAATAGTTGATCCTCCATGCGAATCTATTAAAGATGACTTTGGATTGCCCAAACTGGAGGCCAACTCAAGTCCAACCTAGTTCTTTTTCTAGTTGATTTTTGGGAAATTCATTATATTGGTCATCGAGTTATTGCAAAACTAGGTTGAGCAGCAATCTTAACAATGCTCCTATGGTGCCCAAGTTAGTGCTCAAGTTTGACAAGTCAGATTAGTTGAATAAACTAAGTATTATTATGTTAAGTCAAGTGTACCTACACAACTCTCCTTTTATAGTGGATGCTTGATAAAAACATTATATAATCTGTTAGTAGGGGTCAGTCGTAATCACCCTTAATAATCCTAGGTGATTGTGCTTGTTTGTTAGGTTAGTTGGAACTATTCTTGATTAGTGTGAGGTGACTTGTTGGCTTTACCTACTAGACAAAGTATCAACCGAGGGCTCTCATATATGGTTAGGCGGTTGAGCTCTAATAAGATATCCTAAATTCATATATGTCACTCATATAAGATGTTGTTGTGTTCGATAGATCATCTTTATTATAACAATAAAAAAAACTAAATTTTATCATGAGTTAAATCATACTTAAGTCTAAAACTCCTTATATATTTTCTTTTGTCTCAAAAAGATAAAAAAATTATTAAAAATAAAATATGATTATAATGTATAAAAGTTATCCTCATCACACCATGTGCTATAAGTCAAATATAATCCCCAGAATGAAATAATCTAAAATTTAAAGATGTAAACAATTTATTTGAAAAGATATAAGGATTATGATAGTATAATATATTCCTTTTTTGTGTATTGACTTTAAGCAACCTTTATAATTTAGTTAAAATATTTGAAAGGAGTGTCAAGATAATCTCTTGATATATATAAAATTGAGTAAACAAATTGACTAGCTAGTTTGTTTATGGATAAAGAAAAAAAATTCAATATCTCATCGGCTCAACGAATAAAGTGAATATGTTCTATAATGATTCAAATATTCACATTAACTTATAAGTTAGATCAAAGATAGATTAAGTGACACTCTATAACTTCTTATATTCTCTCTCATAAATCATATGAAATTTTTGCTCTCAACTGCTTCAAATATACTAAAGAAAATTCTAAACTCAAAAATAAAAAAGTTTCTCTATACTTGTTCCTTTTAGGACCTTAAATTTTGAGAAAAAATAAATATTTATAAAACTAAGCTTTAATTTTAAGAATTTTTTATATGCTTTGAGACTAAAAATATAAAATTTCTTGTAAATAAAATATTTATAAAGTCAAATAATAAAAAATTTCACTATATGAAAATGATCAACTACAAGAAATAAACTTTCTGTTGGGTTAAAACATACTAAAGACCAAAACTCCTCATATACTCTCTCATATAAATCTTTTTTTATTTTTTATATATAGAACTAAAGTATTTTTTTTTCCTCTATATTTGTACCTATTAGAATCTTGATATAAATAAAACATGTATAAAACCGTATGCTTCAAGACTCCAAAAAAACAACAAAAACAAAAACATATCAATACGCGGATTCACCGGTGTTGGTCACAGATCAGAGGCCGACGCCATTAAAGAGCCCACCACCGTGGTCAGTATATGTCAAGATCAGAAGCAGAGCAATGATTAGGCTTACCAAACCGTGTTCTGCATGTGATCCTCTTCAACATTTCCTCATCATCTCATCCGTCAAAGTGCCGAAGGCTGGTCACGTTTCATGCGACTTTGCCAACATTCGGCTAAGATTAGGCATCACACCGGCGTTGGTCCTCTTTATCTCTTTCCCTCGTCTGCCGCAATCATGCTTTCAGGAAAAGAGGGATGAGAGGAATATGCAACTTGGTTTCCTATCTCATGGTCTTCTCTTATCTTTTTGTCTCTAGGAGACAAAATTTATATGATATAATCATTATAATATTGACATAGCAGAAATCCAAGTTTGACATGTCTCCTCCAGAGTCACTATTCGAGTGACATCTACCCGTGACGGGGCAATTCAGCTCAACTTATACATGTTGAGTTTACCGATTAATTGATGCCTTTTTCTCTTCGATTTCAACTAGAAAATAACACAACTTTCTCAAATGAGTGATTTTACTATGATAATTACATTATAAGTTTAGCATTTAGCAAATGGCGTTATACAATTCATGATGTGAAAGTAATAAATATATAATGTAGGAATCATGCGATCAGGTGTTGCTCACGCTAACATGCAATGCATGATTCGTCTTAAGATGACAGTTAA
Organism: Musa acuminata AAA Group; assembly: GCF_036884655.1. NCBI lineage: Eukaryota > Viridiplantae > Streptophyta > Magnoliopsida > Zingiberales > Musaceae > Musa > Musa acuminata. The sequence continues at coordinate 22,334,715 of NC_088348.1, read as the reverse complement.
AGACCTTTGCTTTCCTTCAATAGCAACGAGGACATGACCTACAAATAATTTCGGTGGCTAATTCTGCATTATTAGATAGATTAATGAACCGATGCAGATGAAATGAAGCTGCCTTCCCATAAAGTCTTGTATGCATTGATCACGAAACCAACGCTGAACCAATTTCCAACGTAGTTCCAAATCGACATGGTTAGGTCACGAGATTATTCTTCTGTGCGACGGTCACACGTCCCCCTCTTTTATTATCTGATCTTGTGACCAAGAAAGGTACAGAACCTTTTTCTTTAATCCTTCCACAGCTACAAATCGATCGATCGATCAGTCAACATTTTATAAGGTAAAGGATTCCACCGTAAGATATTCCATGTGTCACCTTCCCCCATCTAATTAACTATACACCCTTCGTCGAGCAGCATGAGATTGTCGGCTAGTCACCTCTCCCTTCCGAGACTACCACCGCTGCTACTACTGCATGCATCAGTAGCAGGTCTCCTCTCCTGCAGAAATGGGTTGATAGAGATAATTGGTCCCTCACCTCATCTCATCCTTGGCACAAAGTTCCACCATGCCCTTGTCAGCTTTTATTCCTATGGGACATGGGTTGGCCGATGCGTCTCCAAGTAGGAAAACTACTCGTTCACGCCTCTCTCTCTCTCAATGGTCAATCAATCATTCATACTGATCGAGCCTAGGGTACCATGATTCAGACGATGACGAAACCCCTAATAAAAAACAGTGGGAGAATTCGATACCTACGCCGACCACGCCACGTGAATCCGAGTACAGGAAATTATTAGGTTAATGTACTGCTGGTAGCTCGCACTCTCGTCTCGTATCGAGTTTTCACCCCCAACATGATTTCCATGCTTTCTATCAATCTGGCAACCCAAGTTGGACCATACCAAGATGTTTGCATGGCGCGAACGACTACCAAAGTCATAGCCATCAGAGAACGACTCCCTCCACCTAATCGACGACACCTACAGCTAGCTAAAACAACTGCAACTTGCGATCGATGATGGCTCATTGATCGATGAACTGTTGTGGTCTTTGAACGAGGGAGATGGACCGGTTTTGGAGGAGAAGAAGCAAGTTCCAACAAGGCACTGTAGACGCGTATAACTTCATTCACTTTCACGATGGGGCAGCAAATTAATGAATGCTCGGGCGACTTTGAATTTTCTTGTTATTTTGGTTGAAACGTAGCTTTTGACCAAATCATTCACCGTCAATCTATTCTCTCTCGACAGATTTTGTCTCACCTCTCACCTCTCTTTGTTAATTATTATTGTAAATCTTAATCACTCGACTCTTTTAATTCTTATCGATGTGCGATCAGAAATGGCCTACTGTTTTCCGTTGAAATTTGCTACTGAAATGATATATCAGATCATTAACGTATATTTCTAAAGAGGATGTTGTCGCATGATTAATCGATGAATCAAATTACGCAAAGTTAAAGGAGTCTTGAGCAATCTGTCCGATTTGGTCAAGCAGTAGAAGGAGGGCAGCATTGCGTGCACGGCTAGAAGTCGCGCAAGCTCAATCAGCGGCGCTGTCACGTTGTCCACCACTTTCTTCAAGCCACATCCCTCGAAGACAAAACACTCGACAACATAGTCGGGCTGGGAAGCACATCGCCGGCATCGGATACCTCTGCTGCTACCACCGTCTTCGAGAGTAATTTATGTCCTTTCGATTTTCAATGGGAATAACATCAAATTGGAGCTATCTCGCCAGAAATAGACCATTTCGTTCACATGGTGATGCTGAAGCCAACTAGATCTATGACGTGATTTCAGCGGTTCAACCATAGGCCCTGTGCGTACGTCCGACAAGAAAGCGGCCTCTCTGATACTCGAGTAGCATTAGAGGTTTTCATGTAGCAGTAGAGCAAGTTACATGAGCTCGGAGGAGACAAAGAGTTGTGTCGTGGAATAGAGATAAAAGAGTTTCATTTCTCCTGTAGTTTGGGGACGTCTGGTGAGAGAAGAGTGAGCCTATGAAGTAGGTCTTGTGTCTCTTCCGACTCGAATCTTGGTGTGATACGGGTGAGATGTAACTTACTAGTGATTTCATGTCGTAATGGAGTATTCTCTCGAGCCCTATTCATGAGCTAGAGCTAATATTAGGTTGGCTCTTCTTTATATCAATGATCATGATCTAATATAATGAGATAATTAATTTATAAATTTCATTGATTCAAAATATTTAAACTGAAATCAATTCTAATAATATACCTTCAGATCTTTATAAATTATATTAAGACTTAACCATCGATCACAATAGTGGAGTGGAGTGGAGTGGAGTGAACCAGCAAGATTTGCTAAACATTGTATTGATTCCAAGAAATAAAAATCGAAACCATGATCAGATCCATCAAGATTTACACAGTTATCTCATATTCTTCCTCTCATCAGGCTTTTATGATCTAATCAAGACAAGAACGCAGCTATTTATTCACTTCTTCTGGAGAAAACAATATTGGTTACAGCACAATATCAAGCCGTAATCGAATTGGATCAATGTACACACGGGCAAAAAACACTCAGTCCCTCTTCTCGCCCAGCAACTCGAGAGCCTTCACCAGGACGGACCTAAATCTGCTCACATCAAGCTTTACATTCTGCTGCTTAAGGAACACGTTCCCCAGCTTAAACCACCCCTGCTTGTGGATGGATTCGGGGTTCGCGAACACCGGGTGGTCTCTCGGATACAGTTCCGTCAGCGTGCTCTCCTCCACCGTGATGTTGTACTCCAAGTACCGCAGCCCCATCCCCATGGCGGGCTCTGCGTAGAAGTTGGTGGCGATCCAATCCAGTTTCCCCAACGGCACCACCTGGATGACGATGGCGTCGGTGGGGAGGAAGAGAAAGTTGGTCAGCCCGGCGCCGTGCACGCCCACCATCACGTCGCAGGAGTTCACGATGTGCGCGAACCTGGCCACGTCGTAGAAGTCCGGCTCCGACACCACCACCTCGAAGCCCACCTGCTCCGCCATGGGCACGATCTCGTCCAGGTTCATGAACTTCCTCGTCCCGCCCCTCGCTATGAACAGCAACCTCGGCTTGTTGCCCGGCTGCTGGTCGGGCGTCCACGGCCGGTCCCGCTCCAGCGAGTACGCGCTCCTAGTGAGCTTCACGAAGTCCATGATGGAGTAGTTGCCGCCGTTCGGGGGATGGATCATCAGGTCTCTTTCGGCTCTCAGGCCGACGATGACATGGTCGAAGCAGTGCACTCTGTCGTCGTTGTCGAAGTCGATGGCGTCATACGAGGAGAGCTTCGTCAGGTAGGGTCGATACTTGTTCATCCACCAACGCTGGTGATTGGTGATGATGAACTGGACTCGGCCTCGGAAGGGGATGGCGGTCTGGAAGAGGGGGATCAGCACGTCGGCGAAGTCGTGGAAGCAGTTTCCGCAGTGGCCGCCGGTGGAGAACAGGATGCCGGGGACTGTGTGGTTGATGCTGCATCGAGGGGCTTCTGGATCACCGTTCAGTGATTTCAGGCTCAGCGGACGGACTTTAGCCATGGCCGAGGAGTCGTACTTGCGAGGATAAGGTTTGATCTGCCATGACTCGTTCCTGTCTGTGCTGCTCGTATCAGGGGTAACGACAAGCACTACAGAGGATGAATTCTTCCCGATGACTCTGACGTCCCCTGCGAGATCGCAGGTGTCTAATCTGTAGCCGGAAACATCACACATTGGCTTCCTCCCAGCTGCACCATCTACAAGACGATGGCTTCCATTAGAATCTCAGAAATTAGCATGCGATGGAAATTGAGAATCCATATATGATGATCACGTCAAGCTCATATTAGTGATCATCTAATCACTAATACTTTGTAGAAGAACAGGGGACCTGATGCCCTGTTCCTCCTGCATGCCTTGTGGTGGGTGCATGCATTAACATAGTTCTGATTACCTACCTGATTTGTCATCAGTGCTGGGAGAACTTCCTTCTTCAGATAAAACATCAGACGCTGATGCTGCGGGGGACGAATCGTCAGGCATGTCGATGGCTTCACTTCTTTCGAGATTACTCTCTTCTGCTGCCTTCTCGTGTCCTTCATCAAGACAAAAACAAATACATGATCCGAAATCCACGTCGCAAATCAGAGTCAAATGCAACGCTTTAGTACTTGTTGCTCTGATTTCAAAGGAAGAAGGAGAAGGAGAAAAGCAGGAAGAACAGAAAGCTAGCAAGAACTGCGGTCCTACCTGACAATTGAATCTTTCTATTGCTTACTATCGAACTCGAAGGAGTTGCATCGCTCCACGACGGCGAGGACGACAACAACAACGAACGCGATGATGGCAGGCAACTTACTGCAACAATCCAACCAGAGTCATGAATCGGAACAAGGCAGAAGCATCAAGGACAAGAGGGGAACTCCGGTAGACGGAGAGCTGGTCCTTGCCTATGTCTTTCTTGGACATGAGAACATATGTCATCGACACCAGAAAGCATCCGACGATCAATCCGGATCCGAAGCTGCGAGGCTCCACCGGCGGCCGGAACTTCTTCGCCATCTTCATCCTGTAGGTGGGCGCTCAGCTTCCTACCATGGCATCTTCTTCCAGGAGGAAACCCAAAGCACGAGTAGTGGAAATCGAGGTGTATAAAGTGATCCATTTAACGTGAGGAAGACACCGGACGGCTGTCGGTTGTCCATCGTATTGTTTTTGGCCATTTTTCTATGTGTACGTCTGAATCAGCATCTTGCAAATGGCCAAAAGAACCTCAGGTTGTTTATTCTCCTCTCTCTCTCTCTCTCTCTCTCTATCATCTAAGCTCGGCATTTGATTCGATCATCCATGGCACGGATTAATGATTGATAAAATATTATTGGGATCGAAAAGCATTGAAGAATATAATTAAACAAAACTTTATGAGAGAAAAATGTTTGAAAGTATTTCTTTTCGGTGGATAAACAGAGGGTGATGTTTAAGAAAATTTGTGTTAGTTTGGATTAATTGGAAAACTTGTGATTTGATGTCATGAAGTAGTTTTTCTCTAGTAATAAGTATCAAATCACACAAATTTTACGTCAAAATTTCTAATTTATCTCTGGATTTAGTGCTTTGGTTCCAAAAGAACCCAAGAAGTACATCTTGTTTGTTCTGCTCTTCTCTCTCTCTCTCTCTAAACTCGGTGGCATGGTTGAATGATTTGTTTGGTAGGACGGAATAATATTGTGCTTGCGGAAGGGTGGGGGGGAAGCCCACAGATGGAGACTTTTCCATCGACGAATCCAACAAATGACCAAGTAAGAAATGGCTGCACAAGACGACGTGAAGCCGCCAGGAGGAGTTGGGGGTTGAGGTGACTCGCGGAACTTGACATGCCAATAGCCTTCCCCGATCTACAGTGCAAAAACAGAGTCCGACACACTACATTCCAACCGTGCTGTTGTAAATTGTCACAGGCAAAAAAGGAAAAGCACTCGTTTAGGACCGTTTGGAAAATGGGTTGGGGAAGTCACTCACGTACAAGTCATTCACTCCTTGCTTTGAGTGCACCGATTCAAGCGAGTAAACTAGTCGTCGTAGATGCGTTGTGTCGAGAGAAATAGGAGCTCGCTATTGCTAATAATAATTCAAGGACTTTTATTTACGTCTCGTAATGTCATTGTTAGCTATTAAATGGTCATATGACAGGTAGACAAATACCTCTTGTCCATGATTCGAGACACTCATCGATGCAGGAAACAAAAGTCAAAGTTCTCGAACAATGAAATGAAAAAGGGACGTCACCGGAGGGAGGGGGATGCAGAGCTGAATCCTCTCTCATTTCGCAGGAAATCTTTAATGCATAGAAATGAAAATTGACCATTCTGTCGAACATTATTGACTGAACTTAATGCGTATGGTTATCCAACTCTTTCAAATCTTAGCCCAATTTATGTCACCGAAGTCCTCTTCTTCCTTAAAAAACTATTTCTCTTCTCCTCCTTTTTCGTTCGTTCGTTCGTTCGTTCGTGTGGGGGTCCATTAACTTATTTTCTTTTTCACTTTGGTTTATCAAATTTCGACGAAACCTATTTTCTTTATTTACATATTTCTTTTAGAGATTGATGAATCTAAATCAAATTAATTAATAAACAAATTTGGATATCAATTCAGATCCTATCAAGTTAAAAACTGACTAACCCTTTCAAATCTTATCATATATAATGAATTTTTAGTCCTATTAATTTAATGAACACAAATCAAGATTCTGCGATTTCACAATCGACACTTTGAACCACATTATTTGGACAATGGAATGGAATCGATGAGTATACAAAAGAAGAAAAAGAACATATCTACCGGATAATATCGACTGTAAAATCTCTGGCTTACTCTCTCGTGTGCTCTGCTTTCTCTTTGAGAAGCTGCAGCGCCTTCTCCAGGACCGGTCGGAATCGGTTCACATTAAGCTTCACGTTCTGCTTCCGCAGGTACACCTCCCCCATCTTCTTCCACCCTTGCTTGTGAATCGAGTCCGGATCCTTGAACACCTTGTGGTCTCTGGGATACAGCTCGATCAGCGTGCTTTCCTCCTCGCTTATCTCGTACTGCAAGTACCGCAGCTTCATCCCCTTGGCAGGCTCCGCGTAGTAATTCGCCGCTATCCAATCCAGCTTCGCCAGCGGCACCACTTGGATCAGCACGGCGTTGGTGGGGAGGAACACCATGTTGGTCAGCCCCGCCCCGTGCACGCCCACCATCACGTCGCACGAGTTCACGGTGCCGGCGAACCTGCCCACGTCCATGAAGCTTGGCTCCGCCATCACCACCTCGAAACCGACCTGCTCCGCCAGCCGCACGATCTCGTCCAAGTTCACGAACCTCCTCGACCTGCCCCTCGCGATGAACAACAGCCGCGGCTGCCTTCCGGGCGGCCCGCCCGCCGTCCACGGCCGATCCCGCTCCAGCGAGTACGCGCTTCTCAGGAACTTCACGAAGTTCAGCATGGACAAACCTTGCGCCGATCTGGAGGCGTCGACCATCAAGTCCCTGTCAGCGCGCAGACCGACGATGACGTGTTTGAAGCAGTGTACTCTGTCGTCGTGATCGTAGTTGATGAGCTCGTGCGAGGAGAGCTTCTGAAGGATGTGGTGGTACTTGTAGAACCACCAGGACTGGTTGTTGGCGACGAGGAACTGCACGTTGCCGTCGAATCCGCGAGAGGTGATGAAGAGGGGAAGCAGCACGTCCGCGACGTCGTGGAAGATGTTGCCGCAGTAGCCGGCGCTGGCGAAGAGGACGCCGGGGACGGTGTGATGGAGGCTGCATACAGGAGCTTCTTCGTGCTCCTGCAGCGACTTCACCTTCACTTTGCGGACGTTGCGGGTGACCGTGCGATCCCCCTTGCGAGCGTAAGGCGTGACCTCCCACGATTCACTCGTTCCGCTACTGCCGTTGGGCGGAACGAGCATGACGGTGGCTGAACCCTTCCCGACTATCCTGATGTCGCCTTCCATGTCGCACACGTCGGTTCTGTACTCGGAGAGATCGCACAGGGGCTTGCTCCGCCTCCGAGCTACCACATCTTCAAAAGACTAACATCAATGACTTGTGTTCGCCATAACACATCCAACTTAAAATCTTACCGACCAAATCAGCCCAACAAGTCATGGTTCACACCTGCTCTCTCGGTGGTGCTGGGAAGATGTTGTTGTTTCACAGACGGAGCAGCAGCCGATTGGCCATTCTGTGGCGGATTGCCATCTTCGTCGTCTGGACAACAATGGAGTGAACAAGATGCATGTCAGATCCTGGTTACCAACTCAAGAAGGGAGACTGCCTCGGTCTTACGTACCTAGCTGACGAAACCACGTCATGTTTGCAACCGCAGGTGGATCCGTGGGAGCTGCAATGATAGGTGACGACGGCGGCGACGAATTCACTGCAAAGCAAATTGAGTGTTCGTCAGAGGCAGAGAGAGCTACGCGGACGACACGGTTCAACCGCGGAAGGTCAATTAGAACAGGAACTCACGGATGGAGAGGAGGTCGATGTCAGTCCTAAACACCGTAACGTAGGTCATCGACAACAGAAGGCATCCCACGATGAGGCCGACGCCCAAACCCCGCGACTGCTGCTGTCTAAGTCTCTTCACCAGCTTTGGGTTGTATCCCATCCTCGCCCTGTCGCAGGTATAGTCTCTACAATGACTTGGGAGGCTGTACCGCGGATGGCACCTCCTCCTTCATCGAGAAGCTGAGGAAGAAGAAGCCGCAATATAACGCTGTCGAATGGCCGGAAGAAGCTCATATACCATGTGCCGAACTTTTGTCGGTTTTCTATCAAGTTATTCATTATACATGAATTAATGCATGATTTCCATGGCACTTGTTTCAACATACGATGCTGTTTTCAATGGTTCATCACATGGTCGATGGGGTGATGAGAAAGCATATGGAAAACGCACATGACTTGGGAATGGGATGCAGCTGAAGGATGTGCTGTGCTGGACCAAACAGAGCAGTCTTCATCTGTTGATGGATGGATGGATTCCTTTGTTTTTGTGTGGGCAACCACAAGCGTCGGCTGACCCCTCACCGACCGGCTAATGGCGAAGGGAATGGAAACGTAGCCGACGGTATGGCTGAATACAGCAGGTAGAACGAACCCCGTGTACGTTAATTAAAATTGCAGTATGAGTTTGTCTGCTCATTTGTGTAGTTGATGCGTGCATGATTGTGTTCATTCAAGATAATGTGTGTTAGGATCTTATCTTTTTTAGGAAATAAAAGTCCTTTTTTCTAGTGAATTCAAAGTTTTTTTCTTTTTCCCCTTGATATATTAGTGATAGGGTTGATAATTATTTTTATAAAATCTTAATTATATTTAAATTAATTGAGAGAATCTTAATTAAATTAATCTTTTTTCTTATAATTATATGTATTGAGAGTCAAGATTATAATAAGAGTGAGACAAAGGCAGCTAGCTGCTAAAACAAGAGTTCCTTTTAGTAGATAGAGGCAACATAACATCCTGAGTGAAGATTATAGTGGGAGTTTTTTTTTAATAGATCTAAAGAGGTTCGAAAGAAGTGTTCTTTGAGTTTACGAGAGAAGATGTATAATGAGAGTAATACTTGTGTAGGGATAATTTTCGAACCTTGTAATTGATCTTATATATTGAAAATTTTAGTTTTTTTCATAAACATAGACGGTAGTTCTCAACCACGTAAATCTCATATAGGCTTTTTATTATGTAAATTATTTATTGACCTTTTTTAGATTTTTTTTAATTTTAATTTTTTCATCTCCCTCCCCAATCATTAGTATTAGAGCTCAAAAGATCTAGTAATTATAGATTCAACAAAGATATCGTCGATCATTTTCGTTGACTTTACTATTAAAAAATTTGATAAAAGAAATAGTTTTATCTTACGATAGAGGAGGACGAAGGATCGTCTTATTCAACAATACCTAATCAAAATATGAAAGGGATAAACAAACTAACTAAAAAATATGAGTGACGAAAATTTAGAAGAACTTAAAGACAAAGTGTGCAAATACTATTTATTTTTGTATCATTGATAATGTTATCAATAATGATATTAATGATGAGCTCATCATAGTTATTTGGGATAAATTAGAAAGTTTTTATCTAACTAAAAGTTTGATTAATAAGTTATATCTAAGATGAAAGTTATATAGGTTGAGGATAGAGGAAGATGAAGACTTGGTAGAGCATTTGAACATATTTAATGAGATATTAGATTAACATAAAATACTTAGATTGTCATGCTTCCTAAGTATTTTTAAAATTATCATTTATATTCAAATTAATTAAATCGAAACTCCCTGGTGAATTATAATTTGTTCCTATAAATATATATGGAGTTACCAAATTATCATTTATTTGTTGATTTTTTTTCTCTTTTGGTTTTTATTTTTTATTTTCCTCTTTCCAACAAAAGAGTGTTAGGATCTTTCTAACACATTTGATCAATTGTCTTAGGAAATAATAGTCCTTATATTAGACCGCACTTACTTTTCCTTGTTAGTTTGAAGTTTTTCTTTGTCTTCCGGACAACACCATATCCGCTTGAAAACGTCGTCCGTCAATTAAAGTGCATAGATAGAGCATGGGAGGACGATCGACTTTAGAGAGCTTGAAAACGATGAAGTATTGGAAGGAAGAGTTCAATGAGAAAGAAATTTTATTCTATTTGGATTAAGTTTTTAAATAATTAATTTAATAGATATTTTATAATTCGCTTTAACAAATCAGATTTTGATGGTCGATAAAATGGGAGAAAATAGAAGAAGTTTGGCCCCCAACTTTAAAGATATAGCTCATGAATTGGGCCTTTATTTAACCCTTGGAACAAAGAGTTAAAAGGGCCTCTCATCCATGACATTGTGTGTCTCTTTGTTCTACTGCCATCACATCCTAGTTTTCCTCTACGCTCGCTCATCCTATCATATTTCAAGCTTTGTCATCCGTGCACTAACACCTTAGTCCGACGTAGGAGATAGGAGGAGACCAATTGAGTTGGTTTATAGGATCACATTATATTATTATTATTATTATTATTATTAATTTGATCTGACGTATTTTCAATCATATGATTCTAAACATGCGTTTTAAATGTATCAAATTAATGTTAAATTATCAAATCATAACATTGATAGTCAAGTATATCAAGTTAGTGGATCTGTAAGCCACCATAATTCTCATACGTCTCTCCTTTAGGAGAATTGCAAGCCCTAAAACAAAACCTATATAAATCACAAAAACTTGAATCTATGCATTAAAACATGACTCGATCAGCTCTCTCATAATGGGTCCATAAACAACATCCACTAGAAAATAATGATAATAATAATATTAATCATAAGTTATGGACAAAATTTATAACTAAACTTTAAAAAATTATCACTAAAAAAATTAGTGACGGAATGAGTTGTCACTAACTCGCATTGTTCAGAGCTTTAGTGACAAGAAAAGGCACACTTGTCACTAAATATTGACTTTTAGTGACAATTTATTTTTATGACCAATACATTCGAGTTTTATCACTAAAAATAAATAAATTAACAAAAAAAATACTTCTATGACAACATTTGATGATGAACAGCTTGATCACTAAAAGTCTTAATTAAAAGGTTTAGCGACAACATAAATAAAACTATCACTAATGTCTGATTAATTAATTTTTAATAAATTTAAAATATATCAATTTTTTTGATTAAGTAAGATTATATATATATATATATATATATAAGATTGATATTTCAAACTTCATATTACAATATTCATATTTTCAAAAAATTGATCCTAGAGTTGATATGATCACAAAATCTACATCATCTCAAAAAAAAAATGGAAAACTATATTATCAATTGCATGCTGCATAAAGATAGAAAATTTAAGGTACTATTACACGAAAAAATTTAAGGTTAGAAACTAAAATTGAATAACAATATATCAAATTTATAATACATATTTTTTTAATATTATTTAAAAACTTTTATCTAATCTACATATGTCAATTCATCATATCCGAAAGATACAGTAATATAAGAAAAACTAGACTCGTCTTCTTCTCTTTTCCTATCCTTTATATGACCGTTATAAGTGATGAATCAAAGATAATATTTATATCATATATTATTGAGTCATTAGAAGGTCTTATCTATTTATAAGTGAGAGTAAAGGGTCTAGAATAAATAAATAGAAGAGTCCTTACTATCAAGATCAATTTTTAAGAAATCATATCATAATTAAATTTATTTTATTTATTAATCGATAATTATAATCAAAATCTAATCATGCCTATAATATATTAAAATATAGCCTCATAATTTAACAAAGATATCTTTATGAATCTCTTTGTATTGTTTTTACATCCTTTATAAAGTTACAATGCACATTTACAATAAAAAAAAAAGTGATTGGGTTATCCTTCTTATACATGTGCACAAAGTGGAAGAATTTTCAAATCTTATCCTTCTTATCTCGTTCAATGTTATCCCAAAAATGAACATCATGATTAGGATCAAGCTATAGTTGTGTATTAAAGCATGTTAAGATTCCAATAGGTAGGCCAGATAACATAGTTTATATGCATATCTAGTTTTATCTACTTCAACTCACGTTAAGGTCAGATGGAAATCAAATAGGATGAACTTCCCAATTGGTCAACTCCTGCACCAAGAGTTTGACAGCTAAACTGGTTCAAGAATATTGACCAGACTGTTCCATTTGGGCCTCAAGTAATGTGTCTTTTGGATGACTATATGCATAGTAAGTTTGCATAAAACTTCTTGGTTTGGCTTTACCAATGGAAAGCTGCTTCTTGCTCTGACACATACATTTGAAAGGGAAGACCCATGGCACTTGCTATCAGTATCAAATCATTTACTCAAAAGTTTGTTTCATGTCAAAACATACAATTTACTTCTCTAAAGATGAGTTTGGTGTTTAACGCTACATCAGATGTCTATGCTCTATGCCACCACATCAGTCATAAGAGACATGCTCACTGTTAGAAAAGGAGCTGCACACAGCCAATAGAGAGAAGTCACTGTTGATCATTTCTAACGTCCCCAGACTCTTTCATGCAGCTGAGCTTTAATTGTGAGCTTCGTGATGATGCCATGACATAGAGAAGAAATGCTGTCACCTCACTTGTAAATTTAATGCCTGAAATAAAGAAAAGGATTTAGTAGACTTGACATTTGGTGCAGAAGACTTTAGATGCAGACCACTGAGGTTCTTAGCTGTTTAGTCATAAAGGAAATTGACAAGTAGTCATGGAACAAATGCTCAGAGACTATGCACTTCATGTTCTACTCCGTCTTTTATTTGTCGGGTCGGGTTTTTGTTGGACAACCTCGGAGATGAATCAAACTTGCACCAACATTATGATTAACAAGGCATGCAGATGCAGGAGTCACATCACATGCCTGCTTTATGTAGAACTTAATTTTTGTTATAATGTAATTATCATATTTAGTTATCTTTAATATCTTAATTTTTATTTTTAAAAAAATTAATAAAATATTTAATTTTATTTCTCCTCGTATCGTTGATTGTACTGACGAGATACAATACATAATGTCATATAAAAAATGACATTAAGAAAGGGATAAAAAGATAATTTCGATCCTTATTATTAATTTCACATAAAAATAACTTTTGTGATCGTTTCACTATCCTCTTGATGGTCTACCCAATAACGATATCAATGACGATCCATATCTCTTGCGTCATCTCATTTCTTCTATTTTGATATTCTCTCGGATGGTTTATCCAACCGTGGTGTCATTGACAATCCTCATCTCCTACATCGTCTCATTTCTCTTGTTTTGTCATCTTACCTAATCCTTTCAGTTTTGTGCAAGATCGAATGTTCTCTATTGACCGTGAGAATTGAAATTATATTTTTAATCCTTTTTAACGTTATTTTTATATGTGATAGTACTTGTGGTATCTTCTATCAATAGAGTCAATGATATAAGAAAAAATGAGATTAAATCTTTTATTTTTATAAGTATAAAAATATTAATATAATTTTTTAAAATATATGAGAGTAATCTATAATTTTCAACGGTCAAACCACTCGTGATTTTAATGTATTCTATCTCCTCTTGACAAGTTTTTTTTTGTTTTTTTGTCATCGATAAGTATTTCTGTATCATATCAACATCACATCTCTGGAGCAAAAAATAATTTCCAAGCTGTGCAGTCATAGTCGGGTAATACAAAGAGAAATTTTTTATAATAATCTTTACTAACTTGGAACACAAATCGTCAGCAATGTTGCCATATAGAGGTAGGTAGCATCTGTGTGTCCGTTCGCCTCTTCGCATAACCTACTTTATAGAAAAAAAGGTGACGCGTCATAATCATGGTACTACAGAATGTGATTGCCGTTCATCGCCATAATCCCAAGTAAAGGCAAGATGTTGAGTTGAGTGTAATAATGTTGTTCCAGATGATTTATTGTACATAGGTATCCTTACGTAAGGCAGAGTTTGGGGTTGCTACTAGATTTGTTGACAGTTAAGTTACCCTTACTGTTACTCCATAGATTTGCAACCTATATGGATATATGCCTTCTCATTTAATTCTTTCCAACTAAATCTTTCATTTCATTTTCATAAGAATCTACGCAACAAGTGACGTGACGGAACAAACAAGCAACTAAGGCCAGTGCTGAACAAGAAGAAGGCTATAAACTAGCAAGGCTCATTACAAAAGAATATTATGTATTCATATTTATATTAAGAAATACACATATATTAAACCTTTACTTATGCTTAGATAAAAAAATATAAAGACATGCTAGCCCCTACTCAGATTTTGTGGTCCTTTTATAATTGAATAAGATGTATAATATAATTAATTGGGTTCCGTTGAAATATTTTTACTAATAGAATAGAAGTTCACTTACGGAATGATTCCTTAGGAGATAACATTGATGGGAGGAAATCTTCTAAGATCTTATCGTAGATCCTCTGTTCTCACCTATAAAAAAGCAGGACCTCTAGAGACTGTGTGCTCGAGTAGGCCACGCTAATGCGACGGTAGTGCCGTGGCGGCAACGGCCGCGCGCAGGCTAGAACAACTGCGCACAGGCGGTGGTCGCGCGCATAGGCAACCGCGTCGTAGGCAGTAGTGGTAGCGTCGCACGCACAGGCGACGACGACGAAGGCAGGTTAGGGTTTTTTGGCATAATTATGGTTTTGCCCTCAAGGCTAGGGTTTTATAAAATTACAATTTTAACCTTTGCAAATTTCGTAATTTCAATTTATGTTATGTCAACATATTTATGGTTTTACCCTCGGATCTAATTTCTATCAAATTATAGTTTTTCCATTCATAAATAGCATATTTCTGATTTATTTCATTTCAAATATTTACGATTTTATCAAAATTAAGAAATTTAGTTTATATTCTCAATTATAAAATTGATAAATGTGATTTATTATAATTATGATTAATTTTAATCATGATTATATTATTGATTATTTGATTGGATTTAATTTTTATTAAAAAAAACTATAAGTTATGGTTTACTTTATAATTTTCTCATATGAATTATTGATTTTACATGTGGTAAATAAAATCAAAATCTAATTATTATTCTTGAAATTTTATTTACTTATTTACATGTATATATTTGAAATTATGAAATAATGTTTACCTTTCACATGAAGACATGATTTATATGTTATCATGATTATCATATGAGTTTTCTTACCGAGTAATGTTTAATAATTAGTATAGTTGTTATTTTATTATTGAACTACTTAGCATTAATATTCAATAATTATTATTGTTATTTATTATCAAACTACTTAGCATTAATAATTAATAATTATTATTGTTATTTATTATTGAACTATTTAGCATTAATGTTCAATAATTATTATGATTATTTTATTATTAAACTGCTTAGCAAAATAAAAAAATTTGATGAATATTATTTGTAATTCATCTCCTTAAGTTTTATCTGACTAGTAGTTGCCAAAGTAGCTTGGGATGATAAACTTTTGAGATATGAATTACAATAAAAGTTTTATCATTTATAGAATATTTTAAATTTTATTTTATATTATTGCGTTAGTCCTGTAGTCACCAAAGTGACATAGACTAATGATTTATAAAATAATTAGTCCTAGATGATATTAAGGAAATAATATTGATAATGACACATATAATTAGGAGATTTAGATAATCCCAAAAGAGAATCTAATTCAAATAATTATGTGATGGTGTAGGATGATACTATTTTTTGATATCCTTGCAGTATAGGGTTGTATATCCAAAGGTAACAATATTATTCCAAAAGGATGGTATCAGTCCTCCATAAATATTCTTGAGTGAACACTATATATGTTAATATTTCACCCAAAGGTGTAATATAAATGATATCAATAGTTCATCAATTTTTGACAAACTCAAAGCATTAATGTTGTTATATATTTTTACAGTGGTACTTTCGCATATACATTCTTATGCTTCTAGTGTCCCTGTACTCTCTGGATCAAATTATTCAGAATGGTTAGAGTATATGCAATTCACACTAGGTGTATTAGATCTTGATTTAGCATTACTTGTTGAAAAGCCTGCAGACTTGACTGATAAATGTACTGTAGAACAAGTTAATGAAATGAAGGCTTGGGAAAGATCTGATAGGCTTAGTTTAATATTCATAAGAATGACAATTGCAAATAACGTAAATATTTCATTACCGATTGCAACTAGCATAAAGGAATATCTAAAGGTTATTAAAGATAGATTTAAATATGTTGATAAGTCATTGGCTGACATATTAATGAAAGAACTGACTACGGTTTAGTATGATGGTACTCGAGGAATTTAGGATCACATCCTCAATATGGCTGACAAAACTGCAAAACTTAAAACATTAATCAGTAAGAAAACTCATTTGATAATCATGATAACATATAAATCATGCCTTAATGTGAAAGGTAAACATTATTTCATAATTTGAAATATATACATGTAAATAAGTAAATAAAATTCTAAGAATAATAATTAGATTTTGATTTTATTTACCACATGTATAATCAATAATTCATATGAGAAAACTATAAAGTAAACCATAACTTATAGTTTCTTTTTTTTAATAAAAATTAAATTCGATCAAATAATCAAAAATATAATCATGATTAAAATTAATCATAATTATAATAAATTATATTTATCAATTTTATAATTGAGAATATAAACTAAATTTCTTAATTTTGATAAAACCGTAAATATTTGAAAGGATATAAATCGAAAATATGCCATTTATGAATGACAAAACTATAATTTGGCAAAAATTAGACTCGAGGGTAAAACCATAAATATGTTGACAGAACATAAACTGAAATTATGAAATTTGCAAAGGGCAAAACTATAATTTTGTAAAACCCTAGCCTCGAGGGCAAAACCATAATTATGATAAAAAAAACCCTAATCTGCCTTCGCCGTCGCCGCTTGCGCGTGCGGCGCTGCCGCTGCTGCCTACGGCGCGGCCACCGCCTATGCGCGGTTGCCTGCGGCTGTTCTAGCCTGCGCGCGGCCGCTGCCACCACGGCGCTGCCGCCGCGGGGCGACCACTGCTCGCGCGCGGCTGCCGCATGGGCGCGGCCTACCCTTGCGCATGGCCACCGCTGAGGCTCTCTACCTGCGTGCAACCATCGCATGGACGGGTTCCACCCGCGTGCGACCGGTCGTCGCATGGACGGGTTCCACCCTCGTGCGATCGGCCGTCGCATGGGCACTGTGATGCCCGTGTACGGTGGCTACATACGTTGTGGTGCGCACGCTGCCCAGTGTAGCCGCAGATTCACAGCGAGGTCGACGGTGACCTTTGCTGCTTAACAATTCTTGGAGAATAAAGATAGTTTATACGTCGTAAACCAATTAACAAATCTAATGCATTTGATCTCAAAAACCTTGGCTCTAATACCAATTGTAAGCATAAAAAAATCTGTAATTATGCTATATCAAAATTACGGACATAACTTTTATGCTAGGATTGTAATCAAATATATAGATCTAATTATTATGATGCGTACCTTTCGATGCCATCTGTTTAGAGATCCCGTTTGATCTGCTAAGCACCGTCTTTGATCCAAACACCGTCTTTAATCCAAGATCACAACAAGCACCATCTTTAATCCAAGATCGTTGCGGAATATGTAAGGAGTAGATTCTTTTTGGTATGCTTTGAGGCCACAAATCAAGTTTTATGGTTGCAAAATTTTATCTCGGGACTTGGTGTGGTCAACTCAATTGCTAGGCCACTAAAGATATTTTGTGATAATAATGTGACAATTTTCTTCTCTAAGAATGGCAAGTACTCTAGTGGTTCC
Source organism: Musa acuminata AAA Group (assembly GCF_036884655.1). Lineage (NCBI taxonomy): Eukaryota > Viridiplantae > Streptophyta > Magnoliopsida > Zingiberales > Musaceae > Musa > Musa acuminata. Next base: position 22,316,871 of record NC_088348.1, on the reverse strand, counting down.
AAGCACATTGAGATAAAGTACTTGGTGGTTAGAGAAAGAGTCCAGAAACAACATGTGTTAATTGAGAACTTGAGCACAACTATGATGATTGCTGATCCATTGACAAAAGCCTTACAGTGTAAAATATTCAAAGAACATATTCTTAGAATGAGGCTTATGAGCAAGTCATAAAGGATATGATGATGCATGTTTATGTGGATGCTATTATTAACATTCTTCTTACTTAATTAAAGTTATCTGTCTCTACTATCCTGTTTATATTTATATTTATACATATTATGATTGAATGTAATAACATGATTGTCTTGACAAGACAAATTATATGGGTCATTATGGACTATATTAGGAAAGACTAACAATATTATGGTATATAGAAGGGACTATGACATTGATGAAACACAACCACTAAGACTCGCATTGATAGTTGGACTTAATATAGTATTATTATGTTTATTGGACTTATTGGCTTATTTTTAAACATGGCCATGTATAAAATATTTTTCAAAATTCTTTGGAATTTAATTAGGTAAAATTATTTTTCAAACAAATTTTATTTTGTTTATTTTGATTTTGAATATCTCTTTTATATCTTATCAATTAATGGGTCAAGTGAGAGAATGTTAGATTTTGTGGCCCTTTTATAATTGGATAAGATGTATAATATAACTAATTGGGTTCTCTCTGTTTCTGTTGAGGGATTACAGTTTTCTCCTCAACTCTCTCCCTAAACCCTCTCCCCAATAACCATCAATCTTAGTGGGTCCTGTGAAAGGATAGGAAGAGAGGAGAAAGAATCTACTCATTGCGTATTCCATCGCGATCTTGGATTAAAGATGATGTTTGGATCAAAGACAATGCTTAGCAGATCAAATGGGATCTCTAAACAGATGGCATTGAAAGATACGCATTGTAATAATTAGATCTATGCATTTGATTCCAATCCTAGCATAAAAGTTATTTATGTAATTTTGATATAGCATAATTATAGATTTTTTTATGCTTTAATTGGTATCAGAGCCTAGGTTTTTGAAATCAAATGCATTAGATCTGTTAATTTGTTTACAATGTATAAATTAACTTTATCCTCCATGAATTGCTAAGCAGTAATGGTCACCGTCGACCTCGCTGCGAATCTGCGGCTACGCTGGGCAGCGTGCGCACCGCAACGCATGCAGCCACTATACACATGCATCATAGTGCCCATGCGATGGCCTGCTGCTCTCGAGTGGAACTCGTCCATGTGGCAGCCGCACGCAAGTAGAGAGCCCCGACAGTGGCCGTGCGCGCGGGTAGGCCACGCCTATGCGGTAGCGACGGGCGAGCAATGGTAGCGCCGTGGTGGCAGCGGCCATGAGTAGGCTAGAACAGCCACAGGCAGCCGCGCACAGGCGGCGACCACGCACAAGTGGCAGTCGCGCGCATAGGTAGCCGAGCCGTAGGCAGCAATTGCAGCACCACACGCGCAGGCGTGGCGACGAAGGCAAATTAGGGTTTTTTTGTTTTGTAAAATTATAGTTTTGCCCTTTGTAAATTTCGTAATTTCAGCTTATGTTTTGTCAACATATTTATGATTTTACCCTCGAGTCTAATTTCTACCAAATTACAATTCTACCATTCATAAATCGCATATTTTCGATTTATATCCTTTCAAATATTTATGGTTTGAACAAAATTAAGAAATTTAGTTTATATTCTCAATTATAAAATTGATAAATATGATTTATTATAATTATGATTAATTTTAATCATGATTATATTTTTGATTATTTGATTGAATTTAATTTTGATTTAAAAAATCTATAAATTATGGTTTATTTTATAGTTTTCTCATATAGATATACCACATAATCATCAGAAATGGTATGTTTCCTTTTTCTTTGAGATCTTCTCAAATCTGCCAATTGTGATTGTTCTATAAGATTATCAACGGCGACATCAACATCATGTGAGTGTTCTTCGATATTATTTTGTTGTTCACCCTCATTAATACTCTCATTGATTTGAGGAACAACAATCTCAAGAATAGGAGATGATATGAGAGAATTAACTTTAATCTCCTTAATATCAAAATTAATCCTTCAAGATTTTTCACTCCCATTGATTTTGCCATTTTCTAAGAATTTTATAATACTAGATTCTACTATTCTCATACTATGATTAGGGCAATAAAATCTGTATCCCTTGGATTTTTCTGGATAAACAATAAAATATCATGAAATAGTTCTTGGATCCAATTTCTTTTCATGTGGATTAAATACTCTTATCGACACCCCCAAATATGTAAATGTCTTAAACTAGGCTTCCTACAGTCCATAACTCAAATGGAATCGATGAAACTGATTTACTAGGAACCCTGTTCAAGATGTACATAGTTGTACTAAGAGATTCACCCCACATCGACTCAAGTACAGAATAATAACTCATCATACTCCTAACCATGTCCATCAGAGTATGATTTCACCTTTCAGCAACATCATTCTACTATAGCACACCTGGTAATGCATATTGAGCATAAATAACCTTTCTATGAATCTAGCAAAATGACAAATATTCTGACAAGATCCATCATATCTGTCATAAAATTCACCACCGCTGTCAGATCTGACAATTTTAACTTTTCTATTTAATTGTCTCTCAACCTCATTTATGTATACTTCAAAAGTATCAATGGCTTGAGACTTTTCATGTATTAGATAAACATAGCCATATATGGACAGATCATCTATAAATGTGATGAAATACTTTTCTCCATTAAAACAAGGAATATGGAGTGGTCCGCAAATATCAGTATGAATAATCTCAAGGAGTTCTTTATTTCTTGTAGCATTTTTCTTTATATGTTTAGTTTGCTTTCCTTTAATGCAATCTATACAAATATCAAAATCAGTGAAGTCTAAATGTTTCAAAATATTATCCTTCACTAATCTTTCAATTCTTTCCTTGGAGATATTACCCAATCGTCTATGCCACAGTATAGAAGATCTTTCATTATTGAAACTACGTTTCAATCTAACACTTGATTGTAGGGCTATTAATGTCTTTGTAAACTCAAAATCCAAATTAATTCTGTATAAACTATCACACAGAATTCCAGAACCAACTTTTATTGAATCATAAAAATGTTGAGTTTGTCACTACCAAAAGAAAGACAATATCTTAACTTATCAATTCTAGAAAGAGAAACCAAATATCTAGAAATTGTAGGGACATAACATGTGTCAATAAGATTCATCAAGTGACCTATCTCTAAGTGTAGACGATAAGTTCCCATTGATATCAATTTCACTTTAAGATGATTTCCCATAATGATGAATCTTTCATATTATTTTGGTTTCCGAATTAAAAGAAATCCCTACATGTTATTTGTAACATGAGTTAAAGCACCAGAATTAATCCTCCAAGTGTTAGAAGGAACTTCTGTAATGTTTGGTTCGAAACATACAAAGGTCAAGTTGATACTTTTCTTTTCGACCTAAGTATTTCGTTTAATGCAATCCTTCTTCATGTGTCCTTTCTTGCCACAAAAGAAGCACTTTATAGTAAATGCTTTCTTTTCATTAGTCCGTTTAACATTTCTAGACCCGACAAATTACTTTGATTGATAATGCTTTAATTTTCTTTTCTTATTACCGGCTCCTTGAGTAGTAGCCATGATATTATATGAACTTTCCTGCCTTAATCTCAATTCTTCCTAAACACACATGCTAGTCAACTTATTCAAGTCTCGCTTATCCTTATTTATATTGTAGTAAATATTGAATGGGCCAAACTAAGAAGGAAGAGAATTGAGAATAAATTGCACGAGGAAAGACTCATCAACATTCATGCCTAATATTTTAAGTTTGGCAACTTTGTCAGCCATATTGAGGATGTGATCTTGAATTCCTCGAGTACCATCATACTGAGCCGTAGTCAGTTCTTTCATTAATGTGTCAGCCAATGACTTATCAGTAGATTTGCAATTGGTAATGAAGTCTTTATGTTATTTACAATTTTCATTCTTATGAACATTAAACTAAGCTTATCAGATCTTTCCCAAGCTTTCATTTCATTAACTTGTTCTACAGTACTTTTGTCAATCAAGTCTGCAAGCTTTTCAACAAGTAATACTAAATCAAGATCTAATACACTGAATTGCACATGCTCTAACAATTCTAAATAATTTGATCCAAAGAGTACAGGGATACTAGAAGCATAAGAATGTATGTGCGGAAGTACCACTACAAAAATATAAAACAATATTAATGTTTTGAGTTTGTCAAAAATTGATGAACTATTGATATAATTTATATTACACATTTGGGTAAAATATTGACATATCTAGTGTTCACTCAAGAATATTTATGGAGGACTGATATCATCCTTGTGAAATAGTATTATTACCTTTGGGTATATAACCTTAAACTGCAAGGATATCCAAAAAACAATATCATCCTACCCCATCACATAATTATTTGAATTAGATTCTCTTTTGATATTATCTAAATCTCCTAATTATATATGTCATTATCAATATTATTTCATTAATATTATTTAGGACTGATTATTTTATAAGTCATTAGTCTAGGTCACTTTGGTGGCTACAGGACTAATGCAATAATATAAAATAAAATTTAAAATATCCTATAAATGATAAAACTTTTATTGTAATTCATATCACAAAAGTTTATCATCCTTGGCTATTTTGGTAGTTACTAGTGAGATAAAACTTAGGAAGATGATTTACAAATAATATTCATTAAATTTTTTTTATTTTGTTAAGCAGTTTAATAATAAAATAACCATAATAATTATTAAATATTAATGCTAAGTAGTTCAATAATAAATAACAATAATAATTATTAAATATTAATGCTAAGCAATTCAATAATAAATAATAATAATAATAATAATAATAATAATAATAATAATAATTGAATATTAATGTTAAGTAGTTCAATAATAAAATAACAATGATAATAATTATTTAACATTAATTAGTAAGAAAACTCATATGATAATCATGATAACATATAAATCATGCCTTCATGTGAAAGATAAATATTATTTCATAATTTCAAATATATACATGTAAATAATTAAATAAAATTCCAAGAAAAATAATTGGATTTTGATTTTATTTACCACATGAATAATTAATAATTCATATGAGAAAACTATAAAGTAAATCATAACTTATAGTTTTTTTAATAAAAAATAAATCCAATCAAATAATCAAAAATATAATCATGATTAAAATTAATCATAATTATAATAAATCATATTTATCAATTTTATAATTGAGAATATAAATTAAATTTCTCCATTTTGATAAAATCGTAAATATTTAAAAGGATATAAATCGAAAATATGCGATTTATGAATGTTAGAACTATAATTTGGCAGAAATTAGACCCAAGGGTAAAGTCATAAATATGTTGATAGAAAATAAATTGAAATTATGAAATTTACAAAGGGTAAAATTAAAATTTGTAAATCTCTAACCTCGAGGGAAAAACCATAATTATGACAAAAAACCCTAATCTGCCTGTCGTCGCTGCCTGCGTGTGTGGCGCTGCCGCTGTTGCCTACGGCACGACTGCTTGTGAGCGGTCGCCGCCTGTGCACGGCTGCCTGTGCGCGGTCGCCGCTTGTGCGCAGTTGCTTGCGGCTGTTCTAGCTTGCGTGTGGTCGCTGCCGCCATGGCATTGCCGCCGCAGGGCTGCCACTGCTCGCGCGCGGCTACCGCATAGGCATGTCCTACCCGAACGCACGACCGCCGTCGGGGCTCTCTGCCTGCGTGCGGCAGTCGCATGGATGGGTTCCACCCACGTGCGACCGGCCGTCACATGGGCACTGTGATGCCCGCATACGGTGGTTGCATGCGCTGCGTTGCGCACGTTGCCTAGCGTAGCCGCAGATTTGCAGTGAGGTCGACGATGACCTTTTCTACTTAACAATTCTTGGAGAATAAAGATAATTTATACATCGTAAACCAATTAACAGATCTAATGCATTTGATCTCAAAAACCTAGGCTCTGATACTAATTATAAGCATAAAAAAAACTATAATTATGCTATATCAAAATTATAAAAATAATCTTTATGCTATGATTGGAATCAAATGCATAGATCTAATTATTACGATGCGTACTTTTCGATTCCATTTGTTTAGAGATCCCGTTTGATCTGCTAAGCACCGTCTTTGATCTAAACACCGTCTTTGATCTAAACACCGTCTTTAATCCAAGATTGCTGCAAGCACCATCTTTAATATAAGATCGCTATGGAATATGCAAGGAGTAGATCCTTTCTCCTCTCTTCCTATCCTTTCATAGGACCCACTAAGATTGATGGTTATTGGGGAGAGAGTTGAGGAGAAAACTGTAATCCCTCAACCGAGATAGAGAGTTGCGTCGGTATGTGTGTACGTGCTAACGTGCCATGTACTCAGCCCCTAGAGGTCCTGTCTTTTTATAGGCGAGAGTAGAGGGTCTACGATAAGATCTTAGGAGATTTCCTCGTTATCTCCTAAGGAATCGTTCCGACTTCTATTCTATTGGTAAAAATATTTGAACGGAATACAATTAGTTATATTATACATCTTATCCAATTATAAAAGGGCCACAAAATCTAACATTCTCCCACTTAGCCCATTAATTGATAAGATATAAAAGAGATATTCAAAATCAAAATAAATAAAATAAAATTTGTTTCAAAAATAATTTTACATAATTGGATTCCAAAGAATTTTGAAAAACATTTTATACATGGCCATGTTTTAAAATAAGCCAATAAGTCAAATAAACATAATAATACTATATTAAGTCCAACTATCAATGCGAGTCATAGCGGTTGTATTTCATCAATATCATACTCCCTTCTATGTACTACAACATTGTTAGTCTTTCCTAACAATTAGTTTGCTACAAAATTAATGGGCCAAGTGTAAGAATGTTAGATGTTTATTTTAATTTTGAATATGATGTTTATTCAAAATAAACATCAAATGCCATACTCTCGTCGATATGATTTTGAGAGAATGTTAGATTTTGTGGCCCTTTATAATTGGATACGATGTATAATATAACTAATTGGGTTCCGTTGAAATATTTTTGCCAATAGAATAGAAGTCCGGAATGATTCCTTAGGAGATTTCCTCCCATCAAGGTTATCTCGTAAGGAATCGTTCCGTAAGTGGACTTCGCAAAAATATTTCAACGGAATACAATTAGTTATATTATACATCTTATCCAATTATAAAAGGGCCATAAAATCTAACATTCTCCCACTTGACTCATTAATTGATAAGATATAAAAGAGATATTCAAAATCAAAATAAATAAAATAAAATTTGTTTCAAAAATAATTTTACCTAATTGGATTCCAAAGAATTTTGAAAAGCATTTTATACTTGGCCATGTTTTAAAATAAGCCAATAAGTCAAATAAACATAATAATACTATATTAAGTCCAACTATCAATGCGAGTCATAGCGATTGTATTTCATCAATATCATACTCCCTTCTATGTAATACAAAATTGTTAGTCTTTTCTAACAATTAGTTTGCTACAAAATTAATGAGCAAAGTGTAAGAATGTTAGATGTTTATTTTGATTTTGAATATGATGTTTATTCAAAATAAACATCAAATGTCATACTCCTGTCGATATAATGTTTATTTTGATTTTGAATATCTCTTTTATATCTTATCAATTAATGGACCAAGTGAGAGAATGTTAGATTTTCTGGCCCTTTTATAATTGGATAAGATGTATAATATAACTAATTGGGTTTCGTTGAAATATTTTTGCCAATAGAATAGAAGTTCGGAACAATTCCTTAGGAGATTTCCTCCCATCAAGGTTATCTCCTGAGGAATCGTTCCGTGGACTTCTATTCTATTGGCAAAAATATTTTAAAGGAACTTAATTAGTTATATTATACATCTTATCCAATTATAAAAGGGTCACAAAATCTAATATTCTTCCACTTGGCCCATTAACTGATAAGATATAAAAGAGATATTTAAAATCAAAATAAACAAAACAAAATTTATTTGAAAAATAATTTTATCTAATTGGATTCCAAAGAATTTTGAAAAACATTTTATACATGGCGATGTTTTAAAATAAGCCAATAAGTCAAATAAACATAATAATACTATATTAAGTCCAACTATCAATGCGAGTCATAGCGGTTGTATTTCATCAATATCATACTCCCTTCTATGTACTACAACATTGTTAGTCTTTCCTAACAATTAGTTTGCTACAAAATTAATGGGCCAAGTGTAAGAATGTTAGATGTTTATTTTAATTTTGAATATGATGTTTATTCAAAATAAACATCAAATGCCATACTCTCGTCGATATGATTTTGAGAGAATGTTAGATTTTGTGGCCCTTTATAATTGGATACGATGTATAATATAACTAATTGGGTTCCGTTGAAATATTTTTGCCAATAGAATAGAAGTCCGGAATGATTCCTTAGGAGATTTCCTCCCATCAAGGTTATCTCGTAAGGAATCATTCCGTAAGTGGACTTCGCAAAAATATTTCAACGGAATACAATTAGTTATATTATACATCTTATCCAATTATAAAAGGGCCATAAAATCTAACATTCTCCCACTTGACTCATTAATTGATAAGATATAAAAGAGATATTCAAAATCAAAATAAATAAAATAAAATTTGTTTCAAAAATAATTTTACCTAATTGGATTCCAAAGAATTTTGAAAAGCATTTTATACTTGGCCATGTTTTAAAATAAGCCAATAAGTCAAATAAACATAATAATACTATATTAAGTCCAACTATCAATGCGAGTCATAGCGGTTGTATTTCATCAATATCATACTCCCTTCTATGTAATACAACATTGTTAGTCTTTCCTAACAATTAGTTTGCTACAAAATTAATGGGCAAAGTGTAAGAATGTTAGATGTTTATTTTGATTTTGAATATGATGTTTATTCAAAATAAACATCAAATGTCATACTCCCGTCGATATAATGTTTATTTTGATTTTGAATATGATGTTTATTCAAAATAAACATCAAATGTCATACTCCCGTCGATATAATGTTTATTTTGATTTTGAATATCTCTTTTATATCTTATCAATTAATGGACCAAGTGAGAGAATGTTAGATTTTCTGGCCCTTTTATAATTGGATAAGATGTATAATATAACTAATTGGGTTTCGTTGAAATATTTTTGCCAATAGAATAGAAGTTCGGAACAATTCCTTAGGAGATTTCCTCCCATCAAGGTTATCTCCTAAGGAATCGTTCCGTGGACTTCTATTCTATTGGCAAAAATATTTTAAAGGAACTTAATTAGTTATATTATACATCTTATCCAATTATAAAAGGGTCACAAAATCTAATATTCTTCCACTTGGCCCATTAACTGATAAGATATAAAAGAGATATTTAAAATCAAAATAAACAAAACAAAATTTATTTGAAAAATAATTTTATCTAATTGGATTCCAAAGAATTTTGAAAAACATTTTATACATGGCCATGTTTTAAAATAAGCTAATAAGTCCAATAAACATAATAATACTATATTAAGTCCAACTATCAATGCGAGTCATAGCGGTTGTATTTCATCAATGTCATACTCCCTTCTATGTACTACAACATTGTTAGTCTTTCCTAATATAATCCATAAACATGCATCATCATATCCTTTATGACTTGCTCATAAGTCTCATTCTAAGAACGTGTTCTTTGAATATTTTATACTGTAAGACTTTTATCAATAGATCAGTAATCATCATAGTGGTGTTCAAGTTCTCAATCGACACTTGCTATTTCTGGACTCATTCTCTAACCACCAAGTATTTTATCTTAATGTGCTTGAAACCACTAGAGTACTTGTCATTCTTAGAGAAGAAAACTACTGCAGTGTTATCATAAAATATTTTTAGCTACCTGACAATTGAGTCGACCACACCAAGTCCCAAGATAAAATTTTATAACCATAAAGCTTGATTTGTGGCCTCAAAGCATACCACAAATTTAGCTTCCATTGTTGATGATGCAATAAGTGATTGCTTTGCACTTTTCCAAGAAATTACCCCACCAGATAGCATAAATACAAATCCTGAAGTCGACTTCCTACTATCGAGGCAATTTACAAAATTAGCATCTGAATATCCTATCACTTCAAGCTGATCTGATCTCCTGTATGTGATCATATAATCTTTCGTCTCTTGCAGATATCTCATTACTTTCTTTGCAGCTTTCCAATATTCTATTCCTGGATTGCTTGAGTATCTTCCCAGCATTACAATTATAAAACTGATATCTGGTCTTGCATAAGTATGAGCATATAATATATTTCCAACTACGAACCCATAAGGAATATTCTTCATTGATTCTTTTCTAAGTCATTTCTTGAGCATTGGTTTTGACTGAATTTTTCACCTCTAGTAATAGGTACATCATTGGCTGAGCAAAGCTGCATATTAAATCTTTCCAAGATACGATCAATATATCCTTTCTGAGACAATCCTAATAATATTTGATATCTATCCCTGAATATCTCAATGCCAATAACATAGGCTGCCTCATTCATATCAACCATCTTAAAGTTCTTGTTGAGAAATATCTTGGTTTCGTGTAATAAACCAAGATCACTATTGGTAGGTAAAATATCATCCACATATAAGACCAATATAATAAACTTGCTCCCACTTACCTTCAGGTATATACACTGATCAACAATGTTTTCTTTAAATCCAAAAGAAGTAATGGTATTATGAAACTTTATATACCATTGTCTGGAAGCTTGTTTAAGGCCATAAATGGATTTCTTAAGTTTACAAGCCCAACTTTCTTTTCCCTTTTCAATGAATCATTCAGGTTGTTCCATATAAATTTCTTCATCCAGATCCCCATTCAGAAATGATGTTTTCACATCCATTTGATGCAACTCAGGATCATAATGAGCTACTAATGCTATTATGATTCTTAATGAGTCCTTTCTTGAAATTGGAGAAAAAGTCTCATTATAGTTGATACCTTCTTTTTGAGAAAAACCTTTGGCCATAAGTCTGACTTTATATCATTTGGTATTACCCGTTGAGTCATGTTTTGTCTTAAAGACCCATTTACAATCGACTCTTTTATAATTATTGGGCAATTTAATGAGATCTCAAACACCATTCTAGACCATTGATTTTAACTATTCTTTTATTGCCTCATACCATTTTTCAGAATCGTTACTTTCTATGGCTTGTGAAAACGATAAGGGGTCTCTTTTTATTCCTATATCATAATCTGATTCTTGTAGATATACCATATAATCATCAGAAATAATATTTTCCTTTTCCTTTGAGATCTTCTCAAATTTGCCAATTGTAATTGTTCTATAAGATCATCAACGGCGACATCAACATCATGTGAGAGTTCTTCGATGTTATTTTGTTGTTCACCCTCATGAATACTCTCATTGATTTGACGAACAACAATCTCTTGAATAGGAGATGATATGGGATAATTAACTTGAATCTCCTCAATATCAAAATTAATCTTTCAAGATTTTTCACGCCCACTGATTTCGTAATTTTCTAAGAATTTTATATTATCATATTCTACTATTCTCATATTATGATTAGGGTAATAAAATTTGAATCCCTTGGATTTTTCTAGATAACCAATAAAATATCATGAAATAGTTCTTGGATCCAATTTCTTTTCATGTGGATTGAATACTCTTATCTTTGTAGAACACCCTCAAATATGTAAATGTGGGCTTCCTACCGGTCCATCACTCAAATGGAGTCGATGAAACTGATTTACTACGAACCCTGTTCAAGATGTACATAGTTGTCCTAAGAGCTTCACCCCACATCGACTCAAGTATAGAAGAATAACTTATCATGCTCCTAACCATGTCCATCATAGTACGATTTTGCCTTTCAGCAATACCATTCTACTATGGCACACCTGGTAATGCATATTGAGCACAAATACCTCGTTGTTGTAGGAATCTAGCAAAAGGATCAATATTCTGACCAAATTATCATATCTGTCAGAAAATTCACCACCTCTATCATATCTGACAATTTTAACTTTTCTATCTAATTGTCTCTCAACCTCATTTATGTATACTTCAAAAGTATCAATGGCTTAAGACTTTTCATGTATTAGATAAACATAGCCATATCTGGACAGATCATCTATAAATGTGATGAAATACTTTTCTCCATTAAAACAAGGAATATGGAGTGGTCCACAAATATCAGTATGAATAATCTCAAGGAGTTTTTTACTTCTTGTGACATTTTTGTTTATATGTTTAGTTTGCTTTTCCTTAATGCAATCTATACAAATATCAAAATCAGCGAAGTCTAAATGTTTCAAAATATTATCTTTCACTAATCTTTCAATTCTTTCCTTGGAGATATGCCCCAATCGTCTATGCCACAATATAGAAGATCTTTCATTATTGAAACTACGTTTCAATCCAACACTTGATTGTAGGGTCATTAATGTCCTTGCAAACTCAAAATCCAAATTAAGCCTGTACAAACCATCACACAGAATTCCAGAACCAACTTTTATTGAATCATAAAACATACTAAGTTTGCCACTACCAAAAGAAAGACAATATCCTAACTCATCAATTCTAGAAAGAGAAATCAAATATCTAGAAATTGTAGGGACATAACATGTGTCAACAAGATCCATCAAGTGGCCCGTCTCTAAGCGTAGTCGATAAGTTCCCATTGATATCAATTTCACTTTAAGATGATTTCCCATAATGATGAATCTTTCATATTATTTTGATTTCCGAATTGAAAGAAATCCCTGCATATTATTTGTAACATGAGTTGAAGCACCAGAATCAATCCACCAAGTGTTAGAAGGAACTTCTGTAATATTTGATTCGAAACATACAAAGGTCGAGCTAATACATTTCTTTTCGAATTAAGTCTTGCGTTTAATGCATTCCTTCTTCATGTGTCCTTTCTTGCCACAAAAAAAATACTTTACAGTGAAGGCTTTCTTTTCATTAGTTTGTTTAACATTACTAGACCTGACAAGTTTCTTTGATTGATAATGCTTCAATTTTCTTTTTTTATTACCAGCTCCTTGAGTAGTAGCCATGACATTATATGAACTTTCCTGTCTTAATCTCAATTCTTCCTGAACACACATGCTAGTCAACTCATTCAAGTCCCACTTATCCTTATTTGTATTGTAGTGAATTTTTAATGGGCCAAACTGAGAAGGAAGAGAATTGAGAATAAATTGCAAGAGGAAAGACTCATCAACATTCATTCCTAATGTTTTAAGTTTTGCAGCTTTGTCAACCATATTGAGAATGTGATCCTGAATTCCTCGAGTATCATCATACTGAGCCGTAGTTAGTTCTTTCATTAATGTGCCAACCAATGACTTATCAGTAGATTTAAATCTGTCTTCAATAATATTTAAATATTCCTTTGCATTAGTTGCACTTGGTAATGAAGTCTTTATATTATTTGCAATTGTCATTCTTATGAACATTAAACTAAGCCTATCAGATCTTCCCCAAGTCTTCATTTCATTAACTTATTCTACGGTACTTTCATCAGTCAAGTCTGTAGGCTTTTCAATAAGTAATGCTAAATTAAGATCTAATACACCCAGTGTGAATTGCACATGCTCTAATCATTCTGAATAATTTGATCTAGAGAGTACAAGGACACTAGAAGCATAAGAATGTATATGCGGAAGTACCATTGCAAAAATATAGAACAACATTAATGCTTTGAGTTTGTCAAAAATTGATGAACTATTGATATTATTTATATTACACCTTTGGGTGAAATATTGGCATATCTAGTGTTCACTCAATAATATTTATGGAGGACTGATACCATCCTTGTGGAATAGTGTTGGTACCTTTGGGTATACAACTCTAAACTGCAAGGATATCCAAAAAACAGTATCATCCTACCCCATCACATAATTATTTGAATTAGATTCTCGTATGAGATTATCTAAATCTCATAATTATATGTGTCATTATCAATATTATTTTCTTAATGTTATTTAGGACTAATTATTTTATAAGTCATTAGTCTATGTCACTTTGGTGGCTACAGGACTAATGCAATAATATAAAATAAAATTTAAAATGTCTTATAAATGATAAAACTTTTTTTGTAATTCATATTACAAAAGTTTATCATCCTAGGCTACTTTGGCAACTACTAGTCAAATAAAACTTAGGGAGATGAATTACAAATAATATTTATCAAAATTTTTTTATTTTGCTAAGTAGTTCAATAATAAAATAATCATAATAATTATTAAATATTAATGCTAAGCAGTTCAATAATAAATAATAATAATAATTAATGAATATTAATGCTAAGTAGTTCAATAATAAATAATAATAATTATTAAATATTAATGCTAAGTAGTTCAATAATAAAAAAATAACTATAATAATTATTGAACATTACTCGGTAAGAAAACTCATATGATAATCATGAAAGGTAAATATTATTTCATAATTTCAAATATATACATGTAAATAAGTAAATAAAATTTCAAGAATAATAATTGGATTTTGATTTTATTTACCACATGTATAATCAATAATTCATATGAGAAAATTATAAAGTAAACCATAACTTATTTTTTTAATAAAAATTAAATCCAATCAAATAATCAAAAATATAATCATGATTAAAATTAATCATTATTATAATAAATCATATTTATCAATTTTATAATTGAGAATATATACTAAATTTCTCAATTTTGATAAAACCGTAAATATTTGAAAGGATATAAATCGAAAATATGCGATTTATGAATGGTAGAACTATAATTTGACAGAAATTAGACGAGAGGGTAAAATCGTAAATATATTGACAGAACATAAACTAAAATTATAAAATTTACAAAGGGCAAAACTATAATTTTATAAAACCTAATCTCGAGGGTAAAACCATAATTATGCCAAAAAACCCTAATTTGCCTTCGTCGTAGTCGCCTACGCGTGCTACGCTGCCACTACTGCCTACGGCTTGACTGCCTGTGTGCGCGGCCGGTGCCTATGCGCAGCCGCCGCCTGTGTGCTGCTGCCTACGACTGTTCTAGCCTGCGTGTAGCCTCTATCGCCATGGCGCTGCCGTCGCAGGGCTGCCATTGCTCACGCGTGGTTGTCACATGGGCGCGGCGTTGGATAAATTATATTTTTTTTTATGCTTACAATAAAAAAAAAGACGATCTTGGATATATCATATGAGGAGATATGATCTATCGACTCCAGGATCTATAGTAGAAAAGTGTTGGGCACTGCCTGAGGGGCCACTCCGTGTTGGGCCATATCACTCCGTATATCTGGTATGCATTGATAAACTCCATGTTGGGCCACTCCATATCAACACTGCCTCATATATGCTTATACCACTCAGTGTGCACAGATATCAAATGTTTATATCAGTGGGCATATATGCTTATATGCCCTAAATGTTTATATGTTCAGTGGCTCAATAATATTTATTTCATAAAAAAACACGTATATATTAGGATATATGCATAGATTGATTGTGTTTATTTATTGATTATACATAACACTGTTTATTTATGATCATATGTTATACATATGTTTATATATAGGTAATTTGTTATTTGTTTATGATTTTAACAGTGGTTATACACTGTTATATACATTGTTAGAGAAGAAAAACATATATTATCATAAACATATAATAATGTTAAACGGTGTTAAAAATTGTTATTACTGTAATAACAAATATATGTTTAACAATAATAACAGTGATTATATATGTTTAGCAAATACTATCAATATGCATAATCATACATATATTATAAAATAAACAGTGTTATATATATGTTTATGATATCAATAAACATTTGATATCATAATTGCTCTGTTTATGATATGATCAATAAACAGTGTTTATATAAGCTATATAAACAATGCTTATATAAAACTATAGATATCAGAGATCCAGAGGCAGAGAGTTTATCCAATTAGATCATATAAGCATATATGAGTTTATATCATTGGGCCACTGATATATGTTTATATCAAATGTTTACATTGATATATGCCCTAATTTATGTTTATATGATACCTTCAGTTTATCATAACAACATGTTGGGCCACTGAGTTATGCTTACAACTCTATCATAAATATGATATGCATTTGATATATATCATATATCATATATCACTCCATGTAAATATGATATGGTAAATTTGATATATCATATGCATTTACACTGTAATCTGATATATGCTGATCCACTCCATGTAACATTCTCCTCGTATGCTATATATCTATATATATAGCATATATAGATATGCTATATGCTATATAACATATCTATATAGCATATACAAACTTACTTCTCTTTTATATCTTATGGCCAAGTGAGAGAATATTATATTTTGTGATCCTTTTATAATTGAATAAAATGTATAATATAATTAATTAGGTTCTATTGAAATATTTTTTCAATAGAATAGAAGTCTACTTACGAAACGATTCCTTAGGAGTACGAAGGATCTACGTAGTTTTCTCCTCAACCCTCTCCCCAACCCTTCTCCCCAATAACGAGTCTTGTAAAAGGATAGGAAGAGAGGAGAAAAGATTTACTCCTTGCATATTTGGTACCCTCTCCCCAATAACGGAGAAAGGATCTACTCTTTGCATATTTTACAGCGATCTTAGATTAAAGATGGTGTTTGGATCAAAGATATTTAACAGATGACATCGAAAAGTACGTATCATAATAATTAGATCTGATATAGCATAATTATTTTTTTTTTTAATGCTTACAACCTCAACCACTTTTGCCTTCACCTCCATTTTTTTCTCCAGCATTATACATTAATCCTATCCTGACATGATGATATTATTCAAGAAGGGCTTTTTTCTTGATCATTGTCGTATGCACAATGACCAAATAAGATAGAGAAATATCATCATGAACTATCCTTTCCTCATCCTCAATATCTTTACTCGGATACATAGACTAATAGATGTGGCGGTGAGAGGGTGGAGGCATAAAAGGGGAAGACGATCAAGGGCAAAAGCATAAGGAAAAAATCATCTTTTATGTCCGTGAAAATTTATAAAAATGAGAAAATTTTCTAGATATTTTTATGAAAATTTTGCCATATATATATATCATTCATTTTTTTTCTTTCCTTTCTCAAATTTTGTTTTTCTTCTCTGAAATCATATTACATTTGAAGGATTAAGATTAACTTATCAATAGTCCTATCTATCTAATTTTCTTTACAAAAAATCTAAGAACTAAAAAATATATATGAAAATAACTTTTTTCTGAATTTAAACGGACTCTTATGATATAAAAATGAAACATCGATAAAATCATATACTCTTTTTTTTTTTCTCTCTCTCATTTCCATTCTCTTTCCTCTCATCACGCACCAAAATCAACATCAAGCTTTTGGCTCGATTCGGCATGACGTCTTTCCTTGTTTTTTTCTTTTTTTCCCTCTCTTCCTTTTATTTCCTAAATTTTTTTCAAAAAATTTAAAGATCATCCATTCAAAAGATCAACCAAACTAAAAAAAAATCTTATAACATCGAGCCAAAAGCATGACTTCCCTTTCTTTTTTTTTTCTATGCATTAATTATTATAAGATCAAGTATATAATAAATAAAGATACTAATCACACTATATAATAAACAGAGATCAAGATTCACACTTTCTATAATAAAAAAAAATCGATCAAAAAAAAAACCCTAATCATTACCTGCTGAGCGTCGATCCTAAATGAAATTAATAAATGTTTTGCATTAAAACATCATAATACCTGACTTTTTTAAATATGTACTATTTAAATATATTAATTACGTTTAAGTTCGAAATAAATCAAATGAGTATTATAATAAAATGATATTAACATATGGTGATGGAAGAAATTGAATGATAGATGGAAAGAACATTAATGAATGCAATGAGATTCCCTATAAACCACAATGGATTCTTATTCAGCAAGAAACTCTGCATAAGCTTAGTTTCCATGCCAAATAAAAAGTCAGTCAGGCATCTTAAACAGACATTTGATCACATTTTCTACTCTCATTATATAACAATTCTTTTATTTGTATCATAAAAATTATTAATCCATGGGATAGAAACGATATCACGTTTTCTATTGCTATTTTCTAACAATTTTTTTATCTGTAATAAAAAGTATTAATGTATGAGATAAAAAATTAGATCGGCAATGATCTCACATGACTAGAATATTAATCAAGAAACATATTATATTTGTTGGAGTTAATCGATAAGTTAAAACTTGTGTTAGGTTCGGAATATGGGATTCTGATTCTTCAAAATCAAGAATTAGAATCAAATTGACAAGGGTTGATTTTAGAATTAGAATCAGAATTGATAGTTTCGGTTCCGATTCGAGTTTGATCCATTTCTATTAAAGCCATTATTTTTTTTTAATTAAAAATTTTAAAATATAAAATTTTATTTTGAAATAATAAAAATTTAAAATTATTTACAAGCAACTTGAACCGAAATCGAAATTATCGATTTTAGTTTCTGAAACATCGGTTTCAAAACTGACGTTTTTAGTTTTCCAAACTTTTAATTAGAATTGAATCGTCCGAGATCGAATCTAGTTTAATTTGTAATCAATAAATTATCGAATAGGTTGGATTCCAGTTTTGATCCCATTTAGTTTTGATTTGATTCTTATTCGTATTGAATCGTGAACAGACTGACTGACTTAAGTTTTAGATTGTATTATTTAATTTTATTTTTTATAAATATTAATCTTAATTTTATTCTTATTCCGCCTCTCTCTCTCTCTCTCTCTCTTCGTCCTCTTTGGATTGTATTATTCTATTTTATATCTATAAATATTAATCTTAAAAACTCTCGCTCTCTCTCTCTCTCTCTCTCTCTCTTCCTCTTCCTCTTCCACGGAAATAAGTCACACGGATGCTCATTTGTCATGTCTACGTAAAATACAAAAGATCCAAGTCCAACTTTCTTTATCTTTGCTCCCGAAGCTGTGGTGGGAAATGACCGCCAAGGTTTTCTGCTTCGAGGAAGAAGACATTATTTTCGTACCTTGTTCTCGATATTTTCATACCTTCAATCTTCCTTTTATTCCTCTTTCCTATTTTGTTCTTATTATCTTATTTTCAACCTTCGGATAGCTTTCTAAACATTATATGGTAACTCATAAACATTTCATAAAAAATTAGTAATTATATATTATCCTCTATACTTAAATCTCTTAGTATCTTATTTTTTAAACTTAAAAAATTTAAGATCTCTATAATTATAAAAATAAGATAATTAATATTATTTACTCTAATATTATTAGCTCCATTAACAGAAGATACAGTATTCACATCACATGTGAGATTGGTGTAAAATTAATTAACAAAAAGATCATTTTAACATTTTTTTTTATTAATAGACATATAACATACAGTAGCGTGATATGCACCATAAAAGCACCCAATTCACCTTACGAAAGGATGGTACCTGATCACTGTCGCACCCCATCATGGATCCCAACCAGTGATCTAAGACCTTCACCAATGATCTAGGACCTTCACTAGTAGCCCTACGATGAGATCCCTTATCGACATTGATATCGTCTGAGTCTTTGGGAAACTCAATGCTCGACCTTTGAAGGGTAGAGAAGCTTGAAGATGAAGATATCGATGGATCAGAGGTTTATGGGCTTGACCATGAACTCAAGGCATAGTTTCTATCGTTGTGACTTCTTCTTGAGCTTATACGGAGGTGGATGGAACCAAAAGACCCAAAGGATGATGTAGCTCGGGAGGATATAGGCGATAATAAAGAACTCGCCCACGACAACGGTGGAGGACTAGGAAAGTAGTGAGAGCGGTTTCAAACAAAAAAGAAATATAATTGAGATATTAAAATTATCTTTTTGTTCATCAATTTCGTACTAATCTTATATATAATGTCATATATTGTATCTTTCATCAGTAGAGCCAATGATGTTAGAATAAAATTTATATTGAAATCTATATAATTATGAAAGTAAGATAATTAATATTATTTACCCTAATCCTGTTAGCTCCATTGGCGATAGTATATATAGCATGTGTGAGATTAGTATAAAATTAATTAATAAAAAAATAATTTTAACATCTATTTTTTGTTAATAGATATATAAAATACGATGACAACGTGCACCATAAAAGCATCCAATTCACTTATTGAAAAGAGGGTGGTACTTAATTGTAATCATATGTACCTACAAGCCAATCACTTGAATAATGACACATGTGACTTGACACACAGTCTTTTTGGTTATTATATTTTGACATTTATCACTTTATATTATTTGTTACACATATATATATATATTTATTGTGATGTTCTTCGATCTGTACAATGGGAATCAGATCGTAATGATATCATGATAATGAGACCGATTCACCTTTAGACACAGATCCTAAATAATCTTGGTCATAGGTTACTCGAGAGGGACATCAAGATGACCGGACAGATTGTTGTGTTGTATACCCGTCCAAATGATGGATGCAGCTGGTCTCATAGCTGCTCATATGGGGACACTAGGGATACAGTACAAATGCTCATTGGAGAATGAGTTCACTGATTGATCCACTTACGAAATGCTAGATGGTTGATGATGCCTTATTGTCAGATAGTAATTTCGTGGTCTCAGTGGTGTATCTGGTCCTTAGACTTAAAACACCAAGGATGTCCTGTATGAGTGCTCAATTCTTTGATACCTAACTTATAGGTTTAGATGTCCCAAATCTAGCATAACCAGTCTTCGGGAGTGGTAGTCAACCTTACGAGGGCTATTAAGTGTCGATAGAGGATCATCCACTCTCGGTGTCATGAGAGAAATGTCTCATGTATTCTTGCTCAGACAAATCCTTAGCTAGGGTCATTCGGATTGAGAGAGAAAGAGTTCTCCGGGAGAATCCGATTAGAACGAAACTCGAGTAGAAACCGTATGGGTCTGACAGCACCATACCCAATATACAATCTCTGGGATATTAGATGGATAAGGAACTATAAGTACACGGTAACTGAGGACAGACAAGTCCAATTGATTGGATTCCCCTGTATCGTCTAAGAACTATGGCTTAGTGGCCTAGTATGTCCATAGTCGATGAGTCAAGTGAATTATTATCTCTATAATAATTCACTAAGCCAGAAGGAGTTCTGATAGGTATGACTCACGACTAGCTTGATATTGGGCCTAGAGGATCACACACATATGGTAGGCATTGCGATGAGTAGAGGTTCGGATATGAGATATTCCCTATTTTATTGGATATCCAATAAGCCCATGAATTATTGTATCCTATAGATGAGATCCAATAAGAGCCCATGAGAGATTATTGGATAGAGATCCACTAATCTAAGAGGCTTGGATAGTTGGATGGAGATCCAATACCCATTATGGGAGGATCCATTAGGGTTAAGTTGACATGAGACTTCTATAAATAGGAGGGATTCAGTGGTTCATAAGCTAGAGCCTTTGCTTGCCTCTCCTATTCTCCTCTCCCTCTCTATTTCAAAGCAGGCTGGAGTTTTGAGGAGCATCGTCGCAGCCCTGCTATATGGATCACCGCTATAGAGGAGGCCACTTGACCTTCTTCACCCTCTCCTAGAGATCCGTAGGGAAATAGGGATATACGATCTTCCTAGATAATATAATATATTTTATATACAGTTTTAAGTTTCACGGATTTTTGCACACCAATCTTCGCACAATGACGAACATATCTTTGGGAATTGAGGATTTTGTTTTATATTCTTCCATTGCGCATGTGATGTCCCCCTCAAGAATTTTTCAATAGTGGTATTAGAGCCAGGTTATTCGTGCGATAGATTAGTTTTGAACTGTGTGTGTTATGTTTTAGATAAGCTTTTGCCGTCAAAATCATTGACGCAAAAGTGAGAAAGGGTAATAATTGTTGTTGCCCTTGCTTCCGTCGTAAATGGCAGCGCTGCCATCTGCGTGTAGGTAGGCCACTTGTAGTGATAGCCGCAAGGCCGACAGCATGCAGGCAAGCCCCCTATAGCGAGCAAGGGCGGCGCCTACAGATGTTGGACCCATGGGTAGAGGCGCCGCGCGACAGCGATACCTGCGGGCACTGCACCCATGAGCACAACCACCTACGAGTGTTGTGTGGGGCAAATGGAGACTGCCCCATGCAGCACCCCCCGTAGGGGCGCCCGCAGGTGGGGGCACCGCCTGTGGGGGCAATGCCACCCGTAGGGGTGGTCGCCTGTAAGGGCGCTCACCTGTAGGGGCAGCGCCGACCTGCGACGGTCGTAACGGAAGCAAGGTGGCGACGGTCGCAACCAATAGGGCATGGGGAGTTTTAGGGTTTTGGGCAAAAAGATAATTTTGCCCTTGTAAATTTGAGAAATTTTAGTTTTGTCTTTTTATCTAAATTATGAAAATACCCCTTAGAAGTCGAAAAATTTTCTACATATCCCTGATTTCAAAAAATATTAATTAATAAAAATATTTAATTGATTATTATTTTTATTATTATCTAGTAGTCCTAAATAATAATGATTTATACATGTGATTTATGATATGTGGACGGATGATCATGGACCGTGTTATGTATGTACTTATGATTATTATTATTCGGGCTTGTGAGCCTCCATTTTATTTCTTGTTTATTGTTGGGCCTATATATATATGATTAAGTTGTAATCACACGAGGAGGCGCAGCGAGAACGTGGAAGCGATAGCGAGACCCACGAGACGGATGATCGCGATGCATGGAGATGTGTCGAGATGTCGACGGAACCGACGAGGACGAGATAGACGATCACAGGGCATGAAGATGCACTACTGCACACATAGATCTTGATGTGAGTGATCAGGCCCACAGGCTCGGCCTGATCACATTAGGCTGTGGTGCATGATCATCTGGTGTGATTGCTCATGTGATGTGTGATTACCTATACACTTACTAGATATTTATATATATATTTGCATGCGATATAGATATATATTAAATATGTATATATGTGAATGTTATATTAGGAGACCAAATTATAGAAACCCCTCTCTCGATAATATTAAGTCGGTGAACGTGAGGTAATTAGATTGACCCACGTGGTCTTCCATCATTATAGGTAGGGACCGATTCTCAAGGTAAGTTGAGTTGGTCGAGTCTCTCGAGGCTCACCTATATTGCGATTCGTTATCTTGCCTACGACATAGAGATATCACCGGTGACCCGAGGACATGGTATGCTTGGTCGAGTCCCTCAAGGGTATATCATCGAATCATACTCATCTTATAATGATAGTGTTGACTTAACCGAATATCATGGTTGGTCGAGTCCCTCGAGACCATAATGATTCGGAGGCCGAACAAGATGAGAATCATAGGGAGTTGTGATCGGCAAGAGTTGCCTACCTTTTGGGCTTAGTGTGATTGGTCGAGTCCCTCGAGGTTACACTAAGACATTGATTGGATCCCGATCCCCACTAGAAGTCTGTTAGAGACCTCCGTTTTACGTGCTGAGAGTGTCGCGTGACTTGCTAGTAAAATAGTGGGAGCAGCATATTAAGACAGAAGTTCATATCTTGATTATTTATTTTTTATAAAATATGCATGTTATTTATTTATGTTGTATCTTTATTTTCAGAAAATATTACTTTCAAATCCCTTACATGGTATACTTGATGTTAACCATCTCATTGGTCTAAATTATATGGATTGGCTCTGCAACTTGAGAATTGTTCTCACAACAGAGAAAATCGCGTACATCCTTGATCCAATGATGCCTACACCCGAAGAAGGGTCAAGTGAGGATGGATCGCTCACTACATAAAGTACATTAATGACTTCACTCTTGCTCAGTATTACATGGTGGGCTCTATGACTCATGAGTTACAAATACAACATGAAAAGATGGATGCCAGATCCATTCTCCTACATGTTTGTAAACTATTTAAGGAACATGGAAGGACTCAACGATATGAGATATCCAAGAGCCTCTTCTACACTAGGATGATTGAGAGGACATCGGTTCAGAACCATGTCCTAAAGATGATTGAGTGGATAAAGAAACTCACAAATATAGGAATGGTCCTAGGGGATAACTTGTGTGTGGATATTGTATTTCAGTCCCTACCAGATTCCTTTTCATAGTTCATAATGAATTTTAATATGAACAAGGTTGAGGTGACTATCCCAAAGTTTCTCAATATGTTGAGGGAGGCAGAGAGCACTATCAAAAAGGAGAAGCTAGTTCTCTACACTGGTAAGACCAGAAAGAAAAGGAAAGCAGAAAAGTCCCTTAAGAAGGGCAAGGGCAAGGGCATACCATGTAAAGCAAAGGTTGCTAAGAAAAACTTGGCAAAGGATATAGGCTAGTGCTTCTATTGTGGCAAAGATGGGCACTGAAAGAGGAACTGCAAAGAGTACCTTGTAGAGAGGGCGAAACAGAAGCTTGGAGAAGCTTTAAGTACATTCATGATCAGTCTCCATTTGTCAAACTCTTATGATAACACATGGGTATTAGATACTGGTAGTGCTTATCATATTTATAATTCGTTTCAAGTTCTGACAAGGCCTAGGAGATTGGCAAAAGGAGAGATGGACCTTAAGATGGGCAATGGAGCAAAAGTTACTATAGTAGCTATTGGCAAAGTCACCCCACATCTGCCTGGTGAAGCTATTATTACTAGTCATAGGTGCCCAGCAAGCCAATCACGTGAGTGATGGCACGTGTGACTTAATATAGAATCTTTTTGCTTATTATATTTTGTCATATATCACTTTATAACTATTGCATAAATGCATACATATATTGTGATGTCCTTGGATTTGTGCAATGGGAATCGGATCGTGATGTGATCACAATAGTGAGATCGATTCACCTTTAAACACATATCCTAAATAATCCCGATCATAGGTTACTCGAGAGGGATATCGTGATAATCGGACAGACTAGTGTGCTGTATACCCGTCCATATGATGGATGCAGTTGGTCTCATAGCTGCTTGTGTAGGGACACTAGGGATACAGTACAGGTGCTCATTGGAGAATAAGTTCACTGATTGATCCGCTTACGGAATGCTGGATGGTTGATGATGCCTTATTGTCAAACAGCGATTCCGTAGTCCTAGTGGTGTATCTGGTCCTTAGACTTAAGACACCAAGGATGTCCTGTATGAGTGCTCCACTCTTTGATACCAGACTTATAGGTTTGGCTGTCCCAGATCTAGTACAGCTGGTCATTGGGAGTGGTAGTCGACCTTACGAGGGCTATTGAGTGTCGATAGAGGATCATCCACTCTCGGCATCATGAGAGGAATATCCCATGTGTTCTTGCTCAGACAAATCCCTGGCCAGAGTCATTCGGGTTGAGGGAGAAAGAGTTCTCTAGGAGAATCCGATTAGAGCGAGACTCGAGTAGAAACCGTGCGGGTTTGACAATACCATGCTCGATATACGGTCTCTAGGATATTAGATGGATGAGGGACTATAGGTACATGGTAATTGAGGACAGACAGGTCCAATGGATTGGATTCCCCTGTATCGTCTGGGACTACGACGTAGTGGCCTAGTACGTCCGTAGTCGATGAGTCGAGTGAATTATTACAGAGATAATAATTCACTAAGTTAGAAGGAGTTCTGACAGGTATGACTCACGGCCAGCTCGATATTGCGCCTAGAGGGTCACACACATACGGTAAGCATTGCGATGAATAGAGGTTCGGATATGAGATATCCGATGGAGCCCTTGTCTTATTGGATGCAGATCCAATACCCACAAGGGGAGGACCCATTAGGGTTTGACAGGGGACCTCTATAAATAGGAGGGATTCAGAGCCCCATGGGCTAGAGAGCTTTTGTTTGTCTTTTCCTATTCTCCTCTCCATCTCCACCTCTGAGTAGGCCTGGAGTTTTGAGAAGCGTCGTCGCAACCCTGCTGTGTGGATCACCGCTAGAGAGGAGGACGCTTAACCTCCTTCACCCTCTCCTAAGGATCTGCAAGGAAACAGAGATATACGATCTCCCTAGGTAACACAATCTACTCTATACGCAGTTTCATGTTTCGCAGATTTTTGCGTACCAATCTTCGCACGACGACGAACATCTCTTTGGGAATTGGGGATTTTATTTTTCTTGTTCTTCCGCTACATATATGATGTCGCCCCAAGGATTTCCCAACAATTATTGCATTAGATGTATGTTATTTTGTTCCTTCTATTATCAAAAACATTATCTCCATTTCATGTTTGATAGTTAGTGGATATAAATTAGTTTTTGAGAACAATAGTGGTTCAATATTATTAGATGATGAGATCATCACGAAAGAAACATTGCATAATGGTTTGTTTATGCTAGACACTACTCCACATATCATGAATATAAGTGTGCCTAAGAGGAAACGAGATGAGGTGAATAGTGCATATATGTGGTATTGTAGGCTAGGTCACATCCATTAGGGAATGATTCAAAAGTTGCTAAAGGATAGATATCTAGATCCATTTAATTATGAGTAATATGTCACTTGTGAGCCTTGCTTTCGTAGAAAACTGACAAACTCTCCATTTAGTGGAATTGGAAAGAGAGCCACTGAGCTGTTGGAACTCATACATAGTGATGTATGTGGACCCATGTCAACTCGTGCCATTGGTGGTTATTCCTATTTCATTATTAGATATGGTACGGTCCATGATGAGTTTCACTGACCTACCCATCTCATTCTGGGGATATGCTATAGAGATCGCAGCTTACCTTTTGAACATAGTTCCAACTAAGTCAGTAGTATCTACACCATATGAGATATGAAAAGGGAAGAAGCCCGATCTTAAGATTGTTAAGATTTGAAGCTGCAATCTTACGTAGGTCCGATAGAATATCTCATCCTCTTGAGTGATATGTGGGACATATTAGAGGAGAGGATGTTGAGAATATTGATCTTCAAACCTACGAGGAGATTATTATGAGTATAGACTCTAGGAAGTGGTAAGAAGTCATGAATTCTGAGCTGGATTCCATGTACTCCAACAATGTTTAGAACCTAGTTGATGCGCCTGAGGGTATTGTACCCATCGGTTGCAAGTGGATCTTTAAGAAAAAGATCGGAGTAGATGAAAAGATAGAGACCTATAAAGTAAAGATAGTGGCTAAGGGGTATCGTTAAAGGCAATGTGTTGACTATGGCGAAACCTTCTCACCCATAGCAATATTAAAATCTATCTAAATTCTATTGGCTATTGCAATACACTATGATTATGGGATCTGATAGATAGATGTGAAAACTACATTCCTCAATGGGAACCTCGAAGAGGAGGTGTATATGATACAACCCGAGGGATTCGTGTCTAAGGACTACCCAGATAAAGTGTGTAGGTTGCTTAGATCCATTTATGAACTAAAGCAAGCTTCCCAAAGTTGGAATATAAGATTTGATGAGGAAATCATATCTTATGACTTTGTTAAGAATGAAGATAAGCCTTTATGTACAGGAAGGTAAGTGGGAGCGCGCTATCATCTTTTTGGTGTTATATGTGGATGACTTCCTGATAATTGGGAATGATATAGAAATACTATCCATAGTAAAGACTTGTTATCTAGACACTTAGGGGAAGCATCCTATATCTTGGGGATTCCGATTTATAGAGATAGATCCAAGAGGATGATTGACTTCTCCCAATCATGGTACATAGACACCATTGTCAAAAGGTTTGACATGAAAAATTCTAAGAGAAGTCTCATACTGATGAGACATGGGATATCACTTTCTAGGAGTATGTCCCCAAAGACTCCTAAAGAAATGGTGAACATGGATAGGATATGTAATATCTCATTAGTCCCACATCGGAAATGGGGAATGTGTATGATTAGCTTATAAGGGTCTGATGAGTATACTACGTTAACTCTCGCTTGAGCATTTTGGTCCGTGGTTGCAGGACCAAAATGGAGTTATTGGCTAGTTGGCTCATTAGACTCGAGTCGTGACATTTGGTATCATAGCCGACCTAGCATTTGGGCAGGGTGAGAGGGCTCGAGTAGGAAAGGGCTACCCGTGGATGGAGTCGAGAACTCATTACGACATGGAGAGTTAATCCTCACATGCACTATGCTAGGGTTCGATCTGGGTTATGTCGGGCCTTGACGAGGACGTCAAGCTAATTGAGTTGGGATAATGTAACATCCCATTAGTCCCACATCAGAAGTGGGGAGTACTAGAAAGCAGTGAAGTGTATCCTTAAGTACTTAAGAAGGACTCGACTAAGTACATTGCTGCAGAAAAGCCATTGTCTCATATTGTCTTTAAGTGACACAAGAGTCTGATGGGGATCTGACACATAGGTGATTAACTTTAGGTCAAGTGGGTGATTAACAGCGAGGAGTGTTAAGAGTTCCATCCGAAGATAACATAGGTGATTAACTTTAGGTCAAGTGGGAGATTGCTAGCTGACACATAGGTGATTAACTTATTATATTTTAACATTTATCATTATATATATATATATATATATATATATATATATATATATATATATATATATATATAGTGATATCCTTGGATTTGTGTAATGGGAATCAGATCATAATAATGAGATCAATTCATCTTTAAACACAAATCCTAAATAATTCCGATTATAGGTTACTCGAGAGGGACATCGAGATGATCGGATAGATTAGTGTGCTATATACTCGTCCATATGATGGATGCAGTTGGTCTCATAGCTGCTCCTATGGGGACACTAGGGATACAGTACATGTGCTCATTGGAGAATGAGTTCACTAATTGATCCGCTTACGGAATGTTGGATGGTTGTGATTTCTTATTGTCATACAGTGATTTTGTGATTCTAGTAGTGTATATATATATATATATATATATATATATATATATATATAGTGATATCCTTGGATTTGTGTAATGGGAATCAGATCATAATAATGAGATCAATTCATCTTTAAACACAAATCCTAAATAATTCCGATTATAGGTTACTCGAGAGGGACATCGAGATGATCGGATAGATTAGTGTGCTATATACTCGTCCATATGATGGATGCAGTTGGTCTCATAGCTGCTCCTATGGGGACACTAGGGATACAGTACATGTGCTCATTGGAGAATGAGTTCACTAATTGATCCGCTTACGGAATGTTGGATGGTTGTGATTTCTTATTGTCATACAGTGATTTTGTGATTCTAGTAGTGTATCTAGTCCTTAGACTTGAGACACCAAGGATATCCTGTATGAGTGCTCTTCTCTATGGTACCAAATTTATAGGTTTGGATGTCCCAGATATAGCATAGCCGATCTTCGGGAGTGGTAGTCAACCTTACGAGGGTCATTGAGTGTCGATAGAGGATCATCCACTCTCTGTGTCATAAGAGGAATGCCCCATATATTCTTACTGAAACAAATCCCTAGCTAGGGTCATTCGGATTGAGAGAGAAAGAGTTCTCTAGGAGAATCCGATTAGAGCGAGACTCGAGTAGAAACCGTATGTGTCTGATAGCAATATACCCGGTATACGATCTCTATGATATTAGATGGACGAGGGACTATATGTTTACGATAACTAAGGACAGACATGTCAAATATATTAGATTCCCCTGTATCGTCTGGGGACTGCAGCGTAGTGGCCTAGTACATCCGTAGTCGATGAGTCGAGTGAATTATTATGGAAATAATAATTCACTGAGCCAGAAGGAGTTCTGATAGGTATGACTCACGGTCAGCTCGATATTGGGCCTAGAGGGTCACACATGGTAGGCATTGCGATGAGTAGAGGTTCGGATATGAGATATTCATTAGAGCCCCTATTTTATTGGATATCCAATAAGCCCATGAATTATTGTATCTTATGGATGAGATCCAATAAAAGCCCATGAGAGATTATTGGATAGAGATCCACTAATCTAAGAGGTTTGGGTAGTTGGATGGAGATACAATACCCAATAGGGGAGGATCGATTAGGATTAGTTGATAGGGGACCTGTATAAATAGGAGGGATTCAATGGTTCATAGGTTGGAGCCTTTGCTTGCCTCTCTTATTCTCCTCCCCCTCTCCACCTTAGAATAGGCTTGGAGTTTTAAGGAGTGTCGTCACAACCTTATTGTGTGGATCACCGCTAGAGAGAAGAACACTTGACCTTCTTCACCCTCTCCTAGAGATCTGCATGACCTAGGGATATACAATCTCTCTAGGTAACATAATCTATTCTATACGCAGTTTTAAGTTTTGCGAATTTTTACGTGCTAATCTTCGCATGACGACGAACATATATTTGGGAATTGGAGATTTTATTTTTTTGTTCTTCCGCTGCGCATGTGATATCACCCTGAAGAATTTCCCAACACCTAATCACTATCGCACCAGATCATGGATCCCAACAAGTGATCCAAGACCTTCACTAGTAGTCCTGCGATGAGATCAGTGCTCGAGCCGTGGTGTTGACCAATATTATATCATTGCCAAGAACCTTGAAGAGCATCACATTGTAGAGAAGCTTGAAGATAAAGATATCGATGATCCACTATCATGCCCCTCCCTTAAGACAATCTTTGGTGCACATTGCTCGTGCCAAGAAGGACATGGATCAGAGGTCCATGGGCTCAACCATGAACTCACAACATAGTCTCTATCATCGTGACTTTTTCTTGAGCTTATGTCGAGGCGGATGGAACCAGAAGACCCCAAGGATGATGTAGCTTAGGCTGATATAGGCAGCAACAAAAAACTCGCCTGCGATGACAATGGATGACTAGGGCAGTAGTGGGAGTAGTTTTAGGTAAAAAGAAAATATAATTGAGATATTAAAATTATCTTTTTTCTATATATCAATCCTATGTTAGAATAAATAGGATTAATTATCTCACTTTGATTTCAATATAAATTTTTTAAATTTAAAAATTAAAATGTAGATCTAAGGACTTAATTAGCCCTCAAAAAATTATAGTACATTTTCACATGCCATTTTGGAATCTTACGCACCATTCCATAAACATCAACATCAGCTACATAGTAGGTCATACCATACGTCACATGAATAAACTATACATATCTTTGACAATAGACCATGTTACATTACTTGGGGTTCAAGGTGGCAATTAGCGAAGAGGCTTAGACGTTCATTATCAAGATTCATTCTAATTTGAAGTGTTGTAGCTTCAAATAGCTCGATATAAATTGATGTTATATTTACCAAAATCAGACCTTATCTGTTGATATTTTTATTTAAAAATATTTTTTTAATGGCTCAGAACATCTCACGCATATTTAATAAGCTTAATTGAGTCAAATATTATCTATCTTCATAGGCAGACAAAAATTAGAATTTGATTAAAGGTTAACTAAGATTATTTATCTCTATTCATCCCGATACATGAGGAATTGACGATGATGCTATGTGGTCTGATCTATATGTGTATTAAACAATGATAGTATTTATAATTTAATGAAACTTTCGAGTTGATGGCGAAGAATACTAACATCAATTAAATTTTGACAAGTGGTCACATAAGCAGAGACACCTAAAAGAAGACGTAAGCTCTCCGAGATCAGCTCTTCCCCGTCGTCTTCCTCATATTCTTGCTCCTCCGTCGGCACCTTCATGTTTGTACCTCCACTTGGACACTGCTCCTCCGTCAAGTCAATGTCCGGAGAGATTGTATCATCTCCAAGTGGCATGGGTCGAGAGTAATCATGGCACCTTGACAAAGTTGTGCCCATGTCTCCCTGATAATGTAATCCTGGATGCAATGACCAAACCTATCAGCTTTACATGTGAGATCAGAAGTGGATAGTTGTGTTTTTCTTATCGCAGGATTTCTTCGAATCAAAGCACGTGGTTATCAAAAAAAATCACGGGACCTAAGTTCAAATTAAACTTTCACTATTACCGATAATGATAATAAATTTATAATAATTTTTTTTTAAATAATAAAAAATCATAATAACATTAAGAACAAATATCTTTACTCAACAATAACTATCATCATCGAATATGAATTTCATGAAAAGAAAAATTTAGATCTTATAAAATTGGTATAGTAGAAAAATATTTTAGATCTCAATAAAGGATCCCTCCATATCTAGCAAAAGCTCCAAAAATAATAACTTTTTATCCTTTTCTCTCTCTCTTTATTTTCTCACGCCATTACTGTTCCGTCGCTGCACACACACCTTCTTCGCTACCCTTATGTGCACGTCATTTTTTTTAATAAATTAGATTTGGATTTACTGTCTAAATCATTTGGTTCACATGCATATCCTTTCTTACACTCCACCAACTAAGAATTCTTCTCTTTCCACCATCGAGCTTCTGAATCTCATTTTTCCATGATAAAACATGTTCACTTAACATTGGAGAAGATTCTTCGAAAACTTTGACGCCCTTTCTTTAATTTTTTTTTTTTTAGATTTTCACTCAAAAAATCTCCTTTTAGAGTCGAACTTAATCTCTAATAAACCTTAGATATAAAAGAATCATAAATATATAATTGATACTATGATCAACTATCTTTTCGAAAATATTCGATAAAATTAGAACGATTCTTCGACTCTATCCATCCTCCGATCTTTAGATCAAATCATTTTGTCATATGATCTGATCAGAGCCAAATAGAAATTTATTAGATTGAAGAAGTTGCTAAAACAGTTCGAAACATTTATTTTTCCTCCAAGTTTGAAGCCAATTAATCAAAGAATTCTTTTTGCTTCTTCGATTGGACGAAAAGATTCCACTCTTTTAGACTGACATAAAAAGAGCCGACGCATGCAGGGAAATTTGTACTTGTTCAGTGACACGTATGAGATATTATGGACTATGAGGATCCAACACATGGCCCAATCGGTCGACATCGATAGGACTTGTCACTGCGGTAGCGTCCAACGTGAGGACTGGAGATCCCATCTCCACTGTCTTCCACTACCGGCCATACGAATGGAAGCAGCTGCCCGGCTCAAGTGGGACGTACATGCAGCGTCACCGCTTTGTCCGTTCAACAAGGGAGGTTGACTTTATCGGGTACGTCGTAATCGACTAGGGGGATCGATCAGACTCCCTTCCCCTTCCGAGCGGCTCCGGTCGTCCTCCATCTACTTTAAAGAGGACGCCTCCTGCGGAGAGAAGGGAGGAAGAAGCACAAGAGAATGGAGAAGCCAGGCCTGGATTCGCCTCTGATCCCAGGCCACACCGAAATCCTTGTCTCTGGTGCTGATGGGGTGACCGAAGCAGGCCTGAAGAGTGACGGAGAGTTCTTCGCCGAGATCAAGAGGCAACTCTTTTTGGCGGGGCCGCTAATAGCATCGAGCTTGTTGCAGAACATTCTTCAGGTCATATCAGTCATGTTCGTTGGCCATCTTGGGGAGCTTGCCCTCTCTGGTGCTTCCATGGCGACCTCCTTCGCTGGGGTCACTGGCTTCAGCTTCTTGGTATGTATGCGTATCTGCTTGCTCTGCTCTGCCATTTTCTTTCTGACAATTAGGAACCTGAGATCTCATCAGACCTATATATCCTTTCATCTCCATGAGAGGCGGAATTTATCGAACCATGTTAAATCTTATGTTGATTTTTTAGTATATTTTTTTTCTGAATGTTGATGTTTGATAATTTCTCTTTTCGGTTTTTTATTTCCTCCCTCCCCAACATTGGGTTCGTAGTTAGTAATTTGCTTTGTGTTAACTGGACCAAGAAGTCTCTAGCACCGTCGAATGATTCCTGATATCATCCATTCATGTCCTGGATTCTGCTGATCCACCTTATCCTCAACATCTCCTTTCTTGATTGGCTAGTTGGGGATGAGTACTGCATTGGATACAATGTGTGGACAAGCCTTCGGAGCAAAACAGTACCACATGCTTGCCATACACATGCAGAGAGCCATGCTTGCCCTAACACTAGTAAGTCTTCCTGTTGCTGTGATCTGGTCCTACACAGGTTCGATTCTCAAACTATGCGGGCAAGATCCGGAGATTGCAACCGAAGCTGGATTGTATGCTCGGTGGATGATTCCCACCATTTTCGCATATGGACTCCTACAGTGCCATGTTAGGTTCCTGCAGACCCAGAACATTGTCTTCCCTATGATGCTGAGCACCGGCGTCACAGCTCTGTCGCACGTTCTTGTGTGTTGGCTTCTGGTGTACAAGTCTGGCCTCGGAAGCAAAGGTGCAGCTGTGGCAATCTCCATCTCTTACTGGACAAATGTGTTGCTGTTAGCACTATATGTCAGCCTATCTCCTGCCTGCAAGAAGACTTGGATTGGCTTCTCGAGAGAGGCTTTACATGACATGTCCAGCTTCATCAAACTGGCTGTTCCATCAGCTACTATGGTCTGGTAAGCAACATATTGTTCGACAGTCTTTCTCGATGGATACATATGTATATATAACACAATCTGCAACAGCTTTGAATTCTGGTCATTCGAGTTGCTCGTGCTTCTCTCGGGCATTCTTCCAAATCCAAAGCTAGAAACATCAGTTTTGTCGATAAGGCGAGTTTGACTTGTGCAACTTTGCTGCTGCTGTACTTGATACGGCTTTGTATGCTTACAACTTCCACTTGTTTCTCTCAGCCTCAACACTGCTTCCATGGTGTTCATGGTCCCTTTTGGCCTTGGTGCTGCAGTAAGGTGAGATGAGCCAAGAGGAGTTAATCTCTCTTCTCGTATTCCACATCGTTAGTTTCCTTAATTTGCTGCTCCTTTTGTTGCCTCCTAGTACACGCGTTTCAAATGAACTTGGTGCTGGCCATCCACAAGCTGCGAGCTTAGCAGTAAAGGTGGTGGTATTCCTGGCCATCACAGAAGGATTGATAGTGGGCTTAACCATGATTCTGGCGCGAGGCATTTGGGGTTATGCATACAGCAACGTGGAAGAAGTCGTAAGATATGTGGCCATTATGATGCCAATCCTCGCAACCTCAAACTTGCTGGATGGAATGCAATGTGTGCTCTCAGGTACGGTGTCTCCATCCATTCCTGTTCATGTAGGAATTGGATATGCCCCTACAGAACTCCATACCTTGGTATTCCTTGGAACATGTAGGTGTTGCCAGAGGATGCGGGTGGCAAAAGATTGGTGCTTTAGTTAATCTTGGAGCTTATTACATTGTTGGCATTCCTTCGGCTCTCCTTCTAGCGTTTGTCCTCCATGTTGGAGGAAAGGTGAGAGAGAGACTCTTTTTCATCATTACCTTTCTCTGACTCTGTAAATTGCGTTAGAGTATGTTGTTGGTGTTACTATTATAGTCTATGAAATGTCTTTGGTAAACAACAGGGACTTTGGATGGGAATATTATGTGGCCTCTTTGTACAAGTGCTGCTCTTTTCGGCCATTGCCTATTGCACTAACTGGGAGAAAGAAGTAAGTGCCCCACTGATCTTGTTCCTCAAAGATACTGCCTACTTCAACTCCACTGGATCTTTGTTCTGTGAACAGAGCTGCAGGGGATGAGAGTATACATGTTGTTTTCTCCAACGATGTTGGATGCCGTTGTGGCGGGGATTAAAGCTTTGCTAATGCTAACTGTGAACCCCCTTCCTTCTCGCTTGTACTTTTGTTTCTGCATTCATTCATGGCGTTTCATATTCTTTCAGGCTAGGAAGGCGAAGGACAGAGTGATCAACTCCACCGTCCCCAAAGACACTGCAACATGATGGCATGATCATGTGAAGCTCCTGTAAGCTTCTGGCCGTCAGAACTGCAATGAGAAGCAGAGAAGAGAATGCAATTGTTACAGTATGGCACCTGAAAAATTGTTGAAAACAACATGAAACTATTGTTTGGTGCATCTCTATTTTCATGAATATTTTCGACTTCTCTTTGTTGTGAAATCCATTTTTCATTTCGTCTTTTACTTTCCGCCTCTAAAGTACTAAGTTGATCGACTATTAATTATTGGACTTTGAGCTTGTGAAATTTGAGAAATTATGAAATAAAGGATAGGTTTTGGACATACCAATTAAATCCCTGATGGGTAAGACGAAGAGGATTACAAACAAGGGATGAAAGAAAAGCCTCTTTTTCCATTTCCACGTGTTTTATTTTTCCCTTTCTTCTCTTGAGTTAACTGTCATTGGTCATCGGGCAAAGAAATCAATTTAATAGCCATAATAATAAAAATTATTTACTACTTTCATTATATATATATATATATATGTATATATATATATATACATATACATATATATATATATATAGTGTGCGTGTTGCTAAATATTGGATTGCGCTAATGATGTCATAATGCTTGCTCCATCAACCAAAATACGAGCGTTGACCTATATGCCCGTGGATACTTTATTTTCTTCCGTACGACTAATTTCCTAGGCGGCCTCATCCTCATCGCTCACTCTCTTCTTTGGTTCATATCGCGCCTTCCTTTTTTACTCCACACGGACGTTTCTATGCGTCAGTTTATTTGCAAAGGTAATAATAATAATAATATTATTATTATCATCGTCATCATCATTACACGCCCCCTGTTTCTTCTCTTTCGTTCCCTACCGCGTCAGCAGCAACCCTCGGGCAGCAGGAGAAGCTCCGTTGCAGTAGCAAGCGAGATCGTTCCCTCTCCCATTTGCCCAAACCCTAGATCTACTACCCGTCGATCTCGGCAACCTCGGCGTCTCGTCCGGCCATGGCCTCCCGCCGGATCCTCGCCTCGCTCCTCCGCGCCTCCGCTCGCCGATCTCCGGCGACGAGACACCATTCTCCTACCCCCTTTGCCCGCATCTCTTCCCGCCCCTCCCCCACCGGGTTCCTCCTCTCCCGTGCCGTCGAGTACGCCACATCTGCCGCCTCCGCCGCCCCTGCCCCCTCGGCCCTGATGGGGATATAAACAGGAATAACCTTTGTATAGGAACAAATACTAGAAGACCAAAATACGCAGCGGAATAAAATGGAAACACAATCAAACAGAACACCAAGATATACGTGGAAAACCCCTTCAATGTGAAGGGTAAAAACCACGGGGCAAACTAGAGATAATCCACTATGAGAATAATGAATATACAAATCTCAATCTCTTGCCCAAAACCCAAGCAACAGCCACAAGAGAATAACTGGGATACAAGGATCACGTTACTGCCCACAATATCTAAAACCTCCCAAGTAATCACAGCAAGAGCCTACTGTAGATTTGATCTAACCTGAGATGAGAACACTGCTAGATGATTGTGAACAGTCTCTCTGCGTTGTCCTTGTCTTCTTCCCTTTCTTTCTCTTCCTCTTCTGCCTTGTTCTCCTTCTTCTCTTTGGAATCTCGTCGCTACAAAGATATGCCTCGTTGCTGCCTTTTTATAGCTTTAATCTGCCTCTAAAACGCAGCCACCACACCCCCCTAATCTTAATTAGGGTTAGTTTAAGAGGGGGTGTGAGCTGTGGGCTGATAAAGCCCACATGGGCTGAATATGGGCCATCAGCCCAACAACCTCCCCCTTCAGCCCATAAGGGAGGCTGTCCCATGACTCCTTAATGTGAAGCCATACCGACCAACTGTCGGCATATCTCCTGTCTTTCTTTTGTTAAGGTCTTCATCAACATGTCTGCTCCGTTGTCATCTGTATGAATTTTCTGAAGCTGCAACTGCTTCTCTTCAAATACATTTCGAATCCAGTGGTATCTGACATCTATATGCTTTGACTTGGAATGAAACATTGGGTTCTTACACAAATGGATGACACTCTGGCTGTCACAATGCATCACATAATTTTCCTGTTTCAGCCCCAATTCTTGTAAGAATTCTTTCATCCATAACATTTCTTTGCATACCTCTGTAGCAGCAATATATTCTGCTTCTGTGGTGGAGAGAGCAATACACCTTTGTAACCTGGATTGCCATGACACAGCTCCCCCTGTTAACGCAGGTGGTCCACCTCCAAAGCTTAAACAAACCTTAAAGCTCCCTCTGAGATATCTAAAAATCCATTTCACTGCTGCCCAGTGCTCTTTGCCTGGATTTGCAAGAAATCTGCTAGTAACACCCACTGCATATGCGATGTCTGGCCTCGTACATACCATTGCATACATTAAACTTCCAACTGCTGAAGCATGAGGAACCTTTTGCATTTTCTCCTTCTCCTCATCACTTGACAGACTCTGTTCTGAGCACAACTTGAAGTGACCTAGTATTTGCTTTGCTGGCCCCATGTCCTTCATTGCAAAAGACTCACTCAGTTCCTTCTTCAACCTATCAATTTTAGACATATCTTTTCCAAGAATAAGTATGTCATCAACATAGAGTAAGAGAATAATAAAATTCTCACCAAACCATTTGATGTACACACAATGATCTGAAGCCGTTCTTTTGTATCCATTTTCTGTCATAAATGAATCAAACTTTCTGTACCACTGTCTTGGAGCTTGCTTTAGCCCATACAAGCTCTTCTTCAACTTGCAGACAAAATTATCTTTACCTTTGACTTTGAAGCCTTCTGGTTGCTCCATATAAATTTCCTCCTCCAAATCACCATGAAGGAAAGCTGTCTTCACATCTAACTGCTCAACCTCCAAGTCCTGGCTAGCAGCAATACCAAGAGCAACACGAATAGAAGACATTTTAACAACAGGAGAAAATATCTCTTCAAAGTCAATACCTTTCTTTTGACCAAAGCCTTTCACAACCAATCTAGCTTTGTACTTTGGTTGAGAACAATATTCTTGAGTCTTCAACCTAAAAACCCACTTGTTCTTCAAGGCCTTCATTCCATTTGGTAGCAGCACCAAATCATAAGTGTGGTTCTTCTGAAGAGCATCCATCTCTTCCTGCATAGCAACTAACCACTTCTCTTTCTGCTCACTCTCAACTACTTCCTGGTAACTCTCTGGTTCACCTGCATCAGTAAGCATCACATACTCATCTGTAGAGTATCTTTTGGAAGGTTGACGTTGTCTAGAAGATCTTCTCAATTGAGGTTCTGCGGGAACTTGCTCTCCTACTTCTTCTTGCTCAACATGTCCTGCAGGTAAATCAATATCAGGCTCTACACTATTTTCCTGCACATCTCCCCCATCACCCTGATATACTGGAGGAATAACTGGGTCACAATCTGCTAATCCTTCTACAGAAGTCTTGGCTGGTGCCTTCTTCTTCAAATCCTCAAAGGTTTGATCCTCAAAGAAGACCACATCTCTACTCCCGAACACCTTCTGCTTTTCTGGATCCCAAAGCCTGTAACCAAACTGATCATGTGAGTAACCAAGAAAAATACATTCTTTAGACTTACCATCTAGCTTGGACCTCTCATTATCTGGAACATGTGCAAATGCACGACAACCAAACACTCTCAAATGCCTGTAGGAAACATCTTTCCCTGACCATACATGCTCTGCAACATCACCATCTAGGGCTGTACATGGTGATAAGTTGATCACATCAACTGCAGTCCTCAAAGCCTCATCCCAAAACCTTTTGGGTAGCTTGGCCTGTGAAAGCATACATCTGATCTTTTCCATGATGGTGCGGTTCATCCTCTCTGCAATTGCATTATGCTGAGGTGTACCAGGAACTGTCATCTCATGTTGGATCCCATGCGACCTGCAATAGTCATTAAACAATCCCATATACTCACCACCATTATCTGATCTTATGCATTTCAATTTCCTTTCTGTCTCCCTTTCAACCCTGGCATGAAACTCTTTGAAGACATTAATAACCTGATCTTTGGTCTTCAAAGCATAAGCCCAAACTTTTCTGGAAAAATCATCTATAAAAGTGACAAAATAAAGTGCACCACTTATACCAAGAACATCAACAGATCCACCAGGAGTCTTTGTCCTCAAAGGACCACATACATCTGTATAAACACGGTCTAAGGCATGCATTTTTCTAGACAAAGCAGCACTAGCAAATGAAACTCTATGTTGTTTACCAGCCAAACAATCAATACAAGGGTTCATATGTATACCTCTGAGATCTGGTAATACCTCTCTCTTGGAAAGAGCTTGCAGCCCCTTCTCGCTCATGTGTCCCAATCGCCTATGCCACAACTCCATACTGAAGTCTTTCTCTGTAGCATTTAACTGCTCACCATAAGCTTTAGCCTGCAACCTGTACAAAGTATGACATTTCTTTCCATTAGCTATAACAAGAGAACCCTTACTGAGCTTCCATTGCCCTCTGTGAAATCTGCTTTCATACTCTTCATCATCTAGTCTTCCAACTGAAATTAAATTTAGCCTCAAGTCAACCACATGCCTCACATCCTTAAGTACCAACTTACAGCCAAGGTTGGTCTTTAAATGGATATCACCCATGCCAATGATGTCTGCTGTGCCATAGTTGCCCATCTTGACAACACCAAAGTTTCCAGACCTGTATGTAGCAAAAAACTCCCTCCGTGGTGTAGCATGATAAGAAGCACCTGTGTCAATCACCCACTCAAGATCCTGACACACACAAGAAAAAATATCATCAGAAGGAGACAAAATCAAATAATCACCACCCTGCACTGTAGCTGTAGTATTATCCTTTGACTCTGTAGACTCCACTTCTTTTCCCTTTTTCTTGTTCTTCTTAGGTTGCTTACATTGGTTCTTGTAATGTCCTTTCTCACCACAGTTATAGCAAACAATATCTTTTCTTGATCTTGACTTGCTCCTACCCATACGTGAACTGCTTCTAGACTTTGACCTTCCTCTGTTCTCTGAGATAAGTGCCTGTGAATCATTCTGAGATGTTGCCGAACTCTTTCTTCTCAACTCCTCATTCAACAAACTGCTTGTTACTTGACTCATAGTGACAATACCATCTGGCGCAGAATTACTA
The DNA here is from genome assembly GCF_036884655.1 of Musa acuminata AAA Group. Lineage (NCBI taxonomy): Eukaryota > Viridiplantae > Streptophyta > Magnoliopsida > Zingiberales > Musaceae > Musa > Musa acuminata. Next base: position 22,276,089 of record NC_088348.1, on the reverse strand, counting down.
AGGGAAACCACTAGTGTCTCCCAACTTTCTAGTAATGAACTGAGAAGTAACAATGCCTGCAACTCATCATCAAGAGACATTCTCATAGAGGATAACTGGTTAGTAATACTCTGCATTTCATTCAAATGCTCAGCAATAGAAGCACCCTCTCTATATTTTAGGTTCACAAGTTTTCTGATCAAAAAAGCTTTGTTGCCAGCTGTTTTTCTTTCATAGAGACTTTCCAATTTTTTCCAAAGAGAATATGCAGAAATTTCAGTAGAAACATGGTGAAATACACTATCATCAAGCCACTGTCTAATAAATCCAATTGTTTTTCGATCTAACCTCTTCCACTCATCATCTATCATAGTTGTAGGTTTTGCACTATCCCCTTGCAAAGGTCCATACAAATCTTTGCAATACAAGAGATCTTCCATTCTTGGTTTCCATATCATCCAATTATTTCCATTCAAACTAATCATGCGAGAAATATTACTGGCCTCCATGTTCAAATACAAAAATTAAATCACCAAAACCCCGCTCTGATACCAGTTGATGGGGATATAAACAGGAATAACCTTTGTATAGGAACAAATACTAGAAGACCAAAATACGCAGCGGAATAAAATGGAAACACAATCAAACAGAACACCAAGATATACGTGGAAAACCCCTTCAATGTGAAGGGTAAAAACCACGGGGCAAACTAGAGATAATCCACTATGAGAATAATGAATATACAAATCTCAATCTCTTGCCCAAAACCTAAGCAACAACCACAAGAGAATAACTGGGATACAATGATCACGTTACTGCCCACAATATCTAAAACCTCCCAAGTAATCACAGCAAGAGCCTACTGTAGATTTGATCTAACCTGAGATGAGAACACTGCTAGATGATTGTGAACAGTCTCTCTGCGTTGTCCTTGTCTTCTTCCCTTTCTTTCTCTTCCTCTTCTGCCTTGTTCTCCTTCTTCTCTTTGGAATCTCGTCGCTACAAAGATCTGCCTCGTTGCTGCCTTTTTATAGCTTTAATCTGCCTCTAAAACGCAGCCACCATACCCCCCTAATTTTAATTAGGGTTAGTTTAAGAGGGGGTGTGAGCTGTGGGCTGATAAAGCCCACATGGGCTGAATATGGGCCATCAGCCCAACAGGCCCCGCCGCCGAAGGCCGCGGCTGCACCCAGTGGAAAGATCACCGACGAGTTCACCGGGGCTGGCGCCATTGGCCAGGTCTGCCAGGTGATCGGCGCCGTCGTTGACGTCCGCTTCGATGAGGGGTTGCCCCCCATCTCGACCGCCCTCGAGGTCTTGGACCACTCGATCCGGCTGGTGCTGGAGGTGGCGCAGCACCTTGGGGAGAACATGGTGCGGACGATCGCCATGGATGGGACCGAGGGGCTTGTTCGAGGGCAGAGGGTTCTGAACACCGGTTCCCCGATCACTGTAAGTCCTACTGTCCAATCTCTTTTCCCTTGGTCAAACGCAGAGCCGATATGAGGTTGTCTCGTGTGATCACCCTAGATCTGATGCCCGCAGATGTTGGATATGGGTGAGTTCAAGTTCTGCTTTTGATGAAAGAGTAGTATGACTGACCACCCAATTAAAAACATATTTATGATAGTTATTTTCTACAGACGTTTTCTAACCCAATTGCTGATTTTGATGACACCTTCAGTAGTGTGATTAGGATTGCATGACTCTTTGACTTGTGTTACATTGGGTCATGTTTTCTTGGTCAAATTGGTGATTGGTATTTAAGGTACAGAATTGGCACAATGTGAAAACCTGATTGCTCCAAATTTGAAAATGTTTGGTGGAATGTCTAACAAACTTTGATGATATTTGTTGATGTTGTATTGCTTATCTTCACGTAGGATCAAAATTTAAATGTTTTTTATTATTGTCTTCTACTTTTCTTTTAGATTTACAAACCCATGGCAATGCAACAAGAGAGCCAAGGTATATATACTCTGCAATACGCTAGATGATGAATGGTATGAAAGAGTGCTTTTAATTGGTTACTAGTGGTATATTACAGCTAGCATCATCTGAAATGATTTCTATAGTGATGGTGTTCGTCTAATGGTTTTCCTGCTTCTGATCTCTTTTATTTCCAATCTTCCTTATACCACCCTCTTTTATTTACACACATCCCTAAGGCATATTTCGACTACTACAAGCACAAACAATGAAAATCAATATATTTGATGAAACCCATCAGGGAAAGCTTTGGTTCCATGCTAGTACGAAGTGTAGGGTCCTTTATTTGCATGAAGAACCCTATTTAAACTTATAAAAAATGGTTTTTTGCATGAAAACTTGATCAAGGAAGACACTCACTAGAGTGTCTTTTTCTGCCAGCAACTCAGGAATGAGGAACATGTTCTCATTTTATCTGTTTGCTTTTATGTGGTTCAGTGGTTGTAAATTCATTTTCAGGTACCCGTTGGTAGGGCCACCCTTGGGCGAATCATAAATGTTATTGGTGAACCTATTGATGAGAAGGGTGAAATAAGTAAGCTTCCCATGCTTGATCATCTCTAGTAGTACTTTTTTTTTTATATTGCTGTATAACTACATTGATGTTTATGACTAACTTTCATTTTCTTCTATCTCATTAGAGACCAACCACTTCCTTCCCATCCATCGTGAAGCACCTGCTTTTGTCGAGCAGGCAACAGAACAGCAGATTCTTGTTACTGGAATCAAAGTACATATATCTTGTATATTACAATAAACTGATCTGTGTGCTCCTTTTTCCAGTCTTTAACCAGCACATCCTGTGAGTACTTCCTGCTACTTAAATGCCTTGTTCTTCTCTACTACAGGTGGTGGACCTTCTTGCACCTTACCAGAGAGGTGGTAAGATTGGGCTCTTTGGGGGTGCTGGGGTGGGGAAAACTGTACTTATTATGGAACTGATCAATAATGTCGCTAAGGCTCATGGTTGGTCTCTCAGGGTTACTTCCTTTTGTCTGATGATATTCTACAATTGAACATTACATTCACTACTTACCACCATTCCAGGTGGTTTCTCTGTATTTGCTGGTGTTGGAGAACGTACCCGAGAAGGCAATGACTTGTACAGGGAAATGATAGAGTGGAGTGATCAAGCTTGGTGATAAGCAGGTTCATGACCATTTGTTTTTTTAATGCTATAACCACTACTGCCGTATCTTACTGTCGCACTGAGTTTCTTCTGCTAATATGCGGCAGGATGAGAGTAAATGTGCCCTTGTGTATGGTCAAATGAACGAGCACCAGGTATCTTACTGTCGCACTGAGTTTCTTCTGCTAATATGCGGCAGGATGAGAGTAAATGTGCCCTTGTGTATGGTCAAATGAACGAGCCTCCTGGTGCTCGTGCTTGTGTTGGTCTCACTGGGTTGACAGTAGCCAAGCATTTCCGAGATGCTGAAGGTCAAGATGTGCTTCTCTTCATAGACAATATCTTCCGCTTCACTCAAGTGAGCCTTCAAGAATCTGAACTGAATATCTATAAAGCTGGTTCAAGTTTCAAGATGTTAAATTTCTTAGAGTTTCATTTTTAGGCCAACTCCGAAGTGTCTGCTTTGCTTGGTCGTATACCCTCTGCTGTTGGTTACCAACCAACATTGGCTACTGATCTTGGAGGACTTCAAGAGCGTATCACTACAACAAAAAAGGGTTCTATTACCTCTGTACAGGCAATTTATGTGCCTGCTGATGACTTGACAGATCCTGCACCTGCGACTACATTTGCCCATCTTGATGCTACAACTGTGTTGTCACGACAGGTGCTTTTACCTGGTTATCATATTTATGTTCAACTTTTTTGCTCTTAGTTGATTTTTCATTAACGTAGATCTGTCTCCTTGCTAGATTTCTGAGCTTGGTATTTATCCTGCTGTTGAACCTCTTGATTCTACATCTAGAATGCTTTCTCCTCATATATTGGGTGAAGAGCATTACAGCACTGCTCCTCCAGAACTACAAGAATCTTCAAGATATTATTGCAATTTTGGGAATAGATGAACTAAGTGAAGATGACAAATTAACTGTGGCTCAGGCTCGGAAGATCCAGCGGTTCCTGAGCCAGCCTTTCCATGTTGCTGAAGTGTTCACTGGTGCACCTGGAAAGTATGTGGAACTGAAGGAAAATATTTGAAGGAACAATTGAACAAACTTATTATGACTTATCTCGTTTAAATTTTGTTGTTTTGTAGTATGAAAATTCCGTCCTGTTGTACCTACATTACAAGATCCCAACCTAGCTAACAAATAATTGGACTGACCTGACAGAAGCTTCTCACTTTTGGTCATTAACTTTTAAGTCCTCAGTTTTGGTAATTACCAATTAGGAAATGGCAATTTTTCTGGACTAGAGAATGTAGTGTTATTTTAGTTTAGTTGATGAGTTCAATATAGTTCTTGAATAGCTCTGTAGCTCTGTGTTGAATGTTTTTTATGATTACTGTAAAAATTATTTGTGTGCTAAGGTGCTGCTAGTACCTGAAGTTTTTAATTGACCGTTTGGCCAAATAATTCTATGTATTTTTAGCGAGTATCATTTTAGTGCTTGAGTAGTTCTGTGTTGAATTTTCTCTGTGATTACTGTAAAAATTGTTCGCGTACTAAGGTGCTGCAAGTACCTGAAGCTTTTAGTTGACTGTTTGATCATATTATTCTATGTATTTTTTGTGTACCCAACAACTCATTTACCTGTTATTTGGAATCCTTACAAAGCATTTGTTCTAATTTAATAGAAAAGTTACAGTCTCACAAGGCACATGCTCTGATTTTATAGAAAAGTTACCTTAACCTTTTGATATTCTTGACTGTTGCTCAAGTGAATTGAATGCTCGAGTTACTAACATCACTAATGCAATTTTTCCTTTTTTTATTTTTTGCTCATATTTCCGAAATGATGTATATTTTAAAGTTATCAATGCACTGTTGCTCATCAGTAGTTCAATTTTCCTGGTGATGACAAATCTAATCAATTGCGATGTCTTACAGAGCAGTGTTAATAATCGTTGTACTCCTTCAAAGTTCTAAGACTTATGATGCACTGTCGTATTATGTACCAAAATTTCATTTTCGATCATAGATTTTGTATCTTGCGATCGTGAGGTGCTTAATGTCGGAAGAGTCCACATTCACTTCCAATCTATCTGCATGCATTTTTGTCTTGTCAGTTTGTACTAATAACTTCTCTTCTTCCATGTTCGCAGGGTGTTGGATGGGAGGTACGATGATCTTCCGGAGCAGTCATTTTACATGGTCGGGGGCATCGAGGAAGTTATAGCCAAGGCAGAGAAAATTGTAAAGGAATCTGCCTCGTAAACAAGAGTTTCATTCATTCGAAATAATCCCCACGGTGCACATGATTACCCATGCACCCCAACTAAGATACCATTTTTTGATGGAATTGTGTTCCATTCTCACCAGCCATTGCTGATTGGAACCCTGTAGCAAGCTTCTGATCTGCAGGATATTTTTCGCTAAATAAAAAATAATAAACATTTGTTGTTTCTTGCATTTAGATCTGTGCCTCTTTCCACTTGTGATTAAGCTGTATCATTTATTTCATTGTGTTAGGTGTTTTCTAATTAGTTTTATTGTTAATGAAACTAAATTTTTTTGGATATGAACAAATATTAACAGGTCGGTGGAATTAAATGAAAATCATAATCAAATATGATACCAAGATTTACATGAAAAATTTCTTAAGGGTAAAAATCATAGGATAAACTAGAGATAATTTATTATGATAATAATGAATATACAAATCTTAATTTTTTTGCTCAAAATCTTAATAACAATCATAATAGAATAATTGGGATTATGAGGATTACATAACAATATCTAAATTCTCCACAAAAGTAGATTTGATCTAACTTAAAATGAGAATATCATAAGAGAATAACTGAGATACAAGGATCATATTACTGTGCACAATATCTAAATTCTATCTCAAGTAATCACAGCAATAATTTACTATAGATTTGATCTAACCTGAGATGAGAACACTACCTAGATAATTGAGAATAGTCTCTCTACATTGTCCTTGTTTTCTTCCCTTTTTTTCTCTTGTTTTTCTGTCTTGTTCTCCTCCTTATCTTTGGAATCATGTGGCTGTAGTATTCTCCTCGTTACTATAGTTTTTCCTATTCTTTCCGCAGCCCCACATGCCCCCCTAATATGAATCTAAGGTTTAGAGAAAGGGGGGTAGGCTGTTAAAGGCCATTATCGGTTGAACCCACTATGGGCTGTCAGCCCAACAACCTCCCCCTTCAGCCCATGAAGGAGGCTATCTCATGACTCCTTAATGTGAAGTCATGCCCATCAGTTGTCGGCATATCTCTTGTCTTTCTTTTGGTAAAGTTTTTGTCAACATGTCTACTCTATTATCATCTGTGTGAATTTTCTGAAGTTGCAACTGCTTTTCTTCAAATACATTTCGAATCCAGTGATATATGACATCTATATGCTTTGACTTGGAATAAAATATTGAGTTCTTACATAAATTGATGGTACTTTAGCTGTCACAATGCACTACATAATTTTTCTATTTCAGCTTCAATTCTTATAATAATTCTTTCATCCATAACATTTCTTTGCAAACCTATATAGCAGTAATATATTCTGTCTCTGTGGTGGAGAGAGCAATACACCTTTACAATCTGGATTGTCATGACATAGCTCCCCCTATAAAAGTAAGTACATAACATGATGTGGATTTCCTCGTATCTATATCTCTTACCATATCTGCATCTGTATAACCGTTCAACACAGGTGATCCACCTCCAAAGCTTAAACAAACCTTAAAGCTCCCTTGCCTGGATTTGCAAGAAATCTGTTAGTAACACCTAATTGCATATGTGTTGTCCGGTCTCGTACATACCATTGCATATATTAAACTTCCAACTGCTGAAGCATAAGGAACCTTTTGCATCTTCTCCTTATCCTCATCATTTGACAGACTCTATTCTAAGAATAACTTGAAGTGACCTGTAAGAGGAGAATCAACTAGCTTTGCATTACTCATACCGAACCTTTCCAATACCTTCTCGATATAATTCTCTTGTGACAACTAAATCATCTTGGTTTTTCTATCACGGAAAATCTGCATACCTAGTATTTGCTTTGCTGGCCCCATGTCCTTCATTGCAAAGGACTCACTTAGTTTTTTCTTGATTGTAAATGACTTAATTGTAGATATATCTTTCCCAAGAATAAACATGTTATCAACATAAAGTAAGAGAATAAAAAAATTCTTACCAAATCATTTGATGTACACACAATGATGTGAAGCCATTCTTTTGTATCTATTTTTAGTAATAAATGAATCAAATTTTCTGTACCATTGTCTTGGAGCTTGCTTCAGCCCATACAAGCTCTTCTTCAACTTGCAAACAAAGTTCTCTTTACCTTTGACTTTGAAGCCTTCTAGTTGCTCCATATGATCTAATTGTTTCTATTTAAACTAATCATGCGAGAAACACTATTTATCTTCATGTTTAAACATAAAATTAAATCACCACAACCTTGCTCTGATACCAGTTGATGAGATATAAAGTGAAACTAAACTTTTCTATATGAACAAATATTAGTAGACCATAGCGGAATTAAATAGAAATCACAATCAAATATGACATAAAGATTTACGTGGAAAACTCCTCTAATGTGAAGGGTAAAAATCACGGGGCAAACTAAAGATAATCAACTATGAGAATAATGAATATACAAATCTTAATTTCTTACACAAAACTCTAGCAACAATCATAAGAGAATAACTGAGATACAAGGATCGCGTTACTGTGTACAATATCTAAATTCTCCTCAAGTAATCACAGCAAGAATGTTTTGTAGATTTGATCTAACCTGAGATGAGAACACTGCATAGATGATTGAGAACAGCCTCTCTACGTTGTCCTTATTTTCTTCTCTTTCTTTCTCTTATTTTTCTGTCTTGTTCTCTTCCTTATCTTTTCGTAGCCCCCGCACTCTCCTAATATGAATCTAGGGTTTAGAGAAAGAGAGGTGGGATGTGGATTGTTAAAGCCCACTATGGGTTGTCAGCCCAACAAGTACAACATATTTAGTGGCTCCTAAAGAACATGCAACCAGGAGGAGGGAGCTATAATGACAATGAGTTACCACTTGAGGCCCTTTCAATATATTATGATATCCGAGAGAAGAATAATCTAATTCTCTTTGCAGATTGATATCTCATATCCGACTATGAAGCACTTGTAGATCAGATAAATTTTTTTTTGATTATATATTTTATACTAACATACCGACATCTGAACGAAGAACCCATCCTGATACAATCCACCGGACGGTTGTGTGTGTGGGGTCATACGATCCACCGTACTGTCACGGATAAACTTCTAAATAGGGTGTTTGATGTAATGCTTATGTATGTCCGTGTCTTTTGGTATGTTCATGCATTGTACAGCATGTAGGGGGACGGCCGAAGGCTTGATAGTCCCATTTTAGTTGGGTCGGTGGCCGCTTTAGGCTTGTAAATAAAGGTTGTGTCATGTGGACACGTGTGAGAGATTTTCGGTCTGTAATGGACCATTTTACCCTTTGTTGTGCCACTGTTCAGAGCTTGTAAAGTCTGTTTGTAATTTGCATTGTCTATGAAGTGTTTTTCGGACATGTTTGCTTGTGGATCTCGATTGAGTCGTTCTCTTTAACCCGTTCTCTCTTTTCTTGGTCCTAAGGGACAATGGGAGGCTTCGGGGAGGCTGACCTTTGCGGACGGACGCGCGAGGGTGCCGCACGACTTAGGCAAAACAAGCTAAGTCCGTGTCATATGGTATCAGAGCCGGGACAAGCACTCATAGAAACACTTGACATGCAAACGTGGGGGACCTAGCGGAGCTGCGTTGAGGGCAGTCAGCACATACGCGACCGTTTGAGGGAAAACGGGCATGGAGATGTAGGGAAAATAGTCGCTCAGAGGAGCGGGCATCTGAGATTGGCATTCAGAGGAATGGCCAACCCTTCGCGCAAGAGGCACCATGAGAACAGGCAAGCTTGGAAGAATTTGGAGCGCACAAAGGTTGGGATGGCTGAGTTTGAGCTACGGCTCAACGTTAACAACTATACTTGATGGTGCTCTAGGCAAGCGAGGCGCTTGGCAAGAATGAGACCATGCAAGGTGGAATGAGTTGCTCAACGACCAAAAGAGTTATGCAAAGCTCACAGAGGTGAGGGGAATTGCTAACTCGAAGAATTTGGTACTCATGCATGGGCTTGTATGCGGACGATGGAATGTTCGTGGCCATCCCAAGGCGACCGAAACTCGGCGCCATGGAGCATTGAAACTTTCTCTTCGGCATGTGAAGGATATGTCCGTCGGAGGTTGAAGTGTGCAACGAGTTCAGCATGTTGCTAGGCCTTGAGGGATGCAGCGGGGGCTGTATTGACATGAAGTCGCAATCTAGCAAGTGCATTTGCAGGAGGCAGAACAGTGCACAGTTTGTTCAGCAGTTCGGAGTAGTCTAAGGGGATGGTGGTCTCCAAAACGAAGATAGATGTTGCTCCAACGGGATAGTTATCCAGGAGGGATAAGTCTCGGCTCTCTAGAGGGAGAATCATGTGACATGTACCTCACATATTGAGGAGGAGTACCTCAACAAACAACAACTCCACGAAGCTCGATGGACTGAGCAAGCGGCGAGGAGTCGTCGCATGATCTCGCTTGAGAGAATGCATTGGTGGATGCATTGCGAGATCAAGTGGGGGAGCGACCTAAAGCAACTTATGAAGGTACACTTGGAGTCGATGTGGAGATCGGACTCAAGAGAGGGCTGACCCGTGAAATGGTGGGTGCGAGAGCCACCATCGACTCAATGCAAAAACGAGGAGCGGAGCAACTTGGGTGTAACTTGGCGAAGTACCCAAGCCGCATGAAGGGAGCTAGCATAGAAGTTGGAACATGGAGCAAAGGCACAGTGCTTTTCTTAGACAGAGGTCAAGGACATGAACTCTTGCAGAGGCAAGAGTAGGATCATGTTGTTCCATGGGTCCTTCATTCTGACGGAGCGGACTCATCTTGCATGGTGCCAAAGACGAAGGGAGCTTCGGGGCACATGCACCTTATCTCGGAGAAGCATTTGATGGAGGAACTAAGGCGACTCAATTTGCGGAGGCGAAGTTGGGTTCAGAAGGCCTTAGCACGGGGCAAGAGGACGCAGAGGCGGATACTCTTGAAGAATATGCCATAGTGTTGCCATTCGAGTTTCTATGAAGGAAGCGGTGCGTAGCGAAGATTGTGCTGATAGGGGCAGAGGCCCAGGATCCAAACAATGGTGCACAAATTATAGTGAAGTTGGTGGACTTCGGGAGCTACTAGGCGACGTACTGTCCTAGAGCGGTGCTTCATCTAGGTGTGACCCAAGAGTGGGTGGATGAAGGTCGATTGTCAAAGGAGCGAACAAAATCGAAGGTGGAGGAGACCCCGCGATGTATTGGCAGAGGCCACACATGGAGGGTTCACAATTCGAGTTTATTCCACAAGGATCAGAATGCAATGGAGATGTCACCAGGAGGCGACATGGTGTAGCGGATCATGGTGGAACAGTTCGTGGCAATGCGATACACACGACTGAGCCCCGTGAGGGACTGGATCATACGGAGGTATGATCGGGAGCTACTGGAAGCTCCACTTCGGTGAACAACACGATGGCAAGAAGGGCTATGGGTTCTAGGAGTGAAGGCCATGGTACCGCAGAGGCGGGTCTTCCGTGCGTACATCGAATTTTCCATCAGATGAAAGCCTTGGTCATCAGCATATGGGGGCTGTGTTCCACCAAGGGAAAAGTTCGAATGCAAGTACCAGTGAGTCCCATAGGAGGGACTTGATCATACAGCGGTATGATCGAAGCAGCTGGAGAGTTGGACTACTCCAGAGCTTATATTCGCTTAAGGGAGCCCGACAAGTCAGAGGACAAGGTCGAGTAAGCGAACGTTGCTGCCAAGGAAGCTAAGGAGAATAGAATCGGTGCAAACTCTACAACGTGATGACAGAGGCCATGCATGGGAGTTGCAGTCTGTCTCTCCATCGACCAGACGGACTGCTTAGAGAACACAGAGGTGTTGAAGCAGGGGGTCGAAAGGGGCGAGGAAGCGACGACGAGTCCAAAGGGACTTAGCTACCCAAAATCAAGCATCAGTTAGAATGAAGGTGGACTCAGAGGAGTGCCACGGAGACATTTCTACTTATCATGAAGAAAAGGGATGCAGATGCGAGGCGACGGATAGTAGGGCCATGGGCATGGCAGCGCCATGGTATCGTAGAGGCGGGACTTCCGTGAAAGTCATTGATCCCTTGCTCTCATGGAGGGAGAGCGCTTGGTCGTGAAAGGGGCCGAGGAGGTGGAGAACGCAGAGGCAATCTCTAAGTACCGAGACAAGGCTGAAGGATAGAGGCCGAAGAACTTCGTAAGACTAGTGTCAATGTGCTTCTCATCAAGATAGTTGAAAGTGAAGGACTTCGGGTCATGCAAGAGTGCAGAACCAAGGAACGAAACATGCAGTACGTGGTGCTGTACCTTCGCTACTCAGGGGAGTAGGCGACAGGGTTGATGGAGAAGACGGTACAATCCCAGAAGCGACCAAACCTATGAGAGAACTACTCCAAGTTGGGGTGAAAACTTCCTGCATTCCAGAAGTTCAATGGCATTGAGAAGGTGAATCACAGTAGCTAACTCAACGCAAGGAGTGCAAACGCTTCAAGTGCTTCAGAAGTGTGAGCAAAGAGCAGGCGAAGGCCAGTAACCAGCTCGATGCATGGAGTACAACCTCGAGGAGGCGGGCGAAGTCAAGTAACCTTTGCCTTCTCAACTCTTAAGAGAATGGGCGAAACCGAGTACCCCAATTCTCTTATCTATCCAGTAGAGGAGCTCTGCAAAAGTTCAAAGACCCTTCGAAGATAATGGAAGACAATAGTTGTCAAATCCTCACCAATGGTGATCAGTGTTACTAAGAGTAGATTGTCCGCTTCATTTCCCAACGAAATGCCAATCAAAAGCGGAAGTGATGCGAACCTACTTGGATGTGACAACTAAGTGAAAGAAGAGTCAATGAGCAAATTTTGTGGAGGAAGGACCCAAATATTCAGAAGTTTGCGAGACGATGCTCGTTAAAAGCTCCAACAAGCATCCACCCAGTTCAAGCAGCATGAGGCATTCGAGAGACTGGCGTAGTAAGGATGGTCTTTTCCTTTATTTGAAGGATCCGCAGGAATCAACAAGGATCAACACAACTCAGCCAACCCCACACCGGAGTCAGAGTCGTTGGTGAGTTGAAGCAGCATGGCGGATCAAAAGGTTCGACTACTCGAAAACAATAGTGGAGAGCAGTTGGGAGCCCAGGGACGCATTGCAGTTGGAGCAGAAGATTGAAGACTTAGCAGAGGCAAGGAGTTGCAGTGTCGACAAAGGCTTCGACGAGGACGTCGAAGGAATAAGTGGGGGAGAATGTCACGGACAAACTTCTAAACAGGGTGTTTGATGTAATGCTTATGTATGTCCGTATCTTTTGGTATGTTCATGCATTGTACAGCATGTAGGGGGACGGCTGAAGGCTTGATAGTCCCATTTTAGTTGGGTCGGTGGCCGCTTTAGGCTTGTAAATAAAGGTTGTGTCATGTGGACACGTGTGAGAGATTTTCGGTCTGTAATGAACCATTTTACCCTTTGTTGTGCCACTGTTCAGAGCTTGTAAAGCCTGTTTGTAATTTGCATTATCTATGAAGTGTTTTTCGGACATGTTTGCTTGTGGATCCCGATTGAGGCGTTCTCTTTAACCCGTTCTCTCTTTTGTTGGTCCTAAGGGATAATGGGAGGCTTCGGGGAGGCTGACCTTTGCGGACGGACGTACGAGGGTGCCGCACGACTTAGGCAAAATCAGCTAAGTCCGTGTCAGTACAGTTGTGTGCAGGGTCATCGTTAAGCTTCGTAGGATTTACGGAGGGTTGAGAACGGGATGCATGCGACCATCATCATGTGGATCATGGCAATTGTCTTGCTCGAGCATGATGTAAAGTACATGGATTGTGATGGCGGTCATGTGATCGGTGACCGTGTGTGTGGTATGCGGGTGGACCCCAGTCCTCTGCCATTTGTTATTTTATTTCTTTAATTTCTGTATTTTTATTATACTCCTGCAGAGAACCCCATGTGACTGCCGCTTGGTATTTTTGTCCTTTCCCGACAATATACCATCTCTACCGAAGATAGAGGTCGTGATTTGCCCCCACTGGAACGTTCCAGTTAACTCTGGAATAAAGGTAACTCTGGCGTAAGAGTGGCTTCCATAGTACCAGTCCAAATCCATTTACGTATTTGAGTACATTACTTGCTACGTGAATGTGCATCTATCACCAACCAAGATTCATATTTGAATCGGGATCTTCAATGTCCCTTAGTTCCATGTTGTTTACAGTTGAGAAGAGACAAGAAGGAACGAGTTACATGTAGTAGAACCATAACAAGGCATTAAGCCTGATGGAAGCTGTGCACGAGACCAATCAACGTTGGTATTCCTTAATCAATAAATCAAGGGATTCTTTTAAAAATAAAATAAAATAAAATAAAATAAAATTTTATATGACAAAGTTTCAAATCCTCTTATCTGAAGATATTTGCAAATTGAGATTTCAAGCCCTTAATTTAGGCCAAGTGAGTAGGCAGATCACCAATAAAGTAACAATTAAGGCATCATATTCTATTAATTTATTATATTAATCTAAACCGATCTCCTATTACCGAGTCCAACACGCTGCATAAGGGATCAGAACAAATAAATTGTGGATTACCAAAATAAATAGGTGCTTAAATCCGTAAAATATTAAACTTGTTTGGTAAATTTCCGCTTGTTTCCTGAAATTTTACAAGTGTTTATTGTTCGTGTTTTAGTGTTTTTGAAAACAACGATCAAGGTAAACACGGGATATGCTAAACCTGTCCTTTTCACACATGGGGGGAGCAACCATAAAAGGAGGGGCAGGCGGAGGTCGAGGTGAGGACCCCGACGCCTCTCAACTCGCTGTTTATTGGATGTCTTTGCGTCCGTCGATGCAGCGATCGGTTCGATGAAGTCTGGACGTGTATATTTCGAAGATCTGTGACCGGGAACTCCGAATCCAACCTAGTTTCTGCGAAGAGATTCGATCTCTGTTCGTGTTTTTTCATGGTGGGTGAGCTTTCCGATGCCGGTCTTATGGGCTTTGTCTGTTAGATTTCTCTGTATCTTTTAGGGATTGGTTCTACGCGAAGATCCGATGTTTGTCTCAAATCTCGAAGATTCAACTTTTTGTATGAAAGATCTCATTTGTTCTTTTGATATTTGCTTCACATATTATGTTTTAGATCTTTGTATAAGATTCAAAGTTGTGATTTCTTTGTTTTTATGAATCTGATGGAATTTGGATTCTGGAAATTTTTGATAAACTGTTCCAAAACTTTTACAGAATCCATGAAGAAAAATCCTCAAGCGGATGCGTGCCGATGGTAAATTGAGAATAGCGTTCTGTACTGTCTGATGTTTGTGGAAAGTACGGTATATATTCAGTCAAGGAGGAAAGAAGGATTCTTGGTGATTAGTCGAGAAAGAGAGGAAGATTCCTGGTGATTTTTGTTAGAATGGATCAAGGAATGGCCACTGGAAGCGATAATTTGCTCTCGGCCGTGGTGCCCCTGATGAAGCTATTGTGCCTTACTGTCATTGGCCTCATCCTCGCGCACCCTCGAACCCAAATCGTTCCTAGGGCCACATTCAAACTTCTTAGCAAGCTTGTCTTCGCCCTCTTCCTTCCCTGCCTCATTTTTGTCCATCTCGGCCAGTCGGTCACCGTTGATGATGTCTTGCTTTGGTGGTTTGTGCCCATCAATGTGCTCATTAGCACCGCTATAGGCTGTGCTCTTGGATACATAGTCGCCATCGTTTGTCACCCCCCGCCTCAATTCTTCCGGTTCACCATTATCATGACCGGTTTTGGCAACACAGGCAATCTCCCAATTGCCATAGTTGGATCGGTCTGCCATAGCTCGGATAATCCGTTTGGCCCAGATTGCCGTCGAGCTGGGATTGCATATGTATCATTTGCCCAATGGGTCTCAGTTATTTTAGTTTACACATTTGTTTATCACATGATGGAACCGCCAATGGAGTACTATGAAATTGTTTCTGAAGAGAATGAGATTGAGAAAGAAGAACCTATCAGTAATGCCAGTAGACCGTTGCTCCATGAAGCTGAGTGGCCAGGAATGGTAGACAAAGAGACAACACATTCCAAGACACCATTCATAGCCAGAGTGTTTATGAGCATTTCTGGATCATCTCAAAACACTTTTCCGGATATTGATTTTTCTGAGGAGGGAGGTTCAACTGCTGGGCCTAGTAGTCCAAAGTCCCTTAGGTGCTTTGCAGAACCCAAAGTTGTACAAAGGATAAGAGTTGTCGCAGAACAGACTCCAATACGGCACATCCTTCAGCCTCCAACAATCGCTTCTTTATTGGCGCTTATAGTGGGATTGGTTCCAGTGTTTAAAGCTTTTGTTTTTGGCTATGATGCACCACTTTCGTTCTTCACAGATAGTCTGGAAATCTTAGCCGGAGCAGTGGTTCCCTCGGTAATGTTAATTCTTGGAGGAATGTTGGCAGAAGGTCCTAATGATTCAGCTCTTGGGATCAGAACTACAATTGGAATCGTTGTTACAAGGCTTTTGGTGCTTCCATTAGTGGGGATTGGAGTGGTTGCGTTGGCTGATAAGATGCATCTTTTGATTGAAGGAGACCAGATGTACCGCTTTGTTCTCTTATTGCAGTATACCACACCAAGTGCTATATTGTTGGGGGCCATTGCTAGCTTGAGGAATTATGCAGTGAGGGAAGCTTCAGCACTCCTGTTCTGGCAGCACATATGTGCTGTGGTATCTCTCTCAGTTTATATTGTTATTTACTTCAAGCTGCTCTCATATGTTTGAGGTTAGGCCCTTCTAGTTATTTTTATTTTGAGGATCCATGATTAGTCTATGATGGCAACTTAATGAACTCGTTGTTATTTTGTCAATTATGGTCCGTAATGAATAAGATTGATTTTTGCCAATATCTTGTATAAACAATGTTGGATAATATAAGGATTATCAATTTAGATGTGATCCTTCATCAAAATGTTTCATATTATTTCTTTAGCATCTCTTGCCCTTTATGAAGTTCTCTACATAATTCCAGTTGGCTAGCTTGGTTTAACTTATTACGAACACAGGAAAATATAATTTCTTTTCTTGGTGCCACTGGATTTGGCTTAGCAGGATAAATGTTCTCATTGTTACAAGTCACCCTCTTGTTCTCCACTTGCAAGTTTGGGTCACGTACTCGTAAGGAACCACCAATACATGGTTTGTTCTGTTTAAGGAATTATTTGTGGTGTAGAAGTTAATTGTATATTAAACAAGACTCGTTAGGTTCTTAAGTACGCACTTGACATATTAAATATAGGAGCCACCATCTTAGAGAAGCAGTGGACCTATATATTCTCGAGCAAGACTTACTAGATATAGGCATAATATTTGATGTTTTTTGAAATCGATCTTGTATTTGCATGTTCATATTAATAATTATATAGTGCCAGGATCTTAACTTCTATCATTTCATATTTATCTAGGATACTGATTGCAACCAGCACAATTTTTTCCATTGTTGTAGAAAGCTACATTCTCACCATTCGAGTCATAGATCGGCATAAATGCAAAAAAGAAAATTGTCAATCTCGTGTCATATATGACTGGCTTGTAGTTGTGCCTCTTTGGTTGATGTTTATGTTCATTTAGCTATCATATTTTCTGGTCTTAATTGCCTACTTTAGAAGCGAGGATGTAGAATAAAAAACTTGTAAATGTACCAAAATTTATCCAGAGAAAAATAAGAATTGGCACATTAATTTCTACTGAAGAATGCAGGTGGTTTTCTGCATGGGTGAAAAACCAAAGTAGGGGAGGCAGAGAGAGCACAGAAGATTATATTTGAGAAGAGGAGAGAGAAATGATAAGAAGTAGAGAAGGATGAGCATGTATTATCTGTAGCCAAGGACTAGATAATCTTCATTATCATATTTATGAACTGTCACGAGTTTGAACAGAACCTATTCTATATAGAAGCAAGGAGGATAATGGAGGACTGTTAACCCATTTAAAGGTCTTTCATGATGCTAATTGCAGTTGGTCAATTTATTCTTGTTTTAAAGACTTGTGAAAGTAAAAAGGAAGAAGTAAGTTATATACTTCCTTTTCCCTAAAGTTTGGAATCCATTTGGAGCTTTTTCAAATTAGGAAATTAGACAGTTGAAATGATCCGACTCTGGACCAACACCTCTCTCTTCCTGTTAGACTCCTGTCTTCCTGTTAAAAATTTGCCTAGATTATATCTTTCAGAAGAAACTAGGATGGAAATAGTTCAACAAATACCTTGTGCTTTCTAGATTATGGCCCCAAATTTTAGTTTCATCATATATTATAGCTTTTAGTTATTTGAGGTTCACAAGTATTGACTTCTGCGTTATTTAGCTTGGAATAATTACAAGGCGTGGAAGAATTGAAAACCCAGCAATGGTTGTAGTTCAGATTGCACTGAACCGAATTAGCTTGTTATCTAAAACTGTAAGCTTGCCTTTTGAAGGGACTTCAGGTATCTCCTCTGATTACTAGTGCTGTTGAAGATTTCCTTTGGAAAACCTGAGAACTTGTCGACTAAAGAAAAGAATCCATGCCGATGTATGGAATAATGTGATGATATTGCATTGATACATTCTTTAACTGAAGATAGTGAAGTTTGCATTGATATTGCATTGATACATTCTTTTATAATTACCGCAAAAACATACAGAAATTGGTGATAATACTGCATTGACATCGAGTTAAAATCAAACTTTTCTTTTGATAATAAGATCTCTTCGTAGCTGCTAGAACCATCGCGTATTCTCCCTAATGTGTCTCTGAATTGAAATCTTCAACTTGCTCAGATTGGTCATCATCATAATTGCTATACATTTATGAGATTCTTTTAACCAAAAGTCACTTTGATTTATTTTGGATGGAAAATAATTTAAAAAGAGAGGGCAACCGACCAGAGAGCAGAGCAAGGTCTTCGAGTTGTCAAATACTTTATTCTCTCTCTCTCTCTCTCTCTCTCTCTCTCTCTCTCTATATATATATATATATATATATATATATATAAGCAACATCTTTCCAAGCTTGAACTTACTCCTCACTTCTCAAACCAAGTAAATAAAAACTAATTACATTCTCGGTAGTAAAGATTGATACTTGAAGATTTAATATTTATTAGATATTTAAATATCACCTAGCAATAGAAAAAGATAAGAGAGAATTTTATCTATTCTCGGGTAGAGTATTTAGTTTGATCTATGTGGATAAATATATATAATTTTATTAAAAAAATTAATTAAAATATGTCAAATGCTTTGCATTTCTAACTCGATAAACTTTTTAATGATATATAGTTTATCTCATAAATATTTTTGAATTAATTTCGAAATTAATTTAAACTCAACATTAAGATTTTTTATGGATAAGTAAGAGATTAATGTAAGCACTTTAAATATTTTAGTCATTATATCGAGATGCTCTTGTATCAATATGTTAGTACAATATTTTGTTGTTCGAGTTGGAATAAGGGTAAGATGTAGAGGGGCATTCTCGATAAATGTAAGATCTAAGTTAGTTTTGGTGTTTGAATTGGTTGAACTAGTTGGGCAACACTAACAAGAGTTTGTTCAAATCTGAAAATATACGTAAAGGTATGGTTACATGTGGGTGGTAGTTGAGGGAAATGTGCAACGTTTTAGATCAAATTATTGGACGATGTCCATCGTATCCATTGCTCGTATTTATTGGCTTAGGCCATGTTGATCATAGGGTTCATCGTATCTCTCTGGATTTGATCATCATCTATGGGCCACATGCGATCAACGTGGCCTTGAGTGATTGGCTCATTTGTCATGTATTTTATATATTTAATAGAAAATAATAGTATGAGATAAAGAGACAAAGAACATGACGAGGGGGTCAATTGGATCGTGGATCACTAGATGGGGTAGGCGGGAGTCATAATACTTGGAGGATAGAACAATTAATTATTTAAAAAACTTTTATGTGAATAAAAAAAAGAAAATCCAAAAATCAATGTGGGAAGACACTCGGATCTCTTTTACAATTTCACTCTAATAAGTTTTGGAAGTGAGAAAATATGCATGAGAAATTTTTTAAAATTTATATAAAAAGGTGGACGAATATTTAATAGACTTGATTTAAAACTTGAAGTTTGTTATTACAAGAAATTAACTTGAAGTTTTTTATTACAAGAAATTTATTTTAATTTTTTATTTTCTGTAGATGTAAAGAGAAGTATGGAATCATGTAATTTTTTTTATATTAATTTTATTTTTTTTATAAAAAATCTTCTTTTCAACGCACAATCAGCAGGTAGGAACACTCTGATTGTCTACTTAGAGAGAGACCATCTCATTGGTGATTTGTACTTTTTTATAAAAAGATTTAAAGTATTATGTCTGGGAGGATTTTAATTTTTTATTAAATAAGTTGATTAGATAAAATTTTAAAGATAAGATTCTTTTTATTTAAATTATTATTCTAATCTATAAATAGATAGTATTTATAAAAATAAATCAACTCAAATCTAAGTGTTCATAGTCAAGTATAAGTTGTTTAAAATCTTCTATGTGTTTTTTTAATTTTATATATATATATATTTTACTTTTATCTTGATTTCTTTTCTTATATTTTGTTTGATCTTGTGTAGTTGTTTGTTATTACTATTTGAGAAAGTGTTGTGCTTATGATCTTTTCATCCTTCACATGTTATTAGAGTTATAACGATGGTAATTTATATTTTAAGATCTTCTTGGTATAGAAGATAACCTTTCTTAATTATGGATTATAATAGTTAAGTTGATGGATTTAGTATTAAACTTCTTAATCAGTCTAATTATAATATCTAGAAGACTTATTTATAGTCATACCTTATAGGAGAAAATCTATAGAATATGATTGATGATAATGTAACAATAGCATTAGATGATACTATGAAAAGATAGAGGACATTAACCGCAAAAGTTGAATTTATGTTAAAGAGATCTATCTCTCATGATTTTTTTGAAATTGGTTGCAAATCAGTTTCAGAGATTTGGATTACTCTTGAGACATTATTTAATAAAAAGAATATGACTCAGCTTCATATTTGGAGAATGATTTGATAAATACTATTAAAGGTGATCTCTCAAATTTTTAAAAAATATTTTTAAAAAATATTTTTAAAAAATATTTTTAAAAGATTAAAATTTTATATTCAAATATATCACTTTTAGATCCAAATGAATCTATTTCTAATACATGATTGAAATGTTATATTATTTATAATGTTAAAAAAGAATATGTTTCTTATATTACATGGATGGATTCAACGATCATCTTTAGTAGAGTTAAAAAATCTTTGTATTTCATAGGACGAGAGTCTTTGCTTTAGGAAAGGATGGAGATACTCATTTTATAAATAAAAAAAATTATAATGATAAAGATAAAGATAAAGTGATGAATGATGATGTTAACAGTAAGTCAAAGTTTTCTTCCAAGAATAATATAAATCAAAAGAAGATCAAATGTTATAGGTGTAACAAGTTACGTCATATAAAAAAAATTATCGTATTAAGATTAAAAGAAAAAATATTATAAATAAGAAAATTATTTTAATATTATTGATAAAGATTATGGTAAATATTTAATAATTGAAATTGCTATAGTGAAGGTCATCATGACATCCATCAACTTTGAACATGAGTAGATAGTTGATTTAGGATATTGTCATCATCTCATTAGCGATGAAACCAAATTCACTAATTTTCATTAATATGAAGATAACAATGTAAGGTTAAAGCAAGTTCCTAAGCATGGTATAAAAAAATTACTCAATACTTATATTTCTATGATTATTTTCTTATCATTCATATTTTAGCTTATTTATTAAAAAGCAACAAAATTTACATGTAATTATTCTTCTATATGTAGATGATAAGATCATCATTGATAATAACAAAATAGAGATTTCAAAGTTTCATGATGATATTTCTTTTTGGTTTAAAATTAAAGTCTTGAGGGAGCTTAATATTTTTTTTGAGTTGGAGGTGACGAATATAAAATAATGAATATTTATCTCTTAAATAAGCTATGGAGAGAAAATTATTAAAAGGTTTGAAATTAACAAAGGTTTCTACTCACTTGATACAAATATAAAGGAAAATTGTAATGATGGCAAGGTTCTTTCTTATTCTTGATATTTTTGTGCTCTTATTGATAGTCTCATTTACTTATTGGTATTTTTGTGCTCTTATATTTTTAATTATTCTTTCAAGTCATTTTTTACAATCTCCAAGAAAGTCACGTCTTAATGTAGTAATTTTTTTAAAAAATATATGAATTTTACTCTTGATTTGGGATTGTATAATAAGAAGGGTATTCATCTTGAATTTCATGATTATGTAGATAAGATGACTTGAATAATCCTATATTTACTTGTGACTATGTCTTTTTATATGGTTCTATTTATATTAAATTGATTGCTTATGCTGATGCGGATTTTACTGGATGTAGATTAGATAGAAAAAGCACATCCGAAACATGTTAATTCTTAGGTCATGCACTTATTTCTTGGTCTTCCAAGAAACAAAACTTGATTGCACTATCTACAACCGAAGCCAAATACATAGTTGCGACTGCATGTTGTGTACAAGTTGTGTAGATGAAAAACACTTTAGAGGATTATAAGATTCACCTTAAGAATATTCCTATAAAATGTAATAACACAAGTGCAATATGTTTAACAAAAAATCTCATTCAACACTCTAGAACAAAACATATTGACATTAGGAATCATTTTATATGAGATCATGTTAATAATTATGATGTAATTTTAGAATTCATTGATACAAAACATCAATTGGCCGATATCTTTACAAAACCTTTAAATGAAAAATAATTTGATTTCATTACATGGGAGTTAGGAATGTTAAATTATTTGAATGCATGAGTTTGTTGTATTTCTTTTCTGGACTATCCTTCTCTTAAGGTATTTCATGAACGGGGCTTTCATGAATCTATTTAGTTTTTATCTTCCTTAGTATTAAGTTTATTTCATATCCTTGCTCCATCACTTAATGACTTTTGATATACTTAGTTACTTCATGGATTTCATTGACAAATACATCTCTCACGGGTTGAACTCTTAAGAATTTTTTTAATGAGAAACAGTTTTGAATTATGAAGTTCTATTCGTGAATTTTTTTTCATGTGGTACTCCTCTCCCATGAATTCTTTCTTATTCTTCTCATGAAAGAAGGATTTTTATGAATTTTTAAGTACAAGATGATTACTTGCAAGAATGAGGATTTGATTTCACATGAATATTTTGATTCTTTTTCATGAATCCCTTCTTTTTTTTAAAATTGAAGTATGATTTAATGAAACTTATTTACTATTTTTGACTTAGTTGAAATCATTTCACAAATTTGGTTCTTAATAGATTCCCTCCTTACTTTTCTTCCTCTTCTTCATGTAACATCCCACATTTTTTAAAATTTAGTAAAAGGTTTGTTGGTAAAAATAAGGATTATTTAATAATTATTTTATATTAAATGATATTATATTAAAAGTTTATGGCTAGGGACCTAAGAGTAAATATTAGAAGTTTGATATAATTTATGAAAGATTCAGATTTAAGTTTAAAAAAAAAAAATAGTGGGCATGTATCACTAGCTAACCTAATTGTGCAACTTATGTTTACTCTAAAGATGACACTTAGCCCTTTTCATGCATGCTTGACACCTTGCAACTTTTGCATTAGTCAAAACCCAAAGAAAAAATAAAAGAATTATATGGAAAGCTAAAGAAAACAAACCTGAAGAGTTGCAGCCAACGTGAGTTTGAGAAGAGAAGGGAAGAAGAAGAAGAAGAAGAAGAGCATGAGGTTTTTCATCAATTTTCCCATATTTAGGATTCAAATAATTTTATGACAAGTGTTATAACACCATCCCACGATAACCTTAATCTCTGTTTCCATTTTTATTATGCAAAATTTGAGAGATTTCAACTTAGAACCAGACCTTCTTTTGTTTTGATACAAAGCCATGAATCTATAAATTTTTCGTACTCTGACCTCTATGTAATGTTTCGGTCATAACATTTTGTAATAAACTCTGACTTAGACAAAAACTATTCCATTTGAAAGTAGACAAAAAAAATCTTTATTTTGATACTAAGATCGAATGATTTGGAGTTTAAATGTCTATTAAGACTTCTGTTTAAATTAATCCTACAGATTCTGTAAAATATGGACTAAAATTTCTGATCTCTTGTTGTTTAACTACTTATAACTTTCTGCTGTGAACTCAGATTCATAAAAAGTATGATTTATTCAAAGCTAGACTCAAAAATATTTTTTATATACCTGATTTGAAACTTTTGGAGTGCAATTGCTAACTGAAACATCTACTTTCATCGACCCTATGGATTCAGTAAAATAGAGCTAATATTTTCAGACTTTTCACTACGAAATTATCTATAACTCCCTATTGTAAATTCCAATTCTTGTAAAGCTTGATTTGCTTAAAACTAGATTGACAAAGCTTTCTAATGACACCTATTTTGTATAAATTGGAGCATAATTGGTTATCCAAATAGTTTATACAATATTCCTATCAAATTCTGCAAGAATCGAGCTGTGGTCAATTTCGACTTTCCTTGTTTCTTCTCTTTGGAAATTGATTTTGGCAAAAACTCTTACTTCAGTTAAGATTTACATTATTATCTTAAATTCCTGTACACTTTTGTCCTTTATTTATTTATACATCTGCAACTATCATCTAAAGTTCATGTTTGCATTGTAACGATTCAGCATATGCATCCCATTGTTCCGCATTTGCTTTCGATATGTACCTCTTCCAGTTTCATTTCTTTGGACATTGAATTCATCTAACTTTCTTATTTCAATTGAGCTATATGTAATTTCTTGAAATCCTTATATGCTCTTGCTTTTGTTTCCTTTCAAATCTGAATACATTTGTGAAAGATTATGTTTGTATCGTATTGACTCGAAAGACATATGTACATTTCGTTGTTCCTCATGTGCTTCCGATATATGCTAATTTCATTTTTCATATTGTCCCTTTGTACTCTGGTATTCATGGGATAAATGTAAACCTTTTCTAGAGATGGTAAAGGGAGTTATGCTTAAAGCCCGCGATGCTCTGCCAGCCCCCTATGACTTCACTCAGACGTGGGTGGATGGAGCTCCCAGATGTTGGAGACTTATGTTTGGT
This sequence comes from Musa acuminata AAA Group, assembly GCF_036884655.1. NCBI lineage: Eukaryota > Viridiplantae > Streptophyta > Magnoliopsida > Zingiberales > Musaceae > Musa > Musa acuminata. The sequence goes on along the minus strand of NC_088348.1, from coordinate 22,251,692 downwards.
GGTCATTCAAAAATGGGTAGACCATATTATGTTATAATCCCACTTCACCTTCTATGTATTTGATATGATATCCAATTCTTTGGCTATGTTTCTATGCATGCTTTGGATAAGAATGAAATGAATGCATCGTCATGTGACATTTGAGCTTCTATTCATGTTTTGTTCTTTGATATATTTCTGAAATGTTATAAGTCTTTATTATACCTTGAAATTACTATATGCCATGGATATGCTCCAATTACCCTTCCTCGTTTATATGAATAAAACATGCTTCAAACGAAATGACATCGTAATTATGCATTCAAACAACACATGCTTATGTTTCATCTTGTATCTCTGCTTTGTATTTTTGATACCTTATTTGTTTGAAAAAAAAAACTATCCTCTTTGCTATGGATATGTTTGTCACTTGCTGAGCTTTATATGCTCACCCCATTGATATATAAATTTTTCAGGATAGCTTATCGCTCGCTAAAATATGTAGTTTGGGTTGAGGTAGTGGGAAGCTAGAAGATTTTGGGGCAAATCTTTCGTACTTGATATGTTGATGTTGTATAAGTTCCTTTTGTCTGTATCAATGACAAATCTAGATTGATATATCCAGTAAATATTTGAAAAGTACCTCTCATGTTATGATTTTGGGAATGTTAAGTTAAAATTATGTAATGAATGATATAAACATGTGGTACATATTGGTTTTGTAATTGTATAGATTCTCACAATTATGGATTTATAATGTGATTATGGTTTAGTTTAGTTGCCTTTAGATTTTAAGAATCATCTAGTGACATGATGTATGATTATAAACTGCACAGGTTTTGTGAATTGTGGATTGTAGAGGTGAATGACTTGAATGTTTTTCTTAGTGACCTCAAATGTGTGATTGGATCCTGGATTGTTTGTTGAATTATAATATTATCAATTTTGAGTTAGGTTCACACATCCAGAATGAAAATTAAATTTGGGGGGGGCGTGACAGAGTGGTATCAGAGCATGGTTTGAGGATCACTAAAATATTTGATATGTTGACGTGCAAAATATATTGAGGTCCAGTGAACTATAGTGATTGATGAAAATTTTCTTTGATGCATTTTAGGAATCTAGGATGACAGGACATTTAGTCCTCTTATTTCATATGCTTTTGATTAATTAAGTGCGATAAAAGGGTTGATCGGGGATATTAAATCAGAGTGGCGTAGTAGAAGTGTGGTGAACCTAATACATTGGTAGCAGAAAAATAGATGATGCAGTTGGAGAAGATATTTGATGTACAAAATTGTTCTGATGATCAAAAGAATTTTTGGAGATCAAGAATAGGAATAACATTGACAAGTTTACCAAAAAAAAAAAAAAATTAGAAATGAATCAGAATGTGATAATAAGAGGGTCAAGACATCATCAATTTGAAAAAGGGAAGTCACTACAAAAGATTCAATCCTGTGTATGATGCGAGTTAGATTATGAAATAAGTTTGTATTTGTAGGTGACTAGAGCCTATTTTGCTTGTGGAAATTTGGATCATAAAATAAAAGACTACCCTTTGAACAAGAAGAAAGAATCACTATCTCATAAATCATCAGCCCATCTCAGAGTGTATGTTATCACGAAATATGATTCTAAAGCTTCTGAATTAGTGGTCGAAGGTACTATTCATGTTTCTGAAAGAATGCAAATATTTGTTTGACCATGTGTCTCATCTATGATTTGATTCGCAATAGTTTACTTATCACATGGGCATTAAACCTAAACCATTGGATTATATGCTATATGTAAATACAACTATTGGGGATTGTTTGATAACAAACTCGATCTGGTCATCTTGTTTGATTTCTATTGGAGAACACGAACTTCTTGCTGATTTGGTTCTCCTAGATATTTGGAGTTTTAATATTATACTAAGTATAGATTAACTATCTTCCAATCATACCATTGTTATACAAAATGATCACTTTTTGCATACTAGATCATTCCATCTTTTATTTTGAGAGTATTGGGCATCATTTACCTCCTTGCCTTATGTATTTCCAAATGACTTACCTAGTTTACCTCCAGATAGAGAAGGTGAATTTACTATTGATTTGGTCCTTGGGACAACCCTAATATCTAAGCCTCCTTACGGAATGGCACCACTTGAGCTAGAGGAATTGAAAAAGCAACTACAAGAACTATTAGATAAGGGTTTCATTCGACCCAGTGTTTCACTATGGGGTGCTCCAATGCTATTAGTTAAGAAGAAGGATGGAACATTAAGGCTTTGTATTGATTATAAACAATTGAATCAGGTGACCATCAAAAACCCTACCTAGAATTGATGATTTGTTTGATCAATTGTAGGGTGCACAAGTATTCTCTAAGATTGATTTAAGGTCAGGGTACTATCAGTTGAAGATCATGAAGGAGGATATTCCAAAAACAGCTTTTAGAACTCGATATGGTCATTATGAATTCTTAGTGATGCCTTTTGGTTTAACTAATGCCCCTACAGCTTTTATAGAACTGATGAATATGATATTTCAGCCATTCTTGGATGATTGTGTGATTGTACTCATTGATGACATATTAGTATATTCAAGAAGTAATCAGGAGCATGAGGAACACTTGAGAAATATATTGTCCATACTAAGAGAAAAGAAGTTATATGCAAAGTTCAGCAAATGTGAATTTTGGTTGAATGAAATTGCTTTCTTAGGCCATGTGATTTTAGGGAAGGGTATATCTGTTGATCCAAAGAAAGTGGAAGCTATGGTTAAGTGGGAAGTACCAACAAATGTGACAGAAGTTAGAAGCTTTTTGGGCATGGCAGGTTATTACAGGAGATTTATGGAGGGATTTTCTCGAGTCATTTGGGTTATCATTGATAGGTTAACGAAATCTGTACATTTTCTATCAATCAATATGACTTATTCTCTTGATAGGCTTGTAAATTTATATATCAATAAAATAGTAAGACTTCATGGTGTTCCGAAGGAGATAATCTCTGACAGAGACTCCAGATTTCTATCTAGATTTTGGAGAAGGTTACAAGAATCTATTGGCACTAAAGTCAAGTTTAGCACTGCTTATCAACCTCAAATTGATGGTTAATCAGAAAGAACCATTCAAACACTTGAGGATTTGCTTCGAGCCTATGTTATGGATTGGAAAGGTGAATGAGATAAAGATATTTCTCTTATTGAGTTCACTTACAATAATAGTTATCATTCAAGTATTCATATGACTCCTTATGAAGCTTTATATGGGCGAAAGTGCAAGACGCCTATATGTTGGGAAGAAATTGGCGATAGAAAGTTATTAGCACTAGAAAAAGCATAAGAGACTATTAAGAAAATTCAACTTATAAGAAAAAGGTTAAAGACTACTCAGAGTCATCAATGGAGTTATGTTGATAACAGAAGATGAAATATTGAGTTTCAAATCGGGGATTTTGTATTCCTGAAGGTCTCCCTTTCTAAAGGCATTGTAAGATTTGGGAAGAAAGGAAAGTTAAGCCCAAGATTTATTGAACCTTTTGAGATTCTTGAGATGGTTGGTTCTGTCGCATACAGGATTGCCTTGCCACCATCATTGTACCATATCCATGATATATTTTATGTTTCAATGATCAGAAAGTATATACCTGATCTCTCTCATATCATTAAGTATGAGCCGATGGTGATTGATAAAGACTTGTCTTATATGGAAGAGCTCACTCAGATTATTGATAAAAAAGAAAAAAATCTTGAGGAATCGGATCATCCCTCTAGTTAAAGTGATATTAGATATCATTCCAGAGAGGAAACAGCCTGGGAGCTTGAGGAAAAAAATGATGAAAGTTTATCCTCATCTTTTCGTCGAATGAGGTATGATAAATTTAGAGGACTAAAATTTTCTTTTAAGGAGGGGAGAGTGTAACATACCCCATTTTTAAAAATTTAGCAAAAGGTTTGTTTGTAAAAATAAGGATTATTTAATAATTATTTTATATTAAATGATATTATATCAAAAGTTTATGGCTAGGGACCTAAGAGTAAATATTAAAAGTTTGATATAATTTATGAAAGATTCAGATTTAAGTTAAAAAAAAAAAATAGTGGGCATGTGTCACTAGCTAACCTAATGGTGCCACTTATGTTTACTCTAAAGATGACACCTAGCCCCCTTCATGCATGCATGACACCTTGCAACTTTTGCATTAGCCAAAACCCAAAGAAAAAAAAAAAGAATTAGATGAAAGGCTAAAGAAAACAAACATGAAGAGTTGCGGCCAATGTGAGTTTGAGAAGAGAAGGGAAGAAGAAGAAGAAGAAGAAGAAGAAGAAGAAGAAGAAGAAGAGCTTGAGGTTTTTCATCAATTTTCCCACATTTGAGATTCAAATAATTTTATGACAAGTGTTCTAACACCATCCCACAGTAACCTTAATCTCGGTTTTCATTTTTATTATATAAAATTTAAGAGATTTTAACTGAGAACCAGACCTTCTTTTGTTTTGATACAAAGCCATGAATCTGTAATTTTTTGATAATCTGACCTCTATGCAATGTTTCAGTCATAACATTTTGTAATAAATTCTGATTTAGACAAAACCTATTCCATTTGAAAGCAGACAAAAAAATCTTAATTTTGATACTAAGATCGAATGATTTAGAGTTTAAATGCCTACTATGTTAGGATTGGAGCGGCACTAAGAGGGGGGGGGGGGAGGGGTGAATTAGTGCAGCGATAAAGTGCGATAACTTTTCACGATTTAAACACTTTTCGGAAACTTCATACGATAAAAGCAATGTTTTTGTTTAAAATCGTTTCGATTGCGTTTTAACTTGAAGGGATAAGTAAGACGGAGACAAAGCAGTATAGCATTAAAGTGCAAATGGTTTGCAGTAATGTAAATGACAATAAGTAAATGCAAACCAGAGATCACGCCGATTTTATAGTGGTTCGGTCAAATGACCTACATCCACTTGCGAGGCCCCTCTTCGATGAGGCTCCCACCTTCCACTAGCAAATCTCTTGAAAGGGAAGGGTGAATATCCCTCTTATAACTTTTTACAAGCAGTTCACTCTCTTACAGATATTCAGCGAGAAAGAAGGAGGTGAACACTAGCAAATTGAAAACAAGGCTAGCTAAGACTTTTCTAAGGCCTTTCTCTCAAACACTTGCTACTCAAAAAGTTGTGATCTCAGTTGAGATTTGAGGGGTATTTATAGGCCTCAAGAGGATTCAAATTTGGGCTCCAAAATTTGAATTCTCTTTGAGTTCCTGATGCTGGCGGTGCTGTCGCTTGTCAGCGTCTAACACTGAGAGTGCTGGGCGGTGCCACCGCCCAGCTCTAGGGTGCTGGGTGGTGCAATCGCCCAGTCTGGCGGTGTCATCGCCAGACCCTTCGGTTCACTTGTTGGGCTTCAAATTTAGCCCAAACCAAGTCTAATTTTGGGCCCAGTTGGCCCCTAACCAGGATATAGGATTATCTATTAATCCTAATCCTAATTATAAGTGAACTACATAACAAAACACATCCTAAGCAAGTTTTCAACCGCGAACGTCGAGTATTGTTCCGGCGAGCTTTCCGATGAACTTCTTCCGACGGGCTCCCATCAAGCTCCCGAACTTGTGATGACTTTAATGAGTAGCCGAGCCTTCTCGGTGATCTCTATGAACCTCTGACGATCTCTTCGACAAACTTCTGAAAATTCCGACAGGTTCCCGATTTCTTCTCGGTTGGTTCCGGCAACATCTCCGACGATTCTTCAGACTCTTAAACGTCCATCGAACTTGACTCCGGTATCCTTGCTTTATGTTTTCTGATTATTGTAGTTAATCCTGCACACTTAACTTAATAATATGGATTAGATCATTTAACCCATCAATTGATTTTATCATCAAAATCCGAGATTCAACAATCTCCCCCTTTTTGATGATGACAATCATTTGATGACGGAGTTAAACATAACTCCCCCTATCTATATGCCATATTATGAGAAGATAAAAATACTTGAATTCCATCCCATTGAATTCAAGCATAAACCGATAAGTTCTAACAGTAGAACTTATCGTTATTCTCATTAAGCATAATGTAAATGCGAAACTTTGATGAAAATCCTTTTCAAGTCGAATGATAAGAGACAATTTTTACTACGACAGGAGATAAAGATTTTCAACATGAATTTCATGATATACATGTTTGACATGCTTTCAATATGATCAATCGATCTTGCGATATTCTCAAAGATTTTGCAAGGCACATAAGACATTCATATCACTCTAGCTTTTGTAATTCATATAAGTCATGCTATTAAAATGATACAAGTCATCACTTTTCTCCCCCTTTGTCATCAACAAAAAAGGGAATTGAGACTTGAAGCACATATTTTGTCATACAAAGATTTTATCATTCAAAATTAAGTATGCAAAAATATTTACATAGAGTTCATCTTAAAAGAAAATTTAACATGCATCCATATTATCTAATCTCTTCTTTCTATAAATAACAAAAATTGTAGATGTACAAGGAAGAGATTGAAAAAAATTTCAAGTAGTAACTTCAATAAGTCAAGATCATAATTCGAATACAAACTCATTTAAATTCAAATTGTCAACTTGAAACTCATAATCAAAATGTCATAAAATCATTAATCTTGAGCAGCGGTAGGATAAGATAATTTAACATGTCATTTAGAATTGAAGGAGATGAATTAGATTCACCGAGGAACAGAGAGAGAAGATGAAAAACTTTACGGAAAATCCATTCAAACAAGTTTATTATTTAGGGACAATTTAACATACCTAATTCCCTTCTAATGAATTCAAATTGGTCTTCATTCAAGGCTTTTGTAAATATATCTGCTAGTTGATGCTTTGTGTCAATGAATTCTAGAATAACATCATTGTTAAGGACATGATCACGTATGAAATGATGCCTTACATCGATGTGCTTAGTTCTAGAGTGCTGAATTGGATTTTTAGTAAGACATATGGCACTAGTATTATCACATTTTATGGGAATGTTTTTAAAGTGAATTCCATAGTCCTCTAATGTACTTTTCATCCAAACAACTTGTGCACAGCATGCACTTGCAGCAATGTATTCAGCTTCTACCGTAGATAGTGCAATTGAATTTTGTTTCTTGGAAGTCCAAGAAACAAGTGCATGTCCTAAAAATTGGCATGTTCCGGATGTACTTTTTCTATCTATCCTGCATCCGCCAAAATCGGCATCTGCATAAGCTATTAAATCGAAATTTTCAGATTTTGGATACCATAGTCCTAGATTTGGAGTTCCTTTAAGATACCTAAATATTCTTTTAACACTTTTAAGATGAGATAATTTTGGATTTAATTGAAACATAACGCAAAGTCCTACACTAAACATAATATCCGGTCTAGTCGCGGTAAGGTAGAGTAGACTACCTATCATTCCCCTATATGTTTTTTGATCAAAATTTTCACTATTTTCATCTATATCTAACTTAGTCGTAGTACTCATAGGGGTGTTTATTACTTTTGAATTATCCATGTTAAATCGTTTTAATAATTCTAATGTATATTTAGATTGGTTAAGAAATATACCATCCCTAAATTGTTTGATTTGTAATCCTAAAAAGAAAGTTAATTCACCCATTAAACTCATTTCAAATTCATGACTCATACATTTGGCAAATGATTCACATAGTGATTCATCCGAAGAGCCAAAAATAATATCGTCAACATAAATTTGCACAATAAGAAAATTATTTTCAAAATGTTTAATAAACAATGTAGTATCAATCTTGCCTTTGGTAAAATTATTTAAAATAAGAAAGGAACTAAGCCTTTCATACCAAGCTCTAGGAGCTTGTTTCAAGCCATAGAGAGCCTTTGTCAATTTGAATACATGATTAGGAAGAAGAGAATTTTCAAATCCGGGAGGTTGTTCGACATATACTTCTTCGGAAATAAAACCATTCAAGAAGGTACTTTTGACATCCATTTGAAATAGTTTAAAATTATTACTACTAGCATAGGCAAGGAGTATCCTAATGGCTTCTAATCGAGCCACGGGAGCGAAGGTTTCTTCGTAATCGATACCTTCTTCTTGGTTAAAACCTTTGGCTACTAATCTAGCCTTGTTTCTAACCACGATACCATTTTCGTCTTGCTTGTTTCTAAAGACCCATTTAGTACCAATGACTAAATGGTCACTAGGTCTAGGAACAAGCTTCCATACCTTATTCATCTCAAATTGAGTCAATTCCTCTTACATTGCAATAACCCAAAAATCATCTTTTATGGCCTCGTCAATGCATTTAGGTTCGATTTGAGAAAGGAAGGCGGCGTTAGCACAAAAATTCTTGAAAGAGGAATGAGTTTGAACCCCTTTTGATGTATCTCCTATAATTAGCTCCTTTGGATGAGCATTTATATACTTCCATTCCTTCGGTAAGGAAATTTCGGAAGAAGGTGCATCCAAGTTGCTATTTTGAGGAGGGGGTTCATTTAAATTCAAATTATCAAAACCAAGATCATCATCAAAATTATTTTTCTTTAAATTAGAAATTTCATTAAAAACTACATGAATAGACTCTTCTATTACTAAGGTTCTTTTGTTAAAACCCCGAAAAACCTTAAAACGGAAGAGTAACCAAGAAAGATGCCTTCATCGGATTTAGCATCAAATTTTCCTAAGGCATAATTTTCATTCAAAATAAAGCATTTACAACTGAAAACTTTAAAATAGGAAATATTTGGTTTTTTGTTATTCCATAATTCATAGGGAGTTTTTGATAGGGATGGTCTTATTAGGACCCTATTCATGATGTAGCAAGCCGTATTTACGGCTTCGGCCCAAAAATACTTAGGTAAACTATGTTCATTTAACATAGTTCTTGTCATTTCTTGTAGGTTTCTATTTTTTCTTTCAACTACTCCATTTTGTTGGGGATTTCTCGGAGTGGAGAAGTTGTGATTATATCCATTAACTTCACAAAAATTTTGAAAGTCACGGTTTTGAAATTCGCCACCATGATCACTCCGAATTGATGAAATCATGAAACCTTTTTCGTTTTGAGTGAGTTTACAAAATTTAGAGAAACACTTGAAAGAATCACTTTTGTGAGCTAAGAAATAGGTCCAAGTGTATCTAGTATAGTCATCCACAATTACAAATGCATATTTGCTTCCTCCTAGACTTGTCGTATCAATTAGTCCAAATAAGACCAAATAAGTCCAAATTAATCAATTGTAATGGTCTAGCGGTGCTAATTTGAGTTTTTGATTTGAAACTAGTTTTTATTTGTTTACCTAGTTGACATGCATCGCATACTTTGTCCTTAATAAACTTTATATTTGGAATTCCTCGGACTAATTCTCTAGATGAGATCTTAGATATTAGTTTCATGCTTGCATGGCCTAGTCTCCTATGCCAAAGCCAAGCATCATCATTTAAAGCAGAGAAGCACATTTCATTACTTAGTTCATCAAGGTGGATGGTATAGACATTATTTTGTTTTAATGCAATCATAGTCATGTTATGGTTTGGTTTTTTAATAATACATACATTTGATTCAAATCTAACGATATAACCTTTATCGCATAATTGACTAACACTCAAGAGATTATGTTTCAATCCATCAACTAGTAAGACATCATCAATAGAAATTTTTAATTTGTTACCTATGGTTCCCTTGCCAATGATTTTCCCTTGGTTGTTGTCTCCGAAGGTGACGTACCCTTCTTCTTTGCTAGTGAGCATAGAGAAATGAGATGAGTCTCTAGTCATATGTCTTAAGCATCCACTATCTAGATACCATCTCTTGCTCCTAGCTTGTGATGGTGTATGTTTCTACAAGAAGGGATTATTTTTTGGTACCCATTTTCTTTTGGGTGCCTTAAAAACTGATTTAACTTGTTCATCATATTTCATAGAGTTGATCATGGTTCCTTTAGGAACCCAAATTAGTTTGTTCGGATTAATTTTCTTGAATGGACATTTATAAGTTTTATGTCCATATTTGCAACAAAAGTTGCAATTGCTTTGGTGCCAAACATGTAAGACAAAGCCTTTAATGAAGGTGGTTGAATTTTGGTGAGGACTTATCACAAATCCGATTCCACTTCTTTTAGGAACGTGACCCTTATTTGTAAGGATCATATTCATGTTAGGATCGGAGTGGCACTAAGAGGGGGGGGTGAATTAGTGCAGCGGATTAAAACTTCGGTTTTACTAAAATCTTTCGTACGATAAGAACGGAACTTGAAAAGCTTAACTTGAAAGCGTATTCTTAAAGTTGCACAGCAAAGGTAATGATGAAACAAAGCAAGTAAGGAGATTTGCAGTAATGTAAATGACAATAAGAAATTCAAACCAGAGATTACGCCGTTTTTAAAGTGGTTCGGTCAAGTGACCTACATCCACTTGCGAGGCCCCTCTTCGATGAGGCTTCCACCTTCCACTAGCAAATCTCTTGAAAGTGAAGGGTGAATACCCCTCTTACAACTTTTACAAGCAGTTCACTCTCTTACAGATTTTCAACAAGAAAGAAGGAGGTGAACACTAGCAAATTAAAAACAAGACAAGCTAACACTTTTCTAAGGCTTTTCTCTCAAACACTTGCTGCTCAAAAAGTTGTTCTCTCAGCTGAGATTTGAGGGGTATTTATAGGCCTCAAGAGGATTCAAATTTGGGCTTCAAAATTTGAATTCTCTTTGGGTTCCCGCTGTTGGAGGTGCCACCGCCCAGCCAAGCGGTGCCACCGCCCAGGGCTCGGGTGCTGGGCGGTGCCACCGCCCAGCCAGGAGGTGTCACCGCCCAGCTCTCGGGTGGTGGGCGGTGCCACCGCCCAGCTAGGCGGTGCCACCGCCTACAGTGTTTTCAGCCCGACTACAGTGTTTTCAGCCACTAGTTGGGCTTCAATCTTGGCTCTCTAGTTCGCTGGTTTAGCTTAATTTTTAGCCTAAACCAACTCTGACTTTGGGCCCAGTTGGCCCCTAACCAGGATATAGGATTATCTCTTAATCCTAATCCTAATTACAAGTGGACTACATAACCAAAACACATCCTAAGCAAATTTTCAACCGCGAACGTCGAGTCTTGTTCTGGCGAGCTTTCCGACGAACTTTCTGCTGACGGGCTTCTAGCAAGCTCCCGAACTTGTGATGACTTTAATGAGTAGCCGAGCCTTCTCGGTGATCTCCGTGAACCTCCGACGATCTCTTCGGCGAACTTCCGAAAATTCCGACAGGTTCCCGATTTCTTCTCGGTTGGTTCTGGCAGCATCTCCGACGATTCTTCGGACTCTTAAACGTCCATCGAACTTGACTCCGGTATTCTCGCTTTGTGTTTTTTGGTTATCGTAGTTATTCCTGCACACACAAGCAAACACTCTACTCCGATCTAGACAATTATTATAACGCAAATTGACATTCTGTTGCCCGGCACGTCATTGGTTGGCGCTTCATCCGATTCTTCGGTGCATCGTCCTCTCTTGCAGCTTGTTGCCCAATCGGCGGTTGACCTCCGCAACCCCGATATCCTTGGCGCAATTTCGCTCTCCTTGGCCCGATGCCCGACGCCCGAAGCCTTCTGCCATCCAATATCCTAACGTGATCTCCTCCGACGCAACGTCAATTCCTCCTGCGTTAATTGTCTAATCCTGATCGAGTAGACCTGTATCACTCAAAATGTAGTCAAACATTTAAACACAATCAATTAGTTTCATCATCAAAATCCGAGATTCAACAATCTCCCCCTTTTTGATGATGACAACTAATTGATGACTAACGGAGTTAACCTTAACTCCCCGGAGTTTAACTAAACTCCCCCTATCAATATGCCATTGATAGAACACTTGGATTATCCCAAATCCAAGTAACATTCATCACATGTTATGAAAAACATTTAAACTATCATGCAAATATATAAAATATTTAATTCAATGCATGAAGTCATCAATATACTTCTCCCCCTATGTCATCAACAAAAAGGAGAAGTAGCTACTCTTATGTGTTTATTATATGGGTTCAAACCATTGCATGAAAAACATAATATTAAATTTTTATCATCATGCAATTTTGAAGATAGAAAATTTAGCAAGTAATGCATCATGCTTGGGACATTCAAGCTATCAAGTTTTAGATATACAAGTTTTACAGCATATAAGATAGCACTTTTGGTAATGTTCAAGATAGCAAGTTCTACATCATGCAAGCTAGCAATATTGAGATGTTCAAGAAAGCAACTCTTGCTTCTTGAAATATGTAAATTGTAAGCTAGCAAATTTTTGCTTCCTTTGCAATGTTTGAGCTAGCAATTTTGCTTCCGTTGCAAAGTGCAAGTTAGTATGTTTTGCATCTTGAGATAAACAAGATTGTATTTTTGGTATGCAAATTTATAGTATACAAGCTATCAACTTTTGCACATAAAAAGTTAGCAAAATTTTACATCTTTTGAGATGTGCAAGATGGACTATTTTGCCTCTTTTCAAATTGTGCAAGCTAGCAAATTTGCTATCTAGCAAGTTTTGCTCCCTCTTTGTCAGTGTCAAATAGAAGGGAATAACAATACAATCATGTAATTCATTTCTCTTTACTATAATATTCAAATCATGATAAGGGTAAATAATAAAGATGAAAAATGAATGTCAAAAGACATATATCATTTTTGACAAATTTCTTCTTTTGTAGATAGAAAACATGATAGGAAACAATCTTGATTCAAAAAGAAAACTCAAGTTATAAATTATCAAGATGTCAAGTAGCATGTCATGGTTTACAAAAACAAGTTTCTTGCTAGTTAATAGCAAAAAGAATCTCAATTCATGCATATAAAATCTTATGATTCACATAGAACATCTCCTCTTTTATAACACGAGAGAATCATGATGAAGAATCTTGATTTACATAAAGTTTCAAAATATAATTATCAATATCATGAATACTAAAAGACCATGAAAATTTTGATAAATATCCTTTTAAATAGAAAACAAACTTGATTCATTCAATAGAAAATTGTGAGAAATCAAGATCATGATTTCAATAAAATCCATTAAATTCAAATCATTTTCATAATCCATGAGATTCATAAAAATAATACAAATAGATTCATCAAAATCAATAATATAGAAAAAATAATTTTCAAGAAGAAAAATGTTCTTCTCTTTTAGTTGCTTCAATTCATGTGATTTATTTCATTCAAGCATGCCTCCCTTTTTTTTTATGTCAAATAAAAACATGTATCATGTTTAAAACCGAAAGTGCTAGATTTATTATGACAAGGATCAATAAGGCACTTTCATTATGGTAAAAAGAAAATCGATAATCTGTAAATTACAAGATTCATTATGCATAATTTTAAAAATCTTATGCATAGAACAAAATCATCAATCATGATATCAAGACATTTATCATTTAAAGCATTCATGATTCACATCATATGCAATACATCACATATATTATCATAATAAAAGGCATAAGTATTGCATGCATCATTCCAAATTATAAATATTTCAAATCATAATGGTATTAATTTGTCAAATTGCATCCTACCATGCATGATCATAACTTTTCATTTGTATGCATCAAAATAATCTCAAGAGTATTTCATGCACGATTTTATATCACCAAATAAGGAATCTCAAGAAGAAAATAATTGGTGATGAGATAAACATTTCATGAATATAAGGAATTACATAAAAATTTTATCATGAAGGATTAGAACATGTGAATACCAGAAGACATGATTTCTTTTTGAAAAACCTACTCATTAATAATCAAAAGAAAATCTTAGGAGATCGATTAATGAAAAATCTTGATTCATAATAAATCTTAATTTGTAAATATCACAGAATCAAGATCATGATTTTAGATAAAACTCATTCAAATTCAAATCGTCTAAATCATCAAAATCTCAACATTTCTTTCAAGAGATTCAAAATGACATAAATAATTTTATTGGTCTCTTAGGTATAAATCAATAAGATAGAGAAAAAGAAAATTTTCAATAAAAAATCTTTCCTCCTTTTGTTTCAACTTATTGATTGATTCCATGCATGCATCTCCTTTTCTTTCAAATCCATGCATCATCGTTTTAAAACAAAAAAAAATCAAAGATCATCAAGATAAAAAAGTGCAACACATAATTCAAAAAAAAAATGATTTCAACTCATTACTTCAAGTCAAATCAATATCATGATTTTGATATAACTCATTTGTAATTCAAATCATCAAACCAAAATCATTTTCAAGGGATTCATATAAATCAACAAGATAGAGAAAAATAATTTTCAAGAACAATGCTTTTCTCTTTTTAGTTATTTAAATTCATGTCATTTATGCTAGATAAAAATGTGCATCAACATTTAGGATCGAAAAATGAATTTTGTCATAAAAACCATCAAGACCAAAAAATCATCATGTATAACTTTACAATCTCATGCATAAAATCATCAAATCATAGCATCAAAACTTTCAAAAGTTTCATTACAACATCAAGTAAGGTTTTATTGAACATAATTTTGAATGATTCTTATAGATATTTAAAATTTCTTTAGTTTTACTTTATATGATTGACTTTATATTAGCATGCTTCAAATTTTTGTTCTTATGTCAAAACTATACATCATGTTTGAAAACCAAAGATAAGGTTCATAAAAAAATCATCAAACCTTCCATTCAAAAGTCATGCATCGTCATTGAAAATCAATATGGAAATCGTCAAAGTACAAATTCTTGCTTCTCAAGCACATATATAAGATTAATCTTACTAGGTGTATAAGCATTATATTTATATCTAACATTTTATTGCATTAACATAACACAAGCAATTTTCAAGAAAATTAATCCTAAACTAAATTAAAAATAACTCAAGAAAGTATTATGTAATTTCGAAATAAATTAGTGGGATTTTGATTACCTCATTGTTGAAAGAGGGTGAGGCATAGTTTGCCACCTCGCCTTTCTTGATTTTCTCCTCGTCTTCGGAAGAGCTCAATTCATCCCAACTTTTGTTCTTCTTGCGTTCAAAGCAAGTAGTTCCATTCTTTTTGCTTTTTAATTTTTGTTTCATTAGTAGTTTAAGTTCACCATCACTTGAGCTTATGCTCGAGTGGTCTTCATGTGTTCTATGTCCCAAATCCTTCCTATCATTTGGAAGGTTGTTCTCGAGTTTCTTTTTTGTCACATTGTTCATTTCGTAGGTCATTAGAGACCCAATAAGTTCTTCGAGAGGGAATGTTTTAAGGTCCTTGGCCTCTTGAATGGCCGTAACTTTTGGATCCCAACTTTTTGGAAGGGATCTTAAGATTTTAGTGACTAGTTCAAAATTAGAAAAACTTTTACCAAGAGCTTTGAGTCCATTGATGACATCCGTGAACCGGGTGTACATGTCTCCGATGGACTCACTTGGTTTCATCCGGAAAAGTTCGTAAGAATGCACAAGAATATTGATTTTGGACTCTTTCACTCGGCTAGTGCCTTCATGAGTGACCTCTAGAGTTCTCCAAATATCAAAAGCCGAGTCACACATCGAAACACGATTAAATTCATTTTTGTCAAGTGCACAATATAAGGCATTCATAGCCTTTGCATTTAGAGAAAACATCTTCTTCTCCAAATCATTCCAATGGTTCATTGGGAGAGAAGACATTTCAAATCCATTTTCGACTATGTGCCATAAATTCAAATCCAAAGAAAGTAAGAAAACTCTCATTTGAGTTTTCCAACAAGTGTAGTCCGTCCCATTGAAAAAGGGAGGACGAATGAGAGAATGACCCTCTTGAAAGCCATAAAGAGCCATTTCTATTTGGGTGTTAAACCAAAGTAGAAAACCGTGGCTCTGATACCAATTGTTAGGATCGGAGTGGCACTAAGAGGGGGGGGTGAATTAGTGCAGCGGATTAAAACTTCGGTTTTACTAAAATCTTTCGTACGATAAGAACGGAACTTGAAAAGCTTAACTTGAAAGCGTATTCTTAAAGTTGCACAGCAAAGGTAATGATGAAACAAAGCAAGTAAGGAGATTTGCAGTAATGTAAATGACAATAAGAAATTCAAACCAGAGATTACGCCGTTTTTAAAGTGGTTCGGTCAAGTGACCTACATCCACTTGCGAGGCCCCTCTTCGATGAGGCTTCCACCTTCCACTAGCAAATCTCTTGAAAGTGAAGGGTGAATACCCCTCTTACAACTTTTACAAGCAGTTCACTCTCTTACAGATTTTCAACAAGAAAGAAGGAGGTGAACACTAGCAAATTAAAAACAAGACAAGCTAACACTTTTCTAAGGCTTTTCTCTCAAACACTTGCTGCTCAAAAAGTTGTTCTCTCAGCTGAGATTTGAGGGGTATTTATAGGCCTCAAGAGGATTCAAATTTGGGCTTCAAAATTTGAATTCTCTTTGGGTTCCCGCTGTTGGAGGTGCCACCGCCCAGCCAAGCGGTGCCACCGCCCAGGGCTCGGGTGCTGGGCGGTGCCACCGCCCAGCCAGGAGGTGTCACCGCCCAGCTCTCGGGTGGTGGGCGGTGCCACCGCCCAGCTAGGCGGTGCCACCGCCTACAGTGTTTTCAGCCCGACTACAGTGTTTTCAGCCACTAGTTGGGCTTCAATCTTGGCTCTCTAGTTCGCTGGTTTAGCTTAATTTTTAGCCTAAACCAACTCTGACTTTGGGCCCAGTTGGCCCCTAACCAGGATATAGGATTATCTCTTAATCCTAATCCTAATTACAAGTGGACTACATAACCAAAACACATCCTAAGCAAATTTTCAACCGCGAACGTCGAGTCTTGTTCTGGCGAGCTTTCCGACGAACTTTCTGTTGACGGGCTTCTAGCAAGCTCCCGAACTTGTGATGACTTTAATGAGTAGCCGAGCCTTCTCGGTGATCTCCGTGAACCTCCGACGATCTCTTCGGCGAACTTCCGAAAATTCCGACAGGTTCCCGATTTCTTCTCGGTTGGTTCTGGCAGCATCTCCGACGATTCTTCGGACTCTTAAACGTCCATCGAACTTGACTCCGGTATTCTCGCTTTGTGTTTTTTGGTTATCGTAGTTAATCCTGCACACACAAGCAAACACTCTACTCCGATCTAGACAATTATTATAACGCAAATTGACATTCTGTTGCCCGGCACGTCATTGGTTGGCGCTTCATCCGATTCTTCGGTGCATCGTCCTCTCTTGCAGCTTGTTGCCCAATCGGCGGTTGACCTCCGCAACCCCGATATCCTTGGCGCAATTTCGCTCTCCTTGGCCCGATGCCCGACGCCCGAAGCCTTCTGCCATCCAATATCCTGACGTGATCTCCTCCGACGCAACGTCAATTCCTCCTGCGTTAATTGTCTAATCCTGATCGAGTAGACCTGTATCACTCAAAATGTAGTCAAACATTTAAACACAATCAATTAGTTTCATCATCAAAATCCGAGATTCAACAATTCAAAGATTTGCTACCAATCTCAAATTTCTTCAAGGTGTCCTTAAGTAGCAAGTTCTCCTTTTAGAGAGATTCTAGATCATGACATTTTATACATGGAGCTAAACTATCATGATATTCAGTTTTTAATTTATCGATATCACAAGTGAGACTATCATGTTCCTTTTTTAGCAATTTGTATTTTCTACTAATTGTCTTACATTCATCAAATAACTTATGGAAAGCATTTAATAATTCATGATAAGGTAAATCTGCATCAATTAAATCTGTTAACTTTTCTTCGATGGCCATTAGGGCGTAATGAGCAACTTGCTCGGTGTTGGACTCCTCTTCTTCGGATGCGCTTGAATCATCCCACGTTGCCTTGAGCGCCTTCTTCTTTGATGTTCTCTTTTTGGCTTGAGGGCAATCGTTCTTGTAGTGTCCCGGTTTTTTGCATTTATAGCAAATCACTTGGTCCTTCTTGTGTTCAAACTTATTTTTTGTATTATTTTTAAATTTGTTCTTTCTTAAATATTTTTTAAATTTTTGAGTCAAAAGTGCAATGTCATTGTCACTGTCCTCATCACTTGATGTTCCTTTCAAGTGGTCTTCTTGTGATGTGAGTGTCATATCCTTCCTGTTCTTTGGAAGGGGGTTCTCGAGCTCATCATGAGCTTGACATGTCATTTCATAGGTCATTAGAGACCCAATAAGTTCTTCAAAAGGGAATGTTTTAAGGTCTTTGGCCTCTTGAATTACCGTAACTTTTGGATCCCAACTTTTAGGGAGGGATCTTAAGATTTTAGTTACTAGTTCAAAGTTAGTAAAATCTTTACCAAGAGCTTTGAGTCCATTGATGACATCTATGAACCGGGTGTACATGTCTCCGATGGACTCACTTGGTTTCATTCGGAAAAGTTTGTAAGAGTGCACAAGGATGTTGATTTTGGACTCTTTTACTCGGCTAGTGCCTTCATGAGTGACCTCAAGAATTCTCCAAATATCAAAAGCCGAATCACAAATTGAAGCACGATTAAATTCATTTTTGTCTAGTGCACAAAACAAGGCATTCATAGCCTTTGCGTTTAAAGCAAAAACCTTCTTCTCCGATTCATTCCATTCGCTCATCGGAAGAGAAGATTTTTGAAATCCGTTTTCGACAATAGTCCATAGTTTGAAATCCATGGAAATGAGGAAGATCCTCATATGGGTCTTCCAGTAGATGTAATCCGACCCATTAAACATAGGTGGACGTGTGATAGAGTGTCCCTCATGCATGCCGGAGTAAGCCATCTCTCTTGGGTATTAAACCAAATATGAGAGTGAGCCTTGCTCTGATACTAATTGTTAGGATTGGAGCGACACTAAGAGGGGGGGGGTGAATTAGTGCAGCGGTAAAGTGCGATAACTTTTCACGATTTAAACACTTTTCGGAAACTTCGTACGAGAAAAGCAATGTTTTTGTTTAAAATCGTTTCGATTGCGTTTTAATTTGAAGGGATAAGTAAGACAGAGACAAAGCAGTATAGCATTAAACTGCAAATGGTTTGCAGTAATGTAAATGACAATAAGTAAATGCAAACCAGAGATCACACCGATTTTACAATGGTTCGGTCAAATGACCTACATCCACTTGCAAGGCCCCTCTTCGATGAGGCTCCCACCTTCCACTAGCAAATCTCTTGAAAGGGAAGGGTGAATACCCCTCTTACAACTTTTTACAAGCAGTTCACTCTCTTACAGATTTTCAGCAAGAAAGAAGGAGGTGAACACTAGCAAATTGAAAACAAGGCTAGCTAAGACTTTTCTAAGGCCTTTCTCTCAAACACTTGCTGCTCAAAAAATTGTGATCTCAGCTGAGATTTGAGGGATATTTATAGGCCTCAAGAGGATTCAAATTTGGGCTCCAAAATTTGAATTCTCTTCGAGTTCCCGATGCTGGCGATGCCACCGCTTGTCAGTGGCGGTGCCGTTGCCTGTCAATGTCAGACACTGATAGTGCTGGGCGGTGCCACCGCCCAGCCCAGCGGTGCTACCGCCCAGCTCTCGGGTGCTGGGTGGTGCAACCGCCCAGTCTGGCGGTGCCACCGCCAGACCCTTCGGTTCACTTGTTGGGGTTCAAATTTAGCCCAAACCAAGTCTAATTTTGGGCCCAGTTGGCCCCTAACCAGGATATAGGATTATCTCTTAATCATAATCCTAATTATAAGTGAACTACATAACAAAACACATCCTAAGCAAGTTTTCAACTGCGAACGTCGAGTATTGTTTCGGCGAGCTTTCCGACGAACTTCTTCCGATGGGCTCCCAGCAAGCTCCCGAACTTGTGATGACTTTAATGAGTAGTCGAGCCTTCTCGGTGATCTCTGTGAACCTCCGACGATCTCTTCGGCGAACTTCCGAAAATTCCGATAGGTTCCCGATTTCTTCTCGGTTGGTTCCGGCAGCATCTCCGACGATTCTTCGGACTCTTAAACGTCCGAACTTGACTCCGGTATCCTTGCTTTGTGTTTTCTGGTTATCGTAGTTAATCCTGCACACTTAACTCAATAATATGGATTAGATTATTTAACCCATCAATTGATTTTATCATCAAAATCCGAGATTCAACATACTAAGACTTCTATTTAAATTAACCCTACAGATTCTGCAAAATAGGGACTAAAATTTCTGATCTCTTGTTGCTTAACTACTTATAACTTTCTGGTGTGAACTCAGATTCATACAAAGTATGATTTATTCGAAGCTAGACTCAAAATGCTTTTTTATAAACCTGATTTGAAATTTTTGGAGCATAATTGCTAATTGAAAAATCTAGTTTTATCGACCCTATGGATTAAGTAAAACAGAGCAAATATTTTCAGACCTTTCACTACAAAATTATCTGTAACTCCCTATTGTAAAATTCCAATTCTTGTAAAATTGATTTGCCTAAAACTAGAATGACAAAGCTTTCTAATGACACCTATTTTGTATAAATTTGAGTATAATTGATTATCCAAATAGTTTATACAATGTTCCTATCAAATTCTGCTAAAATCGAGCTTTGGTCAATTTCGGGTTTCCTTGTTTCTTCTCTTTGGAAATAGATTTCGGCAAAAACTCTTACTTCAGTTAAGATTTATATTATTACCTTAAATTCCTATATACTTTTATCCTTTATTTATTTATTCATCTGCAGCTATCATCTAAAGTTCATGTTTGCATCGTAATGATTCAGCACATGCATCCCATTGTTCCACATTTGCTTTCGATATGTGCCTCTTCCAATTTCGTTTCTTTGGACATTGAATTCATCTAACTTTCTTATTTCAATTGAGCTATATGTGATTTCTTGAAATCCTTGTATGCTCTTGCTTTTGTTTCCTTTCAAATCTGAATACATTTGTGAAAGATTATGTTTGTATCGTATAGACTCGAAAGGCATATGTGCATTTCGTTGTTCCACATGTGCTTCTGATATATGCTAATTTCATTATTCATACTGTCCCATTATACTCTAGTGTTTGTGGGATAAATGTGAACATTTGCTAGAAATGGTAAAGGGAGTTATGCTTAGAGCCCGCGATGCTCTGTCGGACCCCTATGACTTCACTCAGACGTGCATGGATGGAGCTCCCAGACGTGGGAGACTTATGTTTGGTGGTCATTCAGAAATGGATTGACCATATTATGTTATGATCCCACTTCACCTTCTATGTGTTTGATATGATATCCAAAGCTTTGGCTATGTTTCTATGCATGCTTTGGATAAGAATGAAATGAATGCATCGACATGTGACATTTGAGCTTCTATTCATGTTTTGTTCTTTGATATATTTCCGAAATATTATAAGACTTTGTTATACCTTGAAATTACCATATGCCATGGATATGCTCCTTATGTCAATGATATGGTCCAATTACCCTTCCTCGATTATATGAATAAAACATGCTTGGAACGAAATGACATCGTAATTCTGTATTCAAACAACACATGCTTTTGTTTCATCTTATATCTTTGCTTTGTATTTTTGATACCTTATTTGTTTGAAAAAAAAAACTGTCCTCTTTATTTTGGATATGTTAGTCGCTTGCTGAGCTTTATATGCTCACCCCGTTATGATCAAAGTGTCTATCTAAGCATAATATAATGTTTCCTCACCTACAACTCAAGAATATATATGATCAAAGTGTTTGGACGTTTGCTGTTAAATTAATAAACCAACTATTTTATAATGTGATAGTCAAAATACCTAAAAATGAGTTATAATTCTAATTTGTGAATCAAGCATATTAAAATTAATATTATTTAATCCGAGAAAAGATGCCTCAAGGTATTATTTCATCAAAGTCATGGTAATCGAGAGCATAGATAATGTCACATATATTTTTATAAAATCTTTCCCCAAAAATCGTTTCAAGATATTTCAAGCAAGTTAGGACTTATCTTTAAAAATATACTAAGAGGAAGTGTTTGTTTTAATATTTTTATCTTTAAAGTATTAGTTTTTGAAGGATTTTAATATTTTTATTTCTTATCTTTTAAATAATCTGAATAGATAGAGTTTTAAAATAAGGGTCTTTTGTTAAAGCTAGTCCTAGGAAATTTACCAAAGGGTAATTTTGGCAACCCGACAAAGACAATAAAGCAGAAAAATAAAAGAAGCGACAAGAACACCAGATTTACGTGGTTCGATCAATTAACCTTGACCTACATCCACTGACCTACATCTACGGACGAAAGAGGAGCACAAGAAAAACCTCAACTATAAGCCCAAATTATTGAACTGAGTATGGACTTAAACCCAAAGCAAATACTTAGGTTTTTCTTATGGTGCATCTTGTGGTGTTCCTGACTTTAAAGCCCAAACCCTTATTTATAGTTCCAATAGGAGATAACATGCCTTGTTTTCCCGACGTGGGACTATGGGACTTACCAAACTAACATCTTTTGATCTAAATTATTATTCTACACCTATAAATATATAGCATTTACATATATAAATCCATCCAAATCTGAAGTGTTTAGTTGGGTTCAAAGTTAACGAATAGTTCAAGATTTATAAATATTTTTTTTTAAAGTTCACATTCCATTTTTTTACATCTGTCTTGATTTCTTCGTCTTCTATTTAATTTGATCTAGACTAATAATATATTATTATTATTATTATTATTATTATAAAAAATTATACTTACATATAATCTCTTCTTTTCTTCATATATTTAAATTAAATACGATAGCGCTCAGAATCTTTCCTTGAGAAAGAAAGTTGACAAGGGACTTCTTATCCTTGGAACATAAGCAATCGAGATCGAACCCCATCTAAACACTTTAACACTTTTTCTGCATCTTCGCTGACTCTCTTCGAAAGATAAAATATGCATGCATCTTGTGTTACTGAGATAAAAATAAGCTGCTGTGTCTTATTTGCAGCTCTCTAAATCTGTGTGTCATTCGTCAGCAAATATTGCATTCAAATTGATCATCATCTACTTGGTGTTGGGCAACAGCAAAATGATTGCAAATAAGTGAAAACAATCGGATAAAAAGGCCAGAAATATAAGTTCCTTCTTTCATCAAATCTGGATTTATATCCCTCGGGAGGAAAGCAAGATTTGGTTTGGCTATCCAGGTGATCACAGGGAAATGAAGAAACAAGGCAAAGCAGTAGGAGACTGAATCATTCATTGATCCCCATCTTCCAAGTCATGGAGAACTTCTTCCCCAGAGGCAACGACAGTCCTGCAACCTCCACCACCGTGCTACTCCTGCTGTTCCCTCCCTCCACCTTCTCTTCTTGATGCATCGGAGAAGTCTCGGCAAAGTAAGCATCCGCCGAGGGTTCGCCATCCACCTCGATCACCAGCGCCTGTCCGCTTCCCTGCAGCCCCAGCACGCGCACCTTCTCGATCAGCAAACCCTTCTGCAGACTGAAGCTCCCCAACTCCACTTGAGACCACACCGTGACCGTCGTCTTCTCACGAAGGCTGGCATAGAACTCGATGTAGGAAGCCTCCCCGTCCACGAGCTTCATCTCCGGGCGCTCGTCGTCGTCCACGTACACGCTCCCTCTGGCATCTCCTTCGGCGGCTCCAAAGGGGAAGGACACGATAAGCGTAAACGGTGTCGCTCTCGCCTCCTTGGAGATCATCCCTCCTCTCTGCATCGGGTGTTCTGGTACACATGCACGTTGATCTCGTTCAGCGGAGCATCGAGAGTTATGTAGCGCTCGTCCTTGGAAATGACGGCCTTGGTCATGTCGAACAGGTTATACCAGGTGCCAGGGGGGAACATCGCTTTCACTTTCGTCTTGGCCTTGTTCAGGACCGGCGACACCATGACGCTGCTCCCTAGCAAGAACTGAGTGCTGAGCCCGTAGCTTGCTGTGAAGTTGGGGAACGAGAAGAATACAGGCCTCGCCATTGGCGCGCCACTGGTGTGAGCTTCGTAGTTCAACGTATACAGATAGGGGAGCAGCTTGTACCGCATGCCCAAAGCATTTCTTGCAGATTTGGCGACCGAGTCCCACACGTAAAGCTCTTGTCTCGGCGAAGCAAAGTTGGCGTGGTCTCTTGAGAAGGGATAGAACGCACCGAGCTGGATCCAGCGGTTGCAGAGCTCCTCCGTGGGTGCTGGGTAGAAGCCGCAGATGTCGGAGCCGACCATGGGCATGCCGAAGAGCCCAAAGTTCAGCACGGTGGATATCGAGTAGCGGAGGTTGACCCAGTTGCCCTTGTTGTCGCCCGTCCAATGCGCAGCATACGCTCCCGATCCCACAAAAGTGGAGCGGGAGAGAATGAAGGGACGCTTCCCCTGGAGTCCCTGGAGGGCCTCGTGAGTAGCAATGGCCTGGGAGAAGCCATACAAGCTGTGTGCATTGTACTCCAGGATTCCACCGTAATGCGTCGCGCTCGTGGCTATCGTCTTGGAACCCAACGGAGCCTGCGATCCTGATGCGTTGATCTTGTAGGGCGGCTCGTCCCATCTGGTGTTGGTGATGTTCTTGCAATCCAGACAACAAATCCATGGTGTTTTGGAACCCGGCACCGGGCACGAATGGTTGGCTGGGAGCTCGTACTTCCCTGTGCAGAAGTTTGAAGCCTCGTTCATGTCGATCCAGAGGCCATCGACGGGCACCAGTTCGTGGAACCTGGCAATCTCATCGACCCACCACGCGACCCCGTTGGGGTTGAGGTAGTCCGGGAAGTAGACAGGCCCAGGCCACACCTGAGCCAGGTAAGGCTTGCCCTCGTACTTGATGAAGACGTCCTTGGCCATTCCCCTCTGGTAGACACCGTAGCTGGAGTTAACGGCTATTCCGGGATCGATGAGCACGATGTACTTCATGCCTTGCGAATGGATTCTGCTGAGGAAGTCGAGCAGCTTCGGCCGCGGGTAGTTGACAGGGTCGAGCGTGAAGTCCTTGGCTGCATCCATGTGATCGTCATCGTTCCAGATCACATCAAGAGGTATCCGAGCCTTCTTGTAGCCCTCCACCACCCCTTCCACCACCGAGAGGTTTTTGTAGCCCCATCTGCATTGGTGGAATCCTGTCAAAACAATGAGTAGTAAGCAGAATAGAGGGAGGACACAAACCAAGTTCTTTGTGCGACGTGAGTTGAAGCAGCTAAATCTAGCTAAATAGCGTCAAAACAAACTCCAGAACAGAGGAATGAGAACAGTTGGATGATCTACCTAGCGCCCAGTACGGCATGGGAGCAGGGCGACCGATGAGAGCAGTGTACTGATCCACCACCGCCAGCGGCGAAGGCCCGGCAAAGAAGTAAAAGTCGAGCACTCCTCCGATGACCTTGTATGTGAGCTCCGTGCCTGTGTACAGCACATCCATGCCATTGCTGTTGAGCAACAGCACAGCATGAGCAGCGGCCTCGCCTCCCTCGTTCCTCAAGTCCATGTAAACAGGGTGAGACCCGTAGAGATCAGAATTTAGATTGATAGCCGAGATATCGGTCGTGTAAAGGGTGTAGGGATCGCTCGGGCGCAAACGTATCCCTCCAGGTTGCGTGTTCTCGCCAAGCCCATACAGGGAAGCAGTCTTGGGCAGGTGAGTGGAGATTTCGAGGTATTGATCCTTGAAGACTATGGTGCCACAAC
Source organism: Musa acuminata AAA Group (assembly GCF_036884655.1). NCBI lineage: Eukaryota > Viridiplantae > Streptophyta > Magnoliopsida > Zingiberales > Musaceae > Musa > Musa acuminata. The sequence goes on along the minus strand of NC_088348.1, from coordinate 22,226,234 downwards.
TCGAATCGAACAGCGTCTGCCCATTGGCCTTCCTCTTCACCACAAACGTGAATGGATCGGACGTGTAGCTGAAGATGAGCTCATCCCCTGCGTATTCCGACGCCGTGAAGGGAGTTGTGGAGGCTTTGCTCCCCGATGGCGGGGGATGTTCTCTTGGGAGCAGGTTGTAGGGGACTTCCCATCTTCCCTCCTCTGCATCAGTTATGTGGACCCTCAGTCGATCCTTGGTTTCATGCCTAGAGATGATCAACCATGATGAGCTAAAATATACACACATATACACGCACAGAGAGAAAGAACATGTGTTCTTACTTCACGAAGAGTCTGAGATGGGGGATATCAGGGCCATAAGCAGAGGTGCTCCGCTTCAGTTGGAGATGACCTATCAGCCCACCTCCATTCCTGTTCTCCTCGATCGACACCAAGCGGTAGCCAAAACCAACCTTTGTCGTAGGGACTGCAGCACAAAAGTGAAGAGAAAGGAGAGTGACGCAGCACAGGGCAAGATGCAGAGGAGAAGTGGAGGAGGAGGGCATCCTTTTGGCTCCCCTCAAGACTTTTCCAAGCAACGGTGAATGGGGAAGGGTGTAAAGTGAGCACACAGCCCGCAGGAGCTCAGGAGCAGCGCCACATAGTTGTTGTACGACGAGCAGGGGGCGTTAAAAGAGTAGAAGAAGAGGGGAAGAGAGATACAGTGAGATTTCAGCCTTCCAGTATCACCATCACCAGGGGCATGTGACAGTCTCTCCATGTGAGGGTGTCTGTTCTCTGTGACCCAATCAGAGAGAGAGAGAGAGAGAGCGTGTGCTTTTGGGCTCCATATCCTTCTCTGTGACCCAGTCACAGAGATATAACTTTCGGGCTCCACTCACAGACAGAGAAAAGAGAGAGCGAGAGCCTTTGGGCTCCATTTCCTTCTTTGTGAGACCCACTCGATTCTGGGCTCCACTGAGAGAGAGGGCTTTTTTCTTTTTTTCTTTTGGGCTTTACAGTAATTAATTATCTTTAATATTTTAATTTTTATAATTTTAAAAATTATATTAAGATTTTTATATTTATAAAAGTAAAATATTTAATTCTGTTTTTTGATTTTATTAATAAAAATATGATTTATTACTGAACACGTATTAATTCTATCTTATTTTGATTTATTATTAAGTATGTATAATATTTTAATCAATAAAGTCGAAAAGAAATAAAATTAAATAATTCATTTTTATTAATATAAAGATCTTAATATAATTTTAAAAATATAAAAAACAGAATGGATAGAATTAAAAATATAAAAAACATGAGGCCATGTGGCCCACTCATGCTGGGACGGTGACAAGACACGCAGGTTGCTGAGCAATTAGCATCCTCCAGAGAACCCTCCCCTTCCCAAGAAGATGCGAGTTCCATATGTTTTTGTTTCTGAGGCTCCGAGTCGAGTGCTTCAGCATGATTGCTTTGGCGTTCGTGGGACAATGGCGAGACCGAAACCGCGCATTTTTGGAAGACGATGGCCCCAGATTCATGAGCTGTGTCGTCCTTGTACCATCTAAATGGCCCATGAACACAAGGTATAGCAAGCACTGGAAATTTATTTATCCTGACAGATTAATCTCTGAATGCAGACTCTACCATGATCGATGGTCTTGGCAAGAAAAACTCCTGGTTGCCGATTGAGAGACGTCACGAATAGCGACGGAGTTCATACGATCAAATGCAGGCCATGCCCAGGAGCAGACGATGGTGCTCTTCGGCTCATGTGAAGATGCCCGAGTGATGGCAGCGTTTGTCCACAGACGACAGTCCCCATGTGAGCCATCAAATGTAGGCGTGGTCTCGGGAAGTAACGGGCCACTGGAGGAAGACGACGACACCCTGTGTCGATCGTACTTGATATCCCATAGTTCCAGATACTCTTGTACCGAACACAAGGTAAACAGATCTGAGATCTTTTTCTCTCTTCTTCCTCGTGAGGTGATGGTGTGATCGATGAAGAACATCGAGGAGGTTGTCGGCGTTATCGAGCGTGCCGTTGTCGGGATGTCCGTGTCGATTAAAGTTGGAGGACGAGAGGACCGTTCGGCAATGGGACTCAAGGAGAAAGATAAGATAAAAAAGGCACAGGAAGCTGCGAACAAGTGAGTGAGTGAGTGAGAGCGAGTGAGTTGGTCGCCGGAGGGATGGGGCGCTTTTATTAGGCCCACATGATATGTTGGCCATGGGTGGTCGGGCAGGTTGGATGGAATGGCCTCGTCATCCCTGGCAATGCCCTGTTCCTATCTAGCAATGTGTTGTTGAAGCTTACTTCAATTGTAACGCCTCCAAACTCATTAATTCTATAGAAATGAAAGATCAGAATCAAAATAAATAAATTTTATAAAATAATTATTATATTATTTTATCCATAATCAATCCATCCATCCATCCGTAGTCAATCAACTTATACGACATTTCAATAATTCTTTAAGAATTTATAGTGTATTCAAATCTAAATAATTTATATATGAAATACTCTCAAGATTCTTTAATCATCATTCGATCCATAATTACAAATGAGCTATTCTTGATATTTAATTTTTTTTTTCGAAATGATCATATGAGCAAATCACACTTCCGTAAACAAACATTGTGACCCACATGCTAGCAAAAGTTACCATAAATATATATATATATATATATATATATATATATATATATATATATATATATTATATTCAATATATGCTTTCAAGACACACATAAATACTAAATACTAATTTTTTTTATCATGCTTAAACAGTTTATAAAACATAAGTTTCATATGCATTTCAAATCTTGACTCGCTAATAATATTTTTTTAAAACAAGATATATTTAAATGTACATTCACAATGAAAGCATAAATATAACTAATGTCAAATATTAGAGCATAAAAATTATTATAGTGTAACAACTATCATTAATTATTTTTATAAAATTAAACATAAATATAATTAAAGATTGGTATGTGTAAGTATAAGTAGTTGCGTAGTAGTTATAATAGTATTAACGATTATGACTACCTTATATCTTATGACAAGGTACAATATCATGTTTAATTCCATGATATACGATGGTATGGATAATGTATATTTTCTTGTATTATAGTCCAAAAAAATTACTTTTTGAATATATAACTAATATATAACCCTCGTTAGCAAGATCCAGATCATGGTTATATTAATCAGACAACTATCATGTCATGTCATTAAAAATAATATATCGATCATTTTCTTATAAAATTTAAGAGTTTCAATATATCTTTTATATGACATTACAATAATGAATCTCGAATTTTGATGATGAAACCAATTGATAGGTGTTTATGTTTTAATCTACGTTTTGTTTTGAGTGACGTAGGATGATTCGATTATGATGAGATAATTAAAACAGAAAAAATCATGTTATGTCGGAGGAAAACATGTCAGAAGATTGGATGTCGGCCCAAGGAATGGTCGACATATCGATAGAAGGCTTCGGGCGGTGGATTCGGGCATCGGGCCAAGAAGAGTGGATATTATGCCGAGGATATCAGAGTTGCGGAGTCAACTGACCGATTGGGTAATAGGCCGCAAGAGAGGACGATGCGCCAAAGAATCAGACAAAGCATCGATGGACCAATGATATGCCGGACAACTTGATTAATGCTTAGTATTAATTGTCTAGATCGAAGTAAGTTTTACATGTGCAGGATTAACTATGATAGCAAGGCATGAAGCAAAATGAAGTCATAGAGTCAAGGATGCGATTATGTTGGGAGTTTGAGAGTTCGTCGAAAGTCCGGATGTTCGTTGGAAGTTCTGGAGGAACCAACCGAGAAGTCTCGGAGCTTGCCAGAGAAGCTCATCGGAACTCGCCAAGAAGATCATTATGAAGTCTAGGAGCTTGTCGGAAGTCCGCCGGAACATTGCCGAGAGATCATCGAAAGTTCACCGGAAGATCGTCGGAAGCTCGCAGGAAGAATAGACATAGGGACTTGTTTAGCTTAGCAAATGTCTTAGGATTTCGTAGTTGGCACGTAATTGGGCTTGGATTTGGGCGAACCTAATTAGGGGCCTACTAGGCCCATGTAAGAATTGTGTTGGGCCCAATAAGAGACCCAAACAATGCCCCAAGAAGTCTCACCGTCGTGGCATAGTTTTTAAGTCTATGTCAGGTGGTGGTACTGGCCAGCACTGCTCCCCAAGCAGTGGTACCGCCAAACCTAGGCGGTGGTACCGCCTAGGGTAGTGTTAGCCAGACTGACATTGGGCAATGGTACTGCCCGTGCCCGGGGAACCCGGGATGAGATGTTTTTAGGCTCCAAGTTTGAATCAACTTGAAACCTATAAATACCCCTCTCATCCCTAGTTAAAGTACACAAGCACAGAGCAAAAAAGGAAAGAAACGTTGTAGAAATCACTTTAGAAATTCCCTCTTCCACTCTAAGTTTAGAATTCTGTAAGAGGAGTGTGAGTGCTTGTAAGGGTTGTCTCCTAAACCCGTGAAAAAGAGAAGAGGGGTGTAAGGAGTTGGTCTTCGCCTATTGAAGGAAGACTTCTAGTGAACGTCAGTGACCTCATCGAAGGAGGAAGCCAAAAGTGGATGTAGGTCAAGATTGACTGGATCACTCTAAATCTCGGTTTGCATTTACATTATGCTCTTTATCTTATCTGCAAACTACCTCCGTTGCTTTACATCAACTATACTTCCGTTTTGATCTTAAGTTAAAGTTCTTTACGAAATGACTTTTACGTTGGAATCGGTTTTCAACGTACGAGAGATTTAATGAAAGTTTTCCGCTACACTAATTCATCCCCCCCCCTCTTAGTACTCTTGATCCTAACAATTGGTATTAGAGCCTCGTGATTTCTCATTTGATTTATCACCCAAGAAAAATGACTCTTTACGGCTTTCAAGAGGGTCATCACTCTCTCATTCGTCCTCCCTTTTTCAATGGGATGGACTACATATATTAGAAAACTCGAACGAGAGTTTTCTTGCTTTCGATTAATTTAAATTTATGACACATAGTCGAAAATGATTTTAAAAGGTCTTCTCTTAAGACTTTTTCTTTAAATGCTAGAGTTATTAATGCTTTATTTTGTGCCTTAGATAAAATATAGTTTAATCGGGTTTCTTTATGTGAAACAGCCTTCGATATTTGACATATTCTCGAAATCACACACAAAAGCACAAGTAGTGTAAAAGATTCTAAAGTAAATTTTTTGATACATGATTTTGATATGTTTTGTATAGAACCAAGAGAGACTATTGGAGACATGTATACCCGTTTTATGGATGTCATCAATAGTCTAAAAGCACTCGGTAATAATTTAACGAATGTTGAACTCGTTAATAAGATTTTAAGATCTCTATCTAAAAATTAGAATTCAAAAGTAACAGCTTTACAAGAATCAAAAGATTTGAACCATTTTACTCTCGAAGAACTTATTGAGTCATTAATAACCTATGAAATAATGTACAATGCACGTAAAGAACATGAGAATCACCTTCCAAATAACAGGAAGGATTTTGAACTTAGAACATTTGAAGACCACTCGAGCATAAGCTCTAGTGATGGTGAACATGAACTCCTCACTAAGAAATTTAAAAAGTCAATGAAATAAAAACTTAAGAACAAAAAGAACAGAACTACTTGCTTTGAACGCAAGAAAAAAAACAAATATTATAATGAATCGAGTGCCTCCGAAGATGAGAAAATCAAGAAAGGTGAGGTCACAAACTACGTCTTAACCGCTTTCAACGATGAGGTAATCAAAACCCCCTTAATTTATTTCGAAATTACATAATGCTTTTCATGATGTATTTTCTTTATTTTTTGTTTAAAAAATATTATTTCTTGAAAATTACTTGTTTAATAATGTTATGAAAATGTAAAAAATTAGGAATCATTCTTATCATTCTAGTAATTTTGAAAATAATCATGAAAATTGCATGTTTATGATAAACAAAATGATTTTGGTTAAAAATATCTTATGCTCAATAAAATCATGATTGATGAATATGTTTTATGTTTAATGATTTCTTTGGCTTGTATGTCCTATCATAATAAATATTTTGAAAATAAATAAAATTATGTTTAATTTGAAGTAATGCATAATGATCATACTTAATAAGTTTTTCTTTCGAAATTATGCATGGTTTATTGATCTTGATGGTTTTTATGACGAAATTTATTTTTCGATCCTAAATGTTTGATGATATATATTATTTGGCATAAATGAAAAAAAGACATGCTTGAATCAAATAAAATCATAAATTGAAACAAACTAAAAAGAGAAAATTATTTTTCTTGAAAATTATTTTTCTCTATCTTATTGATTTTGATGAATCCATTTGTATCATTTTTATGAATCTCTTGGACTTTGAAAATGATTTTGATGATTTAAATAAATTTTTATCCAAGTCATGATCTTGATTCCTTGATATTTACAAATTAAGATTTATTATAAATCAAGATTTTTTCATTAATCGTTCTCCTACTATTCTTCTTGGTATTTTATTTAAGAGGAGATTTAATATGTGAATCATGTCTTTTTGTATTTACATGATCTTATTTCTAATGATATGATTTATTTTTGTATAACTCCTTGTATTCATCACCGAATTAATTTTTCTTGATGAGATAAAATGAACGTGATGAAATAAAAATATGCATGAAATATGGGATACAATGTAATTTGACATCATGATTTAAAATGCTATGATTTGTTGCTAAAATGATATATTATAAATGTTGATTTAATGTTTTGTATCATGAATGCTCTAAATGATGAATATTTTGTATCATGATCAAAATATTGATAAATACTTAAAAATTTTAATATTTTTAGTATCATGTGTCATATGCTCATAATGATGATTGATTTTTCGGTATCATGCATGAAAAATGAAATGTAAGGTTTTATAATTGTGCATGTTTTAATTTGAAAATATAATGATGCACAAATAAGATTGATACTTACCTTTGTCATAATTTGAAAATGGATGTAAAGGGTCTTCCTTTCTTTTTGACAATGACAAAGGGAGAGATAAAAGATGCTAGCTCGCATAATTCAAGAAGAAAGTAAAAATTGCACTTCTCAAAAGAGAAGAAAGAACTTACTTCTTGAACATCTCAAATTGCTAGCTTCCATGTTGTAAAACAATGTAACATTTTGTTAGCTTGTGTTTTTACAAAGGAAGCAAAAAAATGGCACTTCTCAAAAGAGAAGAAAGAGCTTGCTATCTTGAACATCACTAGCTTGCCTAACTTGAGAAGCAAAGAGTTGCTATCTTAAAAGAAGCAAAATTGCTATCTTGCACATCGCAAAGAAAAATAAATTTGCAAACTTACACAATTCTAAATTATTTCTAGCTTGTATGTTGCAAAACTTACTTTCTTTTTCAAACACTTATTAGTTGGAACATTGCAAAACAAATAGGCTGAACTTGCATATCTAGCAAAATTTACAAACTTGTAAAACTCAAAATTTTTGCTAGCTTGCATGATTATAAAACTGGAGATTTATGATGCAATGTATTGAAATTATATCCAAACACATTAATAGTTGGACTTCTCCTTTTTGTTAATGATAAAGGGGGAGAAGTATGTTGATGTCATGCATGATTTTATCATGACATGTTTGCTTGGATTTTTGAATCCAAGAGTCTTTATCAATGTGACATATTGATAGGGAGAGTTTGTTTAAACTCCGGGAGTTAAGGTTAACTCCGTCGTCAATTGGTTATCATCATAAAAAAGTGGGAGATTGTTGAATCTCGAATTTTGATGATGAAACCAATTGATAAGTGTTTATGTTTTAATCTACGTTATGAGTGATGCAGGATGCTTCGATCAGGATAAGAGAATTAGAGTAGGAAAAATCATGTTGTGCCGAAGGAAAACATGTCAGAAGATTGGACGTCGGGCCGGAGGAACGGTCGACGTATCGACAGAAGGCTTCGGGCCGTGGATTCGGGCATCGGGCCAAGAAGAGCGGATATTGCGCTGAGGATATCGGAGTTGCGGAGTCAACTGACCGATTGGGCAATAGGCCGTAAGAGAGGATGATGCACCAAAGAATCGGACAAAGCGTCGAGGGACCAATGACATGTCAGACAACTTAATTAATGCATAGTATTAATTGTCTAGATCGAAGTATATTTTACATGTGCAGGATTAACTACGATAGTAAGACATTAAGCAAAATAAAATCCTAGAGTCAAGGACGTGATTACGTTGGGAGTTCGAGAGTTCGTTGGAAGTCCGAACGTTCGTCGGAAGTTCTAGAGGAACCAGCCAAGAAGTCTTGGAGCTTGCCAAAGAAGCTCATCGGAACTCGCCAAGAAGATCATTGTGAAGTCTAGGAGCTTGCTAGGAGTCCACCGGAACATTGTCGAGAGATCGTCAGAAGTTCACCGGAAGATTGCCAGAAGCTCGCAGGAAGAATAGATATAGGGACTTGTTTAGCTTAGCAAATGTCTTAGGATTTCGTAGTTAGCATGTAATTGGGCTTGGATTTGGGCCAACCTGATTAGGGGCTAGCTAGGCTCATGTAAGAACTGTGTTGGGCCCAATAAGAGGCTCAAACAGTGCCATAAGAAGTCTCACCGTCGTGGCATAGTCTTCAAGACTATGTCAGGCGTGGTACCGCCTGTCTGGGTAGTTGTACCGCCCCTAGTAGGGTTCTAGGTGGTGGTACTGCCTAACACTGTCCCCCAGGTGGTGGTATCGCCATACCTGGGTGATGGTACCGCCTAGGGCAATGTCAGCCAGACTGACACTAGGCGGTGGTACTGCCCGTGCCCGGGGAACCCAGGATGAGATATTTTTAAGCTCCTAGTTTGAATCAACTTGAAGCCTATAAATATCCCTCTCATCCCTGGTTAAAGCACATAAGCACAGAGAGCATAAAAGGAAAGAAATATCATAGAAATCACTTTAGAAATTCCCTCCTCCACTCTATGTTTAGAATTCTGTAAGAGGAGTATGAGTGTTTATAAGGGTTGTCTCCTAAACTCGTGTAAAGGAGAAGAGGGGTGTAAGAAGGAGTTGGTGTTCGCCTATTGAAAGAATACCTCTAGTGGACGTTGGTGACCTTGTCGGAGGAGGAAGCCAAAAGTGGATGTAGGTCAAGATTGATCGAACTACTCTAAATCTCGGTTTGCATTTACATTCTGCTCTTTATCTTATCTGCAAACTGCCTCCGTTGCTTTACATCAACTATACTTCCGTTTTGATCTTAAGTTAAAGTTCTTTATGAAATTGGTTTTCAATGTACGTGAAATTTGACGGTGGGCGATGGTACCGCTCAGCGTAGGCGGTGGTACCGCCCGTGCCCGGGGAACCCAGGATGGGAAAGTTTTAGGCTCTAAGTTTGAATCAACTTAAAGCCTATAAATACTCCTCTCATCCCTGATTAAAACACACAAGCACAGAGAGATTAAAAGAGAGAAAACGCTACTGCGATCATAAATGTATTCCCTCCTCTCGCTTAAACTTAGATTTTTGTTTAGAGATGAGAGTGAGTGCTTATAAGGGTTGTCTCCTAAACCCGGTAAAAGGAGAAGAGGGGTGTAAAAGGTGATTGACCTTCGCCTATAAAAGGAAGACCTCTAGTGGACGTCAGTGATCTCGTTGGAGGAGGAAGCCGAAAGTGGATGTAGGTCACGTTGATCGAACCACTCTAAAAATCTGGTTTGCATTTTACTTTGAGCAATTTATCTTTACTACAAACCTCTTTAATAGCTCACTGTTTTCAATACATTTACAAATGGGTTTCAAATTAAGATCTTTACGAAAAGATTTTCGTCGGATACGGTTTTTATCGAACAAAGTTTTATTTGAGATGTAATCTTTCCGCTGCACTAATTTACCCCCCCCCCCCCTCTTAGTGTCGACTCCGATCCTAATAATTGCTTTTACATCGGAATCGATTTTCAATGTACGAGAGATTTGATGAAAGTTTTCTACTGTACTAATTCACCCCCCCCCCCCCCCCCCCTCTCTTAGTGCTCTTGATCCTAACATATATATAATTAGAAACTAACAATACTCATATATTTTTTTTAATCTTTTTTCAAATATAATATTGAATAGATATTTTCATATAAATAAGATAACATAAATCGATAAATGCTTATAACTATTTAATATATATATATATATATATATATAATCAGTATTCAAATTATTTTTTAATACTTTTGAATGTTAAAATGACTTTTAGATCGTATAAATTATATGCATTTATAAACCCCAGACACATGCATTAGTATTTGTGAGAATAAACTAGATGAAGTCATCGTATACTTACCCTTGTTATAGATCCTTGATATAATTATACAATTATTATGCTTCATTTTCTTTTTCTTATTTTTCATACTTATCATTTTCTTCTTTCATAGTATAATTATCAAATTAATCAATCCATAATTCAATATATAAATTTAAGTAATAAGAATATAAGAGATCTTAAAATCATACCTAATATATATTTTTTTAATTTGATCTGAATCCACACGAACGTAATCTCGATACATTTTTTCTCATATTTTCTTTTCTTTTCATTTTTCTATTCCTTTCTCGGTTGTATTCTTCTTCTATACTTTCTTTCTTGCTTTTCTCCTATATTCTCATGGCTTCTCCATAAGTTCTCTCTTACTCTCCTCTCCCCTCTCCACTTTTCCCCTTTTCTCCCTTGGCTATATTCCTTCTCTTTCTTTCTCCTTTCCTCCCTTTTAGTAGAATAGTAGAGTGCGTTTTTGGACATTTTTCATTTTACTAAAATCAAATCAAAATCGAACTAAAATAAAATCGGATAAAAAACAGAATCGAATCGATTAGGTGGTTCATCAATTTGAAATCAAATTAGAACAAGGTCTAGATGGTTCAGAAGAATTAGTTTTAACCACGTAGAATCCAAATCAAAACTAGAACCACAACCGGTGATTTCGATTTGAATTGATCAAATAAAAATAAATAAATAACCAATGATCAAAATTGATCATTGAACGATGATGCTTTGGATCAATAGTAAATATCTATTTTTAGAGATTTTTTTGATTAATTTTCTAATTAAAAATATAAAAATGATCGATTTACCCCCATGTCATAAATATAATGTCAGTTTGACATGAACTGATGGACGATGGAATGTGATTCCAATTTTGAAGTCTGCCATCATTTTGAGATCGGACACATAAACTGATGAACGGTGTAGATCCTCTGTTATAATTTTGGGGAAGTCGCTCGACCGTGAAGCATAAAATAGTAAAACATAATCATATTTACCTTCTATAATTAATTATGATCATCAATTCGATTCGATTTTTTATACTCTAAGAAAAAAAATATTGAAGGAATATGAGTCCTAGCTGCGGTGAGCGTACCGGGCGGTTGCTCTATCTTGCTAAGCGTAGTTTATATTATTATATCGACGATGTCTCTGGAATCTTTTAAGGCTTGTGCTACGGTTCCTCTTGCATCGCGATTCTCGGGAAGGGGTCTTGTGCTACGGTACCTCTTGCATCACGATAGTGAACTGACCAAAACACCCCTGTTCCTCTCCGTAAAAGAATAGGGTTTTTATGGTATCTCTCACATTGGGATGGGGTCTGATGACACCACACATTTTTGCCAATACTCACAATCAATTTCAGGGACATCCATTACATTCATTAAAACTTGGTTACTTAAAGCTTCCAAGACAAAAAGATGGATATAACAAATAAGCATCATCCATGACCAGTGCCTTCGTCTCTATCAACCTCTATCGATAACTAAAATGTGAGTTAAACTGCATTCCAGATTTATTTCAATATGAGATGGCACAGAAAAGGAAGTTATTCAAGTTTCGGGATATGTAATACCAAGCCAGAGCCCCCAAGTTGCTTGGCGCGAGCCAATTATGTCTCAGAGCTGTTGGCATGCTGCATCTTGATGTCCCTTCAAAAGACAACCGAAACCGATCAAATACAACTTGCAGTTGCTCCTCTCGATCTCTGCATACAACAAAATGGATTCGAGGAATTTGAAGGACCAGGAATCAGCATTTCTGTGACACATAATCCACAGAACCTTTAGCTAACAAGAGGAAGCGAAGAAAAAGCATCAGGGGACCTATCTACTAACATTGGAGACTGCCATCCATGAAGCAAGTGTATCAATGGCTTTCCCAGATTGATGGGTCTCTTGTGCTACTGCCACGCCCTCGGAAAAGTTGCTCACACGACCACTGACAAGAAGAGCAGCTGCAGCATTAAGAACCTACAATTTTTGAGGCAATCATACAAGATATCAGGTTCGATCCCTGAGACATTAGAAAGGTAATACATCTTTATGTCAGCTGATACTCAAGTTTCAGTAAACTGTCTAGGGTGCAACCAGTCGAAAGGTTTAATGATGCTGCACGGTTTGCATATTAGATTGAACAGGGCTTTCCCCAAATAAACTAGAACATAAGAATATATAATGAAATAACAACTTAGTCATCACAAAATTGATGACTAAGGTAACAATTTGTACTATATCTTTGGCAAGTATTCCACATGCAAGTATTTATCGACATGAAAAGGGACTAATTTGCATATGGTCAGTGCAAAGACAAGAAAAAAAAAGGTAACAAAATTGATGGATTAGTCAACAAAGAAGATTTTTACAGATAAACATAATCTCAAATTTTTTGCCCTCTCAATGTGGTGACTAAGATGTTTTACATTATTTGACAAGATTCTTCTGCTTGGATTAATGTAAAACATGTAACCTTTGAATAAAATATATAAGATAGGACCACAAGTAATAAACAACCCTCTAGTAGAAACGCAGTATAACCAGAAAGTGCAAACAGCATATAGAAACTAAGCTATCCTATCTTTGCAAAATAGAAATTGACTAATAAATTTGAACTCAAGCCTCCATGCTTGAAACAAATGAGGTGCACTGCTCTAGAAAATAGAAACAGAAAGACTGAAAAAGCAACCTTCTCTAGTAAACTACTGGCAAAAAAGAAAATGACTCACAAGAGCATCAGCAATGGGCCCCTTCTCACCAGACAGTACCCTTGTAAGTACTTCAGCATTGAACTGTGGGTCTCCACCTTTTAAATCTTCTACAGTGCAGCGAGGAATACCAAAGTCCACTGCACCATGTGTGCAGTTCATTATCGTGAAGTCAAGTAAAAACCTAATGATTACATAAAAATACAAATTATCGAAAACTTTATCTTAGATTCTATTGCTGGCTCTGCCAAACAAACTCTACCAGTCACATGAAATGCACAGATGAATATTTGAATTCACCAACTTTAATATTATAAAAATATCGCAAAAGAAATGTCCAAAGAAGTTTGCCTACATGGATCGAAGTGTAATTTCTCAATCGATCTGGGAGTGACATCAAGAAAATATCCAGATCCTGCAACAAGTCAATAGTTTGAGAACAATTTCAGGAAACAGAGTCCAAACTACAAACAATGTTATAAAAAATTGCTGGTCAATTATGCACAAGAAATCATAAAACGGAGGCAATTGTCATACCAAGTGGACTTATTTCATCTAAACCCTTTGAATGAACCACTAATGCTCTTTTCATTCCAAACCTTTGCAAAGCTTTAGCCATCTTCAGTACCTGATCAAGCAATTGTTCCAACTTAGCATTCACAGGGAACAATCTTCATTAAGATGTGAGTTATTAACCACAAACAAATAAAACAAGTTGAAATACCTAAATAAACAAAATCCAGGCTTATTGGTTTATAACACTCACATTGGCTTGACCACTCAGTTCTAGGTTCTAGATAGCTCAGGGCACCCCAGGTTCCATTATCTGTGTAACTTTGTACCATATCTAATTTCCATCTGTTTCACTCATTACATACTTTGACCTTGAGAAATACCCATAGATCAATGATATATGTTTTTACAATTAAAAAAGACACAGACTAAGAGAGCTAGCTACTAAACATAACTAACATAATGCAGTAACTGAACCAACAACCATTCAAAACATATAGAAAATAATAGCAATTAACAACAACAATGATGACAAGTTGTGGGGTCAGCCACATGTATGTTTCCTCGCCATTGAACTCTGCTTAGAAAATTTCTGTAGCTACATCAAGAGTACCTTATTCTCTTTTTTAGTGTTTCTGCTTTCTAGTAAAGTCTTCTTGGTTGTTCGTCAACCTATTGCACCACTAATACTACTTGACTCATCTCATTTAACCACAATATCTATTATAGATCTCCTTTCAACAAATCTACATCTCTTTAGATGTTGCTGCCTTATTATGTTCTCCATCAATATCTATTATTACGTTCTCCTCTCAACATATCTACATATCTATTATGTTCTCTATGGCAGCTACACCTAGATATTCATGAATGGAAGGATTTTTTAGTTTTTTCTAACCACATGTAAAATGCAACGCAAAAGCAGTCACTGTTATTGGAAAGCATATTAAAGCATTTCAAGTTATTCACAAGAATAAGAACAAAGAAAATCTTACTATGTCTTCATTGTAAACACCAACAACAGCACAAGGTACTTGTGCTGGATTCAACATTGGGCCAAGAATATTAAACACTGTCTTCACTTTAAGCTTTTTCCTCACAGGTCCAACTATTCTCATTGCTGGGTGGTATATCGGAGACATCATGAACCCTATGCCTGTCTCATTCACACAACCTTTTACCTCCTTTTGCAACAAAAGTGAAGTTAGCATCAATAATCAACATTTAACAAGCATATGGATTCAAGCTTTTCAAAAGCACATCAAATTATATGGGTTTCAATGCACCTGATAATAATTATATTATGATTTTGAGAAAGATGATACACCAGTTAAGAGCTAAGTAGCATGTAAAACACAATGAAAAGGAAGTGATATTTCAACATGTAAGACATGGTGAATGAACAAAATTAAGGGACATAACGCCACATTTTTTTCTGAAAAATCTTAACCTACACACAACTCAGAAGTTCTGTCTGTTAAGAGTAAAAGAATGAATGTTACTGAATTAAGATGAATTAACAACCATGATTTTTCAGTCTATCAGAATTGGTTGCATTAGCAGATTTAACACCTTAATTAACAACCATAATTTTTGGTTGCTATCAGAATTTTCAGCTTAAAATATTTGGGTATATTCTTCTCTTTATTCTCTTTATTTTTAACTCCTAAGCATTTTCTATTAATATTTTCTTTCCTAGTTTCAGAAAACATCGAAATCAAGAGTTTCCTCCCTTGATTAAATTAAATTAATGATGCATTTGATGGCTACCAACACTAAGAGAAAATCACAACCTATTGCTTTCTCATATTAACTTCCTCGAGTACTCCAAAAATGGAGTGGTAAAATAACAATACAGGAACAAATTTAAATTGGGATCAACTCATATTAGTTTCTGCAAAAGTATGGCAAAAACGTTGTTTTGGATGTCACCTGACAACGAAATATTCATGGGGTTATTGTTATTGACAATGAAATATACGTCTGCTTGATTTTGAAGCTCTTAATCTTCCAAGCTAACTCCAAGATTTGCATTCAGGAACTATTTTGTTGTTTGTAAATTATTTAATCCTACATCAAGTGCATGTAAGCTACACCACTTTACCTGCAGTACACATCGGTAATAACATCATCTATGACACAGAATTCCAATTACAGAAGGCTACTACAACTGTAGAAGGAAAACACAAAAACAATTGCCATCATATTATATATAGTCTAAGAAAATATTGGTAGCTAAATAGCAACAAATAATTGCATTGAGGTTTCTCTTTTATTGGATTAGGACTTCACAATTCTTCTATCATAACAAAACAGAAGGAAGAGGGGTCAGACTGTCTTATGAAGAATATTGCAGCTTCTTTTAACGCCCTACTGTCACGAACGGTCGTCGCGCACTCGCAACAACTTTGTTCAACGAATCGATCGTCGCTTTTGCATGCTTGTATAGAGACATGGCAGCATATTTTGCCTTGGTTTTGTATGTTTTTGCTTCGAAAATGTAAGTAACGATAGTTCACAGCACTGCAGTACAACTGCTCGCCGTGCCGGGCTGAACTACCCCAAAATGGCTCCGTTTTCACGTGCCACGACTTGTTTTCTGCACACCGCAGCTGCACGCGAAACGTCAACCATCTCAGCACTCTGAAAGCCCCCGGGTGACATAAGGCTAGATGGGGCTTTGGTATATTGTCGAGCGTTGAACAATCTTCACATGTTCGCATGTTAACTTGATGGGAACTTGCCTTCGCGCCCGGCACCTAGTGAACAGTTGTTTGTGGACTTGCAACTGTTCGTTCTACCTTCTAAAGTCCTTGTTTTCTCCTTCCTCTCTTTTTTGTCTTGTACTCAAGGTGCTCGCTGAATTGCTTGTAAAGCTTCCTTCTTCGCGAGACGTCGGGACTTGTTTGTCGCTCGTTTTCAATCTAATCAACTTTCTGTTTTACAGGTCCTTCGGGACCTGTACGAGGTTGCAACTAGGCTGACCCTTTGCGGACGCATATGTCGCAAGGGCGCCTCATGACTTAGGCAATCCCAGCTAAGTCCGAGGAGTTGGCGCAAGGATACTTCACGACTTAGGCAACTTCAGCTTAGTCCGTGACTTTATCGTAAGGGTGCCTCACGACTTAGGCAATTCTAGCTAAGTCCGTGATATTGTGGTATCAAAGCGGGCAAACAATTAAAGCAAACAGCGAAGAAACTTTGCAATCTTGCCATGGCAAAGCATCGTGGCGAATCGAGCAAGGCAGGGCAAGCCGGACCATTGCCCCAAGCAGCCATAGGTGGGCTGCAAGTGCAAACTCGCTCTTAGGCTGGTGGAGCCGCTCTGGAGGATCGTAGTAGCGAACATGATGAGCAAGAAGTTGGCTACTCTCTGCGAACGGAGGAGGCGCAATCTGGAATACCAATCTGTCACGGACAAACTTCTAAACAGGGTGTTTGATGTAATGCTTATGTATGTCCGTGTCTTTTGGCATGTTCATGCCTTGTACAGCATGTAGAGGGGCGGCCAAAGGCTTAATAGTCCCATTTTAGTTGGGTTGGTGGCCTCTTTAGGCTTGTAAATAAAGGTTGTGTCATGTGGACACGTGAGAGAGATTCTCGGTCTGTAATGGACCATTTTACCCTTTGTTGTGCCACTGTTCAGAGCTTGTAAGGTCTGTTTATAATTTGCATTGTCTATGAAGTGTTTTTCGGAGATGTTTGCTTGTGGATCCCGATTGAGGCGTTTTCTCTAGCCCGTTCTCTCTTTTGTTGGTCCTAAGGGACAATGGGAGGCTTCGGGGAGGCTGACCTTTGCGGACGGACACGCAAGGGTGCCGCACGACTTAGGCAAAACCAGCTAAGTCCGTGACAGATGGTATCAGAGCCGGACAAGCACTCATAGAAACACTTAGCATGCAAACGTGGGGGACCTAGCGGGGCTGCGTTGAGGGCAGTCAGCACACGCGCGACCGTTTGGGGGAAAACGGGCATGGAGATGTAGGGAAAAGGAGTCGCTCGGAGGAGCGGGCATCTGAGATTGGCATTCAGAAGAATGGCCAACCCTTCGCGCAAGAGGCACCACGAGAACAGACAAGCTTGGAAGAATGTGGAGCGCACAAAGGTTGGGATGGCTGAGTTTGAGCTATGGCTCAATGTTGACAACTATACTTGATGGTGCTCAAGGCAAGCGAGGCGCTTGGTAAAGGACGAGACCATCCAAGGTGGAATGAGTTGCTCAACGACCAAAAGAGTTATGCAAAGCTCACAGAGGTGAGGGGAATTGCTAACTCGAAGAATTTGGTACTCATGCATGGGCTTGTATGCGGATGATAGAATGTTCGTGGCCATCCCAAGGCGACCGAAACTCGGCGCCATGGAGCATTGAAACTATCTCTTCGGCATGTGAAGGATACGTCCGTAGGAGGCTGAAGTGTGCAACGAGTTCAGCATGTTGCTAGACCTTGAGTGGTGCAGCGGGGGCTGTATTGACGTGGAGTCGCAATCTAGCAAGTGTGTTTGCAGGAGGCAGAACAATGCACAGTTTGTTCAGCAGATCGGAGTAGTCCAAGGGGATGGTGGTCTCCGAAACGAAGAGAGATGTTGCTCTAATGGGACAGTTATCCAGGAGGGATAAGTCCCGGCTCTCCAGAGGGAGAATCATGTGCGACGGACTGCACATGTTGAGGAGGAGTACCTCAACAAACAACAACTCCACGAAGCTCAATGGACCGAGCAAGCGGCGAGGAGTCGTCGCATAATCTCGCTCGAGAGAATGCATTGGTGGATGCATTGCGAGATCAAGTGGGGGAGCGACCCAAAGCAACTCAAATGAAGGCACACTTGGAGTCGATTTGGAGATCGGACTCAAGGGAGGGCTGACCCGTGGAATGGTGGGCGCAAGGGCCACCATCGACTCAATGCAAACACGAGGAGCGGAGCAACTTGGGTGTAACTTGGCGAAGTACTCAAGCCGCTTGAAGGGAGCTAGAATAGAAGTTGGAACATGGAGCAGAGGCACAGTGCTTTCCTTAGACAGAGGTCAAGGACATGAACTCTTGCAGAGGCAAGAGTAAGATAATGTTGTTCCATGGGTCCTTCATTCTGACGGAGCGGACGCATCTTGCATGGTGCCAAAGACGAAGGGAGCTTCGGGGCACATGCACCTTATCTCGGAGGAGCATTTGATGGAGGAACTAAGGCGACTCAATTTGCGGAGGCGAAGTTGAGTTCAGAAGGCCTTAGCATGGGGCAAGAGGACGCAGAGGCGGGTACTCTCGAAGAATATGCCACAGTGTTGTCATTCAAGTTGCCATGAAGGAAGCGGTGCGCAGCGGAGATTGTGCTGGTAGGGGCAGAGGCCCAGGATCCAGACAATGGTGCACAAATTACAGTGAAGTCGGTGGACTTCGGGAGCTACTAGGCGACGGACTGTCCTAGAGCAGTGCTTCATCTAGGTGTGACCCAAGAGTGGGTGGATGAAGGTCGATTGCCAAAGGAGCGAACAAAATCGAAGGTGGAGGAGACCCTGCGATGTATTGGCAGAAGCCACACATGGAGGGTTCACAATTCGAGTTTATTCCACAAGGATCGGAATGCAATGGAGATGTCACTAGGAGGCGACATGGTGCAGCGGATCGTGGTGGAACAGTTCGTGGCAATGCGATACACACGACATAGTCCCGGGAGGGACTAGATCATATGGAGGTATGATCGGGAGTTACTGGAAGCTCCATTTCGGTGAACAACACGACGACAAGAAGGGCTATGGATTCAAGGAGTGAAGGCCATGGTACCGCAGAGGCGGGTCTTCCGTGCGTGCATCGAATTTTGTATCGGATGAAAACCTTGGTCATCAGCATATGGGGGCTGTGTTCCACCAAGGGAAAAGTTTGAATGCAAGTACCAGTGAGTTCCATGGGAGGGACTTGATCATGCAGAGGTATGATCGAAGCAGCTGGAGAGTTGGACTGCTCCAGAGCTCATATTCGCTTAAGGGAGCCCGACAAGTCAGAGGACAAGGTCGGGTAAGCGAACGTTGCTACCAAGGAAGCTAAGGAGAACAGAATCGGTGCAGACCCTATAATGCGATGGCAGAGGCCATGCATGGGAGTTGCAGTCTGTCTTTCCATCGACCAAAGGAGAGCTGCTTGGAGAACACAAAGGTGTTGAAGCAGGGGGTCGAAAAGGGCGAGGAAGCGACGACGAGTCCAGAGGGACTTAGCTACCCAAAATCAAGCATCAGTTAGAATGGAGGTGGACTCGGAGGAGTGCCACAGAGGCATATCTACTGATTGTGAAGAAAAGGGATGCAGATACGAGGCGACGGATAGTAGTGCCATGGGCATGGCAGCGCCATGGTACCGCAGAGGCGGGACTTCCGTGAATGTCACTGATCCCTTGCTCTCACAGAGGGAGAGCGCTTGGTCGTGAAATGGGCCGAGGAGGTGGAGAATGCAGAGGCAATCTCCAAGTACCGAGACAAGGCGGAAGGGCAGAGGCCGAGGAACTTCGTAAGACCGGTGTCAATGTGCTTCTCATCAAGATAGCCGAAAGTGAAGGACTTCGGGTCATGCAAGAGTGCATAACCAAGGAACGAAGCAGGCAGTACGCGGTGCTGTACCTTTTCTACTCAGTGGAGTAGGCGACAAGGTTGATGGAGAAGACGGTACAATCCCAGAGGCGACCAAACCTATGAGAGAATTACTCCAAGTTGGGGTGAAAACTTCCTGCATTCCAGAAATTCGATGGCATTGAGAAGGTGAATCACAGTAACTAACTCAACGCAAGGAGTGCAAACACTTCAAGTGCTTCAGAAGTGTGAGCAAAGAGCAGGCGAAGTCCAGTAACCAGCTCGATGCATGGAGTACAACCTCGAGGAGGCGGGCGAAGTCAAGTAACCTTTGCCTTCTCAACTCTTAAGAGAATGGGCGAAACTGAGTACCCCAATTCTCTTATCTATCCAGCAGAGGAGCTCTGCATATGTTCAAAGACCCTTCGAAGATAATGGAAGACAATAGTTGTCAAATCCTCACCAACGGTGATCAGTGTTACTGAGAGTAGATTGTCCGCTTCATTTCCCAACGAAATGCCAATCGAAAGCGGAAGTGATGCGAATCTACTTGGATGTGACAACTAAGTGAAAGAAGAGTCAATGAGCAAATTTTGTGGAGGAAGGACCCAAAACTTCAGAAGTTTGCGAGACGATGCTCGTTAAAAGCTCCAACAAGCATCCATCCAGTTCAAGCAGCATGAGGAATTTGAGAGACTGGCGCAATAAGGATGGTCTTTTCCTTCATCTGGGGGATCCGCAGGAATCAACAATGATCAACACAACTCAGCCAACCCCACACCAGAGTCAGAGTCATTGGTGAGTTGAAGCAGCACGGCGGATCAAAGGTTCGACTACTCAAAAATAACAGCGGAGAGCAGCTAGAAGCCAAGAGGCGCATTGTAGCTGGAGCAGAAGATTGAAGATTCAGCAAAGGCGAGGAGTTGCAGTGTCGACAAAGGCTTCAACGAGGACGTCGAAGGAATAAGTGGGGGAGAATGTCACGGACAAACTTCTAAACAGGGTGTTTGATGTAATGCTTATGTATGTCCGTGTCTTTTGGCATGTTCATGCCTTGTACAGCATGTAGAGGGGCGGCCAAAGGCTTAATAATCCCATTTTAGTTGGGTTGGTGGCCTCTTTAGGCTTGTAAATAAAGGTTGTGTCATGTGGACACGTGAGAGAGATTCTCAGTCTGTAATGGACCATTTTACCCTTTGTTGTGCCACTGTTCAGAGCTTGTAAGGTATGTTTGTAATTTGCATTGTCTATAAAGTGTTTTTCGGAGATGTTTGCTTATGGATCCCGATTGAGGCGTTTTCTCTAGCCCGTTCTCTCTTTTGTTGGTCCTAAGGGACAATGGGAGGCTTCGGGGAGGCTGACCTTTGCGGACGGACACGCAAGGGTGCCGCACGACTTAGGCAAAACCAGCTAAGTCCGTGACAAATCGGGAAAAAGAGCCATAAGGAGAGACTCACGACGGTGGAAACCCGCCTAGATGTTCTTGAAGAGAGCTTGGACGAACTCTACCAAGGCCAACGAAGGCTTCTTGGGGTAGAGAGCTCGCAAGACGAAGCTGAATCTCGAATCGACAAGGTTGAAGCCCTAGTCGATTGACTGACGGACAATACCAAAGACTCCGTGCAACATTTGCACAAAGTCGTGGCGGAATTCACTTCTAGAGTGACAGCGCTCACAAGGGCACTAAATACGAGAGGGAGCAACACCACATTGTGCCGCCACAAAACTTGAGGGCACCTGAGCCTCATTGCTATGGAGGTGCTAGGGACGCAAAGGAGCTCGAGAATTTCTTGTTTGACATGGAATAGTACTTTCGAGCTACAAGGCCCGATTATGAAGATACCAAAGTTTCAATAGCAACCATATATTTGAATGGGGATGCAAAACTTTGGTGGTGAACCCGTTGGGAGGAGATCCAACAAGGTCGGTGTCGAGTGGACACATGGGAGAACTTGAAGCAGGAGTTGAGAACTCAGTTCCTACTCGAGAACACAGAGTTCTCGTTGCAAGGAGGAATTTGAGACAACTCCGCCAAAGTACTTCCATTCGAGACTACGTGAAGCAATTTTTTGCACTAATGCTAGACATCCAAGACATGTCTGAGAAGGATAAGCTATTTAGCTTCCTCAATGATTTAAAGCCATGGGCTCAACAGGAACTGCATGGAAGGAATGTCACCGATATGATCGGGGCAATTACGGCCGCAGAAAGGCTCACCGACTTTGTTTCCTTAAAGGACTTAGGGAAAAGGAAACAATCTTCAGGAAATCGCCCTCTAAAATATTCTTGAGGGAATGAACCCGAGGGCGAGCAAAGAGAAAAGTGTTCCCACAAAGGGCCAAGCTTAAAAGGCAAGGCCCCAAAACCTGGTGGATGCTTCTTGTGCGGAGGACCGTACATGGTGAAGGAGTGCCCACAGAAACAAGCACTCAATGCCTTAACAACTTCAATACATGCCCCCAAATCAGACAAAGGCAAGGTCGTCGCTCTTAGTTCGAGTAGTTCAGAATCCAACAGCGACGATGAGGAGTCACAAGGACCCCGGATGGGAGCAATGCGTTTGTTGAATGCTTTGCGGGGTCAAGTGGGGGGAGAACACGAAGACAAAGTTCCATAAAGCAGAGAGCAGTGAGTTGATGTAAGTGGACATCAAGCTCAATGTCCAAACAACCTGTGCAATAGTGGACACGGGCGCTACCCACAACTTTATTGTCGATCGAGAAGCAAAGCGACTTGGACTGATCTTGGAGAAGAACCCAAGTTGGATAAAGGCGGTGAACTCGAAGGCCAAGTGGATCTCTGTGCTGGCAAAGGGAGTCTCCATCAAGATCGGGACTTGGAGCGAGAGCACAAACATGATGGCGGTGCCATTGTACGACTTCCAAGTGATTCTCGGAATGGAGTTCATGCACGTGGTGAAGTTGGTGCCAATGTCGTTCCTGAACTCCCTATGTCTGATGGGAGGCGATGACCCCTGTGTGGTTCCCGTCTCTCGGAGTGGAACCAAACACCCCCAACAAATATCGGCATTACAACTGAAGAAAGGGGTACGAAAAGACGAATTAACATTCATAGCTGCTGTGAAGCTAGAGCCCCTCGACAGAGAGGTCATTCATGAACCTACTGTGGTGACGAACGTTCTGAAGGAGTTCACAGATGTTATGCCACCCGAGTTGCCAAAAACTCTGCCACCACGTAGAGGGGTGGATCATCATATCGAGCTGGAGCCGGGAGTGAAGCCTCCAGCAAGACCACCCTACTGCATGTCCCCCCCAGAGTTAGTAGGGCTTAGAAAGCAGTTAGATGAACTACTAAGCGATGGTCTCATCCGCAGTTCTAAAGCATCATTCGGAGCTCCAATTCTCTTCTAAAAGAAACAAGATGGGAGCCTCCGACTATGCGTCGATTATCAAGCCCTCAACAAGGTGACGGTGAAGAACAAGTATCACATCCCGCTCATCACGGACTTGTTCGACCAATTGGGTAAAGCAAAGTACTTCTCTAAACTCGACCTCCGGTCGGGGCACTGGCAGGTGCGCATTGCTGAAGGCGAAGAAGCAAAGACTACATACGTGACTAACTACGGAGCGTTTAAGTTCTTGGTGATGCCTTTCGGCTTAACTAACGCTCCGACCATATTCTGCACTCTTATGAACCAACTATTCAAGGAGTATTTGGATAAGTTTGTGGTCGTCTACTTGGACGATATCGTCATCTACAGCCAAACGCTCGAGGAGCATGTCGAGCACCTTTGGACAATTTTCAAGGTTCTCAGGGAGAACATTTTGTTCGTGAAAAGGGAGAAGTGCTACTTTGCTTAGACGAAGATCTTATTCTTGGGGCATCAAATCGGTGATGGTTCCATTCGGATAGACAAATCAAAGGTACAAGTTGTTGCGGAATGACGAACTCTAAAAAAAGGTGTCAGAGCCGAGATCCTTCCTTGATTTCGTCAACTACTATTGGCGCTTCATAACTGGGTATTCGAAGCGCGCAACTCCACTGACGGAGTTGCTGAAGGAGCAGCCTTGGAGATGGTCTAACAAATGCGAAGCTACATTCCAAGATCTAAAGGCTGCTATGTTGGAAGAACTGGAGCTCAAATTGCCAGACTATGGGGAGCCCTTCGAAGTCCACATAGATGCTTCAGATTTCGCTATTGGGGGAGTACTCATGCAGAAGGGTCACCCGGTGGCCTACGAGAGTTGCAAGCTCAATGAGATCGAGTGACAGTATCCAATGCATGAGAAAGATACAACAACGGTGGTCCACTGTCTACGAGTTTGGCGGCACTACCTTCTCGGATCACGATTTATGTTGAGGACGGACAACATCGCTTTAAGTTATTTCCAAACTCAAAAGAAACTCTCCTCGAAGCAAGCATGATGGCAGGACTTCCTGGCCAAGTTTGATACGTCAATAGAGTACAAGCCCGAAAGAGCAAATGTCATAGCCGATGCGTTGAGCCGGAAAGTGGAGCGGGTGAATGCCATGCAACTGGAAGGCGGAGGCCAAGCAAGTCAGCTACACTCCAACTTCCTTTCCAGAATCAGGGATGGACTGTATAGTGATCCCCAGGCAGTAACCCTGATGCAACTAATCAAAGAAGGGAAGACACAACAATTTTGGATCCAAGAGGGACTCGTCTACACCAAAGGGAATAGGGTTTATGTTCCTCGAGTGGACAATTTAAGACGCGAACTCTTGAGAGAGTGCCACGATTCCCTTTGGGCAGGACATCTGGGCATTCACCGAACATTGGCTCTCGTGGAGAGTGTCTTCTATTGGCCGAAGATGAGGACTGATGTGGAGGAATATGTTCGAACGTGCCTTAATTGCCAACAAGATAAGGTGGAGCGGCGGAAGCCAGTGGGACTTTTGGAACTGTTGCCCGTACCAGAAAGGTCGTAAGAGAGCATTTCCTTGTACTTCATATCAAGCTTGCCAGTAATCGGGGGACTCGGATCGATACTTATGGTGGTCAATCGATTTTCAAGATATGCAACTTTCATTGCTGCACCTCTACACTGTTCAGCAAAGGAGGCAGCCAAGCTGATGATGAAGAATGTGGTGAAGTATTGGGGAGTCCTGCACAATATCATCGATGATCGAGACACTTGGTTCCTGGGACAATTCTGGATCGAGCTATTCAAATTGTTGGAGTCTAAGTTATACTTTTCCACAAGCCTCCACCCTCAGACGGATGGCCAAACCAAAAGGATAAACTCGCTCCTTGAGCAATATCTTCGACACTATGTGAGTGCCAACCAACGAGATTGGGTGAAGTTGTTGGACATAGTCCAATTCTCCTACAACCTGCAGCGGAGCTCTACGTCCAACAAGAGCCCCTTCGAGATCATTATAGGACAACAGTCGTCGACTCCTCACACCTTGGCTATTGGGTATACTGGGAGTAGTCCGTCAGCATATCACTTTGCAAAAGAATGACATCGAAATGCAAATATTACGTGAGCTTACTTGGAGAAAACGACTAAAAAGATGAAAAAGTGGGCAGACTTGAGAAGGCGACCACAAGGGTTCAAAGTCAACGATTTGGTGTTGGTGAAGCTCCAACCAGCATCACTTCAATTCTTTAAGCACAAAGTACATAAAGGATTGGTCCGCAAGTATGAAGGGCCCTTCCCAATTATCAATAGGGTGGGCAACGTCTCCTATAAGTTGCAACTGTTGGCATGGCTCAAAATTCACAATGTTTTCACGCCAACAACTTGAAAGCCTACCATTCAGATCTACAGGATGCTTTCTGAAGTGTTTCAACTCGGCTACCCCCCACCAGAGCCTCTTACGAGAAGCGAGTTAAAACCATTTTAGCGAATCACAAGATAAAACTACCCAATGGAGCTGAGCAGACCGAGTACTTGGTGAAGTGATGAAGCTTCCCCGAACTAAAACCAGTTGGGAGCCCGAAGATGCCCTACGACATGAAGAAGCAATTGTAAACAACTACCAACAAGCATCGACAGTTTAAGTGGGAGAGAATGTCACGAACAGTCGTTGTGCACTCGCAACAACTTCGTTCAACGAATCATTAGTCGCTTTTGCATGCTTGTACAGAGACATGGCAGTATGTTTTGCCTTGGTTTTGTGTGTTTTTGCTTGGAAAATGTAAGCAACGATAGTTCGCAGCGCTGTAGTGAGACCGCTCGCTGCACCGGACCGAACTTCCCCAAAATAACTTCGTTTTCGTGTGCCACGGCTTGTTTTTTACACACCATAGCTGCACGCAAAACGTCAGCCATCTAAACACCTTGGAACCCCTCGGGTGGCACAGGGCTGTATGGGGCTTTGGTATATTGTCGGGCATTGAACAATCTTCACAAGTTCGCACGTTAACTTGCCTTCGTGCCCGGCACCCGGTGAGCAGTTGTTTGTGAACTTGCAACTATTCGTTCTACCTTTTAAAGTCCTTGTTTTATCCTTCCTCTCTTTTCTGTCTTGCACTCAAGATGCTCGTTGAATTGCTTGTAAAACTTCTCTCTTCGCGAGACGTCGGGACTTGTCCGTCGCTCGTTTTTAATCTAATCAACTTTCTGTTTTACAGGTCCTTCGGGACCTGTATGAGGTTGCAACTAGGCTGACCCTTTGCGAACGCGCATGTCGCAAGGGCGCCTCATGACTTAAGAAATCCCAGTTAAATCTAAGGAGTTGACACAAGAGTGCTTCACGACGTGGGCAACTCCAGCTAAATCCGTGAGTTTGCCGCAAGGGTGCCTCACTACTTAGGCAAGTCCAGCTAAGTCCGTGACACTATGTTCATAGAATAGAAAACCACTTCAACTAATAGGGTTATACAAGTACTCATATTGTCATTTGCATAGAAACAAGATGTATTCAAACAAACCCTTTCCACATATAACAAATGAGAACCTTTCTGCCCCTATAACTGCTGTCCTTCTAGATATAGAAGGTATAGAGAGATGCTCATGAGGCAAGCTCATTATATTTGCTAGAAGGCGTATTTGTGCTTTCATTACTTCATTTCTGTTCAGCAATGCTATTAGATCGAAACAAGACAATAAGAAACCATATTTTAAGCCAAGGAAAATGGAACTTTTTTTTGCAGTACCTCAGGGCCCAGTTCGATGTTCACGCCCAATGCCTCTAACACATCGGCACTGCCACAGGCAGAAGAACTGGAGCGATTACCTTGCTGCAAGGAGCAAGGAAGCTCATCATAACTTTTCACGTTGCTTCAAATCATTCTCCTTTAAGAAACCCAAATGTGCTCTACCTTTGCAATCTTCAAACCGGCCGCCGCAGCGAGAATACATGCCCCGGTGGAGATGTTCACCGTGTTGGCCCCATCCCCGCCCGTTCCGACAATGTCAACTGCATCATCGATACCTTCAACCTTCACAGCACAATCGATCATCGCCCTCGCCAATCCCACAATCTGCACCGATCAAAATATTATCCCCAATCACCCGTCTTAAAATTCCAGCGCCCAAAATCTCAGATTGAAAGGCATACCTCCTCAAAGGTCTCTCCTTTCACACGCAAAAGCACAAGGAAGGCGCTAATTAGGGCTTCATCCGCCTCATCGATCAAAAGCTTGAGGCTCGCCTCGGCCTTTTCTTCGGAGAGATCGACTCCATTTATCAGAGTCTCGATCACCTGAGCGACACTATCTTTAAGAAAAAAGAGAAAATCAAAGGGAAGAAACAGGGAAACGGTGGCAAGAATCAGCCGACCTCCTTGAATTGGACCTCCAAAGGTGGGGTCCGGTGATCATGTGTGGTGGGCAGAGCCTGCGAGAGCAGAGGAGTCACCAATCTGCTATTCCGAGCGGCGGATGGAGGCTTGAAGGAGCAGCAGGCTTTCTGCCAATTCCATGGTCCCCTCTGGTGCCTCGAGACGCAAAGGGAAGAAGAGGAGGAATATGAGATAGAGGGGGTTAGACTTCCGAAGGTTGTCGCCATCGACGTGACCGAGATTTAATCGGCAGCGAGAGGGAGAGAGAGTGGCCGCGAGAAGTGCATGGAACGAACCTTCTGGTTAAGTTCGGATGACGCCGAGGTGAGCGACGGCGATTGACCAAGGGAGGATCCGGAGAGGTCTCGTAGGTCTCGCGATGGGTCCCACAACATCATGGCTTCCAATTACAATCACCAGGGTAGGTAAGTAGCTGGGAGGGGATTCGCTGCTGTATCTCTACCGCCGATCGCCACCGCACGTGGAGGGCATGCCCATCTGGCTGTTGCGCTTATCGGGCCTAACTCAGCTACTCTACCACGCGGCATTTAGCCGTGACCGAAGAACCAAATTTAGAGCCGTCCGTTTCCGCTTCCCCGTATAATCTCAACGGCCCAATATTCTCCTTTATTAGAAATAGATGAACGGCTTAGATTGAAAGAGTTAATAAGATAAGTAAATGCGTGGCTTCTCCAAGTAATGGGGCGGATCTCTTTGTGGAAACTCGGTGGGTCCCACATTCAACTAAATACGTGGCTCTCTTTAAGTGGTGGGTTTTCCAGTCCTATGTTGGGGACTTGACACCCCCTCCCGTGCCTTTATTCCCTGTTCCCTCCGCTTCCCACTTTATAAGAACTCTCTGTAGTCTCAATAAACTCTCTCCACACACACACACACACTCTCTCTCTCTGGCTTTTGTTCGTTTGGTTTCTCTGGGCCTTGGCGAGTAAAATGGGAGAAGGGAAGGGGTCGACACTGGTACACATCCTGGCGGTCGCCCTCTGCCTCACCGCCTTCGGCTTCGCCATCGCCGCCGAACGCCGCAGGAGCACCGTACGTACATGTGGCCCCCTCTTCCTTCTCCCCCTGCCTCGCTTTCTTCTCTGTCGCTATGGAGCTGGATTGGGTGTTGATCTGGCCTTTCCTTCGTGCTTCCTTGTTGAGGGATGAGAGAAATTTGCCGGATCTTGGTTCTTTAGGACTTAGCTTTTAGAATAGGGTTACCGGACAGTTATTGAGTAAGCATGTAGGGCAGCAAATAGCGATTTGTCTGTTGATGGTTCCATTTGCTGTGATCATTTACGGGACCTTCCTTCGCGGTGTTCATAACCCCCAACTAAATAATGTGGACCGTAGACTTGAATCTTGATGAAGTTTATTCTTTTGTTTCATCAGCATTTGTAGAATGCAAATTAATTTTATTACCGGGAAAGAGACTTAATTTTTCGAAGGTTATTTGTTTTCATTAGTAAAAATATTTGATATTTCGACAATTACAAACGCCATTGTAGAAGGTCTTCACAGTATAGTATGAACTGAAGGAAATTCCCATTACAAAACATGCTTTTGGAGTTTAGTATGGTGAATATGTCTGTTGCCCTTAAACGTACAACTACTGGATTCATCAATATCTGCAAAATTTCTGCACAAGGAACCACAAGCTAAACTAAATGACCATGATACTACTAGTTATGGGTTATTGTGCTAAATGCATTAAAGGCCTTCTCATGATTTTAGAAATAGCAATACTTCTATAGCTCCGTACTCAACTAATATTGCGGATCTTTAGTTTCTTAATACAAAAAATAGTTGCCCGAAGCATTAATAGACTAAAGTACCATTGCAGGATTTTCTCATTTGTCCATGTTCGAATCATTTTTTATAAAAATTTGGTTTGAGTCTAAATAGTCAATCTTTATATACATGTGATTGGACAATAATGTAACTCAAAAGTTTAAACTATTAAGTTGTGGGTAAACTCATTTTTTGTCACTTTGCTTCCATTCCTTAGGAATGTCTAATTATTCTTTTAGTTCATCTTTATTTTCATCTCATGCATATGAATATTTCAATATCTTTCTTTTTACTGTGCGAATTGATCTTTGATCATCTTCACCTTACTCTTGAAAGTTCGTTTGCATTTTTTCCATACTACGAGATGGTTCGCTCATTCACATCTACCCATTAAGATGCCCATGGCTCGACTTAGTTTCCTTCATTTGGTCAGACTTTAGCTTGACCTAGGTTTCCTAGCCCACTTGGCTCACTTGGTTAACCTACCTTGGCTTCAATCACTGAACCTATCTGATTCAAATGTTCTACAATTTTGACTCATTTAGTTGTCAACCTGATTCTGATATGATGTTGATTTTTTTTAAGAATTCAAGTCTGAATCCAAATGGTCAATGGTAATATGCATGAGATCGGATACCAATATAACTAAAAATTTAAACTATTACAGATCATCCGACTCTATTCTTCTAATCCATCCTTAGTAATGTGAAACTATTCTTTTTATTGGTCTCTCTTTTCATCTCTCATGCATGCTTGATACAATTAGTTTTTTTTTTTTGTTTAGGGAGAAGGAATGATTAGTAATTTTTATATGGTAGTTACATGTTATGTGGTTGTATGAATCAACAATGTTATGTAGAAACAAGTTGATTTCTTAAAAATAAGTATATTGGTGGAGGTAAACTCGAGGAAAAAAGAAATTAATATTATTCTACCTATCGTACAACATGTTACATTGATCTTGGTTACATCTGTCATGTTCTGTGGAAGCACTTTAAACTTATATTATCATATCTGATTTGCACATGGTGTGTCATTTACATTGTCTTATAGGTATATCTATTGCCCAAAAATAAGATGCATATATTATCATGATTTGGCATGTGGTCTTAACAACTTATGCTAGTCATATATAAATTCATTAAGAGGTCCGTCCATCCGGATGTGTGGGTTGGCCAACAGTTTACCTCTACCTTTTAGCTGAAGTATACAAAGTGTTCTACATTTCATTTTCATGTGATGCCTTTTGGCAGCTTGATATTACGGTGGCTCAGCTGAGAAATTTCTGATAGAATCACTGGTTTTTCTGCCTTTTAGTTGCAAATATAGTGGAGG
The DNA here is from genome assembly GCF_036884655.1 of Musa acuminata AAA Group. NCBI lineage: Eukaryota > Viridiplantae > Streptophyta > Magnoliopsida > Zingiberales > Musaceae > Musa > Musa acuminata. Next base: position 22,195,334 of record NC_088348.1, on the reverse strand, counting down.
CTTGCAAGTCTGTATATGCTTTCTCTAAGAATCTGCAACACTTGGTTGCTCTTTGGCTTTGAATTTTGTAATTTCTTACCTTCTTCTTTATGGATGTCATCCACAGCATAGTGTACAAGTTGCAAATTCTATATGGAAGCATGTGCCAGTTTATAGTAAAGTGGGTCAAATGACTTGTATAAAACTTAACTTGTGTAAAAATTAACTCTCATGTCTTCTGTAATTCAATATACCATTTTTTTGGTTTCTAGAGTCTAAGTTTACGTCTTCCTGCATAACAGGGAACTATAGTGACGGACATCAGGAATGCCACGTACTGTGTTTATGATTCAGATGTAGCTACTGGTTATGGCGTCGGTGCTTTCTTGTTTCTTCTGTCGAGCCAGTCACTACTTATGGGTGTCACAAAATGCATGTGCTTTGGCAAACCTTTAGCTCCAGGTGGAAATAGAGCCTGGTCAATAATATATTTTGCCTCATCATGGTGATCTTCCTTCCAGAGAGGCCACAGTTTATATTTTCATTAGTGCTGTTACAAGTTGTTATCTTTCTCCATGAGAGACGTATTACTAAATGAACTTGCTCTCATTTGTCAGGCTAACTTTCTTAATAGCTGAGGCATGTCTAACTGCTGGTGCTACAAAGAATGCATACCATACCAAGTACCGCCATATGGTCTATGCTCAAAACTGGACATGCGAGTCTCTGAGAAAGGGAGTGTTCATTGCAGGAGCTGTCTTTGTAGTCTTCACCATGATTCTCAATGTATACTACTACATGTATTTTGCAAAAGCTACGAGTCAGTCAGCACGAAAGACCAACAAAGCAAGCTCAACTGTTGGAATGGCTAGTTATGCTTGAACGAGGGGCTGATGTCCATCTTCTAGTTAGAAAGTGCAGAAGGATCCTACATCTTGTGTTTGTTTTTGTAATATTTGGCAAGTCTTATGCAACTAGGTTCCAAAAGGCTGAGTTTGGTATTGATAGTAGGGACCAACTTTCCTCTCTCCAGTTGACGCAGCAGCTATTTTTGCTTGGCTTTTTAGTTTTTTGTTCCCGTTTTGGTAATTTGTAATTATTAGCCACGATATGATTCGATGAGCTTATTACAGGATGAATGATGGTTTGGTTTCCAAGTGACATTTCTGGAATGCAGGGCACTCCACGGATCTGGGGAAGACTACATCTCAAACTTGGGCTAAAAGTTTGATCTCAAATCCTCTCATGACTTTGTCAACGGTACCTACCAGTTTTGAAGGGTAAGTAAATAAAGATAATCAGATTCAGCTCAGATGAGTATGATTATTTTTATTTCCTGCAATCATTGTGCTAAAGATGAACAATATGTAGTTCTGGATTTTTGTCACAAATTTTTTATATACATGTGAGTTAACTTTATGGATGAAGCCTTTTCTTATTGACAAGATATATAATAGATATTGACCTGATTCATTCATATAGCATCCTCAAAACTGAGTCAATGAAGAAAATATTTTCTGATACTTTTTTTTCCATTAATGTTTCAAAATCTTTTCTGTTAGAAAAAGTGAATTTATTTCACATGTTTATTCTTTACCCGCTGATTTAGAGTTATTCCACTGCACTGAGGCTAAGCAAACGAATCAATTAATGTTGTTCTGGATGGAAAATTGGCATAAATGAATGACTAATCTTGTTATGTCAGTTCGAGCCTTCAGCACAGCTACTAGTGTGAATTGACAACTCCTTTGTGGTAAGTTTCAGCTATCTGTACCATTTTATTTTGGGGTATGCCCCATCTGATCTTCTTGTAAGAGGTAAATGAGATTCTTTTTTTCTTTTTAGCCAATCATTTGGAGATCAGCAGCAGCGGACCTGCGAATTCCTGTTGCACTGTAAACACGGGATATTTTTCTCATCATGACTCCCTACTTACAAGGTTTTGGTCCTTCATGGCACTACTTGATACTTATTTAGTGGGGCGAATTTTACACGAGAAGGTATGGTGTCTCCTGTTTTGAGATTTCCTCACCTTTGTAGTTTTTCGAACGTCTGAACTCTCGTTAGTAGTAATCTGTAGAGCGAGAGAGAGAGGGATTAAAAGGAAATTACTAGTTCAGGCATTCGTGATAGATATCCAAAAACACATGACATCTACTAGAGATGGAAGTCTATATAAAAAGCACGAGCGTACCCACGGAAGACCAAGCATCTGTTTCAATTGGTACGTGAGGTCTTAGAGACGTGCCCAGTTATAGATAGAGCACATGGTGTCGACGATGGAAGGATACCAAGGCAGTGAGCTGCTAAGACGAGACACGTCGATATGACCGCCATCAATCAAAATCAATCATGAAATGGCCAGCATCTCAACAATGTTTGGACACGCAAACTTGTACAAAACGCTTCACGCCCTCTCTTCGTCCTCTCCTTTCTTCCTCTCAAACAGAACATCCATGCATTCTGCATTACTGTTTGAGGGTTTCCTAGCTTTCAAACTATCTGATTAGACGTTTTCTATTTATTATGAATCGAAATATTCATAGCTTCTCCCCTCTTCGTTGCCGGTTTAATACACTGATGACAATAATTATTATTATTATTATAAGAGAAGGAAAGGTGGTAATTAGTCCCATGCAACAATTACAAGTATTAGCAACCTTCTTGAGTCCTTATATTTTAAGGTTTCATTAATTAATTTTTGTTGTTATATGTACAAGATTTTTCTATATGGATTCCAACTTGGAAATATATAGATTTATGGTTCAACACTTGGAAACTTGATACGCTACGGCAACCAAAAGGAGAACAATTAGAAGAAAGAAAGAAACAGACATCAACAAAATCTCCTTCACCCATTAATCATTCATCAACCCAATCGAAGACATTGCAGATCTCAAGGGAGAAAGGAGTAACGTACAAACCATCATTAATGCTACCGGTTGTGGAGCGGATCAGGGCAGCTTGGTGCTGGCCGCTTGCTGTCGTCGAAGCGGACGGCAGCTCCGACCGTCGGTGGCAGCTCCGACCGTCTTCTTCCTTTTCCAGTGACCATTATCATCTCCTTCCGTGATACGATCCCAAGTGATCGACGTAACACCGGAACTGCTGCTGCTCCATCCTGGAGCTTGAAGAACACCCACATGCTGCAAAGGATCACAAGACAAAACACAAGCCTTCTCCCCCTCCTCCTCGCGATGTAGTTGGTCACCGAGAGCATGTCCAGAAAGGAATACATGAAGCTTCTTTCCCGAAGAATACGTACATTAATGCCAGACTGCGGAGGGTAGGTAGGAGGAAGAAGAAGAAGCCAATCACTCCAGCTAAGAAGGAAGAAGGTAGAGTGAGGCCAGAAGAGTTGGCGGTGTTTCTCCTTCGCATTGGCTTTGTGTCCATTAAGCTTCGTGGCATTTTCTTGTGTTGGGGTGTGACAGCACGGACTTGATTTAGGCTGAGGCTGTAGCGCCGACATCATCCCTTATTTTCCCTATTTGGGCGTGCTCTACGTTGCTTATACTCCCCAAAAGAGTACATGTGGGTTCACATGTCTTATGGTTCGTGTGTGTGTATAAATATATATATATATATATATATATATATATGTATATATATATGTATATATATATATGTGTGTGTATATATGTATGTATATATATATATATGTATATATATATATATGTATATATAGGCATTAATTTTCATTTAGAGATTGTTAACCCTTTGAGACATTACCACTTGCTGCTGTTAGTATTATTGTTACGGTAGCTATTATTATTACTATTATTTTTTAAGTTCTCCAAGTCAAATGTTACACTCCCTGCATTGATACACTCTTTGATATTTTTTTTTATTATCGTCACTTATTGATATATTTTTTTATTATCGATCTCATGGAAAGTCAAATACATTATTGCTAGAATAATGTTTTTAAGTATATATATATATATACTTTATTGTATAAAATATTTAATTATAAACTTCAAAATCCTAGTGCTTAAATTCGGCATATATTTTAGAACCATTTTTTCAGCTATTGTATATCATGAGGCATCCTATCATTTTCTGCGCGCGCGCGCGCGTGTGTGTGTGTGTTTTGATTTGTTATTGCTTTTGCAAACATTCTCTAGCATGGCTTCTTCCTCGATCACCTTGCCCACCATCAGTCGAAGGGATACTCCATAAAGGTGACACTAGAAGGTGATCAAAGCAGAGTCATTAAGGAAGCCCAAAGAAGAGAAGGTGATCAATTATATATGCAGATATATATATATATATATATATATATATATCCTTCCCCTTTATTTCCCTTTGTTTTGTTTTGTTTGGCGTTATCGCGGCCCTGTCAAAAGCAATGCAAAAGTGAATCATGAATCCTAGCCATATATGCTTACCGGTTTGGTTGGGTAGCTTCATTTGTCGTAACACTTTTTAACTGCAAAGCTTTTGCTTCACAGACTTTACTGATCAAAGCGTTCGATAGTACTCAGAACTGTTTGGTAGTATTCACTACACTAACTAGCAGCATCAGCTTTGCCAACTCAATCTCCACAAACTTAGAATGTTTGAGATGTGGGTCGAAGACCTAGTCTTTTTCCTTTCTCTTAGGGCCCCCTCCTCTTGCCTCTTAGTAAGATGCCAAGTTTGATTGATACGAGAGAGAAAGAAGCAAACACATAGATGTTTCTTATACCCCTTTTCTTGCCTCTCAATAAGATGCCAATTCGATTGATACGAGAGAGAAGCAAACACATAGATGTTTATAATCAATCATCCACTTTCAAACCAAACCACAAAACAAGTTCAAATAGACGAGAACAAGAAGAGCACAATGATTCTTTCCCTTATCTTCTCTTTAATACTCCTTGATCTAATTAAGTCGACGGAAGAGGACGAGTTCACCTCCTACTCATGCAGCTCCACTTCCTTGCATCGTTAATGTCTCTGAAACTTTGTGCCTCCGCTAGCTCCTTCCATTTGCGTCGTATTGGCCAGAGGGACACCAAAGCCGGTGAAGACGTTGCCATTAGCGTGCAGCTGGTTTTGACTGCGCTCTCTTACAGCATGGCCAGTGAAGTTACCTACTATGTAAGGATGATGAGGAGGAGTCGGATGGGTTTGTATGTAGGGGTTTGAGAGTGATGGGCAATGTGTTGGCATAACTCGGTAGACTGGTTCCAACGGTAGACAAGGATCGTTGTTGGTATTGACTCCATGCTGGAAATATCCCAAGGGGATAGCATGTGAGAGTGAGACTCCATAATTATCTCTCAATCTGTCATATAGACATAAACAAATGGGTTATGTATGTATTGGTCTTTCCGACAAAGCTAAAAAGAAATGCAGCCAACAAGTAATTAACATCGTGTCTGTGATTAATAGTCCATTAATAAGCTTAAGATCATTCAGTGATAAGCATGTAAACTAGTGCTTATTTTGATGGCACTTCATACCCCATGTGGACGCAGGCGCCGGCTGCAGCAAGGCCTTCGTTGCTGAACACGAGCTGCCGGGCACGATGAAGAGTCTCGACTTCCCTCTCTAATCAAAAACGACGAAGAAAACGTTAACAGGATCCTATGGATTGTTCTAAAGCTTATATGTAGTGCAGCTTCTTGCCTTGACGATGTCGGTTCATGTGGCCACCCAGTGCTTGAGACTTGCAGAATCTGAGTGAGCAAAACCGGCACTCGTAAACCCTGTAAGAATCATCCTTTCCTCCACTCTTCTTCGGCTTCTTCAAGCCTGCGATCAGTACCTCATTGTGTTACTCACGATGGAAAAAGAAGATATGGATATACGACTCTACAGGAACCCACTCTTCCTTTTCTCTTTCTGCACTGTTCCATTTGTAAGCTCTCTCTCAAGATATGGATATAGAACTCAACAGGAACCCACTCTTTCTTTTCTCTTTCTGTACTGTTCCATTTGTAAGCTCTCTCTCTCTCTCTCTCTCTCTCTCTCTCACGCAAGACTTACTCTTTGCTTCTGTGGAGGGGGAGCTCCCGTCAAACGCTTCTTGGCCATATTCCTCAGGGAAGTTGTTGAGGTCCAGAGAGGTCCCCTCGCCTCGCCTGCAATCAAGAAGAAAGAAACAACACGAAAATAGCAAGCCAAGTTGTCATATCTGATCCTAAAAGAGAACTCAAATGAAGCGGTAGAGCAAAAGGGAAGCGAGTTCTACATGGGAGCGCAGTCAAAGGAAGAGGCAGCCGAACAAAGAGATGCGGCAAGAGAAGATGGTAGGAGATGGAAGAAAGTGATGGAGTTGAGAAAGCAACTCTCCGGTCCCCCACTGAACTGCAAGCAAAGCAATCTGTTTCAGACCAAGGGCATGGAGAGAGAGAGAGAGAGAGGGTGTGTGTGTGTGTGTGAGACCACAAAGTTCTCTATCAGTTTCGTCACGACACAGCCGTCGCTTTCTCGTTCTTCTCCCTCTTATTTCCGCTTCTGTCTCTTCCCTCTCATGTGCTACCGAAGGGGCAAAACGGTCTCGGCATCTGTGACCGTAGGAGGACGAGCTCGTCCTCTTACTGTGCTCTTGCCTGAGACGAAACAAGTCTTGAGAAGGGCGTGTTTTTTCGCTGCTTCTCCCCATCGAAACCCTACTCCAATCCCCTCTCATACTCCAAACCCTTCTCGGAGATTCATATATTTGTCCTCAGTGATTCATCAACTACTGAACTTTGTTTTCCCAAGTCCCCACTTAATGGCAGTCAACATCCTTTGGAGGAAGAAACAATACAAATATGATTGAACTGTAGAAGAAAAATGGTGGAGGAATAAAATAATAATTTAACTTTATTAAACTCAAATATACATTAGTACAATTCTAGTGAGCTGCTCTTATTTATTTATAGGAGATGAGAATAATGTTTTTCTTCACATGATAACTTCCTAGATTGGATCAACTTTTGAGAGATTCTAATATCTCTTAATGTGCCATATCAAAATCTTTTTTTCATTCAAGATGGTCATAACAAGGCCATCTAATTTTCTTTCCATCCATCATACTAAGAAGTGACTTACGCTTAATAAATAAATAAATAATTCAAATAGTTTAGTAAAAATAATAATTATTTGATCTTGAGCTTTGACATGAATGAGTTCAACCCGATTTATCTTCACATGCTCCTGTACGAAATGAAATCGATATGTTTGCTTCTTCCATGATTCATTAGGTTCTTTGCTAGTGCAATAACAGACATATTGTCAATACAAATTTGTCTCACGTTTTGTTGGTACGTATCTTATTGCTAAGCTTCTTAATCATATAACATAGCACACACATAAAGATATTGCAACATATTCACCTTCATATGTGAAGATTGGTTTTTTTTCTTTTTGTGTCCAAGAGACTATAGTATCTCCTAAATAGAATGCAAATCTAATAATGCTTCTTCTATTAATCATCAAGATAAACACAATCGCTATCAAAATATTTAAAATATAAAAAATTGTTAAAACTTGAATAAGATAAACTATGAGAGAGTACCTTAGATGTTAATGTAAAATTCTTTTAACAGTATTTTAATAATAAGTTGATTTAGGCTCCTCTATAAATTGGCTTACAAATCAAGCACCATACAAAATGTTTAGTCTTGAACATGTCAAATATCTCAAACTTCCAACCACATTCTTATAAAGGGTTGCATACATTATTTTGCCTTCATCATTTTATTGATAGCTTAGTGTTACAATCCAATAGTATGTTAACAAGTTTTTCCATCTTAAATCTCTTGAGAACTTGTCTTGCATATACTTTTTACAAAATAAAGATGTCTTCTTTATTTTTTTTTCACTTTTATACCCAAAAAAAATAATATATCAATCTTATATTGATCATATAGAAATATTTTTTTCATGACTTTCTTGAAGTCTTTAAATATATGAGAATTGTCTCTGATAAAGTTTCTAGATCATTTACATATAACCAAATATATATATAACACTTTCATTTTCTACTTTATTAAAGTATAAGGAATACTCATAAAGACATCATATGAAATCATTAACTTAAAATAGATATTAATTTTAGCATTTCATATTCTTGGAGGTTACTTTAAGCCATATAAAACCTTCTTCAATTTTAGGACTTTATTCTCGTAACATTTCTCAAGATAACTCATAGGTTATTCAGTATAGGTTTCTTCTTTAAAAAATCATTTACAAATCGTATCTAATTGATAAATTTATAATTTGTTTAAAGTGACTAAAGAGATGAGTAATTGAAACCATTCAACCAACATGAGCATATACCTCATCATAATCAATACTAACTTATTATTTGTATCCTTTTACCACTTGTTTTACTTTAAAATTTTCGACTCCTTAAGGATTCTTCTTCATCTTAAGAACTTACATGAATCCTATGAATTAATGACCTTTAGATAGAATTGTGATCTCGCATGTATTATTCTTCTTTATTGTATTGATCTTTTAAACTTTTTTTTTTAATTTCATCTAACGTTCCTATACTTCTTGTCTTTGTTTGCATCTTCAAAGAATATAAATTCATCATTAATATAAAGGAAAATAATATTAAATTAGTTTGTCATCTCATATAATTTTTGTATGCTTATTATTCTTTTTTGTGAACTTTCTTCGAGAGATGAGTTTGATTTAACAGACCAGTGTATCCTCTTCATTTATAACTTTTTTTATTTTTATCTCAAAATTCCTTGTATGTATGCTTCAATTGAATGCTTCATCTTTATGAAAATCTATATTTATAATTGCAAACACTTTGTGTTCTTTGGGATCAAGTAGCTTGTATGCTTTGGATCAAGTATTGTACTTAATTAAGATGTTATTTAAAGCATTTGCTATTTAAGTTTATTATTCTTCAATCCAGAACTCAACAATAGGCTACGATTCCAAAAATCTTTAAGTGATATTAGAGTTCTTATCGCTCCATTTTTTTCTATAGTGTTATGTCTTCTAAGTTTATTATAAGGCACCTATTAATCAAGGAGACGGCATAAGCTACAATTTGAGTTGGTATTTTCTTGCTTTGTAGTATGCTTTTGATCATATTGAAAGAAATTCTATTCTTTCTCTCGTCACATCATTTTGTTTAAAAGAATGAGGTGTCATATTCAAATGTCATATTTCTCCTTTACATTCTGTCATAGACTTAGTTAGAATTGCTTAAGTGCATCATTATGGTAAAATCATAAACTTAGCTGAAGTTACCTAAGTCGTGAGGCACCCTTACGCCAACTTCTCAGAATTAGCTCGGATTGCCTAAGTCATGATGTGGCCTTGTGACATATGCATCCGCAAAAGTTCATCATAGTTGCAACCTCGTACAGGCCTCGAAGGACCTGTAAAACAGAAAGTTGATTAGATTGAAAACGAATGACGGACAAGTCCCGACATCTCGCGGAGAGGAAAACTTTACAAGCAATTCAGCAAGTATCTTGAGTGCAATAGAGGAAAGAGAGAAAAGAGAAAACAAAGACTTTAGAAGGTAGAACGAACGGTTGTAAGTCCACAAACAATTGCTCACCGGGTGCCGGGCACGAAGGCAAGTTCCCGTCAAGTTAACGTGCAAACTTGTGAAGATCTTTCAATGCCGGATAATATACCGAAGCCTCATCCAGCCCTATGCCACCCGGGGGGTTCCAGGGTGCTGAGATGGTTGATGTTTCGTGTGTAGCTGTGGCTTACAGAAAACAAGCCGTGGCATGCGAAAATGAAGCTGTTTTGGACAGTTCGACCCGGCGTAATGAGCGGTCATACTATAATACTACAACGTGTTCGAACATACATTTTTACAAGTAAAATCATACAAAATTGAGAAACCTCATATGTCATATTTAAGAGATATCTTTTGCACTAATATTTATGTATCTAAAAACATCATGTTTTGTATTTAATACAAACATTTCAATCATTTGCATTAGAGAAATTATCTTTATACTTTGATTTCTTTTATGTGATATTTTTATTTTTCATGTGTATATTATATTTTTTCTTCAAAAGTTACCTCAAGTTTAAAATGTTTATTTTCATGCACATAATAAATATTATAAGCAAATTGATCTTTTCAATCTTTTGCCGAATGAGTATTTTATCTTTTCCTTTCACTTTTATTTTTAAAAGGTCAAATATTAACCATTGATCTCTTCATCTAGGTCCATAAATATGTATTTATGTCCACATATGTGATTACTTGTTCAACAATCCAAATAACAAACATCTTAATTGTAAATCTCTCTATCTTTTTACGCTAGTAATAAACTAATATTATCTTTTTTTCTTATTTTTTAATAGTTAGTTTTATCATCAACTTAGAATCATTATACCAACATTCTGATAAATAATGTCTAATCATTTTGTAAGAATAATAACAAAATTTAAATATATCATTTTGTAAGACCATAAAATCATCATTTATATCATCCCTTTTGGGATATTCTTTATCAATATTGTTATACTGTACTTATTCTCGACTTTTTTTATGGTCTCTATCACAACTTTGACATGACCATGACCTCCTTAGCTTCTTTCTCCTCTAGCTTTTTTATTTTTGTCTTCGACAAAAATCTTGTTTTTGAGAGCTTGCTCCATATATTGTTAGTTGTTCTTTAGTTTTCTTTGTTTATGTGTTGTAACGACCCATAAGCTCATCAATATTGATTTTACAATAACCATTGTAATATAATCAAATTTTTCATTCAATGATCATAGGATTTTTTCAACATTCAGTTGTGCAGTGACTAAAACTTTTTAAAAGTAGTTTGATATAGACTTTGTCTCTTTCATATTTAGTAAGTCAAACTGCCCCTTATTGTTTGGAGTGTTAGGATCGAGTCGATACTAAGAGTAAGAGTAGGGGATGAATTAGTGCAGTGGATAAAAACAACATCGGTTCTGTAAATATTTTCGTTCGAAGAAAACCGATATCGGAAATGCTTAACTTGAAAGCATGCAGAAGCATAGTGAAAGTGATAATTTTATTTACAATAAAATTAAATAACAAGAAATAAATGAAAACTATATTTTTATAGTAGTTCGATCGATGTTACCTACATCTACTCCGTCGATTCCTCTTTCGTCGAGGCCACCGACATCTACTAACAATCTTCTTTCAATGGACGAAGATCAACTACCCTTTTACACCCCTCTTCTCCTTTTCATAGGTTTAATAGACAACATTTTACAAGCACTCACTCCTCCCTAAACAAAATTCTAAACTTTAGAACTAGAGGAGGGGATCTCTTAAGTGATATCTACAACGTTTTCCCACTTTGAAGTTATCTATACTTGTGTTTGTTAACCAGGGATGAGAGGGATATTTATAAGCCTCAAGTGGATTCAAACTTGGAGCCTAAAAATATGTTATCCCCAATTTTCGAGGTACTGGCGGTATCACCGCTAGTGCTGGGCGGTACCATCTCTTGCAGCGTTGACACTAGACAGTACCATCGCCTAGTTTGGCGGTACTACTGCCTGACAGTCTTAGAGATTGAGTCTAGGCGGTACCATCGCCCAGACTAGCGGTACCATCGCCTGACATAGTCTCGGATACTGTGTCATCGATAATTCCATCTATTGGGTCACTATTTGGGCCTTTCACTTGGCCCAACACAACCCAAACTTAGGCCAAACTGGCCCATAATTGATTTGGCCCAATTCCAACCTAATTATGCCTAAAACCTACTTTGATCTAGATAATTATTACAAAACTTGAATCAAATATTGTCTGGCATGTCATTGGTTCATCGACGCTTTGTCCGATTCTTTAGCGCAATGTTATCTCTTGCGGCCTATTACCCAATCGGCCAGTTAACCTCCGTAACTCCGATTTCCATAGCGTAATTTCTGCTCTTCTTGGCCCGATGCCCGAACCCATGTCCTGAAGCCTTCTATCGATACGTCGATTGATCCTTCGGCTTGACGTCCAATCTTCTGACATGTTCCACTCTGGCTCAACATGATTCTTCCTGCTTTAATTATCTCTCCCTAGTCGAAGCTTCCTATGTCACTCAAAATACAGATTAGATCACAAACATATCAATTGATTTCATCATCAAAATTCGAGATTCAATAATCTTCTCCTTTTTTATGATGATATCCAATTGATGACGGAGTTTAAACTAAACTCCTCATATCAATATGTCATATTGATAGAACCTTGAATTCAAAAATCCAACCAATTGATGACGAAGTTTAAACTAAACTCCCCCTATCAATATGTCATATTGATATAACCTTGAATTCAAAAATCCAAGCAACATATCATCGTAAAATCATGCATAATTAAATTTTTAATACATTATTCCATTTATGATCATCATTATAACTTCTCCCCCTTTGTCATCAACAAAAAGAAGAAGTGCAACTAGCAAGTATTTGATATATAATTTCAAATCATTATATTATAAACATAATCTCAAGTTTTATCATCATGCAAGCTGGTAATTTTTTTTCTTCTCTTTTGAGAAGTGTAATTTTTGCTTTCTTTGTAAAACATAAGCCAGCAAAATTTTACATCATTTTATAATATATAAGCTAGCAACACTTTTAAGTTTTGCAAGTTTATAAATTTTGTTAGTGTGCAAGTTAGCATGTTTGCTTTTCTTTACGATGTTCAAACTAGCAAGTTTTTGAAAAAGAATGTGAGATAGTAAATAGCAAGTTTAGAATATGCAAGCTAGCAAGTTTTTCATTTATGAAAGTTGGTAAAATTTTTGCATCTTTTGAGATAAGCAAGTTAGCAAGATTTTCATATATGAAAGTTTGGTAAAATTTCGCATCTTTTGAGATGAGCAAGCTAGCAAGATTTGCCTCTCTTTGCGATGTGTAAGTTAGCAATTTTTAGTTCCTTTTGAAATGTGCAAGCTGGCAATTTTTCTCCCCCTTTGTCAATTGTAAAAAAGAAAGGAAGAATACAATGTTATAATTTTTTTCCCTTTACATCAATTTTCAAATCACGACAAAGATAAAGTATCATTCTTATTTCAATATGTTTATGCATAATTATAGTTTCAAATTGAAACATGCACAATTTTAAAACCTTACATTTGCTTCATTATTCCATGTATGATACAAATAAATCAATTATTGTTGAATCTTGGATTATTATGATGAAACCAATTTATAGTATTTATAATTTAATCTATGTTGAGTGACACAGGATGCTTCAATCAAGGAGAGACAATTAAAGTAAGAATAATCATGTTGGGCCGGAGAAAAATATGTCAGAAGATTGGACGTCGAGCTGAAGAATCGATCGACATATCGACAGAAGGCTTCGAGCCATGAGTTCGAGCATTGAGCCAAGAAGAGCGAATATTACGCTAACGAAATCAGAGTTGCGGAGGTCAACTAGCTGATTGGGCAATAGGCCGCAAGAGAGGACGATGCACCGAATAATCGGACGAAGCGTCGATGAACCAATGACATGCCAGACAACATTTAATTAGCTTAGTAATAATTGTCTAGATTAAAGTGAGTTTTAACTATGCAGGATTAACTACGATAGCAAGACATAAAGCAAAATGAAGTCCCGGAGTCAAGAACGTGATTTCATTGGGAGTTCGAGAGTTTGTCAGAAGTCCGAATGTTTTGTCGGAATTGATCGAGAAGTCCAGGAGCTTACTAAAGAAGCTCATCAGAACTTGCTAAGAAGATCGTCATAAAGTCCAAGAGCTTGCCAGGAGACTGTTGGAACATTGTCAAGAGATCATCGGAAGTTTACCGGAAGATCGCCAAAAGAAGCCTAGACTTACGTGTTAGGATCGGAGCGGCACTAAGAGGGGGGAGTGAATTAGTGCAGCGGTAAAGTGCGATAAACTTTTGGCGATTTAAACACTTTAGGAAACTTCGTACGATAAAAGCAACGTTTTCGTTTGAAACCGTTTCGATTGCGTTTTAACTTGAAGGGATAAGTAAGACGGAGACAGAGAAGTAGAGCATTAAAGTGCAAATGGTTTGCAGTAATATAAATGACAATAAGTAAATGCAAACCAGAGATCACGCCGATTTTACAGTGGTTCGGTCAAATGACCTACATCCACTTGCGAGGCCCCTCTTCGATGAGGCTCCCACCTTCCACTAGCAAATCTCTTGAAGGGGAAGGGTAAATACCCCTCTTACAACTTTTTACAAGCGGTTCACTCTCTTACAGATTTTCAGCAAGAAAGAAGGAGGTGAACACTAGCAAATTGAAAACAAGACTAGTAAAGACTTTTCTAAGACCTTTCTCTCAAACAATTGCTGCTCAAAAAGTTGTAATCTCAGCTGAGATTTGAGGGGTATTTATAGGCCTCAAGAGGATTCAAATTTGGGCTCCAAAATTTGAATCTTCTTTGGTTCCCGATGCTGGCGGTGGCACCGCCTGTCAGTTTCTGACACTGACAGTGGACTGGCGGTGCCACCGCCAGACCCTTCGGTTCACTGGTTGGGCTTCAAATTTAGCCCAAACCAAGTCTAATTTTGGGCCCAGTTGGCCCCTAACCAGGATATAGGATTATCTCTTAATCCTAATCCTAATTACAAGTGAACTACATAACAAAACACATCCTAAGCAAGTTTTCAACCGCGAACGTCGAGTCTTGTTCCGGCGAGCTTTCCGACGAACTTCTTCCGACGGACTCCCAGCAAGCTCCCGAACTTGTGATGACTTTAACGAGTAGCCGAGCCTTCTCGGTGATCTCCGTGAACCTCCGACGATCTCTTCGGCGAACTTTCGAAAATTCCGATAGGTTCCCGATTTCTTCTCGGTTGGTTCCGGCAGCATCTCCGACGATTCTTCGGACTCTTAAACGTCCATCGAACTTGACTCCGGTATTCTTGCTTTATGTTTTCTGGTTATCGTAGTGAATCCTGCACACTTAACTCAATAATATGGATTAGATCAATCAACCCATCAATTGATTTTATCATCAAAATCCGAGATTCAACATTACGAACTTATTTAGCTTAGTAAAAGTCTTAAATTTCGTAATTAGCACATAATTGGGATTGGAATTGGGCCAACCCAATTAGGGGCCAGTTGGGCCCATGTATAAAATGTGTTGGGCCCAATGAAAGGCCCAAACAATGACCCAATAGGTGGCACCATCATGGCACAGTCTCCGAGATTATGTCAGGTGATAGTACAGCCAGTCTAGGCGGTAGTACTACCCAATGTCAATGTCAAGCGGTGATACCGCTAATCTGGGTGGTGGTACCTCCCAGACACAATATCCGAGAGATTGTCAAGCGATGGTACTACCAGATTAGGCGGTGGTACCGCCCGTACACCAAAAACCCAAGATGAGATATTTTTAGGCTCCAAGTTTGAATCAACTTGAGGCCTATAAATACCCTCTCATCCCTAGTTAACATACACAAGTATTGAGAGTGAAAAAGAAAGAAACGATGCTGTAATCTTATGTAAACTCCTCTAAAAAATCTAAGTGTTAAAATAGTTTGAGGGAAGAGTAAGTGGGGGTGGGGTGTAAGGGTTATCTCCTAAACTCAGTAAAAGGAGAAAGAGTTGTTAGAATGTGGTTGGTCTTCGCCTATTGAAGGAAGACCGTTAGTGGATGCCGGTAGCCTCGACGGAAGAGGAATTGGGAGTGGATGTAAGTCACGACAATCGAACCACTATAAAACTCGATTTGTATTTACATTTGAGCAATTTACCTTTACTACAAATTACTACTAAAAATTGAGATTCGAAAGTAACGGCAATACAAGAATCAAAAGATTTGAACCATTTTCCAATTGACGAACTTATAAGGTCTTTGATGACCTATGAAATGACATGCAATGCACGTGAAGAACTCAAGAATAACCTTCCAAAGAATAGGAAGGATTTGACACTTAGAACAAATGAAGACCACTCGAGCGAAAGCTTAAGTGATGATAAACTCAAACTTCTCACTATAAAATTTAAAAGGTTCATTAAACAAGAATTAAAGAATAAAAATAAACTTCAAAAGAAGTTGCCAAAGAAGAAGAGAGCACTCAAGGCGGCTTGGAATGAATCGAGTTCATCCGAAGATGAAGAACAAATCAACAAAGTCGAGGTGGCAAACTACGCCTTAACGGCTTTCGATGATAAGGTAACCAAAATCCCCTTAATTTATTTCAAAATTACATGATACTTTTCATGAGTTATTTTTAATTTAGTTTAGAAAAATTATTTTTCTTGACAATTGCATGTTTTATGAAAATACAACAAAATGATGCATGTACACCTAGTAAAATTAATCTTATGTTTAAGAAGCAATAATACGTATCATGTTGATTTCTGTATTGCTTTTCGATTTTGATTGAAGATGTCTTATGAAACCATACATGATGTTTTAATGAAAATGCTAAGAGGTTTAATATTATGCTTAATGAGTTTATCTTTTGAAATTATGCATGATGATTCTTGCAATTTACGCCTTATCGATCTTTACCGTAATGATAATTGCTTTTTCGGTTTTAAACATGATGCATGTTTTGAGTAGGCATAAATGACAAAGGAATGCTTGTATGAAATAAAAAAGGAATACATTTTCCATCTCTATCTTATTGATTTTTTGATAAAAAATTAATGAATCCATGTATATTATGCTTTTGTGAATCTCTTTAAAATGATTTTGATTTGACGATTTGAATTTGAATGAGCTTTATCTTGATTTTTCAAGATTTATAACTTGAGATTTACCCTATATAAATCGAAATCTTTTATCCTTGATGTTTCTTTTTGCTATCTACTATCCAAATGAATCATAATTTTTCAGAATTATAATTTTTATAATTCATAATGAATTGAGAGATATTATACATGAATCAAGATCATTTATGTGTTCTCTCATGACACCTTTTTGCTATAGGAATGCCTTTATTTATATCATGATATTAAATTCTCGATATTGATACTTGAAATTTTTCTATAAATCAAGATCTTATTTTTGAACTCCCATGTTTCTTTTTGTTATTTACTAAAAGGGAGATTTGTCAAAATAAATCATGCCATTTAGTATTCATGACTTAATTCTTTATAATCTTTGATATTTTATCTTTCATGATATGATTTTTTATGTATAATTCCTTGTATTCATGAAATGTTTGTCTCATCACCCAATTAATTTTTCTTGATATTCTTCATGTGATGATATGAAATTATGCATGAAATACTCATGATTTAAAATATTTATGATTTGGAATGATGCATGCAATACTATGATTTTTTTTATGAAATGATACTCTAAAATGATTATCTATCTTTGTCATGCTTGGAAAATTATTGTAAAGATAAAAAAGAAATACAAAATTGTTTTCTTCCCTTCTTTTTGACAATGACAAAGGGGGAGATAAAGTTTGCTAGCTTGCAAACTTCAAGAAGAAGCAAAAAATTGCTAATGTGCATATCTTAAAAAAGATATTGCCTAGCTTGTATAATTCAAGAAGATGTAAAAACATGCTACATGCTAGTTTGCTCATCTCAAAAGAAAAGCAAAGATTGCTAATTTGCATATTTCAAAAGTTGCTTTATTGAACATCTCAAATAATACTAGCTTACATTTTTAAAACGATGTAAAAATTTGCTAGCTTGCATATTCTAAAATATTGTAAGATTCACTGGCTTGTATGATGTAGAACTTGCTATCTTGAACATCACCAAGTAATGCTATCTTACCTATCTCAAGAAGCAAAACATGCTAACTTGCATATCTAGCAAAATTTATAAACTTGCAAAACTCAAAAATTTTATTAGTTTTCATGTAAAATGATATAAAATTTTGCTAGCTTGTGCTTTGCCAAGGAAGAAAAAAATTACATTTCTCAAAAGATAAGACAAAAAATTACTTGCTTGCATGATGATAAAACCTAAGATTATGATTATTATGTAATGATTTGAACTTGTAATATCTCAAACACTTGATAGTTATACTTTTCCTTTTGGTTGATGACAAAGGGGGAGAAGTATGATGATATTATGCATAAGTTTATTTTATGATAACATGTTGCTTAGATTTTTGAATCCAAGAGTTATATCAATATGACATATTGATAGGGGGAGGAGTTAAGGTTAACTCCATCATCAATTAGTTGTTTTCATCAAAAAGGGAGAGATTGTTGAATCTTAGATTTTGATGATGAAACGAATTGATAGTGTTTATGATTTAATCTATGTTGAGTGACATAGAATGCTCCGATCAGGGAGACAATTAAAGCAGGAAGAATCATGTTGGGTCAGAGAAAAGCATGTCAGAAGATTAGACGTCGAGCCGAAGAATCGGTCGACGTATCGACAGAAGGCTTCGAGCCATGAGTTCGGGCATCAGGCCAAGAAGAGCGGATATTACACGAAGGAAATCGGAGTTACGGAGGTCAACTGACCGATTGGGTAATAGGCCACAAGAGAGGATGATGCGCCGAACAATCGGACGAAGCGTCGATGAACCAATGATATGCCAGACAATATTTAATTAGGTTAGTAATAATTGTCTAGATCAAAGTGGGTTTTAACTGTGTAGGATTAACTACGATAACAAGACATAAAGCAAAATGAAGTTCCGGAGTCAAGAACGTGATTTCGTTGGGAGTTTGAGAGTTCATCGGAAGTCTGGACATTCTACCGAAATTGACCAAGAAGTCCAGGAGCTTGCCAAAGAAGCTCGTTAGAACTCACCAAGAAGATCATCGTGAAGTCCAGGAGCTTGTCGGGAGTCCGCTGGAATATTGCCGAGAGATCGTCGGAAGTTCGCCGGAAGAAACCTAGACTTACAGACTTGTTTAGCTTAGTAAATGTCTTAAACTTCATAGTTAGCACATAATTGGGATTGGAATTGGGCCAACCTAATTAAAGGCCAATTGGGCCCATATATGCATTGTGTTGGGTCCAATGAAAGGTCCAAACAATGACCCAACAGGTAGCACCATCATGGCACAGTCTCCAAGACTTTGTCAGGTGGTGGTACCGCCTAGACATAGTCTCCTAGAGACTATCAGGCGGTTGTACTACTAGACTAGGTGGTGGTACCGCCCGTACCTTGGAAACCCGGGATGAAATATTTTTAGGCTCCAAGTTTGAATCAACTTGAGGCCTATAAATACCTCTCTCATCCCTAGTTAACATACACAAGTATTGAGAGTGAAAAAGAAAGAAACGCTGTTGTAATCTTGTGTGAACTCCTCTCAAAAATCTAAGTGTTAGAATAGTTTGAGAGAGGAGTAAGTGGGGGTATAAGGGTTATCTCCTAAACCCGGAAAAAGGAGAAAAAGTTGTAAGAAGGTGGTTGGTCTTCGCCTATTGAAAGAAGACCATTAGTGGATGCCGATGACCTCAACGGAAGAGGAATCGAGAGTGGATGTAGGTCACGACGATCGAACCACTATAAAACTTGATTTGCATTTATATTTGAGTAATTTACCTTTACTGTAAACTACTTTACTTGCCTACTACTTTCACTATATATATGAACATGTTTTAAGTTAAGATCTTTACGAAATGGTTTTCTTCAGAATCAGTTTTAATCGAAACGAAAGGATTTGAATCGGTGATTTTACCACTACACTAATTCGCACCCCCTCCCCCTAGTGCTGACTCATTCCTAACCCCCCATAGTGCCGACTCATTCCTAATAATTATCACTATGGGCATATCATACATAATACTCAAGCATTTATGATATATCATTTTGGGCATAACATTCATGATGTCATGACATTAAAATTTTTTTAAGCATTTATCACTTCATGAATTAAATCAATAATTTGATCATGATACTAAACATTCATCATTTATTTTCTCATGCATGATACTAAAGCATTTATGATACCAAACATTAAATCGCCATTTTTAAGCATTTATCACTTCATGATTGTTGGTACCAAATATTCATCATTTATTTTCTCTTTAGTAAATCATAAAAAGAAACATAGGAGAAAAAGATTTCAATTCATCTATAAGAAATATTATGATTCATATAGAAAATCTCCTCTTTAGTAAATGGTAAAAAGAAACATAGAAGAATAAAGGAAAGATATTGATTCACATAAAAAAGAAGATATCTCAAGAGAAAGTTCATGATTCAAATGGAAAAATCTCATTTAGATTCAAATCATCAAATCATCAAAATCTTTTTTATAGTCCAAGAGATTCATACAAATAGATTTATTAATCTCTTTTTAAAAACTCGAAGATAGGGATTGAGAAGTTTTCGAGAAAAAAATATTTCCTTTTTATTTCATGCAAGCATGCCTTTGTCTTTTATGCCAAATAAAAACATATATCATCATTTAAAATTGAAAAAGCAACTTTCATTATGATAAAGATCAATAAACCATAAATCATATAAATCATAATGGATAATTTCAAAATATAAACTCATTAAGCATGATTTCAAATCATCATTATATTATTTCATCAAGCATAATTTCATAAAGCATTTTTAATCAAAATCATTTTGTTTGTTTTAATAATGCATTTTCCTTCTTTGCATCAATGATTCAATCATGAGATATACAAATCATAAATAGAAATGAATTATGTCATGAAAGATATAAGATCAAAAGTGTAACACGTAATTCCAAAACATAAGATTTCAAATCATTATGCATCATTAAATCATCAAGACACACATTATATCTTCTTAAAAACATATATAGGATTTATCTTAAGCATTAGATTTAAGTCTAACATTTTGTTTCTTTATCATAAAACATGTAATTTTTATGATCATTTTCAAAATTACTAGAAGGATAAGCATGATTCCATTTTTTTTTAACAATTTACATATAATTTTGCCAAACTAATTTAAAAACAACTCATGAAATAATGGAAATAATGATTCTTTTTACTTTAATTGTCTCTCCCTACTCCTTTATAAGAATTTTAAAGGATCTCCTATGCTTATTTGGAATTAATGGAAATAATGATCTACTCAAATGTTCCTTCATCTAGCCTTGATATGACAAGAAAAAAAAAATTTTCTCCCTTTCTTGTAACTCTCCAAGTTGCTTTTGACTTATCATAAAAGTAAATCTTGGGCTTGTAGCTCTTCTTTACCATATCTCGTTCATCTAATGATGCAAGCAAGGTCTTTATTTAGATGCTTCAATTTTTATAGTTGTTGATAAGATGAAGGACAGGAAATAAAATATTGATAGTTATTTTGAGAAACTTGACTATGATAGAAAATGCGAGTTATGGAAGAAAGATAATAAAGGAAGAAGATAAGAATTTAACTTTGTTGACTTAAAAATATTTAATGTTACAATGACAGTGAGCTCCTCTATCTATTTTTAAAAGATGAGAGTAATTAGTAGATTTATAAGAAGGAAAAAGACTAGGATTTCCTTAACATTTTAGTAGCTAAAATCTAGTAGTTTCCTCACTTCTTACATATTATTTTTGTCATATTATGTTACCGTATAGCTTACATGTTACAACATTATATGTCTAAGGTGATGGTCATTGGTTTGACTCTGAGAGTCAACTTTTTCTCTATCAATTTTTTCATGATTGATAATCTCTCTCATCCTTTTTCCCATACGTTATGCCATAATAACTTGCAACTATCATAAAAAAAAAAGTATCGGAATAATTAGATCACTCTACCAAACAAAGCATAAAACGGACCCAATACTTCCGATATATACATAAAATCTAGATATTGATACAATTTATTTTATTATACTTTACTAGATATTTATTAATATAATTATAAATTTTATTATTTTTATAAGATATTTTGATAACTTCCTAAATATAATGAAATTTTTAGAGCTTTCTGTTGAATCTCGGATTTTGATGATGAAATCAATTGGTAAATTGTTTGATCTAATCTATATGTTGAGATAAGTATATAGGACTAAATACGATAAAGGTAAGGCATAAAGCAGATGTTGGGCCAGAGCTAAAGATCGAACGATACGTCGAAGATTCGAACGATGTACCGGAAGTTTGTCGGAAGCTCGCCGAGAGTTCGTCGAGAGCTTGCCGAGAGTTCGTCGAGAGTTCGCTAAGAGTTTGTCGGAAGTTTGCCGGAAGTTCATCGAGAAGTTCGCCAGAAGTTCACCGAGAGAACAATTGACATACCAGACAAAGATTGTTTAGTTAAATATCTTAATTATCATAGTTAAATCATAAATTTGTTGAATCTCAAATTTTGATGATAAAACTAATTGATAGTATTTATGATTTGATCTACGTTTTGAGTGACGTAGGATGCTTCGATCACGGAGAGATAATTAAAACATGAAGAATCATGTTGGGCCGAAGAAAAACATGTCAGATGATTGGACATCGTGCCTAAGGATCGATCGACGTATCGACAAAAGACTTTGGGCCATGAGTTCGGGCATCGGGCAAGAAGAGCGAATATTGCACTAAAAAAATCGAAATTGCGGAAGTCAACTAGCCGATTGGGCAATAGGCCACAAGAGAGGACGATGCATCGAACAATCAAAAGAGGCGTCGATGAACCAATGACATACCGAACAACATCTGATTAGCTTAGTATTAATTGTCTAAATCAATATGTGTGCAGGATTAACTATGATAGTAAGGCATAAAGCAAAATGAAGTCCCGGAGTCAAGAATGTGATTTTGTTGGGTGTTTGAGAGTTCGTTGAAAGTCAGGATGTTTGTCAGAAGTTCTGCTAGAATTGACCAAGTCTAGGAGCTTGCCAAAGAAGCTCATTCGAACTCACCAAAAAGATCATCGTGAAGTCCAAGAGCTTGTCGAGAGTCCGCTGGAACATTGCCGAGAGATCATCGGAAGTTCACCGGAAGATCGCCGGAAGAAACCTAGACTTATGGACTTGTTTAGCTTAGTAAATATTTTAGATTTCATAGTTAATACATAATTGGGATTGGAATTGGGCCAACGCAATTAGGGGCTAGTTGGGCTCATGTATGGACTGTGTTGAGCCAAGTGAATGGCCCAAATAGTGACCCAATAGGTGGCACCGTCATGGCATAATCTTTGAGACTATGTCAGGCAGTGGTACCGTCCAGACATAGTCTCCGAGAGGCTATTAAACGGTGGTACCACCAGTCTGGGTAGTGGTACCACCCAGTGTTAGTGCTGCAAACGGTGGTACCACTAGGACCCTGAATACCAAGGATGAGACATTTTTAGGCTCCAAGTTTAAATCAACTTGAGGCCTATAAATACCCCTCTCATCCCTGGTTAAACTATATAGAAATTGAGAGTGAAAAAGAAAGAAAATGCTATTGTAATCTTATGTGAACTCCTCTCCTTCTTCTAAGTGTTAGAATAGTTTGAGAGAGGAGTAAGTGGGGGTGTAAGGATTATCTCCTAAACCTAGTGAAAGGAGAAAGAGCTATAAACGGTGGTTGGTCTTCGCTTATTGAAGGAAGACCGATAGTGGATGCTGATGGCCTCGATGGAGGGGGAATCGAGAGTGGATGTAGGTCACGACGACCAACCACTATAAACTCGGTTTGCATTTTCTTTGAGCAATTTATTTTTATAGTAAACTACCTCTTCTCCTTACTATGCTTTTACTATACCTACGCTTGCATACGCTTTCAAGTTAACATCTTCTGAGATCTGTTTTAATCGTACGAAAGAGATTTTCCGAAACTGATGTTTTTACCGTTCCACTAATTCACCCACCCCCCCCCCCCCCCCCCCCCCTCTTAGTGCCGACTCGTTCCTAACAGTTGGTATCAAAACCATATTTTTCTCATTTGGTTTAACACCCAAAGAGAAATGGCTCTTTTCAGCATTCAAGAGGGTCACTCTCTCATTCGTCTTCCCATGTTCAATGGGATAGACTATACATATTGAAAAACTCATATGAGAATTTTCTTACTTTCCTTGAACCTTGATTTATGGAATATTATTAAAAATGATTTTCAAATGTCTTCTACTCCAATGAAAGAATGGAATGATTTGGAGAAATTTTTTTTTTCCTTAAATGCTAGAGCTATGAACGCTTTGGATAAAACTAAGTTTAATCGGGTTTCTACTTGCGAAACGATTTTCAATATATAACACACTCTCGAAATCACACACGAAGGCACGAGTAGAGTAAAAGATTCTAAAGTCAATCTTTTAATGCATAATTTTGAACTATTTATAATGAAGCTGAGCGTGTTGATATGTACACCCATTTTACGGATGTCGTCAATGGTTTAAAAGTACTTAGTAAAAGTTTTTTGGATTTTGAACTTGTAAACAAAATTTTACATTCTCTTCATAAGAACTAGGATTCAAAAGTAACTGTCATACAAGAGGCAAAAGACACAAGCTTCCACTCGAAGAACTAATTGGGTCTTTAATGACCTACGAAATGACCAATGTGGCACAAAACGAATTTGATGACAACCTTCCAAAGAGCAAGAAAGATTTCAGACTTATAATAATTGAAGACCACTCGAGCATAAGCTTAAGTGATGATGAACTTGAACTTCTCACTATGAAATTTAAAAAGTTCATGAAACAAAAATCAAAGAAAAAAATTAAACTTAAAAAGAATGTAACTACTTACTATGAACGCAAGAAGAAGAAAGCACTTTGGGACAAATCGAGCTCATCCGAAGACGAGGAAAAAATCAACAAAGGCGATGTGGCAAACTATGCCTTAACGACTTTCAACGATAAGGTAATCAAAATCCCCTTAGTTTACTTTGAAATTACTTGATGTTTTTCCATGAGTTATTTTTAATTTTGTTTAGAAAAATTATTTATCTTAAAAATTATATGTTTAATAATATAATGAAAATACAAAAATTATGATCATGCTAGTAATTTTGAAAATAATAATAAAAATTATATGCTTTATGATAAAGGAACAAAATGTTAGACTTAAATCTAATGCTTAAGATAAATCCTATGTATGTTTTTAAGAAGTATTAATGTGTATCATATTGATTTCCATATTGTTTCTCGATTTTGATTGAAGATGCTCTATGGTTAATGAAATCATGTTTGATTTGAAGTAATGCATAATGATCATGCTTAATAAGTTTATATTTCGAAATTATGCATGATGATTTTTGGGTAATTTATGGTTTATTGATCTTAATGATTTCAATGATGAGATTTACTCTTTCGATTTTAAACCATGATATATGGTTTTTATACGAAAAACTTGAGCATGCTTATATGAAATCAATCACTTAAATTGAAACAACTAAAACGAGGAAAAAAAATTTAAAAAAAAAATATTTTTCTCTATCTTATTTATTTTGATGAATCTATTTGTTTCATTTATATGAATCTCTTAAGAGTGATTTTGTTGATTTAACAAGTTGAATGATTTGAAGATAAATGATGATTTTTCTCTTGATTATAACTTGTGATTTTTTTTTTTATATGAATCATCATCTTGATTTCTCGATATTTGATACATGAGATTTCTCTATGAATCAAGATCTTGTTTTTGAACTCCTATGTTTCTTCTTACCATTTTTCTAAAAGGAGAGATTAATGAATCTATTTATGTCCTTTTTATGAATCTCTTGAAAATAATTTTGATTTGATGATTTGAATTTGAATGAGCTTTATCTTGATTTTTTGAGATTTATAACTAGAGATTTCTTATGCATCAATCAAGATATTATATCATTTTTTCTCCTATATTTCTTTTGGCCAATTGCTAAAGAGAAAATAAATGATTAAAATGTTGATTTAATGATGAATGTTTGGTACCAACAATCATGAAGGGATAAATGCTTAAAAATATTAATTTAATGTTTGGTATCATGAATGCTTTATTATCATATATGGGACTAATGATGAAGGTTTTGAACACAAATGTTTATATTATGTTTGATAATTTTACATTTTGAAATTATGCATGATGAGTTGAAGTAATGTTGGTTTAAATATATGAATCAACTATCATTTTGTCAAATGAATCATGATTTTTTTTGTAAATTCTTGAATTATAACTTGAGTTTTTTTGTAAATTCTTGAATTAGTTTCATGCTTGCATGGCCTAGTCTCCTATACTAAAGCCAAGCATCATCATTTAAAGCGGAGAAGCACATTTCATTACTTAGTTCATCAAGGTTGATGGTGTAGACATTATTTTGTTTTAATGCAATCATAGTTATGTTATGGTTTGGTTTTTCAATAATACACACATTTGATTCAAATCTAACGATATAACATTTATCGTATAATTGACTAACACTCAAGAGATTATGTTTAACTCCGTCATCAATTGATTGTCATCATCAAAAAGGGGGAGATTGTTGAATCTCGGATTTTGATGATAAAATCAATTGATGGGTTAATTGATCTAATCCATATTATTGAGTTAAGTGTGCAGGAGTAACTACGATAACCAGAAAACACAAAGCAAGAATACCAGAGTCAAGTTCGATGGACGTTTAAGAGTCTGAAGAATCGTCAGAGATGTTGCCGGAACCAACCGAGACGAAATCGGGAACCTGTCGGAATTTTCAGAAGTTCGCCGAAGAGATCGTCGGAGGTTCACGGAGATCACCGAGAAGGCTCGGCTACTCGTTAAAGTCATCACAAGTTCGGGAGCTTGCTAGGAGTCCGTCGGAAGAAGTTCGTCGGAAAGCTCGCCGGAACAAGACTCGACGTTCGCGGTTGAAAACTTGCTTATGATGTGTTTTGTTATGTAGTTCACTTATAATTAGGATTAGGATTAAGAGATAATCCTATATCCTAGTTAGGGGCCAACTGGGCGCAAAATTAGACTTGGTTTGGGCTAAATTTGAAGCCCAACAAGTGAACCGAAGGGTCTGACGGTGGCACCGCCAGACTGGGCGGTTGCACCGCCCAGCACCCGAGAGCTGGGCGGTGGCACCGCCTCGGCTGGGCGGTGGCACCGCCAACATCGGGAACCCAAAGAGAATTCAAATTTTGGAGCCCAAATTTGAATCCTCTTGAGGCCTATAAATACCCCTCAAATCTCAGCTGAGATTACAACTTTTTGAGCAGCAATTGTTTGAGAGAAAGGCCTTAGAAAAGTCTTAGCTAGTCTTGTTTTCAATTTGCTAGTGTTCACCTCCTTCTTTCTTGCTGAAAATATGTAAGAGAGTGAACCGCTTGTAAAAAGTTGTAAGAGGGGTATTCACCCTTCCCTTTCAAGAGATTTGCTAGTGGAAGGTGGGAGCCTCATCGAAGAGGGGCCTCGCAAGTGGATGTAGGTCATTTGACCGAACCACTTTAAAAACGGCGTAATCTCTGGTTTGCATTTCATTACTGCTATTTACATTACTGCAAACCTTCTTACTTGCTTTATTTCCTCATTACATTTGCTGCACAACTTTGTGAATATGCTTTCAAGTTAAGCACTTCCGATTCCGATTTTTATCGTACGAAAGATTTGTCGAAACCAACGTTTTAAGCCGCTGCACTAATTCACCCCCCCCCCCCCCCCCTCTTAGTGCCACTCCGATCCTAACACTAAGCGGTGCCACCGCCCAACCAGGTGGTGCCACCGCCTGGCTCTCGGGTGCTGGGTGGTGCCACCGCCAGACCCTTCGGTTCACAGGTTGGGCTTTAATTTCAGCCCAAACTAAGTCTAATTTTGGGGCCAGTTGGCCCCTAACCAGGATATAGGATTGCCTTTTAATCCTAATCCTAATTACATGTGAACTACATAACTAAAAATATCCTAAGCAAGTTTTCAACGTCGAGTCTTGTTCCGGCGAGCTTTCCGACGAACTTCCGATATGCTCTCGGGTTTCTTCCGACGGACTCCCAGCAGCTCCCGATCTTGTGATGACTTTAAAATCATCAACTTGAAACTCATAATCAAGCCATCAAAATCAATTTCGAGATTCACAAAATATCATAAAATCATTAATCTTGATCAGATGGGAGCGGTGTTTGACTCAAGATAGGATAAGGTAATTTAACGTGTTATTTAGAATCGAAAGAGAAGGATCAAATTTACCGAGGAACGGAGAGAGGATGAAAAACTTTACGAAAAATCCATTCAAACAAGTTTATTCTTAGGGACAATTTAACAAACCTAATTCCCTTCTAATGAATTCAAATTGGTCTTCATTCAAAGCTTTTGTACGTATATCTGCTAATTGATGCTTTGTGTCAATGAATTCTAGAACAATATTATTATTAAGGACATGATCGCGTATGAAATGATGCTGAACGTCGATGTGCTTAGTTCTAGAGTGCTGAATTGGATTTTTAGTAAGACATATGGCACTAGTATTATCACATTTTATGGGAATGTTTTTAAAGTGAATTTCATAGTCTTCTAATGTATTTTTCATCCAAACAACTTGTGTACAGCATGCATTTGCAGCAATGTATTCGGCTTCCGTCGTAGATAGTGCAACTGAATTTTGTTTCTTGGAAGTCTAAGAAACAAGTGCACGTCCTAAAAATTGGCATGTTCCGGATGTACTTTTTCTATCTATCCTGCATCTGCCAAAATCGGCATCTGCATAAGCTATTAAATCAAAATTTTCAGATTTTGGATACCACAATCCTAGATTTGAAGTTCCTTTAAGATACCTAAATATTCTTTTAACACTCTTAAGATGAGATAATTTAGGATTAGATTGAAACCTGGCGCAAAGTCCTACACTAAACATAATATCCGGTCTAGTCGCGGTGAGGTAGAGTAGACTACCTATCATTCCCCTATATATTTTTTGATCGAAATTTTCACTATTTTCATCCATATCTAACTTAGTCGAAGAACTCATAGGGGTGTTTGTTGCTTTTGAATTATCCATGTTAAATCATTTTAACAATTCTAATGTATATTTAGATTGGTTAAGAAATATACCATCACTAAGTTGTTTGATTTGTAATCCCAAAAAGAAAGTTAATTCACCCATTAAACTCATTTCAAATTCATGACTCATACATTTGGCAAATGATTCACATAGTGATTCATCCGAAGAGCCAAAAATAATATCGTCAACATAAATTTGCATAATAAGAAAATTATTTTCAAAATGTTTGATAAACAATGTAGTATCAACCTTACCTTTGGTAAAATTATTTAAAATAAGAAAGGAACTAAGCCTTTCATACCAAGCTCTAGGAGCTTGTTTCAAGCCATAGAGAGGCTTAGTCAATTTGAATACATGATTAGGAAGAAGAGAATTTTCAAATCCGGGAGGTTGTTCGACATACACTTCTTCAGAAATAAAACCATTCAAGAAAGCACTTTTGACATTCATTTGAAACAGTTTAAAATTATTACTACTAGCATAGGCAAGGAGCATCCTTATGGCTTCTAATCGAGCCACGGGAGCGAAGGTTTCTTCGTAATCGATACCTTCTTCTTAGTTGAAACCTTTGACCACTAATCTAGCCTTGTTTCTAACCACGATACCATTTTCGTCTTGCTTGTTTCTAAAGACCCATTTAGTACCAATGACTAAATGGTCACTAGGTCTAGGAACAAGCTTCCATACCTTATTCCTCTCAAATTGATTTAATTCCTCTTGCATTGCAAGAACCCAAAAATCATCTTTTAATGCCTCATCAATGCATTTAGGTTCGATTTGAGAGAGGAAGGCAATGTTAGCACAAAAATTCTTGAAAGAGGAACGAATTTGAACCCTTTTGATGTATCTCCTATAATTAGCTCCTTTGGATGAGCATCTATATACTTCCATTCCTTGGGTAAAGAAATTTCGGAAGAAGGTGCATCCAAGTTGCTATTTTGAGGAGGGGGTTCATTTAAATTCAAATTATCAAAACCAAGATCATCATCAAAATCATTTTTCTTTAAATTAGAAATTTCATTAAAAACTACATGAATAGACTCTTCTATTACTAAGGTTCTTTTGTTAAAAACCCGAAAAGTCTTAGAAACGGAAGAATAACCAAGAAATATGCCTTCATCGGATTTAGCATCAAATTTTCCTAAGGCATCCCTTTCATTCAAAATAAAGCATTTACAACCGAAAACTTTAAAATAGTAAATATTTAGTTTTTTGTTATTCCATAATTCATAGGGAGTTTTTGATAGGGATGGTCTTATTAGGACTCTATTCATGATGTAGCAAGCCATATTTACGACTTCGACCCAAAAATACTTAGGTAAACTATGTTCATTTAACATCGTTCTTGCCATTTCTTGTAGGTTTCTATTTTTTCTTTCAACTACTCCATTTTGTTGGGGATTCCTCGGAGTGGATAAGTTGTGATTGTATCCATTAACTTCACAAAAATTTTGAAAGTCACGGTTTTGAAATTCGCCACCGTGATCACTCTGAATTGATGAAATCATGAAACCTTTTTCGTTTTGAGTGAGTTTACAAAATTTAGAGAAAAACTTGAAACAATCACTTTTGTGAGCTAAGAAATAGGTCTAAGTGTATCTAGTATAGTCATCCACAATTACAAATGCATATTTGCTTTCTCCTAGACTTGTCATGTCAATTGGTCCAAATAAGTCCAAATGAATCAATTGTAATGATCTAGTGGTGCTATTTTGAGTTTTTGGTTTGAAACTAGTTCTTATTTGTTTAGCTAGTTGACATGCATCGCATACTTTATCCTTAATAAACTTTATATTTGGAATTCCTCGTACTAATTCTCTAGATGAGATCTTAGATATTAGTTTCATGCTTGCATGACCTAGTCTCCTATGCCAAAGCCAAGCATCATCATTTAAAGCGGAGAAGCACATTTCATTACTTAGTTCATCAAGGTTGATGGTGTAGACATTATTTTGTTTTAATGCAATCATAGTTATGTTATGGTTTGGTTTTTCAATAATACACACATTTGATTCAAATCTAACGATATAACCTTTATCGCATAATTGACTAACACTCAAGAGATTATGTTTCAATCCATCAACTAGTAAGACATCATCAATAGAAAATTTTAATTTGTTACCTATGGTTCCCTTGCCAATGATTTTGCCTTGGTTGTTGTCTCCGAAGGTGACGTACCCTTCTTCTTTGCTAGTGAGCATAGAGAAATGAGATGGATCTCCAATCATATGTCTTGAGCATCCACTATCTAGATACCATCTCTTGCTCCTGGCTTGTGATGGTGTATGTTTCTACAAGAAGGGATTATTTTTATGTACCCATTTTTTTTTGGGTGCCTTAAAAACTGATTTAACTTGTTCATCATATTGCATAGAATTGATCATGGTTCCTTTAGGAACCCAAATTAGTTTGTTCGGAGTAATTTTCTTGAATGGACATTTATAAGTTTTATGTCCATATTTGCAACAAAAGTTGCAATTGCTTTGGTGTCGAACATGTAAGATAGGGCCTTTAATGAAGGTGGTTGGATTTTGGTGAGGACTTCTCACAAATCCGATTCCACTTCTTTTAGGAACGTGACCCATATTTGTAATGATCATGTTCAAAGACTTGCTACCAACCTCAAATTTCTTCAAGGTGTCCTTAAGTAGCAAGTTCTCCTTTTGGAGAGTTTCTAGATCATGGCATTTTGTACATGGAGCTAAACTATCATGATATTCAGTCTTTAATTTATCGACATTACAAGTGAGACTATCATGCTCCTTTTCTAGCAATTTGTATTTTCTACTAATTGTCTTACATTCATCAAATAACTCATGGAAGGCATTTAATAATTCATGATAAGGTAAATCTGCATCAATTAAATCCGTTAGCTCTTCTCCGATGGCCATTAGGGCATAATGAGCAACTTACTCGGTGTTGGACTCCTCTTCTTCGGATGCGCTTGAATCATCCCACATTGCCTTGAGCGCCTTCTTCTTTGATGTTCTCTTTTTGGCTTGAGGACAATCGTTCTTGTAGTGTCCTGATTTTTTACACTCATAGCAAATCACTTGGTCCTTCTTGTGTTCGAATTTATTTTTTATATTATTTTTAAATTTGTTCTTTCTTAAATATTTTTTAATTTTTTGAGTCAAAAGTGCAATGTCATTGTCATTGTCCTCATCACTTGATGTTCCTTTCAAGTGATCTTCTTGTGATGTGAGTGTCATATCCTTCCTGTTCTTTGGAAGGGGGTTCTCGAGCTCGTCATGAGCTTGACATGTCATTTCGTAGGTCATTAGAGACCCAATAAGTTCTTCAAGAGGGAATGTTTTAAGGTCTTTGGCCTCTTGAATGGCCGTAACTTTTGGATCCCAACTTTTAGGGAGTGATCTTAAGATTTTAGTTACTAGTTCAAAGTTAGTAAAATCTTTACCAAGAGCTTTAAGTCCATTGATGACATCCGTGAACCGGGTGTACATGTCTCCGATGGACTCACTTGGTTTCATTCGGAAGAGTTCATAAAAGTGCACAAGGATGTTGATTTTGGACTCTTTCACTCGGCTAGTGCCTTCATGAGTGACCTCAAGAGTTCTCTAAATATCAAAAGCCGAATCACAAATTGAAACACGATTAAATTCATTTTTGTCTAGTGCACAAAACAAGCCATTCATAGCCTTTGCGTTTAAAGCAAAAACCTTCTTCTCCGATTCATTCCATTCGCTCATCGGAAGAGAAGATTTTTGAAATCCGTTTTCGACAATAGTCCAAAGCTTGAAATCCATGGAAATGAGGAAGATCCTCATACGAGTCTTCCAATAAGTATAATCCGACCCATTAAACATGGGTGGACGTGTGATAGAATGACCCTCATGTATGCCGGAGTAGGCCATCTCTCTTGGGTATCAAACCAAATATGAGAGTGAGCCTTGCTCTGATACCAATTGTTAGGATCGGAGCGACACTAAGAGGGGGGGTGAATTAGTGCAGCGGATTAAAACATCAGTTTTGACAAATCTTTCGTACGATAAAAATCAAACTGGGAAGTGCTTAACTTGAAAGCGTATTCGTAAAGTTGTGCAGCAAAGGTAATGAGGAAATAAAGTACGTAAGAAGGTTTGCAGTAATGTAAATAGCAATAATGAAATGCAAACCAGAGATCACGCCGATTTTAAAGTGGTTCGGTCAAATGACCTACATCCACTTGCGAGGCCCTCTTCGATGAGGCTCCCACCTTCCACTAGCAAATCTCTTGAAGGGGAAGGGCAAATACCCCTCTTACAACTCTTTACAAGCGGTTCACGCTCTTACAAATTTTCAGTAAGAAAGAAAGAGGTGAACACTCTAGCAAATTGAAAACAAGACTCGCTATGACTTTTCTAAGACCTTTCTCTCAATCAATTGCTTCTCAAAAAGTTGTAATCTTAGCTGAGATTTGAGGGGTATTTATAGGCCTCAAGAGGATTCAAATTTGGGCTCCAAAATTTGAATTCTCTTTGGTTCCCGATGCTAACGGTGCCACCGCCTGTCAGTGTCTGACATTGACAGTGGGCTGGCGGTGCCACCGCCTGGCACTCGGGTGCTGGGCGGTGCCACCGCCTGGCTCTCGGGTGCTGGGCGGTGCCACCGCCTGGCTCTCGGGTGCTGGGCGGTGCCACCGCCTGGCTCTCGGGTGCTGGGCGGTGCCACCGCCAAACCCTTCGGTTCACAGGTTGAGCTTTAATTTCAGCTCAAACTAAGTCTAATTTTAGGGCCAGTTGGCCCCTAACCAGGATATAGGATTATCTTTTAATCCTAATCCCAATTACATGTGAACTACATAACTAAAAACATCATAAGCAAGTTTTCAACGTCGAGTCTTGTTTCGACGAGCTTTCCGACGAACTTCCGGCGGACTTCCGATATACTCTCGGGTTTCTTCCGACGGACTCCCAGCAGCTCCCGATCTTGTGATGACTTTAACGAGTAGCCGATTCTTCTTGGTGATCTCCGCGAACTTCCGACGATCTCTTCGGCGAACTTCCGAAAATTCCGACAGGTTCCCGATTTCTTCTCAGTTGGTTCCGGTAGCATCTCCGACGATTCTTCGGTCTCTTAAACGTCCATCGAACTTGACTTCGGTATTCTTGCTTTATGTTTTCTGGTTATCGTAGTTAATCCTGCACACTTAACTCAATAATATGGATTAGATCAATTAACCCATCAATTGATTTTATCATCAAAATCCGAGATTCAACAAACTATACCTTCATAGATTTAGAAGGATAGAGTTATTTTGTTTTCTATAAATAGCACTATAATAGTCATAGAAATAAATGATGATATTTTTAACTTCTCTCAATTTTTTTTACTAATATTAAATATTTATAATAAGCAGTCATGCAAATCATCTATTTTATAAAGATGTCAAAAACAAAAGCAACATGGTAAATGGGTAGAATATTTAGAAAATAATTAACCCATTTAACTCATTTCATGTTGTTCTAATAAAGCATCAATAATAGTTATATTCAACTCATTATCATTTCATATTCTAATAAAGCATCAATAACATCAATAAACTCAATTTAAAATAAATGAGTTGTAAAATAATAAGTGCCTG
Source organism: Musa acuminata AAA Group (assembly GCF_036884655.1). Taxonomy (NCBI): domain Eukaryota; kingdom Viridiplantae; phylum Streptophyta; class Magnoliopsida; order Zingiberales; family Musaceae; genus Musa; species Musa acuminata. Next base: position 22,161,114 of record NC_088348.1, on the reverse strand, counting down.
AGATAAAATATAAGTAGCATCATTAAAAACTTTCGAAATATCTAATTCTTTTACAAATATTCCATTATTGTGGATATAAAAATACTAGCCTTGTATTATTTGCAATAAAACTATATAATAATTCTCTATATTCAAGACTTTCATTAAGCTATTTATAAGTTGAATTACCTCAGATAGAAAAATCTCAAAGAAATATTTTGTGTCTTTTATCATTTATTTGCAAAAATAATGCTCACTATTTTGGATGAATCCAAAAAATAAAATTGGCTTAATGGGATAAAAAAAAAGTATCAAAATATTTAAGCCCTTCTTCTATACATAGATTTAAAACATAATATGTACATCTAGTATGAAAAAAATATATCACCAAAAACTCATCGACCAACTTGTCCTAACTCAGAGATAGAAGTAGTATTTATAGATTACTATAAAAAAATAAAAAAATAAAAAGCCAAATTATACTTTGTCATAATAGTTTTTAACATTTGATAAATATTATATGTAGTATGCCATTCATCAAAAACTCTAAAGATAATTATTCATTTTTGTAAGGTCTAATCACTATCGATTTAATGACTTGTAGTTCGCATGTAAAAGTATATTTGTCAATGATCATTCTAAATATCATTGTAAATTGAAACACATACATCAAAAACTCAATATAAATTTTGTAATTTTTGTTTTATAAAGCTTGTGAATAGTACAAGTGAGAGTGATCCATCCTAGAAATGTCTTGCAGTAGGATGTCAGGTATTTTAATAATAATAATAATTAAAAAATAAATTTTTTACCAAAACTAATAGAGACATTTTCGGTGGAAATAAATTTTGATAATTATTCTTTTTTTCTAAGAAAAATGAAATACTTGAGAAGGGTTTGTTACGTACCTAAAAAAAATCAACTTTGGCTTTTGTTAAGACCCGATTGAGTAGGATATTTTTTTCAATATACTTTCTAAAGGTCTCATATCCACCTCCTTTAAATTAAAAAAATTTGAGAGCTAAAATTGCAAATCATCTCACATGAGTCATCGGAATGTTTAATTTTCTATATCTGACAAAATTATTTTCGTTAGACTTCCACATCGTAACTCTATAATAAAAAAAATATTACTATTTTTTGGGTTGGCACAATTGGATTTTCAAATTTCTCCAGATGTATTTATGTTAAGGTTGGAAGCATTGAACTTCCACTTACCGTTACATTAGTTAGAGGGAGCACCAGAGAGAAAAAGATTGGAATCGCAATTAGATAGAGATTATTACTGCTATTAGAGAGTATAAAGATTGCAAAGAATATGGTGTGAGGAAGAATGAAATGTGAGAGGTATTTATAGATTTTTCTTTCCCCCCATTATTACTGCTATTAGAGAGTATAAAGATTGCAAAGAATATGGTGTCAGTTGACCTCTTTTTTTTCTTTTTTTTTATAGATCTAAAACCGAATTGCAAGAATCGGATTCTGATTTGGTTTGAAATCATGGAACCATTAACCCGGTTCGACAATGTCAATTTAATTTCAATTTAAATCATCGAAAATTCTTTTACAAAGTCCTGCATGCGTGGTTATTTAGTTAAACCTATGTGCATTACACGCATGTATGATGAGGGCAATCGCAGGTACCTAATTAGCATTCACCCTATCTCGTGCTTTTTATTTTTGAGCGAGTTTTGCGGATCTTCTCCGGCTGCGTTGGTACATCCACAACAATTACTTCTGCTGGCCTTATTTGGGAGGACTTAGTCGATATGAATGTCAAACATCTTCTTATTAATACTGCAGCAATAGCAGTTGACCAGCTAATCAAATGGTTGTATTGTTGTTTAATCATGATATATACTGTCCAATTATAAAACTATTACTGTCCTGATTACAGGCTTTAGAATACCTTAAACACCATTTCTAGCTGAGGAGAACAAACACATATTCCTCACAAGGCCAAAACTCAACAGTCGACTTTGAACACAACAGAGCAGTGCACGCTTGCATGCATGAAGACAGCACAGCGCGGCGCAGGATATGATGGGTTCGTAAGAACAGCTGCTGCCTCATGCATCAAACACTGATAAGTTGTTCTGACTTGGATGATTGGGATCACGTCAATACGAGAAGGTACCATCTCGCATGATTTGACACTTCCCTTCTCGGTCAACACCTGTCTTTTGTCATCCACAGTTTGTGGAAATGGCCATGAACTGAAGCAGTGGTGAAGGAAAGAAGGAAAAAGTAGATACTGTTTAGAAGGGCATATGATTGTTCTTACAATATGAAAAGATATGGAATGAACTGCTCAAAAAGATACGCAACAAAGTGGAAAACAACTTCATGAAAGCCAGTTTCTGTATCCTCTTCTAATTTCTTACTAGCAAACACACTTGTATTTTCATACATGTATATGAAGATTTGCATGTTTTGAGTGCATCAGCAACACGTGGAAGAAATCAGCATGTTAATGTCAGCAAACATACCTCTATAGCAAGCAATTATTGCGTTTCAACTCAGGTACGGAGTTTTTATTGCCTGTAAATAATGTACGTATATCCATAATGCCTTCAAATGGAAGATCATGTAGTCCGTCCACTGAGAAGTAAATAAACTATGAATGCTACACAACTGCAGTTGTCTGTGTTACTTGTTTTTCTTACCCCCAGCACTACTGTCTCTGTCATTTTCATTATCTTTTTGACCACCGGCTGTTTTCATAATCTTCCTGAAGCTACTCTTCATGTCACGCTATCATTTGGATCGATGGCAGAAGCTTTGCTGATGCTTTCTGATACCAAGCTACCTCATCCAAGAACAAGGGACAAAGAGTTGGCCCTTGTACAATAGAGGAGCTCCAGGGACATGATTGGCCAGCCCAGTGAAAGCTGCATATGCCGTTTAAACTTCTTCAGTGGATTTGAGATCGCACAAACGTGATCTGACACCACTCAGCATTACCATATAACATGAAGCTAGATGTGGCTTCGTATAGAGTCGCATGCAACGACCATCTATCTGTGCCTGGAGACTACGAATGTCCAAAGTCCAAGCCTGCATGTGAAGCGTGCATCCATCACTCTCCTCCCTATGCTGCAGTACTCTCCTTTTGTTGGGTCGCTAATGCTCCCCGATTACGCAAGCTGGTTGGTGTTGCTTTAGTTCCTCGTCGATCCAAAGATGCCAGATGCCAGATGCCAGCCATATGTAATCTTTTAGGTGAGCTCATCTAATGAGGTGGAGGACAGTGTGCACAGTATACCATTCAGTGAGTGCTCACAGGCAGCTGTCTTCTCTGCAAATCTGTGTCCTCTATGGCTAGCAGCTACACCTGCTGTGTGGGATGGATTCTGTTGACCACTTTCTGCACATTAGCATTCATGGATCTTGTCAAGAAACATTTGATTCTACTCATTAGGTATATGGAACTGCCACCTGCGCGGCTCACTCAGTTTGAAGTCCATGTCCAATCAGCTGCATTATATATATATAAGCTGTGGTGATAAAGCAATTGGATCGGTACAAGTGGAAAATGTTGTGCAAAAGAGTTCATAGATACAAACAAAAGGCTGAGAGATACTGAGTAACTGTGTGCTGTGCTACTGATAGTAGAGCTGGGAGGACTTTGGAAGGGGATCTCAAGTCGCCATCCGCTTGGATACAAAGCCTGTTGGTGAGGCTGCACATGGGGGACAACCATGGCCAGGCAAAATCTAACATCAGAAGCTCCACTGGATATCTTCGATTTCGGTGCAGCTCTGCAGATTCCCACATGCAATGTGAGGAGCTAAGATCGATCATCGATTGACCTAATCGGACGGACGTGACAAATTATGGCTTATATCATCAAACATCTGATGTTGCAGTGAACATTACATCTGGAAGACCAGTCAAACAGAGCATTTGCAACTCGCAGAAGAAACAGGAGCAATTCACTTTAAGGAACTTTTGTCGGTAATAGCTGATGACAATATACCATATCGGAGCTATCTCAGTGACCTGATGTAACTCCCCAGTAATTAAATTCAGAAAAATTGGACTAAAAATAGAATAGGTTAGGTATTCATTTCCTTTTTGAATGGATTTTGATTTGAAATTATTTTTTAAATAGATTTTGAGTACTGATCTAACTCGAAATAAATAAAATTAAATGTTTAATTATTAAATTCGAGATTCTACTCCCAATCCCCACCTCTCTTTTTAAGAATTTATAGAGTTCACTCTCTCTTCATCAATACAAAAGTAGGTTCTCGGCCACAGGAAGAGTCACAAGGTGATCTACGAGAAAATTAATTTTTCTTGTTCTTCAATTTATTTGTTATAATATTTTTCATTACAAAGTTGTGAAGTTAAGTATATTATTTTTGGAATTTTAGACAGCTTATGCAGATTTTTTAGATTTAAATACATTGGACCTATGTTTTATTAGTTACTAAAAAATAAGTTTGAAGATGTTAGCTAACTCAGCTAGTAAAAATTTTAACAATATATTACAAGGCTCTAAGCTCGAATTTTGTCTTCGTCATTTATCCTTTGCCCCAAAAATAGTTTTGGATAAAAATAAAATTTTCTTTTATTTGCTCTAATAGATCATACTTGAAACAATTTGGTAAGTTCTTACTAGAATTATTTACAATTTATCAAATTTTTAGTTTGAAAACAAGAATTTTTAGTTGGGAAAATAATTTTAATTTATTAGCAATCCATTTAGATTATTTAATCTTGTATTATGAACTTTTTTTGAATGTTTCAAATATCTGTATTTATAATTTTTTTATGATTAAACCTGTTATTGTGAATTTTTAAGGTTTCTACGAAAATGGGAAGAAAAAAAAAACAGATTGATTCAATTTGACTGAGGGACTGATCTAATCCGAGTCAGGCTGACCGGCCGAACCAGACCAACCCATCCCAGGACACACGCTCGGCCTTGGCACGGACCGAGCACAGAGCTCCTGGCCATGAGGCCTTGGCTCAAAGCTTAGCCCATTTTTCGCTCCATTGGTCGCTCAGACCGGCCTGTGGTTGAGTCTGCTCAAGTGTGCGTTGGGAGGCTCGGCGCAGGCCAGAACCAAAAGCCTACGATTGACGCTGCAGCCCAGCCCGCCGCCTTCCCTGCCCCGAGGCCTTTGTGAACCGTGAAGAGCCGACCTAACGCTGTGCTGAGCCCGGCCCGAGCCTCTTAACCCCAATCTTAGCTCGGATCTGAGCCAGGCTACAATCAATAGGTTGCGCCTCATGTGTCGTCCAACCCCTTACCCTTTATGGCTCGGCCTGAGCTCCGGAAATTGATCGAACCAGCCTGGATTGACCGATTCGGGCCGGTCCAGTGTGATCCTGACCGATCTTGACTGGTTCAGATATGTTTGATCTAAATTAAATCTAATCAAATTCAAATTAGATCAGTTTAGGATTATTTCAAACTACTTATATAAGAAATTGAGACTGGTTCAATTAGATTATGATTGAGATTCTAATCGATTGGACTGATTCAATTAGTATTTATATTGATTGAGGGTTCATCAAGAAATTACTCCTCATGTTACTAATGTTGATTAGTTTTTGACGAGTTTTATGAATTTACATGGTAACATTTTACCAATAACATGTCATAAAATTATATATGGTGCAAGAATAATTATTATAATAATAAAATAATTTTAGGGTAAGATTAATATTTTTTATTATTTAGTACGGCAAAAGGTTTTAAATTGAGAACCTAAGTCATAAATTGTGTTATACTTATTAGGGTCAAAATTTGGAAAAAAAAAAAAGGGTATATAATTAGGGTTTTCTGCTTAATCCGGCTCGCTTGATACCATGAGCAATAATACAGACACAAGTTGAGATGCTTCAATTGCCAAAAAAATGAATAGGAATCATGATTCTAATAAATCAATCAATAAATACATCAACTCATTTCTAGTATCATCAATAATGTCCAATATTAAATTAATAGTACATTTGGCATCTAACATGGCCATTTTTTAAGGGGAGAAATCAATGTGTGGCGTGCACGAAGACAAGATCGTGCACCTCCCGCATCATATATCGATGCATGTTTCACCAACGCCACTTGGAAAGCAGCAGCAAGAAGATCCTATGGCATGCGATGTTTGATCGATTAAGATTCGCAATCAACATCCTTCGCCGAAACCCGTTTCTTAAACTTGGACCAATGCGAGCCGCAACCATGAGTCAATTAAGGATGCATGCGATCTCATTAAGTTCACATTTGGTCAATGATTTCTCCTTCTATGCTACCGGGTCAGAAATGTAATGGGCACGAGCTCCAAGAGACGAGGAGACTACGTGTGCGCACGTGCTTGCAGACGAAACTCAAGCCACCCGCTGCCTCATGTAATTGATGCGACCCGAATCCGACATATTCGGATCCTCTCTCTCACACACACTTTGGCTACAAAGATGATGTACGTTGCCCAAACTCCACCACCCACACAACCCCCTACCCCACCCTTCTCTCTCCGTCATCCCCTCTCACCTCAACATGTACCCGCCTCTCTAACTCCCTCTCCCTCTTTTTCCTGCCATCCTTCCACCTCACCACCCCTTTGATCTTGTCAACGGTCAACATGGCTGGCACCACCCTCTTCCTCCATATATATATGTATATATATATATATATATATATATATATATATATATATATATATATATATATATATATATATATATATGGCACATTTCCCCTCCCCACCAACCACGAATAGAGCGAACCAATCTCCTCTCCAATTCTATATCAAATTTATTTATGTACCTCTCTTCCTTCTCTTCTTCTTTATATTGTTAACTCCATCCATCCTTTCTCTCAGTCTCTCATCTCTCTTCCTCCTCCCGTTGCATTATTACAACATGAGCTCCGTGTCGCGAGAGATCAATGGCTCCCGCCCTGCGCCTCTGAAGATCCACAAGGACTCCCACCTCATCCACAAGGCTTCCTCATCCTCCTCCTCTTCTTCCTCCACCTCCACCTCCACCACCACCACCACCACCTCCTCTCACCAGCAGCAGCGCCACCACCCGGTCATCATCTACACCCACTCGCCCAAGGTCATCCACACGCAGGCTCGCGACTTCATGGCCCTCGTCCAGAAGCTCACTGGCCTCTCCCGTTCCGCCGCCGATGACGACTCGTCCTCCCTCCCTCCTGCGCCCTCACAATCGAAGACCTCACGCAAACACAAGGACGATAACCGGGCTACCGCATCTGCTTCCGATGACTCTTCCTCTTCATCGGAGAATTGCAGCAGCTTCGGGGGCGACGTGCATGTCAGCTGTTCGTCGCTGGCTACTGTCGGTGCCATATCTCCGATCTCCTTGGAGCAGCTCCCGCCGCTGAATCCTTTCTTGTCGGAGATGCCGCTGTTCACTCCCAACTCCTCCGATATCTTTTGCTCGTCAAGGTCATTCTACAGATATCCGGATCCTTCGCTGTTCTCTCCATCCGTGCCCAACATGGACAACGCTATCTCGCCTTCCGTCATGGGCGCCCCGAACACGTATCACGAATATTGATATCTTGGCAAATAAGCAAGACGATGCTCACAGATAGAGAATAACTCTCTATCTCTCTCTCTCTCTCTCAGCTCTTAGTTCTTTTTCTTTCCTTTTTATCAGTTCATTCGTCCAGCTCAGGCAGCTAATTAAGCTTGCCCAAAGTTAGCAAAAAGATTTAATTAATTCTTTGCAAAAATAGATGAGGAAGAGAATTAAAACTTCGTTAATAACAACATTCAATTAATTCTTTGGCACATTAGGAGGCTTAGATATCTAAGTCTTTGTTTCTTTCCTTACTATGTTTACCTACCTATAATTCATCATGTTCGTTGGATAGTACATGTTCTTCTTGCATGGCCTCTTGAAGGCCTCCTATTTAACAAAATGACTTCAATCTTTATCGTAACATTACGTCCATGACTTCATGGTGATGCTGTTATTCCAATCTCGAATCACGACTGTGCTTATTCTTAAAGCCATTATTGTCATAAGATATGATGAAAGGGCACGATGATCATCAGCTCTGTAACTTACAGTTTGGATAAAATAATGACTATCGTTTGAAGTTAATATTGATGAACATGTACTGGCCTTGGCATGTACCAAGCATTAAATAAAAGCACTTCAGATGGTTCTCGATTTGCAAATGGAACACCAAAGTACTGCTTAGCCATGTAGCTTATAAATTATGGACAGTTCAGTTCACAATTTTAATTTGAATCGAGTTTGGGTTGGGCACTATGATCATAATATAAAATATAACTAGTGAGCTTGCAGCCATTATGATGTCTTGATATATCCTACATATTAGTGGGGCCTGATAAAGATTTTAATTAAGGTAGGAAATAATTTATTATATTTATAGGTTTCGAATATTCCCTCTCACGAACAATTTGATTTAGGATTAAGAATATAACTCAAGTATTTATGAAACACCATATGTAATAAATAAGAACAGATACATCATTCGACTTCATAACTTGATATATGCCATGTTACATATTATGATTGGTGACCAGTAATCGCGAAAACTTAAGATCGGACATTATATGTGATGCAGGTCAGAAAGAACCATGCCGCAGTCGGGAATGATATGATGAGTGAAGTCAGGTTGAGGTGATGCTGATAGATCAGTCCAATCTCTCCAGTTTGGTGTGCGTTCATAACCTTGGGCTGCAAATGGCCCAAAGTCTCAGTCACAGACCCTATCCATTTATTATGAACAAAGTACTGATAAAAGAAAGGAAAAAAGAATCAATCAATCAATCAATTTTGATGTTCCCTCCTTCTCAATCTCAGTCGCGAAATTCGATTAAATCAGAAGATTTTTCATCTTCTATTCCACCGTACTGTCACTGTGAGCTGCGTTTCTTCTTCTCAGTAATTCTTATCAAATCAAATAGTTAAGTTAGAAATTAATTTTTTTCTTACTTATCATTATAATTTAAGAAATATTAATCTATTTCCTATTAGGAAATAACTATTAAGTATTTCAGTGACAACATATTAAATAGAAATAATTTATATTAAATAAATATAAAAATTAAAATAAATTTCTTTTAACGGGGGTTCATCTTCTCTTATTTAAGGGAAAAGATTTTTTTATTCGTTCCTCACCTAGCCGAGCCCAATAAAGGATGGAATGATGAGTTATACCATACTAACGAGGGGTAGGTTTCCCTACGTTTCTTGAAAATAAAAGTTTTAGTTTTTATTTTGATTCTTTAAATATTGAAAGTTTTGTAGTTTAAAAATATTTATCAATTCTTTAAATGTCAAAATATTTATTATTGTATTAAAATCTATTAGCTGAAGTTTTTATAATGTTCTTTGATCCCTATTTAAAATTTTTATTTTTAGATTTAAATATGTTACAAATTTACATGTTTTATGTATTAAATATATGATATTTTCTAGCAGTTTATCTTGAATCTTATCTGAATTAAAATTTCTATTAGATTAAAATATGTTATTTAAAATTTTTGATATTCTTGGATCTGAAATTTAAAATATGCTATTATGAATGATTTAAAATTTATTTGACTAGAATATGTTGAAATTATACGAAAGTATGATTTATAATTCTTATTGAATTTAGAAGGTTATTTTCTTGTATTAAATCTTATCTCCCAATCTTATCTTTTAATATTTTATTATATTTTTTTGGTTTATATAATTACTAAAAATATGTTATGGTATAAAATTAGATATGAATTGGATATGGTATAAAATTAAATATATGTTGAAATTACTAATGAATATATGTTATGGTATAAAATTAGATATGAATTGGATTGAAATTGCTCAAAAGCCAAGTCCAACCCATATGTCAGGCCACAACCAATTGGGCAGGCCCAGTCAGTAGACTAAGCCCAGCTCATAGGCCAGGCCCAACCCACAGATCACGCCTTTACCCGTAGGCTAACATATCCATGGGCGGTCACATGCGACGCACATGACCAGTCCATGGGCTAAGGCTGAGCTAACCTGGTGTGATGCATACCTAGTCATGTGTAATGCACATGACTAATATATGGGCTGGCCTAATCTAGCCCAATATTATTGTTGGATTTGAGCCTAAATATTAATTGAACTAAACTAGGCTTGATTAGTCTAGATCGATTCAGGGTGATTCCAAATTGATTGACTTATTCAAGTCAATTGAACTTAAATTGAACCTAATATAGTCCAAATTATACTAGTTTAGGGTGATTGCTGACTAGTTAAATTAGGATTAAAATCAATTCAGTTAGGTTCTAGTAAATCAAGTTCAATTTCAAGCCAATTGAGGGCTAATTTATATTATTTGATATTGATGATATTTGAAGGAGATGTTTTAAATATGTTATTTCATCTTGATATAGATATAACCAGTGTAAGATTATGTTATTTTCCTGCCAAGGGCAGGTAGGGCGATTCCCTTCGTTGATTAGTAGGCCGTTAGACGTGACGGTTGGACGGTTCCTCTATCCGCTGTTGGGAGAAACGTGTCCCTACTTTGGCGGGTGAGGGACACCACTTCATTCGCTGTTGGGAGTGCTCTTGGCAGGTAGGGCGATTCCCTTCGTTGATTAGTAGGCCGTTAGACGTGACGGTTGGACGGTTCCTCTATCCGCTGTTGGGAGAAACGTGTCCCTACTTTGGCGGGTGAGGGACACCACTTCATTCGCTGTTGGGAGTGCGATGTGAGTTTACCTCCATCAGCTATTGGGAGAACAAAACTTATCCCGTAGGATAAAGCATCTTCATCCGCTGTTGGGAGAGTGCTCCTTCGGGTATTTGATATACGCCAATGGGATGAGGATTAACTAGGGACTAAAGGCCCATAGATTGGGGCTTCTTGGTTGCCACCTCCTATTCTCCTCTCCCTTTCTCCTCCTTAGACAGTAGGCATGAAGATTTGAGGAGCATTGTTACAGTCCTATTATGTGGATCACCGCTAGGGAGGAGGACACTTGACCTCCTTCATCCACTCCTACAAATTTACGGGGATTCAAGGATATATGATCTCCTTAGATAACACAACTATCTCATATGTGATTTTCTATTTCATGGGTTTTGTGCACCAATCTATGCACGACGACGAACACGTATTGAAAAATTTGGGGTTTTTGTTTTATGTTCTTCCGCTACGCATGTGATGTCACCCTTATATTTTCCTACAATACCACTGCCTGACATAATCTCGAAGACTATGCCACCGATGGTTCCACCTGTTGGGTCACTGTTTGGGCCTTTCACTTAACCCAACATAACCCAAACTTGAGCCCGATTGGCTCCTAATTGAGTTGGCCCAATTCCAACCCAATTACACCTAAAATCTATTTTGATTTAGACAATTATTATAAAGCTAAATCAAATGTTGTTCGGCATGTCATTGGTTCATTGATGCTTCGTCCTCTCTTGCAGCCTATTGCCCAATCAACTAGTTGACCTCCGCAACTTGAAATTCCTTAGCGTAATTTTAGCTTTTCTTGGCCCGATGCTCGAACCCATGGCCCGAAGCCTTCTGCCGATACGTCGACCGATCCTCCGGCTCGACATCCAATCTTCTGACATGTTCCACTCCAGTCCAACATGATTCTTCCTATTTTAATTGTCTCTCCCTGATCGAAGCTTCCTGCACCACTCAAAACAAAGATTAGATCATAAACACTATCAATTGGTTCTATCATCAAAATCCGAGATTCAACAGCACACAAATCAAAATTTAATATCCATCCCGGGACTACTAAGATATATCGAGATTTATGCCAAAACTACTGGTGGCGTGGTATGAAGAGAGATATAGCAGAGTTTGTTTCTAAATATCTGATATGCCAACAAGTGAAAGTAGAACATCGAGTACCTACGGGAAAATTGCAAAGGATTTCGATTTTTGAATGGAAGTGGGAGCAAGTCACTATGGATTTTGTGACCGGATTATCCAAGACTACAAAAGACTATGACGAAATTTGGGTAGTAGTAGACAAACTTACTAAATCTGCTCACTTCCTCCTTGTTAACAAGAAGTATTCATTGGATAAACTAGCAAGCTTATATATTAAGGAGATTATTCGATATCATGGGGTGCTAGTTTGCATTATCTCATATAGAGATCCAAGATTCATCTCTAAGTTTTGGGGAAGTCTACAAAAATCTTTGGGCACATAGTTAAAGTTTAGTACAGCTTTTCACCTCCAAACTAATGGCCAATCTGAAAGGATAATATAAACTCTTGACGGTCTCTTAAGAATATGTGCTTTGGACTTTGGCGAGAGTTGGGATATACACTTGCACCTAATTGAGTTTTCTTATAATAATAGTTACTACTTTAGCATACAGATGACTCAATTTGAAGTTCTTTATGAAAGAAAGTATAGATCACCTATATATTGGGATGAGGTAGGAGAATGAAAGGTTTCGGGACCTCAATTAATTAAAAAAAGTGTTGATAATATTCGAATTATACACCAAAGATTTTTAAAAGCTCAAAGCCATTAGAAAAGTTATGCAGATCGAAGGCGAATAGATCTAGAGTTTGAAGTTGATAAGAATATCTTCTTAAAAGTGTCGCCAACTAAGGGAGTATGAGGTTTGGTTAAAGGGGGAAGTTAGTCTTAAGATTCATTGGTCCATTTGAGATCTTACAAAAGGTTAGGCTTGTGGCGTACATATTTGTTGGGGAAAACCTGTTAAAGTAGAATAATTCTTTTCCCCCTTTGTGTATCAAAATGGGTTCCTCATCAAAATATCAACTTGATATCAAAATGCTAATATCAACCAGAACAATATAAACAATAGAGCAATAAATCATTACATAGTGAGACCAATTTTTTAACGTGGAAAACCCAATGTGGGAAAAACCATGGGACCGTAGTCCACCTCAAACTTTCACTATCAATAGTAATGATAACAGGTTTATAGTAAATCTTCTCTGGAATAACCAGAGGATCACAATAATATCAAGAACATAGATCTTGGCTCAAGAATAATATATCATCATCACATAAGATGGATCTCATCAAAAGAGAATTCTGGATCTCACAAAATGGGCATAACAGAAAAGTACCTTAAAGAGGGTAAATTATAGATCAATACCATTAGGATTATAGAGCTTGCTATAAGGATTCTCTGCATAAAATTTTGGTTAAAACTGACAATGTTTGGCCATTGATTGTCAAGTAGAAAACTCAAGATCCTAATCTTTCTCTCTCCTTTTCTCTCTCTCTCTGCGCGTCGCCGCTGTTGCTACACGCATTCGCTACGCAAACTCGCTGATCTCTAATTCGCTGTCCTCACCTTTTGCCTTTTAATTAACATTTGGGCTCAAAAAGACCCAATTGTCCAAGCCCACATATGGGCTGGACCCAATAATTCTCCCCCTCCAACTCATATAGTGGGCTGTACCAAGCCCGCTCTTCACCTACATGCTTCAAGCTTCTCCTTAGGCAAAGACTTTAGCAACATATCTGAACCATTCTCATTTGTATATACTTTTTCCAACTATAATTCTTTCATCTCAAGCACGACATGAATACAGTAATATCTCACATCAATATGCTTGGATCTAGAATAGTATGTTGAATTCTTGGAGAGGTGAATGATACTTTTACTATCACAGTAAATAGTATATCCTTCCTGTTTCAAGCCCAATTCCTGTAGAAACTTTTTCATCTATAAAGCTTCCTTGCAGGCTTCAATAATTGCTATGTATTCTGCTTCTGTGGTTGATAGAGCAACACAATGCTATAACTTAGACTGCCAAGAGATTGCTCCCCCTATAAATGTCATCAGGAACCCCGAAGTGGACTTCTTAGAATTAATATCACCTGTCATGTCTGCATTTGTGTAGCCTTCTAACTCAGGTTCATCATTGCCAAATCATAAACATAACCTGGAAGTACCTCTTAGATATCTTAATATCAATTTCACTATTGACCAATGTTCCTTTCCAAGATTTGAGAGAAATCGGCTGACAACTCTAACTGTATGAGCTATATTTGGTCTAGTATAAACCATATCATATATCAAATTGCCTACTGCAGATAAGTAAGGCACTCGGGACATTTCTTCTTTTTCTTTCTCACTTGTAGGACATATTTCAAACTAAGCTTGAAATGACCTACAAGTAGATAACAAACTGCTTTGGTTTTATGCATGTTGAATCTTTCAAGAAACTTTTTAATGTAAATCTCCTGAGATAGCCAAATCTTCATTTTCTTCCTATCACGAAGAATCTAAATGTCAAGTATTTGTTTCACTGATCCCAAGTCTTTCATAGCAAAAGACTTAACTCTCTTTTAAGCTTTTCAATTTTTCTAGCATCATGACCAACAATCAGCATATCATCAACATATAGTAATAAAATAATAAAATTATTATCTAAATTTTTTTTCATAAATACACAATGATCAGATGTGGTTCTATCATACCCTTGGCTTATCATAAAGGAATCAAACTTCTTGTACCACTCTCTAGGTGCCTGTTTGAGTCCATATAAGCTTTTCTAAAACTTACATACCAGATTTTCTTTTCCCTTGACTTTGAAACATTCTGGTTGCTCCATGTAAATTTCTTCTTCTAAGTCACCATGAAGAAATGCTATTTTCACATCAAGTTGCTCAACTTCTAAATTCAAACGGGAAGCCAAACCAAGAACAACTCAGATAGAGGACATTTTCACCACAAGAGAAAATATTTCTTTAAAGTCAATACCTTTCTTCTGATTGAATCCTTTCACAACTAGTCGTGCCTTGTATCTTTGTTTGAGCTATTATTTTCATACTTTAACTTATAAACCCACTTATTCTTGAGAGCTTTCTTCTCTTTAAGTAAGTTTACCAAGTCATATGTATGGTTCTCAAGCAAGGATCTCATCTCTTCTTGCATGACTTTAACCCACTCATTTTTATACTTATGTAAAATAGCTTATTGGTAAGTTTCTGGCTCTCCCCCACCAGTAAGCATAACATACTCATGTGGAGGATATATGGTAGATGATTGTCGCTCTCTAGTGGATCTTCTCAATAGAATCTCAACTGGTGGTATAGGTGTTTGTTCAGTTGGTTCAGCATCATAAACTGTAGGAGTATCATCACTTACATTCTCACCACAATCTTCTTGTTCATCTCCCCCATGATCATCATGAACTACAGGTGAAGGAACTAGACCCAAACTCCAAGGAACATAAACAGAGGTTTTTGGCTTCTCAACATTATCACCATCATCAAACAATTGGACTTCAAAAAATATAATATCTCTGCTTCTAATGATCTTCTTGTTCACTAGATCCGATAATCTGTACCCAAACTCTTCATGACAATATCCCAAGAAGATACATGCTTTTGCTTTACTATCAAGCTTGGACCTTTCATCTTTGGGAATATGATCAAATACTTTACACCCAAAGACTCTCAAATGATTATAAGACATATCTTTTCCTTTCTATACTCTCACTGGAACATCACTTTTCAGAGGAACTAGTGGAGAAAGATTTATCAGGTCAACTGTAGTTCTTATAGCCTCCCCCCAAAATAACCTAGGTAACTTGGCATGGGAAAGCATACACCTAATCCTTTCTTCAATTGTTCTGTTTATCCTTTCTGTCACACCGTTTTGCTGAGGAGTTTTAGGAACTATTTTCTCAAGCTTGATACCATGGAACCTATAATAATTCTCAAAAGGACCCCTGTACTCACCACCATTATCTGATTGAACACACTTTAGCTTTCTGCTAGTTTCTCTTTCAACATTGACATGAAACTCCTTGAAAACATCGAGTACTTGGTCTTTAGATTTTAAAGCAAAAGCTCACACTTTTCTAGAATGGTCATCAATAAAACTAACAAAATAAAGAGCATCTCTAAGAGTTCTAGTTTGCATAGTACAAACATCAGTATGAACTAAATCAATAATATCTGATCTTCTAGATAATGAATATTTATAAAATGCAACTCTATGTGTTTTTCTAGTAAGAGTTTGAAATCCCTTCTCGCTGATATGACTAAGCCTCTTATGTCAAAGATCTATACTTTCACCTTTTTGAATTGCATTAATCTCTGTTTTGTGTAGCTTAGCTTCCATGATATAAAAAGAGTTAAACTTCTTTCCTCTTATCATAATTAGAGAACCTTTAGTGAGTTTCCATTTGCTTTCACCAAAATAATGTGTAAAGCCCTCATCATCAAGTCTGCTTGTAGATGTCAAGTTAAGATGAATATCTGGAACATGCTTACATCTTTGAGTATCAATTTGCTCCCAATACTGATCTCCAATCAAATATCTCCAATACCCATAATCTTAGATGTACCACTATTTCCCATTCTTACATTACCAAAATCACAAACAGTGTAAGACCTGAAGAAATCACCATGAGAAGTAACATGAAATGAAGCACTAGAGTCAATTACCCAGTTGCTGTCCTGAGCTGCAAAACTAACACAACCATCATTACAAACAATAGTGATATTACCTTCAGTAGCAACTGTATTAGTCTCTTTCTCATTTTTCTTCATTTCATTATGTTCTCGCTTTCAAAACATACACTCTTTCTTCATGTGACATGGTTTGTTACAGTGAAAACATTTGATATCTCTTCTAGACTTGGATCTTCCTCTATAACCATATGGATTTCTGCTATGACTTCTTCCACGTCTTTCTTGTTTTTCAGTAATAAATGCACCAGAAGAAGATTCACCTTGTTTTTTCCTTCTAACATCTTCATTTAACAAACTGTCTTTAACCATATCTATAGTTAGAGTCTCCTCTAGCATGGAGTTACAAATTGTCACAACATATGTTTTTCAACTTTCTAGTAAAGAGCTGAGAAGTAATAATCCTTGCATCTCATCATCTATATTAATTTTCATAGTAACCAACTTGTTTGCAAGACTCTGAAATAGGCTTATGTGCTCAACAATATTACCACCATCTTTATAGTTCAAATTTACAAGCCTTTTGAGGAGAGAAATTCTATTTCCTATTGTCTTTTTCGCAAAGAGATTTTCTAACCTTTGCCAAACAACATCAGCTCTGGTTTTATTAGAAATATGCTTATGCAAGTTTATATTTATCTATCTTCTAATATAGGCAATAGCTTTTCTTTGTTGAACTTTCCATTCCTCATCGTCCATAGTAGAAGGTTTATCTTTAACCTTGATAGACTTATATAAATCTTTGCAATAAAGCAGATCTTCCATCATACGTTTTCAGTTAGAATAATTTGATGAGTTCAATTTAATCATACCATTTGACTGCTCCATTTCAATCATAAAAGAAAAACTAGCACCAAATAACATGTTGCTCTGATACCACTTGTTGGGAAAAACCTATTAAAGTAGAATAATTCTTTTCCCCCTTTATGTATTACAATGAGTTCCTTATCAAAATACCAACTTGATATCAAAATACTAATATCAACCGGAACAACATAAATAGTAGAGCAATAAATCAATCACATAATGAGACCAAATTTTTAACGTAAAAAACCAAATGTGAAAAAAATCATGGGACTGTAGTCCACCTCAAACTTCCACTATCAATAGTAATGATAACAGGTTTATAGTAAATCTTCTCTGGAATAACCAGAGGATCACAATAATATCAAGAACATAGATCTTGGCTCAAGAATAATATATCATCATCACATAAGATGTATCTCATCAAAAGGGAATTCTAGATCTCACAAAATAGGCATAACAGAAAAGTACCTTAAAGAGGGTAAATTATAGATCAATACCATTAGGATTATAGAGTTTGCTGTAAGGATTCTCTACATAAAATTTTGGTCAAAACTAACAATGTTTGGCCACTGATTGTCAAGTAGAAAACTCAAGATCCTAATCTTTCTCACTCCTTTTCTCTCTCTCTCTCTCTCTCTCTATGTGTCGTCGCTGCTGCTACATGCGTTCGCTACACACGCTCGCTAATCTCTAATTCGTTGCCCTCACATTTTGCTTTTTAATTAACATTTAGGCTCAAAAAGGCCCAATTGTCCAAGCCCACATATGGGATGAACCCAACAAGATTAGCATTGCCTTCGGTTTTGGCTAGCATCCATGATATATTCCATGTGTATATATCAGGGATCCATTACATATCATATCTTACCAACCTCTATAACCAAGAGATGATGCCACTTTTTGAGAATAACCAACCCAGATCTTAGAAAGGAAAGAATATATTTTAAGAAATAAAATTATACCTTTGGTAAAGATTTGTTGGCAATACCATTTAAACCAAGAGGCAACGTAGGAAAGAGAAAAAGATATATGAGAGCAGTATCCTCATTTATTCTATTAAGGTGAGCTAAATTTGGGGACCAAATTTCCGGGAGAAATGTAATCAAATCAAATAGTTAAATTAGGAATTAAATTTTTCATTACTTGTCATTGTAATTTAGAAAATCTTAATTTATTTCCTTGTTTGCTATTATGAATTAGGAAATAACTATTAAGCATTCCAAATAGGGTGATATCATATTTGTTAGTATATTAAATAGAAATAATTCATATTAAATAAATAAAAAAATGTAAATAAATTTCGGCTCATCTCCTTCTATTTAAGAGGAGAGATTTCTCTCATTCGTTCCTCGCCTAACAGGGGGAAACGATGAGTTACACCTTAAGAGATGGGTTTCCCTACATTTCTTAAAAATAAATGTTTTAGTTTTTATTTTGATTCTTTAAATATTGAAAGTTTTATAGTTTAAAAATATTTATCAATTCTTTAAATATCAAAATTTTTATTATTGTATTAAAATCTATAGTTTTTATAATATTCTTTGACCCCTATTTAAGGTTTTTATTTTTAGATTTATAAACGGGTTAAAAGTTCACATGTTTTATGTATTAAATATATGATATTTCCTAGTATTATAATTTATTTTTAATCTTATTATCTAGATTAAAATTTTTATTAGATTAAACTTTATTATCTAAAATTTTAAATATTCTTTGATCTGAAATTTAAAATGTGCTATTCTAAATGATTTAAAATTTATTTGATTAGAATATATTGAAATTATACATGTGTTGAATGTATGATTTCTAATTCTTATTTAATTTAGAATAATATTTTCTTGTATTAAAGCTTATCTCATAATCTTATATTTTAATATATTATTATGTTTTTTTTTTTATATAATTGTCATTGAATATATGTTGTGGTATGAAATTGGATATAAATTGGATTGTAATTGCTCACAGGCCAGGCCCAACTCATAGGTTAGGCCACAACCCATTAGCTAGGCCTAATCAGTAGACCGGGCCTAGCCTATAGGCCGGGCCCTACCCACGAGTCAAGCCTTGGCCCATAGGTTAACCCAGCCCAACCATCATGGGTAATCACATGCAACACATATGGCCTGTCCCATGCCTAATCTAGCCCAATATTATTATTGGATTTGAGCCCATTGAACTAAACTATGCTTGATTAGTCTAGATTGATTCAAGGTGATTCTGAATTTATTGACTTATTCAAGTCAGTTTAACCTAAATTAAAACTAATATAGTCCAAATTATACTAGTCTACGGTGGTTTTAGATCAGTTAAATGAGGATTAGAGATCGGTTCAGTTATGTCCTAGTAAATCGAGTTCAATTGGATCGATTGAACTAGGGTTCGAGTCAATTAAGGGCTAATATATATTATTTGATATTGATGATATTTGAAAGAAATATTTTAAATATGTTATTTCATTCTGATATAGACATGACCAGTGTGAGATTATGTTATTTCCCTACCAAGGGCAAGTAGGGCGATTTCCTTCGGGGATTAACGGGTTGTTAGATGTGATGGCTAGACGGTCCCTCTATCCGCTGTTGGGAGGAACGTGTCTCTACTTTGACGAGTGAGGGACACCACTCTATTTATTGTTGAGAGTGCGATATGAGTTTACCTCCATCCGCCGTTGGGAGAACACAAACTCATATCGTAGGATAAAGCCTCTACATCTATTGTTGGGAGAGTGCTCTTTCGGGTATTTGATATACGCCAATGGGATGATTGATTTGATTCTTGAAGTTAATATCACTATGTTTACTTTTTTATTTTTGATTTGATGAATAAATAAATTATAATAAATATTTATAAATAATAAATAAAATGATGTTTATGTAAATGAGTAGAAAGATATGATAAATAAAAAAAAATTCCAAAATGTCACATTAGAAATCAAAGTTGAAATAGGCGACGTAACTTTCTCTTTCCCAAGAAGCACAAGATCTTAAGCAGAAGTACTCAATGCTTCCTACCATCTCGGAGCCTCCGTGCAAATGGATGCACAGATATCATTAGGGTTTCAGTCGTCTAGTATGGATCCATGTTGAACTTGAAAGAACTCCAAATGTACGGATCCAGTGCCCTTCAACTTGCTTCCTCCACAAAGGCCAAATCCTGCTTATTTCCATGTAGCTGATATCGACACGCAACCTTGCAAAAGCATTGAAGCATGATCTTAAAGTCCAATGGTGGTTGTTCCCCACCACATTTAACTCATTCACCTGAGGGGCCATGCAGAGTTGTCCTCTTCCACACACCAACCTTTCATTTCTTAGTGCAACGCATTTTGGCTAACACCGATGCCTTTGGCTTCATCATCCGCTGAAAGGAACACATCCACTAACTTGAATTCCTTGTCGATCATAACTCACCACCTGAATTATATTCTATCAGCTCTGTGGCATTCAATACTGCGAATCATACTGTAGCTGGGAGTGTGATGGTTTTGGACTCTTTTGGTAAACAGATGCTCAAGCTAATATTCTAGTTTGATCTAAATAGATCTCAATGATGATGCAGACAAGTAAGTTTACATACTGGTCACCATCTGCTTTGCATTTACCAGTTGGCAAATAGGTGACTACTCTAAATCTGTGCTTTGAGTGAATTGCCATGATCCAACTTGACAAATCTACTGACATAAACCCGGAAGCCTGTGCTGATTAGAGTTTGGAGTCATCCAAATTGTAGCTAGTCGTTCTTCTGGGAGACGACACTGGACGTCTCGTTGGCCGCCAAACACTACAAGCTGAGATCATGATGGTTTTGGACGTTTCGCTGGTTCGATCTCATCTAATTCGATGCACTGTACATAGCAGACAAACATAATCCGTCTTCCGTCGTGATGGTTCACATGAACCTTTCGTTCTTGCATTAGAACCACAGCATGCATGGGCAGGTGCTCCATCCATGTGCATCGACACTCATGGCACCTGAGTTTCCGCAACACAGTCTCCTGATCAGCAAATGGACGAAAGGAAAGGATTGCTTTCAAGCAATTATATCTCTTGTCATGTAGATGGATGGCCATGCATGCAGGCCTAGTTTTCTTATTCCATGGTCGAGCAGCTGCCAATTCATCATCTGGTACCGGGATGGTCTGTAGCGGAGATGACACGAAAGCTTTTCAAGTGGAAGGACAACACTGTTTGAACAAAAACCAGCTCGATCATTGCCATTCTAAAGGACATCACTCGAGCGTGTGGGCTCCGCGTGGCTGGTGACAGGATCCATATGAACAGGAGGAGGTCGGATGATGACAGGATTCCGGATAGCGCTTGTGGAGGTGGAGAGGTTGCTACTTGGGAAGGAAGACGTGCCTGTGAGGTGCCCATGACAGAAGAAGACCCTTGTTTTGGATTGTAGTAGTGTAGACCGAGGTACTATGTTAACACTCTTTGACCTCAGCCTGCGGCTTCATGGATGTGCTCTAAATGGATCATTCATTCAGTAGGACCAGTGCCGACAGAGTTCACAGTCATGCGTTGATGTCCTCTTAATTCCCTCAGCGAGAGAGAGAGAGAGAGAGAGAGAGAGAGAGAGAGAGAGAGAGAGGAATACACTCAAAAATTAATAATTGGAACAAGGTCTTCACTCTTAAGAATATAAATGCGTGATGTGGTTAGTGGCTTAAGCTTTAATATCATCGTGAAATGATTGTGATAAAAAATTTAAAATGATATCAGAGATGAGATGAAAGATTGTGTGTTCAAATCTTCCATCGAAATGTTCGTTGTTCTTTAGCAAAAGATTCTGTGCTCAAATTTTCCATTGGCCATAATTATTAAAGAAAATTCTTGATTAATTTCTCGTGTTCCATAAGTATGTGGAGGAGGGAGTGTTAAGAATATAATCTAATACAAATTAATTTCTGCAGTATACGGCGAGGAATCATGAGATAAAGCATCTCTCAACCCAAGTTGAGATCTAAAGAACATCCTAAAGTATATTGCACTAGTATTATTATTCTTGATACATTCCATTCCATTCCATTTTGTGCAGGCCGTGAGTGTTTTATATGCTTGTTTTAGAAGTCCAATATTTATCATGGAAACGTTGATTTAGTGATATAGTAATCTTCAATATTTCAATCCGAATAAATCAAAATGTTTGGTTTTTGAAAATGTACAAGTTTCATGATATTCCTTTGAAGAATAAGTTAAATACCCTAACACTAGCATTCGAAGTACCTGAAGTTGATCTTATATTGACTGCAAAAGATAAAGAAACTCAAGATAGAGACAGTACAACAATTATATACTTTTTCTTATTTGTCGTTACTTAAACCATGCATCCATATGTACACAGCATTTTGACATATCATTCATTACACATCAGACATTATAATATCTTGTGATGATCCAAGCAACCGTAGCTTTGTTTGCTGAACAATATGCCATTTAACTATAGAAAATTGCTATTTTAATTTATGTGTTTTTAGTTTGCCATGTAAATCACCTATCTAGTTGGACCTTAGGTCCTCAAAAAGGGAAAATTAATTAATTTATTAACCAATTAAAGTTAACATTTAGTTAAAGATGTCAGCTTAGTTTAGGTAGGAATTTTGAATGATGATAGATAAGGAGATTCTGAAATTGAATTTTGTCTCATCATTTATCATTTATAAATATAAATATATAAATAAAAATCTCACACATTCTCATTGTGAATAACTATGTATAGTTTGGAAGAATTATTTAAGATTGTAGGAATATATGCTAAAAAAAACCTATGAAAATAGAGAAAGACCTAAGAAAATTTTACTATGAATAATAAATAAGAATTTAAATACTATTAATTAACTAACAAAATTATTTTTGTAAATTTTTATGGCTATAAGGATCCGTAGAACGGTTCCCAAATAGTTGAAATAATAATACTCTTCCTGTAGCAAGTTTCATTATCTCTTGGCCTTTCCTTATCTCTATTTGCTCATGGAATTGGCCATTTACTAGGCAATAAAATAGTCCAAGGAAACATCTTTTTTGTGAGAAGACAACAATGGAGTCGAATATTTGATATATAAAACCCACAAAGAGACATTGAATACATGACAAGATGGAAAGCAATAAAAAAAATATCAAAAGAAAGAAGAAAGAGTACATGACAAAGTGACAAGAACAACACATGTGGGAAGGAAACCACATATGGCTCATTGCCATGCATGGATTCCGGGGAGCAGACTTCTTCCACTGGATTCGAAGCAGTGTATGTGGTCATCGCCATAAGCTGGGTCAGAAAGGCATGTGGAAGCCGGTGCAGTCTCCATGTCTCTTCCTCAGCAGTCTCCCTGCCTCCCCTCCCTCGTGTGCTTTCTCTGCCTGCAAACATGAAAGCAGAGAACGTGATATCTTCAATCACTGAAGTCTATCGATGCATGCCCTATCTATCTCCCATGTGGTTTTTTCTGAGGCCACAAGAGAATGTGTTGTATCTCTCTGAGATTTACCAATGTGACAGATCATAGTGGAGTCAAGCATACTCCACACACTGGTAAGTCCATTTCTAAGCATTCAATTCTAGTTGGTCCATCTGAGTCTGAGAGGCAGCTGGACTTCATCTTGTCCTCCCACCGTCCAAACTAGATAGTGTTCTTGCCTGAAGCAGAGCAGTCTTTTGACTCTGCTATTGGTTTCGTCCGTGCTGCTAACATTTTAAGCTTTGTTTGTAAGAATCACCTGTGCTGTTGCAATGGCATCCACGCCCAATCCGAAGTCAGATAAGTAACTGGCGGCCGAAAGTTCCATGGAAAGAAACTGTATCAGCACCGAAAGTAAGACAATTAGATTTGAGGAGCACAACAAAGTTCTATATCTTTGACAAATTTCTTGCCTCAACTTGGTTCTGCAGTGATCGCACGTAGCTAATAGTTTGATCCAGCATCCGAGCCATGCCCATTGTCTGCAAGTGCATGGTTAATTAGCTTAAGAAATTGAAGGGAAGATTAGCTAGCAGAACTTTAAGCTATTACCTTGTGACATCCAGGAATTTGGTTCTGTAATCGTCTCATTCTTTCATTGATCTTCTTCCTTCTCTCCTGTAGTCATATGGATGTAGTTGTATCACTATATAAATTTATTCTACTGAGGGAGAAGGATATGTATGCCTACCCTCTCAGCTAGGCTGTGGCTGTCAGTGGCCTCGCCTCTTCTTGCCCTCACATGAACCACCTCCTCTGGCTTCTCCACCTGCTTTGAATTGCTCTTTCCTCCCTGAAACTGAAGACATCACCTTCAAAACCTTCCTCGTCTTAACTATTGAGTACAGAAAAGTGCAACCGTGCATACATTCTTCTTCTTCTTCTTCTTCTTCTTAGTTTTAGCTTCTGCCGTTCCATCCTCTGAGAAGAGCTCGGAATGGCTCCCGGAACTTGTATGAGGTGCCGCCATCGTCTTCCTTTTCCTGTCTCCAGAACGCTGCTCCGGCTCTGGAATTGACAAGAAGCTGAACAAGTCATCAGTAAATGGCAGCAACGAGAAATGGTGATCGCTGGAGTAACCCATCACTCCCATGCTTGGGTTCTCCATTGCGGAGCCATTTAGCTCCGCGAGCTGGCTCATCAGCTCCAAGCTCGGGTCGGCATCCATGGAAAGAAAGGATGGCAAGAGGCAGTCGAGTCCCTGAGCAAACTCTGCCATCGCTGCGGAACGGAGGATCACTACAGTGGAACCTAAAAAGACGGTGGGAAGAAATGGTGGGGAGCAAGGGCGGCCATTTAAAGGTCGCCTCGTGTGGTTCTCCGAAGGGTACGTGGCGCTTCCAGCTTGGGTGGCTAGTAATCGTGTGGGTCCTTCTCTCCAAGTATATCCACAACAATTGGATTCGTGCAAAGAAAATTCTCTATATTGGCGACAATTATAAATGGTTGCAGGATAGTGATGGGTGAGATGTGTATTACCTGCAGCAAGTAGATGGCCAGAAGCTAATGTCAGGTCGTCTGTCACTGGAAATCTCAACTCGAAATGATCATAATAATATCTGGTTTACATGAACAGTAGCAGACTTCCACATGTGTACATAACCCACTCCAAGCCCATGTCCAGTTACCATCTTAGGATGGATAGGGTTGGGCCACAAAAAGAAGAAGAAGAATGAACCAAATCAACTCCCTATTCATCACTATGCCGGTCACCATCAGCCCACGTGGAAGAAGTAGATTTAGGACATGACGTTATATTATTATGTGGTCTACTGACTTGGT
Organism: Musa acuminata AAA Group; assembly: GCF_036884655.1. Taxonomy (NCBI): domain Eukaryota; kingdom Viridiplantae; phylum Streptophyta; class Magnoliopsida; order Zingiberales; family Musaceae; genus Musa; species Musa acuminata. The sequence goes on along the minus strand of NC_088348.1, from coordinate 22,135,653 downwards.
CATAGTCATACTTCAATGTATCTGGCAGGTAACAGGGTGGTCAGAATGTGTTTAGGTAGATGATGACTTATCATTGCGTATTCTGTGAATAGAACTTTCTTCAATGGACTCCATTATAATCTTTAATCTCTTGGACTAAATAATAAGCTCCACCTGCTCTTTTGACATGATTAAGACCGCATGTTGCGTGTTCCTGCAATCACAAACCATTAAAGCATGACAAAAACTAACCTAGTGAGTTAGTCATCATCTAGACGCGCTGATTTCTCCGAGGGGCTACTTTTGACGGTCTCTGCTCACCATTTTGACTTTTTTGTTTGCCTTCCCAAATGCTACATCTTTTCCAACTCCAAGATCCTTATTCAGTCTGGTCTCCGAGTCAGCTTTATCCTTCATCCTCTAAGCAGAACTTGCCCAAGCTGCTGTTAAGACCAATGTAGGAGACGTCAAGATAATTGTAAGACAATTAATCTTGCATACCTAATATAGATAGGAGGGTGACGAGTCTTAATATATTCAAATGCTATGAGTTTACAATATATAAATAGAGGTGTGGCCTCGTAACATCAAATCACAAATCAAACGAATAGAGGAGCGAACCATAAATATGGTTATTGTTAAGAATAAAATGAAGAAGATAGATATTATGATTGTGTTTGATATGACACTCCCTATTTATATATATTAAAAGGAAGAATTTTCGTCAACAGAGCTACGATATTTCCTCATGCAGTTGAAATTTTTTTAGTTATTATCAAGGAAAATCTTTGCTGCTATCATGCCTTCGTAAGATGGTGCTCCTATCAAGGATATCAATCTTGAACCGATGCGATGAAAATGATTTATGGGCGAGAGGCTTCATGAGTGAGTCTACTAGTTGATCAACTATATGTACGTGAGAAACACAAGTTGATGTCTGACAACTTGTTCTCGCATGAAGTGAAAGTCGATGACTATGTGTTTCATGCATGAGTAGAATACTAGATTGGTGCATAGGTAAGTGGCTCTGACATTGTCATAATATATTGTAGGAGTAGAGATGGAGTTGATGTCAAGTTCCTTGTAGATTCATGACCCAATTGAGTTTTATAGCAACAGTTTCAATGACATGGTATTCAGCTTTAATTATAGATCATACAACTATCTTTTGCTTCTTAGAACTCCAACTGATTAGATTAGCTCCAAGGAAAATAATATACCCCGACGTGGATATTCTGTCATCAAAATTTCTTGTCCAATCAATATTAACAAAGGCATAGAGATGAATGGGGGAGTGTTTACGGAAAAAGAGGCCACGATTGAGGGTCCATGATGATATCACAAAATTCGTTTAAGTGCAGACCAATATATAGTAGATGGCCGATACACGAATTGTGATAATTTATTAACCACAAATAAGATATCTGGATGAGTGAGAGATAAGTACTGTAAGGAGCCAAGTACTTGACGGTATTGAGTTGGGTCCGTAACACGGCTTCCATCATATAGTTTGAGTGACTCGCTAGGAGACAAAGGAGTTGTAACCACTTTTGCGTCCTGTATGTTCATCTTTGATAACAGATCTTGAATATACCTTCTTTGTGATAGGAAGAGTCCTGAAGATGTGTATGTTGCTTCCACTCTAAAAAAGTAGCTCTAGGTTCCTAGATCTTTGAGGGAGAAACAATTTGCCAAATGCTTGAGAAATGCCTTGATTTCCAGAGGACTATTGCTCGTGACAATAATATCATCCACATATACAAGAAGATATATTGTATTACCACTTTGGTGATGGAGAAATAGTGAGATATCAGATTTGGAGTTGATGAAGCCAGTTTATATAAAAACCAAGCCATGTTCGGTGTACCAGGCTCTTGGAGCTTGACGAAGTCCATAAATAGTTTTTTTTTGTTTACAAACATGTCTTGGATACTAAGGGTGGATGAAGCCATGAGATGGCCAAACTCAGAATAAGTCGGACTGTTATGAGTTTAACAACGGGACTAAATGTCTCTGTGAAATTAACACCAGGACATTGATAAAACCCTTTGGCCAGTAGACATGCTTTATATCTAATAACGGATCCATTTGGGTTTTGCTTAATTCGAAAGATCCACTTACACCTAATGATATTTTGTGTGGGATGAGAGGGTACTAGGGTCGATGTAGAATTATAGATGAGGGCATCATATTCTTCATACATAATTTTATGCCAGTATAGAGAATTTTGAGCTTGAGTAATTGTGGTAGGTTTATTGGTCTCTAACGAGGATTTTATGATAGCATGTAGGTCAAGGATTTATCGTGATTTAAATATGCCACTTTTGGAGTGTGTTGTCATTGGATGTCCAGGGACTATAAGTTGTGTTATAGGTATGGGCGGTAGAGATGTATTAACACAGGTTGTAGATACTTTAGTGTCACTGGTCCTAGAAGAGGATAAAGGTAGTGGTTGTGTTTTCGAGGATATTACTTCAGTAGTGGGGGAACCTTACGAAGAAGGGAGAGAAGCAATGGAGGGGGTGAGGAGCTGCTAAACCAGGAGAAGAAGAGAGTGTGGATCTTGATGAGAAGGACTGGATGGTATTGTGGGAGACTCGTTTAACAGGATCGAAGGTGTACTCCATTAATGTATATTTATTGGAGTAGGGCGCACAGCAGGAGACTCGGGGTTTTGAAATGGAAAGGTAGACTTCATAAAAATAACATGACGTGATATAAAGACTTTTTGAGTTTGAGGTTTATAACATTGAAAGACATTATATTCAAGAGAGTATCTAATGAAAATGTAAGGCTCAGATCTTATGCGAGGCATAGGGACGTAGCCATGGATAACATAAATAGCCAAATACTTTAAGTTTTTGAAGGTTTAGAGATTTGTGAAATAGTTTTTCAAATGGTGATTGGTACTAAAGGACTGGAGTGAGCATACGATTGATAAGGTAGATGATAGTTTGAAAGGCCGCAAATAAAAAAATTATTGGCATGGAGGTTTGATGGAGGAGTGTGAGACTAGTTTTAACTATATGTCTATCTTTGCGTTTAGCAGAACCAACTAGTTGAGGAGTATGTGAGGGTGACTTAAGGTGTTGTATGCCACAAGTTAAGAGACATGATGTGAGGGTTTGATATTCACCGCCACCATCAGAGTAAACTGTTTTGATTGTAGACTGAAAGAAGTTCTCGACTAATCTTCGATAGTTGAAAAATATTATTGAAACTTTATATTTATGGTAGAGAGGGTATAACCATATATACTTGGTAAAGTAGTCTACGAAAATGATATAAAATCTAAACTTGTCAAAAGAAGTAATTGGGCCAGGGCCCCAAACATTAGTATAAATAATTTCAAAAGGTTTAGAGTAGAATATGGAGGAGATTCCAAAAGAGAGTCTATGACTTTTATTGCTTAAACAAACATCACAATGAGTTATAATGCTATTGGTTTTAAGAGTAGGAAGAGAAAAATGAGAAAGTAATTTTTACTAGATAGAGGATGAGGGATGACCAAGACGACGATGCCATACATCAATCGAAGCTGCAAAGGAAGAGTAGGCAGTGGGCTAGATGATTTTTGGAACTAACAGCCACTCGTAAATGTTGTCCTTACTCTGGCCTCGGACTAAGGATATGCCCTCGTGCTTAAATCCTTGGCATGAAAGAAGTTAGGAAAGAATTCAATTAAGATATTATTTTGTTTGTAGAATTGAGAAATAGAAATGAGATTTCGTTTGATGTGAGGTGCACACAAAACATCATCGAGTGTAAAAGTTGTGTTATGTGAATTAAGCGTTGTAGAACCAGTATGAGTAATGTGAATTCCTTTACCGTAACCAATGATGATATCTTCATTTCCACCATAGTTGTTGTGGATGGACAAGTTCTGTAGATCATAGGTGATGTGATGAGATGCGCTAGAGTCCATAATCCAATTGTGTTGACTAGTATTCGGAGTAGTCATGAGATTTGCTTAGGGCCGATATGATGGAGGAGGAAGTCTGGTTCGAGATTGATAGACTTTTGTAGAGTGTCTGACTTTGTCACATAGTTGGTAGATAACTCTTTGTTGACTTATATGTTCAGGATGCCACGGTTGAGTATAATTGAAGTAGTCACCATGATAGTTGTGACTAAAATGTTGATACTGTGGAGGAGGGATGGTTTGTTTGGAGCTCACAAGTTTAGGAGGCATCTTTGTTAAACCTTTGTTGATAGTCTTTTTATACTGATTGCCCCTCCTTTTAGATTTTCGACTGACTTGAGTTATGACGGATGATCCTATCAATCTGTCCTCTCGTTTGAGATATATCTCAAAGTCAGTCAACTTGCCGTAAAGTTCTTCGAATGACATCGATGAGTCACGTGCCCGTATTGCTATTGTCAGTTCCTTGTACTCGTCCTCTAGGCCATTAAGGGTGTGGACAATGACTTCTTCATCACTGACGGAATGACCTATCAAAGCTAGGTTATCAATGATAACATTTATATTTTATAGATAATCGACAATAGTACTTCTCTCTTGTTTTATTTTCATGAGGCTAGATAAGAGATTGAGCATGCGAGTACGTGAATTATTTGCCAAGGTAGATTACAACTTGCACTAAGCTTCGATAGTAGTGTTACACAAAGATATGAGTGGGGCAAGGGATCCAGCGATTGGGGCTTGAATTGCTTGAAGGATGAGACGATCTTAACGTAACCATAGTTTGTGGTCCGAATTTGGTACTAGACTAGGTGCTCCTGGGAATATGAGCATCGCTAGTAGACAATAGAGAGAGCTGTCGACATAGCCTAGTAGATCATAGCTGAATAGGAGATTAGAAAATTGAGCATGTTAGGATATATAGTTGTCACCTTTGGATAACTTGAAGGAGATAAGAGTTACATCATTGATCGAAATAAGGCCTACAGAGAGAAAAATACTATGGTTTCCTACAGGGACAATAACTAGAGCGTCAGATGTAGATGTAGATGATGAGAATATGTTGAGGATATGTACCAATATGAGGAAGCAAAGTGGGAGTCTGCAATGATAAAAGGTGGGTGAGGAGACCGTTGCGATTAGGTGCGGTGAGCCATACTTCTTCCTTAGGACTATTGCTACAGCGACGATAGTGATCAAGGAGGAAGAAGTGTTGATGCAGATCAACGCCACCTGAGGTGGATTGTTGGCAGACGAGTTCTTTGTTAGAGGCGTTTAGCTCTGTGCAGGTTGGTTTGGTTGTTCAATATTGAGCAAAGCTGTAGATTTTCGGTTAGCAATTCTTGCAGCTACGGATTGGGGCAGTGAAGAATGGGAAGAGCAGTGCAGCGTAGAACTCTGCTGAAGGGCAGTGCGAGTGCTTCGCCGGTGAGGAAGAACTACTATTCCTTGCTTAGCAACGATGATAGTGATGGGCAGTAAGGGAATGAAAAGTTCTCGACGTCCGAGATGGCTTGGTAGAGCAAAGCCTCGATATGTAATTGAAAAGCTGGATAGTGAGGACGCGAAGGAGGAAGACTCGAAGCCAAGATGTTGTACAGGTTCTAGTGAGCTGAAGATGTGGCCTGGAAGAGCAGGTCTGTTCTGCTGTGAATTGTGCTTGTGGCAGTTGATGGCGAGGTAGCAGTTCACAATAGGCAACCACAACTGCGATCGATGCAGATCATAGCTTGCAGTAGAGTTCGGTGGCCGGAAGGGCAGCAGAGTCTAAGGTAGAGGAGCCCTCGACAGACGAGGCAAATGGCGAAATCACAGAGCCAACTTGAAGGAAGCTTGGAGGAGGCTTCGGTGGAGGAAGAAGTGGAAGGAACCTTCAACGGAGGTTGGCGAGGGAGCAGTCAGCGGTAGAAACAAAGGTTGCGATTGTGCTTCCTTTGGGAGTGTCATCCACGAAGAAGAGAAGCTCTAAATAGGCCCATGATTGTAACAGGCGCGTCCCTTCCCACTGAGTGTATTCAGCAAGTTTTGACTGGCACAACTTGTGATGGTCCTGGTGAGTTCTCTACCCCATGTAGCACATGTGCAGGATGCACTGGTGAAAACTGCCTCGATTGGTGTGGGCTAAAGGTTTTGGAGACTGCTCAGGAGAGATATGTAGTTCTTGACAATATGCAGTTTTCGTCGCAGATCTATGAGAGATCTGTAGTTCTGTGAGAGGTTGTGACGTGCAGTTTTGTGAGAGGCTACGACTTCAAATGCCACACTGCACATCACGTAGGAGAGGAAGCGGTTCATGGTCAGCACCAAGTACGTCAACCAGTTCTGGATGCTGCTCGATGAGGCGGAGGAGTTCAGAGGAAGTAGTTGCCGAGGCGGTACTCCGAGAACCCATGGCAGGAGATGGTGTGGCCGACGCCCTTGTTGGTGACAACGAAGGGGAGGGCGAGGGTAGAGATGTGTCGTGGCAGTATGGGAATACAGTTGCTATTCGCCAAAGAAGTGTTGTAGTCACCACAAGGAAAACAACCACCGATGGAAAAGTAATGGTGGGAATTGCCTCTTGTGATCCGACAGCAGGAGCAGGTTGTCGAAGTAGGCGACCGCAAGAATGCCGCTAGCTCAGGAAGGAGAAGAGAAGATGTTGACATAGGGAGGAGAAAACTAGCAGTGGGGTGACGTCGGACAGCGAGAAAGAGTTTCTTCCGGTTTGACTACGTGCTCTATGAGTTTGGGCTCTATTTCTTCCATGCAAGCTTCAAACTCTCTTCGATTGGAGTTGTACTCATTTGACCGAGTAGGCAATGATCTAATTGGTGAGTCAACAACTTGGTGTCGTAACAATAGCGATGATTACAAGATCAGAGTTGCTGTTACTGAGAAAATAAGGCAAGTTTAGCTCTGATACGATGTTAAGAATGAAACGAAGAAGATGCTGTGATGCTTGATATGGTGCCTCCTATTTATACATGTTAGAAGGGAGAATTTCTTTCAATAGAGCTATGATATTTTCTCATATAGTTGAAAATTTTTTAGCTATTATCAAGAAAAATCTTAGCTGCTATTAGTAATTGTTAGGAACAAGTCGGTTTCATAGAACTCTTTCGTATGTTAAAAATCGAACTAGGAAAGATAGCTTATAATCTCATTAAGTAAATGCAGTAGGCAAGTAAAGATTCAGTTTATAGTAATGTAAATTGCTAAAATATAAAAATGCAAACCAGAGAAGAACACACCAATTTTATAGTTGTTCGGTCGTCGTGACCTACATCTACTCCTCCGATTCCTCTTCCGTCAAGGCCATCGACATCTACTATCGATCTTCCTTTAATAGGCGAAGATCAATCTCCTTCTTACACCCCTCTTCTCCTTTTACTAGGTTTAGGAGACAACTCTTATAAGCACTCACTCCTATTTCAAATTATTCTAACACTTAGACTAGAAGAGGAGGATTCTCAAGAGATTACAATAGCATTTTTCCCTCTTTAAATTCTTTGTGCTTGTGTTTGTTAACGAGGGATGAGAGGGGTATTTATAGGCTTCAAGTTGATTCTAACTTTGAGCCAAAAAAAGTCTCATCCCAGGTTTCCTGGGTATTGGCGGTACCATTGCTGTTCCTAGGCGGTACGACCGCCGTAGGATCTGGTACTAGGCGGTACCACCATTGAACAGGGGCGGTATCATTGCTGGCAACAATGTTGCTAGTGGTACCACCGCCCAGGAATCCTGGGGTGCTATTCCCCAGGCGGTGCCACCGTCACTAGGGTTTCAGCACCTTGGTTGGGCCTTGAATCAGGCCAAAACCAGTCGAACTTTGGGCCTAGTTGGCCCCTAACAGAGTTGATGGGATTATATCCCAATCCTAACTCTAATTATGTTCTAACTATAATTCGTAAGACATATTCTAAGCAAGATAAGTCCGATTTCTTCTGGCGATCTTTCTAGCGAACTTCCGATGATATCTCGGCAATGTTCCGGCGGACTTCCAACAAGCTCCTAGACTTCACGATGATCTTCTTGGCGAGTTTCGACGAGCTTCTTTGGCAAGCTCCTGGACTTCTCGGTTGATTCCGGCAGAACTTCCGACGAACGTCCGGACTTCCGACGAACTCTCAAACTCCTAACGAAATCGCGTTCTTGACTCTGGGACTTCATTTTGCTTTATGCCTTGCTATCATAGTTAATCCTGCACACACAAAAATATGCTTCGATCTAGACAATTATTACTAAGTATGAATCATGTTGTTCAACATATCATTGGTCCATCGATGCTTCGTCCGATTCTTCGGCGCATCGTCCTCTCTTGCGGCCTATTGCCCAATCGGCCAGTTGACCTCTGTAACTCCGATATCCTTGGTGCAATATCTACTCTTCTTGGCCCGATGCCTGAATCCATGGCCTGAAGCCTTCTATCGATACGTCGACCGATCCTTCGGCCCGACGTCCAATCTTCTGACACGTTTTCCTCCGGCCCAACATGATTCTTTCTGCTTTAATTATCTCTCCCTGATCGAAGCATCCTGCGTCACTCAAAACATAGATTAAATCATAAACACTTATCAATTGGTTTAATTATCAAAATCCGAGATTCAATAATCTCCCCCTTTTTGATGATAACCAATTGACGATGGAGTTAACCTTAACTCCCGGAGTTTCAATAATCTCCCCCTTTTTGATAGAACCTTGAATTCAAGTCGTTGCAAATTTCATCATGAATATATGTAACATGACATCATGCATAACATGATCATACTTCTCTCCCTTTGTCATCAACAAAAAGGAGAAGTTCCAACTATCAAGTGTTTGAGATATAATGTCAAACATTGCATTTATCATCATGCAATTTGTAAGCTTGAAAATTTAGCAAGTGCTACATCATGTATAGAACATTCAAGCTATCAAGTTGTAGATATGCAAGGTAGTAAGATAGCAGGTTTACAACATACAAGCTAGCAAAAATTTTGAAAGTAAATGCAAGATAGCTTTCTTGTTGAAGTGTGTAAGCTAACGATTCTTGCTTCCTATTGCAATGTGCAAGTTGCAAGTTTTGCTTCTTGAGATTGGTAAGATAGTGATGTTCAAGATAGCAAGCTCTTTCTTCTCTTTTGAGAAGTACCATTTTTGCTTTCTTTGCAAAGTGCAAGCTAGCAAAATTTTACATTATTTTACAACAATGAGGCTAGCAATTTGGCAAGCGTTACTTCTCTTTGAAGTATGAAGGCTAATAAGTTTTTGAAAAATAATGCAAGATAACAAGCTAGCAAGATACAATGTTTTGCATGAAGTAAGCTACATAAAGTACGTTTGCATCTTCTCTTTAGATGTGCAAGCAAGCAAGTAAGTTTTCGCATCTTCTTGACTTGTGCAAGCTAGCTAGCAAGCTAGCTATCTCCCCCTTTGTCATTGTTAAAAAGAAGGAAAGAATACAATTTTGTATCTCTTTTTTCCTTTACAATAATTTTTAAATCATGACAAAGGATAAATAACAAAATGAAAAATCAAGTCATGAATGTTAAAACAATTTTTCATCATGAATATTTCATCATTGCATGCATCATTATCATAAGTTAAAGTATTACATTTATAATGCCAAAACATCATTTATAATTACATCAATATTTCAATTATTATTTCAATATGTTTGTGCATCATTACCGTTTCAATTTACGACATACAAAATTTTAAAACATTACATATCATCCTTACTCTATGAATGATACTAACAATATATCAATCATCATATCATATAAGATACTCAAGCATTCATAATACATCAATTTAGCAACAAATCATAGCATTTTAAATTATGATGGTATTTAAATGTCAAATTACATTGCATCGCATGATCATAACTTCTCGTTTGTATGTCATGCATATTTTTATTTCATCACATTCATTTCATCTCATAAAAAAAATTAATTGAGTGATGAATACAAGAAATTACATAAAAATCATGAAAGATAAGATCATGTGAATCCCAAAAGGCATGATTTTTTTGAAAAACCTCCTCTTAAATAATCAAAAGAAAATCTTAGGAGATCAAAGAATAAAAGATATTCAAAAAAAATTTTAAGTCATGAATTTCGAAAAAGATATTCTCTTTAGTAAATCGTAAAAGAAACTTAGGAAAAAAAGATTTCAATTCATGCATATAAAATCTTGACTTATGCATAAGAAATCTCAATTTATAAATCTTGAAAAATCAAGATAAAACTCATTCATATTCAAATCATCAAATTAAAATCATTTTCAAGAGATTCATAATAAAAAACATAGATAGATTCGTTAATCTCTCCTTATTGAAAAATCGATAAAGTAGAGAAATTTTTTAAGGAGAAAGCTTTCTTCTTTTTAGTGATTCAATTCATAAGATTGATTTCATAGATGCATGCCTTTTTCATTTTTGTCAAATAAAAATATGCATCAATGTTTAGGATCGAAAAATAAATTTCGTCATAAAAACCATCAAGACCAAAAAAGTATAACATTTTAAACATAAGGCTTCTTTAAACAAGAGATTTGATTTATCATTTTAATTCTAATGATAACATATTTATCTTTTTATGTGTTTCATTTTAAGTGATTGATTTCATATAAGCATACTCAAGTCTTTCATATGAAAACTATACATCAAAGTTTAAAACGGAAAGATAAAAAATCATCAAGATCAAAAAGTATAACACAATTCCAAAATATATGATTTCAAATCATTATTTCTAGTCCTCATGCATAAAAATCATTAAACATGATGCAAATATTTATTTTCAAAACATTTATGATAAGACATACAAGCCAAAGAAAATATAAAGCATATTCATCGATCATGGTTTTATTGAGCATAAAGTATTTTTGAACAAAATAAAAAATCATTACGAAAATATAAAGTATATATTATTTCTTCTTGAAAAACATATATAGGATTATCATTAGATTTAAATCTAACATTTTTTTTTCCTTTAACATAAAACATGTAATTTTCATTATCATTTTTAAAATTACTAGCATGATAAGCATGATCCTATTTTATTTTGCAGTTTTCATTACATCATTAAATATGAAAATTTTAAGAAAAATAATTAAACTAAATTAAAAATAACTCATTAAAATTATCATGTAATTTTTAAATAAATTAAGGAAGTTTCGTTTACCTCGTCGTCAAAAGTCGTGAAGGCATAGTTTGCCACATCACCTTGTTGATTTTTTCCTCGTCTTCGGAGGAGCTCGATTCATCCCAAAGTTTTTTCCTCTTCTTACGTTCATAGCAAGTAGTTGTGTTCTTTTTGTTCTTTAATTTTTTTTTCATTAACTTTATAAATTTCATGAGTAGTTCAAGTTCACCATCACTTGAGCTTATGCTCGAGTGGTCTTCATGTGTTCTAAGTGCCAAATCCTTTCTATTCTTTGGAAGGTTGTTCTTGAGTTCTTCATGTGCATTGCACGTCATTTCATAGGTCATTAGAAACCCTATAAGTTCTTCGAGTAAAAAAGTATTCAAATTTTTTGATTCTTGTATAGCAGTTATTTTCGAATCCCAAGTTTTATAGAGTGAGCATAAAACTTTATTCACAAATTCAAGATTCGAAAAACTTTTACCAAGAACTTTTAAACCATTGATGACATCCATAAAACGGGTGTATATGTCAACAATGGTTTTGCTCGGCTTCATTCGAAAAAGTTTAAAATCATACATTAAAAAATTAATTTTTGAATTTTAACTTTGCTAGTGCCTTCATGTGTGATTTCGAGAGTACGTCATATGTCAAAAGTCGTTTCGCATATAGAAACCCGATTAAACTTAGTTTTATCTAATGCGCAAAATAAGGCATTCACAGCTTTTGCATTTAGAGAAAAAGTCTCTTCTCCAAATCATTCCAATGGTTCATTGGAAGAAAAGACATTTAAAAACCAAATTCGACTATGTGCCATAAATTGAGATTCAATGAAAGCAAAAAAACTCTCATTCGAGTTTTCCAATAAGTATAGTCCATCCCATTGAAAAAGGGAGGACGAATGAGAGAGTGACCATCTTGAAAGCCGAAAAGAGTTATTTCTCTTTGGGTGTTAAACCAAATGAGAAAACAAGACTCTGATACCAATTGTTAGGAACAAGTCGGCACTAAGAGGGTGAGGGGGGGGGGGTGGGTGGGGGGGGTAGGGTGGTGAATTAGTGCAGCGGTAAATTACGTCAGTTTCATAGAACTCTTTTGTATGTTAAAAACCAAACTGTCAATTTTATAGTGCAGTGGTTCGTATGTTAAAAACCAAACTTCATATACGAATTGGATGCAAATCCAATACCCACTAGGGGAGGATCCATTAGGGTTTGATAGAAGACCTCTATAAATATGAGGGATTCAGTGGTTCATAGGCTAGAGCCTTTGCTTGTCTCTCCTATTCTCCTCCCCCTCTCCACCTTAGAGTAGGCCTAGAGTTTTGAGGAGTGTCGTCGCAGCCCTACTGTGTGGATCACCGCTAGAGAGGAGGATGCTTAACCTCCTTCACCCTCTCCTAGAGATCTGCAAGGAAACAGGGATATACGATCTCCCTAGGTAACATAATCTATTTTATATGCAGTTAATTTCACGAAATTTTGAACACTAATCTTCCTATGACGACGAACATCTTTTTGGGAAATTGGAGATTTATTTTTTCTTATTCTTCCACTGCACATGTGATGTCGCCCCCAAAGATTTTCCAACAGCCACTGGTATCCACTATCGATCTTCCTTCAATAGGTGAAGACCAACCACCTTTTACAGCTCTTTCTCCTTTTACCGGGTTTAGGAGATAACCCTTATACCCCCACTTACTCTTCTCTCAAATCATTCTAACACTTAGAAGGAGAGGAGTTCACACAAGATTGAAGCATCGTTTCTTTCTTTTTTTACTCTCAATACTTGTATAGTTTAATTAGGGATGAGAGGGGCACTTATAGGCTTCATGTTGATTCAAACTTAGAGCCTAAAAAGGTCTCATCCCGAGTTTCCTGAGTCCTGACGGTACCACCGCTTGTGCTGGGTGGTACCATCGCCCAATCTGGCGGTACCACCGCTTGGAAAACTATGTCTGGGCGGTACCACCGCCTGATATAGTCTTGGAGATTGTGCCACATCGGTGCCACCTATTGGGTCATTGTTTGGTCTTTTCATTGGGCCTAACATAGTCCATACATGGGCCCAACTAGCCTCTAATTGGGTTGGCCTAATTCTAATCCCAATTATGTGCTAACTATAAAATCTAAGACAATTAATAAGCTAAACAAGTCTGTAAGTCTAGGTTTCTGTTAGGATCAAGAGCATTAAGAGGGGGGGGGGGGGGGGGGTGAATTAGTGCAGCGGAAAACCTTCTGCGATTAAAATCGAAAACTGCTTTCGTTTGATAGAAGTGATTTTGGTAAGAAAGCCAATTTGTAAATCACTTCAACTTTTGACTAGGAGAGATGCAGCAAAGATATGAACACAGTTTGCAGTTATGATGGAAATCAGAATATAAGCGCAAACTGAAATACGACGTTCGTACGATAAAAGCGATTTCGGTATAAAAGCTTATTCGTAAACCACTTTAACTTGAGATAAGGCGAGATGCAATTAAAGCAAAGATATAAAGTCAGTTTGCAGTTATAATGGAAATCAGAACGTAAGCGCAAATTGAAATACGATGTTCGTACGATAAAACTGATTTGCGTCTTAAACCTCGATTCGGAAAGCATTGAACTTTGAAACACGTTCGTAAAAACACAGAAGGCAGTAAGCTATTGAGGAGGTTTGCAGTAAAGATAAGATGCTCAAAGTAAATGCAAACCGAGATTTAGAGTGGTTCGGTCAATCTTGACCTACTCCACTTTTGGCTTCCTCCACCGATGAGGTCACCGACGTCAACTAGAGGCCTTCCTTCAATAGGCGAAGGCCAACCACCCTTTTACAGTTTCACTCCTTTTGACGGGCTTAAGAGATAACCCTTACAGAATTTTCTCTCCTCTCTTTACAACTCAGAACTTGGAAGAACAAAGGGAGAAGAACTTTTGGCCTTTACAACAATTTTGAGCTATAAGAATCACAGAAAAGGATCAAGATTTCGGTGTAAGTTCATACCCTTTCAGTGTTGAATGGGTGGGGTATTTATAGGCCCCAACCCAGTTCAAATTTGGAGCTCAAAACTGTCAATTTCCGGAATTCCGGGATCAGGCGGTTGCACCTCTTGACTGGAGCGGTTGCACTACCTGGCAGAGCTCGAAGACTGAGCCTCTGGGCGGTGCTACCTCTTGTCAGGGGCGGTTGCACCTCCTGACAGAGCTCGAAGACCGAGCTCAAGCGGTTGCACCTCCTGACTGAGGCGGTTGCACCGCATGGCAGAGCTCGAAGACTAAGCTCAGGCGGTGCCATCTCCTGTCAGGGGAGGTTGCACTGCCCAGTCTCGCTCGGAGACTAAGCCCCAAGCTGTGCCACCGCCTGGCTAGAGCGGTTGCACCTCCCAGTCTCACTCGGAGACTGAGCCCAGGCGGTGCAACCTCCTGCCTTGGGCGGTTCAACCGCCTGGCAGAAATCAGGGTCCGAATGGGTTGATCCATTCGGCCCAATTTGGGTTTTTCAGGGGCACAATTGCCCCAAGATTAAGTTAATGGGATCACCTCTCATTTCCAACTTAATCAATGTGCTAACTACGATTTTTCCTAAGACATTTACTGCAACTTGCTCCGGTGCATCAATCGCTTCTTCCGGCGAGCTTCCAGCAAACTTCCGTCGATCATCCGATGAACCCTCGGTGATGCTCCTGCAGACATCCGGCAAACTCCTGGACTTGCGACAATCCACTTGGCGAGTTCCGATGAGCTTCTTTGGCAAGCTCATGGACTTCTCGGATTTGTTCCCGCAGAACCTCCGACGACTGTCCGAACTTCCATCGAACTCTCGAACTCCCAACGTGATCATTGTCTTGACTTCGGCGCAACTCCTGTTGCATATTTTATTTTCATCATAGTTAATCCTGCACACTTAAAATAAACCTTCGATCGAGACAATTAATCCTAAGCAATTAACCAAGTTGTCCGGCATGTCATTGGTCCCTCGACGCTTCGTCTGATTCTTCGGCACATCGTCCTCTCCTGCAGCATATTGCCCAATCAGCCAGTTGACTCCGCAACTCCGATATCCTTGGCATAATACTTGCTCTTCTTGGCCCGATGCCTGAGTCCACGGCCCGAAGCCTTCTGTCGATACGTCGACCGATCCACCGGCCCGACGTCCAATCTTTTGACATGTTCCTCCGGCACAACATTATTTTCCTGCTTTAATTGTCTCATCCTGATCGAAGCATCCTGCGTCACTCAAAACACATATTAAATAATAAACATATATCAAGTGGTTTCATCATCAAAATACGAGATTCAACAATCTCCCCCTTTTTGATGATGACAACTATTTGATGACGGAGTTAACCTTAACTCCCGGAGTTTAAACAAACTCCCCCTATCAATATGCCATATTGATAGAACCTTGAATTCAAACTGAATTTAAGTCATTGCAATATTCATCATGAATACTTGCAACACGTTATCATGAACTTATGCATAAATTTATGCATAGCATGTCATGTCATCAACATTCTTCTCCCCCTTTGTCATCAACAAAAAGGAGAAGTACCACAATAAAGTGTTTGTGATATTGGTTCAGCTCATTGCATGAAAAACATAATATCAAGTTTTATCATCATGCAAGTTTGCTATTATCAAATATCAACATGTAAAATTGCCATGTAAGCTTTTGATATCATAACACAAACATTTCAAGTGTTTATCAATTGTAGCATTTCATCACATGATAAGATATCAACGCGTAAAATTACGATACAAGTTCTTGATATCTTAACGCATGATGCAAACATGGCATAATGCAAGTTTGGCAATCATAGCATCAATTCATATATCTCTTGATGATGCAAGCATTGTAAATATGGCAATCATATCAATTCATATATCTCTTGATGATGCAAGCATAGCATTAGTGTTCATAGCATCAATTCATATATTTCTCCCCCTTTGTCATCAACAAAACGGAGAACGATATAAGCAAATTTTAAGCATAAGTGCTTGTAATTATTCATGTCATAACTAGGTTCATGTCATTTTCCAACAGTGAGTGATAGGATATCAATTATATAAACATCTCAAGGAAAACATGACATGGAGATAGCTTTGAAAACGTCTTCCTTTTTTTATCTGTTATTGTCTTTTTGCATGAAGGAAGAAGACTATTTGTGATACATGCTATTTGTGAGTTTATTTCGAGTGAAGTTAGAATTGATGAGAGATTAAATCATGCTTCAGTTTTACAAGGATCAAGATATGTATGTGAAACAAATCCTTGCAAATAAAAACACTTTCATCCATATTCATCAAAGCCATTTCTCAAAAAAAAATATTTTTCACATGATATGTGTATGAGAGATGTATTTGCTAGTTGATTACATATGTCAAAAATCAATGATATGAACTAAACTTGATATGACATATGCTTGTTAAGTTCGGAAGAGAGTAAACTTGATATTTTAGGATCAAGAGAATTCGAAAATGAAATTTGACTCTTTCTTGCATTCGGACAAGGTTTTGCTATAGATATTCAATTACAATCATGAAGGTAAAGCATGCTTGTTATCATGGAAGTTTTGTATTCAAGCACATAATTTCCAACATGTAATTGTGTAAAATCATTATGCCAATCAAGTGATTTGATCATTCAATCAAGAAAGTTCAAAAAATAATTTTAACACGTTCAATCATTAGGACGTACTTTTGCCATAGTTTTTCAAATACAATCATGAAGATAAGGCATGCTCATCATCATGGTAGTACGATGGCAAGTTTACAATTTTAAGACACGCAAGCTAGTAATTTTGAGATGTTCAAGAAAGCAACTCTTGCTTCTTGAAATATAAGTTTTGCTATATGTGCAAGGTAACTTTTTGCTTCTGCAAGATATCATTCCTTGGTGATGTTCAATATAACAAGTTCTACATCATGCAAGCTAGTGAATCTTATAACATTTTAGAACATGCATAATCACCAAAGCATCATAAATTTTAATGATGTGCAAAATTATAAATTTTGCATGTTTGCATTTGTGCATCTTGAGATTTGTAAGATAGCACTTCTTGGTGATGTTCAAGATAGCAATTCCTTTTCTTTTGAGAAGTGTAATTATTTTCTTTCTCCTTTTTTTTGAATTATATGAGCTAGCAAATTAGCTTTCAAGCATGTTTTGCTCCCCCTTTGTCATTGTCAAAAAAAAGGGAAGACCCTTTACGTTAATTTCTAAATCATGACAAAGGTAGGTTTCAATCTTATTTGTGCATCATTATATTTTCAAATTCGAACATGCACAATTTCAAAAACCTTATATTTCATTCATGCATGATACTGAATAAATCAATCAATATTATGAACATATTATACATGATACTTAAATTTTTAACAATTTATCAACATTTTGATCATGATACCAAACATTCATCATTTAGAGTATTCATGACATTAAATCAACATTTATAATACATCATTTTAGTAACAACTCATAGCATTTTAAATCATGATTTACATCATATGCAATACATCACATCATAATTAAAAAGCTCAAGTATTGCATGCATCATTGCAAATCATAAATGCTTCATATCATGATGGTATCAATTTTATCAAATTATATCCTACCATGCATGATCATAACTTTTCATTTGTATATATTAAAATAAATTAATGAATATTTCATGTATTCATATCATCACATAAGGAATATCAAGAAGAATTGGTAATGAGATTTACGAATCATGTAGACAAATTATGAATATTAAGAGACATATTATGATTCTTTTTACATAACTCAAATAGCAAAAAGAAAGAATCATAGTAAGTTATTTTGATTTATAAAAAGAATTCTCAAGTTATAATTCCAAGAAATCATGATTCATTTCAATAAATGTCAACAAGAACACAAAGTAGGTGATCTTGATTCATAAATGATTTCAAGTTATAAATCATGGGAAATTAAGATCATGATTTCGATAATTCTCAACATTACTTTCAAGAGATTCAAAATGGCATAGATAATTTTATTAATCTCTTAGTGAAAAAGTCAATAAGGTAGAGAAAAATAAATTTTCAAGAAAAATACTTTTCTCTTTTTAGTTGTTTTAATTCATATGATTTTATTTCATCTATGCCAAACATGTAGCATGTTTTAAAATCGAAAGTGCAAGTTTTATTATGACAAAGATCAATAAGGCACTTTCATTACCGTGAAAATCGAAAATCGCAAGATTCATCATCCATAATTATAAAACCAATAAACACGATTTTTAAAATCTCATGCATAGAATAAAATCATGGTATTAAAACATCATTATATCATCAAGCATGATTTCATATTTTCAATCAAAATCATTTTGTTTGTTTATCATAAAATATATATTTTTCATGATTATTTTCAGAACTACTAGCATGATCATAAATTTTACATTTTCATCATAATTTTTTTTTAAACATGTAATTTTCAGCAAAATTAATTCTATACTAAAAAAGAAAATGCATTATGAGGAGCATCATGTACTTTCGAAATAAATTAAGGGAGTTGAGTTACTTACCTTGTAGTCGAAGCCCGTCAAAGCCCAATTCGTCGTTTCACCTTTGGAAGTTCTTGATTCATCCTTGGTTGCCTTCCTCTTCTTTGGCCTCTTCCTTCGTTCAAGTTTATTGTCTATTTTAGATTTTTGTTTAATAAACTTATTAAGATTTAGTGTTCGAAGTTCAAGTTCATCATTGTCCTCATCACTTGAGTCATCGCTCAAGTGATATTCATTTTTCCGGAGTTCCAAATCCTTCCTGTTCTTTGGAAGGTGATTTTGTTCATCATGTTCATCATGTGCATTATGCACCATTTCATATGTCATCAACGAACCAATTAGTTTTTAAGTGGTAAGTTGTTTAGGTTTTTAACTTCTTGTATTGCAGTTACTTTTGAATCCCACTTTTTAGAAAGAGAATGCAAAATCTTGTTTATGAGATCAAAATCCGAAAAACATTTTCCAAGAGCTCTTAAACTATTGACGACATCCGTGAAACGGGTGTACATGTCGCCTATAGTCTCGCTTGGTTGCATTCGAAAAAGCTCAAAATCATGCAATAAAATGTTAACTTTCGAGTCTTTGACTCTACTAGTTCTCTCGTGCGTGATTTCAAGTGTTCGCTAAATGTCAAAAGCCGTTTCGCACGTAGAAATCCGATTGAACTCATTTTTGTCCAAAGCATAAAATAAGGCATTCATAGCCTTTGCGTTTAAAGAAAAATACTTCTTCTCCAAATCCGACCATTCGTTCATCGGTTTAGAGGGAAGTTGAAAACCGTTTTCAACGATATTCCATAAATCCAAATTCGTAGAAATCAAGAAAACTCGCATTCGAGTTTTCCAATAAGTGTAGTCCAATCCGTTAAACAACGTTGGATGAAAGACCGATAAGCCCTCTTGGGTGTAAATCCGAAATGAGAAATACCGGGCTCTGATACCAATTGTTAGGATTAAGAGCACTAAGAGGGGGAGGGGGGGGGGGGGGGGGGGTGAATTAGTGCAGCGGAAAACCTTCTGCGATTAAAATCGAAAACTGCTTTCGTTCGATAGAAGTGATTTTGGTTAGAAAGCCGATTTGTAAATCACTTCAACTTTTGACTAGGAGAGATGCAGCAAAGATATGAATGCAGTTTGCAGTTATGATGGAAATCAGAATATAAGCGCAAACTGAAATACAACGTTCGTACGATAAAAGCGATTTCGGTATAAAAGCTGATTCGTAAACCACTTTAACTTGAGATAAGGTGAGATGTAGTTAAAGCAAAGATATAAAGTCAGTTTGCAGTTATAATGGAAATCAGAACGTAAGCGCAAACTGAAATACGACATTCGTATGATAAAACTGATTTGCGTCTTAAACCTCGATTCGGAAAGCACTGAACTTTGAAACACGTTCGTAAAAACACAGAAGGCAGTAAGCTATTGAGGAGGTTTACAGTAAAGATAAGATGCTCAAAGTAAATGCAAACTGAGATTTAGAGTGGTTCGGTCAATCTTGACCTACTCCACTTTTGGCTTCCTCCACCGACGAGGTCACCGACGTCAACTAGAGGCCTTCCTTCAATAGGCGAAGGCCAACCACCCTTTTATAGTTTCACTCCTTTTGACGGGCTTAGGAGACAACCCTTACAGAATTTTCTCTCATCTCTTTACAATTCAGAACTTAGAAGAACAGAGGGAGAAGAACTTTTGGCCTTTACAATAATTTTGAGCTCTAAGAATCACAGAAAAGGATCAAGATTTTGGTGTAAGTTCATACCCTTTCAGTGCTGAATGGGTGGGGTATTTATAGGCCCCAACCCAGTTCAAATTTGGAGCTCAAAACTATCAATTCCCGGAATTCCGGGATCAAGCGGTTGCACCTCCTGACTGGAGCGGTTGCACCACCTAGCAGAGCTCGAAGACTGAGCCTCTGGGCGGTGCTACCTCCTGTCAAGGGTGGTTGCACCTCCTAACTGAGGCGGTTGCACCGCCTGGCAGAGCTCGAAGACTGAGCTCAAGCGGTGCCACCTCCTGTCAGGGGATGTTGCACCGCCCAGTCTCGCTCGGAGACTGAGCCCCAGGCGGTGCCACCGCCTGGCTGGAGCGGTTGCACCTCCCAGTCTCGCTCGGAGACTGAGCCCAGGAGGTGCAACCTCCTGCCTTGGGCGATTCAACTGCCTGGCAGAAATCAGGGTCCGAATGGGTTGATCCATTCGGCCCAATTTGGGTTTTTCAAGGGCACAATTACCCCAAGATTAAGTTAATGGGATGACCTCCCATTTCCAACTTAATCAATGTGCTAACTACGATTTTTCCTAAGACATTTACTGCAACTTGCTCCGGTGCGTCAATCGCTTCTTCCGGCGAACTTCCGTCGATCATCCGATGAACCCTTGGTGATGCTCCTGCGGACATCCGGCAAACTCCTGGACTTGCGATAATCCACTTGGCGAGTTCCGATGAGCTTCTTTGGCAAGCTCATGGACTTCTCGGATTTGTTCCCGCAGAACCTCTGACGACTGTCTGAACTTCCGTCGAACTCTCGAACTCCCAACGTGATCATTGTCTTAACTCCGGCGCAACTCCTGTTGCATATCTTATTTTCATCGTAGTTAATCCTGCACACTTAAAACAAAACTTCGATCGAGACAATTAATCCTAAGCAATTAACCAAGTTGTCCGGCATGTCATTGGTCCCTCGACGCTTCGTCTGATTCTTCGGCGCATCGTCCTCTCCTGCAGCATATTGCCCAATCGGCCAGTTGAATCCGTAACTCCGATATCCTTGGCATAATACCTGCTCTTCTTGGCCCAATGCCCCAGTCCACGGCCCGAAGCCTTCTGTCGATACGTCGACCGATCTACCGGCCCGACGTCCAATCTTCTGTCATGTTCCTCCGGCACAACATGATTTTCCTACTTTAATTGTCTCATCCTGATCGAAGCATCCTGCATCACTCAAAACGCAGATTAAATCATAAACATATATCAAGTGGTTTCATCATCAAAATACGAGATTCAATAGTTTCTTCCGGCGAGCTTCCGGTGATCTTCCGGTAAACTTTTGATGATCTCTCGGTAATGTTCCAGTGGGCTCCCGGCAAGCTCTTGGACTTCATGATGATCTTCTTGGTGAGTTCCAACGAGCTTCTTTGGCAAGCTCTTGGACTTCTCGGTTAATTCCGGTAGAACTTCCGACGAACGTCCGGACTTCCGATGAACTCTCGAACTCCCAACGAAATCGCGTCCTTGACTCCGAGACATCATTTTGCTTTATACCTTGATTGCTATCATAGTTAATCCTACACACATAAAATCTACTTCGATCTAGACAATTAATACTAAGCTAATCAAATATTTTTCGGCATGTCATTGGTTCATCGATGCTTCATCTGATTATTCGGCGTATCATCCTCTCTTGTGGTCTATTGCCCAATCGGACAATTAACCTCTGCAACTCTGATTTCCTTAGTGCAATATCCACTCTTCTTGGCCCGTTGTCCGAACTCATGGCCCAAAGCCTTCTGTCGATACGTCGACCGATCCTTCGGCTCAATGTCCAATATTTTGACATGTTTTTCACCAGCCCAACATGATTCTTCCTACTTTAATTGTCTCTCCCTGATCGAAGTATCCTACGTCACTCAAAACGCAGATCAAATCATAAACACTATCAATTGGTTTCATCATCAAAATCTGAGATTCAACATTCATACCAACTTGGAGTAAGTCTCTAATAGTTTTGATTGGCTCTGGGATTGTACCATCTTCTCCATCAACCCTACCACCTACTCCACTGAGTAGCAAAGGTACAACACCGTATACTGCTTGCTTCGTTCCTTGGTCATGCACTCTTGCATGATGCGAAGTCCTTCACTTTTGGCTATCTTGATGAGAAGCTTGTTGACACTAGTCTTACAAAGTTCCTTGGCCTCTGCCCTTCAACCTTGTCTTAGTACTTGGAGTTTGCCTTTGCATGCTCCACCTCCTCAACCCTTTTCACGACCAAGCACTATCCCTCCATGAGAAGAAGGGATCGATGACTTCACAGAAGTCCTACATTTACGGTACCATGGCGTTGCCATGCCCATAGCCCTACTATCCCTCACCTCACATCTACACCCTTTCTTCATGATCGATAGATCTACCTTTGTGGCACTCTTTCGAGTCCACCTCCATTCTAACCGATTCTTGATTTTGGGTAGCTAAGTCCCTCTAGACTCGTCATTGCTTCCTCGCCCCTTTCGACCCCCTACTTCAACACCTTTGTATTCTCCAAGTAGTTCCCCTTGGTCGATGGAAAGACAGACTGCAACTCCCATGCATGGCCTCTGCCATCATATTGTAGGGTCCACACCGATTCTGTTCTCCTTAGCTTCCTTGGTAGCAACATTCACTTACTCAGCCTTGTCCTTTAACCTGCTAGGCTCCCTTAAGTGAATATGAGCTCTGGAGCATTCCAACTCTTCAACCGCTCTGATCATACCTCTGCATGATCAAGTCCCTCCCATGGGACTCACTAGTACTTGCATTCGAATTTTTTCCTTAATGGTACACAACCCCCATATGCTGATGATCAAGGCTTTCATCTGATGCAAAATTCGATACACGCATGGAAGATTTGCCTTTGCGGTACCATAGTTTTCACTCCTTGAATCCATAGCCCTTCTTGTCATCATGTTATTCACCGAAGTGGAGCTCCCAGTAGCTCCCGATCATACCTCCATATTGTTGAATCTCATATTTTGATGATGAAACCAATTGATAATTGTGTTTATGTTTTAATCTATGTTTTGAGTGACGTAAGATGCTTCGATTAGGATAAGATAATTAAAGAAAAAAAAATCATGTTGGGCCGGAGGAACATGTTAGAAGATTAGACGTCGGGTCGGTGGATCGGTCGACGTATCGACAGAAGGCTTCGGGTCGTGGATTCGGGCATCGGGCCAAGAAGAGCGGACATTGTGCCAAGGATATCAGAGTTATAGAGTCAACTGGCCGATTGGGCAATAGGCTGCAGGAGAGGACGATGCGCCGAAGAATCGGATGAAGTATCGAGGGAGCAATGACATGCCAGACAACTTAATTAATGCTTAGTATTAATTGTCTAGATCAAAGTTTGTTTTACATGTGCAGGATTAACTACGATGGCAGTAAGACATGTAGCAGGAGTTGCACCGGAGTAAAAACCATGATCACATTAGGGGTTCGAGAGTTCGATGGAAGTCTGGACGGTCGTGGAGGTTCTATGGGAACAAATCCGAGAAGTCTAGGAGCTTGCCAAAAAAGCTTATCGGAACTTGCCAAGTGGATCATCGCAAGTCCAGGAGTTTGCGGGAAGTCCGTCGGAGCATCGCCGAGGGTTCGTCGGATGTTCGTCGGAACTTCGTCGGAAGTTCACCGGAAGAAGCGATTGACACACCAGAGCAAGTTGCAGTATTAATGTCTTAAATATCGTAGTTAGCATGTGATCCCATTAACTTAATCTGGGGGCAATTGAGCCCTTGACAGACTCAAATTGGGCTGAATGGATCAGCCCATTTGGACCCAAAATTCCTGGCCGGCGGTGGCACCGCTTGGGCCAGCAGTGGCACCGCCTAGGATCTCAGTCTCCCAGGAATGCCAAGCGGTAGTACTGCCCCTGTCAGGCGGTGGTATTGCCTGAGCTCGGTCTCTGAGCAAAGTTGAGCGGTGGTACCGCCCCTATTAGGCGGTGGTACCACCCTTGTCAGGTGGTGGTACCACCTGAGCTCGGTCTCCAAGTAGTGTCAGGCGGTAGTACCGCCCAGTTTTGGTAATAGTACCGCCAAGACCTTGAAAATCCGGGAGATGACATTTTTAAGCTCCAAATTCGAACCAGTTGGGGCCTATATAAACCCCACCCTTTCTTGCATGAAAGGGAACCGAAATCTTGATCTTATTCTGAGAATTTGAGAGCTCAAAAGTGTTGTAAAAGGCCAAAAGTTCTTCTCCCTCTTTTCATCTAAGTTTTGATCATTCAAACGAGGAGTGAAAATCTGTAAGGGTTATCTCCTAAGCCCGTCAAAAGGAGTATAACTATAAAAGGATAGTTGGCCTTCGCCTATTGAAGGAAGGCCTCTAGAGGACATCGGTGATCTCGTCGGAGGAGGAAGCCAAAAGTGGATGTAGGTCAAGATTGACCAAACCACTTTAAATCTCGGTTTGCATTTACATTATGCTCTTTATCTTAACTGCAAATTGCCTCCGTTGCTTTACATCATCTATACTTCCGTTTGCTCTCAAGTTAAAGTCCTTTCCAAAACGGTTTTCATACGAAAGTCTTTTTAACCGATGAAAGATTTTCGTCGCACTAATTCACCCCCCCCCTCTTAGTGCTCTTGATCCTAACAATTGGTATAGAGCATCATTTTTCATATTTGGTTTAACACCCAAATTGAAATGACTCTTTTCGACAACCAAGAGGGTCACTCTCTCATTCGTCCTCCCTTTTTCAATGGGACGGACCACATTTATTGGAAAACTCGAATGAGAGTTTTCTTACTTTTGTTGGATTTGAATTTATGGCACATTGTCGAATCCGATTTTAAAAGGTCTTCTCTTCCAATGAAAGATTGGAATGATTTGGAGAAGAAGATATTTTCTTTAAATGTGTTAGGACCCTTTTTCTGAGCTTTTGAATAATGTTTATTAAGTTTGTTTAGTCCAGTTGTTTATTGAGTCGGTTTGGTTTAATTAGAGTCAAGTAGAGATTTATTTAATATTTATTTATTATTAGAGTTCAAGTCCTAATAGACTCTGGGTGGAACTCTATAAATAGGGATGTAACTACTTCTTTTTAGTTATCTATGAAAAATACTATTCTATCTTTTGACAAACCCTAGGAGGCCAATCCCCTCAAAGCGATCAAGGAGGGCTGATCCCCTTGAAGCGATCAAGGAGGCCGATCCCCTCGAAGTGATCATCCCTTTCTCTTCTTCTTTGTTACGATAAGACTTTAGGGTCTTATCATTTGGTATCAGAGCGACAATAAGACTTTAGGGTCTTATCATTTGGTATCAGAGCACAGGCAACTCACCTTGCTGCCCTTGTTTCTAGCCGCAACCTTAGCCGTGCCCCCCCTTGGGTCGCAGCCATAGCCGCCGGTTGCCGCAACCCCTCATTGCAACGGTTGTAGAAATAGAGTTCCTCTATTGCCGCAGCCCCTCGTCGATCGCAGCTGCGCCTCCACCAGCCGCGCCGCCTCCAGCACTCCTCTTCCCCTCTAGCGCCGTTGCCGCCCAACCGACCCATCGCCACTGCGGGCCACCGTGTGACGATCGCCGCTCGCCTCCCAACCGCCACTCCACCTTGCTCTGCATCCGTGGTGACTGAAACAGGGAAGTTACCACCGTCGCAGTCGCGGGTCCCCTTGCTGCCGCAGTCGCGGATCCCCTTACTGCTGCGAACTCCGGTTGCCACCACCGTCACCACTGTTGCCCAGCCAACGATGACGCCGCTCAATGCCCAACTTGCCACGACCCTCGCTGCCTCCGTCTCCACCGCTGCAGCTGCGCTCCGGCCAGCAACGACTGCTGCTGTCAGCCACCGTAGCCTTCACCTCAACCCCCTCGATTTGCACTGTTGCTGCAGCCCCCTTGCTCTGCATCTTTGCCACAACCGCCAGTTGCCACCACTGCAGCCTCAACCCCGGCCGCTTCAATGCCACCTCTCTCTTGTTTGCCTCCGCTGCTGCAATTGTTGGTTTCCATCACCGTAGCCTCAACCCGGTTGCTCGGTGATTGCTTCCTTGGGTCACAGCAATCACAACCATCGTCTTTCAGCCTCGGCACTCTCATCTCACATAGTGACAAAAACATAGGGCAGCAACTCTTCCTCCATCGCAGTCACTGCAGCGGCGAGTCCTTGCCAGCACTGCCCCCAACCACACCACCATCGTTGCCTCCCAGCCCTCAACAGCAGTGATCCCTCCATGCAGCGACTGCAACAAGCATCATTGCCTCTCACCAGTGCCTCCTTCCATAGTGTGACAGAAACAGCGCAACGCTGCCTTCCATCCGTGCCATCGCAGCCATCGTAGCGGTGAGCCCTTGCGGTGCTGCCCCAGCCACACCACCATCGCTGCCTCTAAACCCTCAGCAACAGCGATCCCTCTATGCAGCGACCGCAACAAGCATCGCTGCCTCCCACGCGGCAACTACAGCTACATCCCCGCATCCTCGCAGCAACCCTTCATTCCCATAGTGTTGCCACTGACTACGTCACAATAGCAGCACCGAATAGGGTAGTGATTGATGCCCTTGACCAATACCAAAAATAGGAGTTGAGATTACAGATTTACAGTCTTACGAAATGGCCACCGATAACTCAGTAAAAGCACAAATAGAAGCATTGGAAATTAGAATTGAGAACCGATTACAAGAAGTACTTAATGATTTCAAAAAGGACTTACTGGGGAGCCTTAGTAAATTTCAACAAGGTGGGAGCTCAAGTTCTACGTTGCACAGATATGAAAATATAGGAAAAATGCTCTAAGATTGTGACACAAACTACTTACACATGAAGGTGAAATTTTCGAGATGGAAAGATGGGGATCCGACCAGTTGGATCTCTAGGGCAGAAAATTTTTTCATTTTCACAAAACTCCAAAAGAATCCAAGGTGGAAATAGCCTCAATCCAGCTCGATGGAGATGCACTCTAGTGGTATGATTGGTATGAAATTGTTTACGGAGTTCCTTCGTAGGAGAAGTTTAAAAGAGGGCTTTTTGTTCGATTTGGCCCATCTGAATATAAGAATGTTGATGGCCAGCTCGCCAAAATTTTTCAAACTTCTACAGTGTTGGAATATCATAATAGGTTTAAAAGATTATCAAATCAAGCTAGAGATTAGTCGGAATGATAACTTTTGAATACATTTATTGAAGGGCTTAATCTGGAGATCCGGTGTGAAGTTAAGGCTCGTCAACCCCGCACTATGATAGCTGCGATCTCATTTGCACATCTACATGAGAAAAAAATTAGCAAGGAAAGATCAGCAAGAGGTTTTCACTATAATGAAAAGTGGAGTATGGAGCACCAATGTAAACAAGGGCAACATTTAATGATTCAGCCAATTAGAGAGGAATCGAAAGCAGAAGAGTTAGACTCTGATCATGAAGGTGTAGAAACTGATAAAGATATTGAAGTCATCACATATACAGTGCATGCATTGGCTAGCTATATTAACCCACAAACTATGAAAATCGAAGAAACTTTGAAGCATTAGCCTGTGACTATTTTGATTGATATAGGTAGTTACAGCCCAATTAGTCCATCACATTGAAGGCTGTGACATATTCGAAATAAAGATCACTGATGAACGGATTTTAACTTATGATAGCAAAGGCCAGGAGTTTCTTGCAACGATTACTACACTAAAAGGCCGACCTGTTACTTACACTATCAAAAAGTGGAGACCATACTTGCTTGATCAACGGCTTGTGATGCGTTGCAGATAACCTATGACTGAAGTTTTAAAAGAGAAGCTCCCCGAGATTGATGCTAATCAGCCTTGAGGACAAGGCTAATTTGAAGAGGGAGGAACTGTTAGGACCGTTTTTCTAAACTTTTGAATAATGTTTATTGAGTCTATTTAGTCCAGTTGTTTATTAAGTCGGTTTGATTCAGTTAGAGTCAAGTAGAGGTTTATTTAATATTTATTTATTTTTAGAGTTCAAGTCTTGATGGACTCTGGGTGAAACTTTATAAATAGGGATGTAACTACTTCTTTTTAGTTATCTATGAAATACTATTCTGTCTTTTGACAAACCCTAGGAGGTCGATCCCCTCGAAGCGATCAAGGAGGGCTGATCCCCTCGAAGCGATCAAGGAGGCCGATCCCCTCGAAGTGATCATCCCTTTCTCTTCTTCTTTGTTACGATAAGACTTTAGGATATTATCATTTGGTATCAGAGCGATGATAAGACTTTAGGGTCTTATCAAAATGCTAGAGCTATGAACACTCTATTTTGCATCTTAGACAAAATCGAGTTTAATCGGGTTTCTACTTATGAATCGGTTTTCAACATATAGCACACTCTTAAAATTACACACGAAGGCATAAGTAGTGTTAAGGATTCTAAGGTTAATTTTTTAATGTATGATTTCGAGCTTTTTCGAATGAAGCCGAGCGAAACCATTGTTGACATGTACACCCATTTTACAGATGTCGTCAATGGTTTAAAAGCTCTTGGCAAATGTTTTTTAGATTTTGAACTTGTAAACAAGATTTTGCGTTTTCTTAATAAAACTTAGGATTCAAAAGTAATCGCTATTCAAGAATCAAAAGATTTGAACCATTTCCCTCTCGAAGAATTAATAGGGTCTTTAATGACCTATGAATTAACGTGTAATGCATGTGAAGAACTTGAGAACCACATTCCAAAGAACAAGAAGGATTTGGGACAGAACATTTGAAGACGACTCGAGCATAAGCTTAAGTGATGGTGAACTCGAATTTTCAATGGAAATTATGAAATAAAAATTAAAAAAAAAAAGAATGCAACTACTTGCTTTGAACACAAGAAGAAGAACAAAAATTGGGATGAATCAAGCTCCTCCGAAGACAAGGAGAAAATCAAGAAAGGCGAGGTGGCAAACTATGCCTTAACCGCTTTCAATGATGAGGTAATCGAAATCTCCCTAATTTACTTCAAAATCACATAATACCTTTCATGATGCATTTTTTAAATTTAGTTTTGAATTAATTTTCTTGAAAATTAAATATTTAAAAATAAAAATGTAAATATATGATCATGCTTGTAATTTTGAAAATGACAAATTGCATGTTTTATGTTAATGCAATAAAATGTTAGATATAAATCTAATGATGTACACCTAGTAAGATTAATCTTATGTATGTACTTGAGAAGCAAGAATGTATATTTTGATGATTTCCATATTGCTTTTCAATGACGATGCATGGCTTTTGTATGAAAGGATTGATGATTTTTTTATGAACCTTGTCTTTGGTTTTGACATAAGAATAAAATTTGAGCATGCTAATATAAAGTCAATTATATAAATTAAAACTAAAGAAGTTTTAGATATCTATAAGAATCATTCAAAATTATGTTCAATGAAACCTTGCCTGATGTTGTAATGAAAATATTGAAGTTTTGATACCATGATTTGACGATTTTATGCATGAGATTTTAAAGTTATACATGATGATTTTTGTGAGTTATTAGTCTTGATGGTTCTTATGACGAAATTCATTTTTTAATCCTAAACATTGATGCATATTTTTGTTTGGCATAAATGAAATAAGCCACATGAATTGAAACAACTAAAAAGAGAAAAGGTTTCTCCTAGAAACATTTATTTTTTTCTATTTTCTTGATTTTTCCAAAAAGGAGATAAATGAATCTATTTATATCACCATTATGAATCTCTTAGACCATGAAAATAATTTTGATAATTTAAATTTGAATAAATTTTTATCAAAATCATGATCTTGATTTCTCGTGATTTATAACTTGAAATTGTTTATGAATCAAGATCTTATTTTTTTTTTACTCCCATGTTTCTTCTTGTCGTTTACTAAAGAAGAAAAATTATCCAAATGAATCTTGAATGTTCTTTCGGTATTCATGAATTGATTATAACTTAAAAGATTTGTTATGAATCAACATTTTTTTATTAATTGTTCTCCTACGATTCTACTTGGTATTTTCTTAAAAGGAGATTTTCTAATGAATCATGATTCTTCTTGTGAAGTTCTTGGATTTATTACTTAATTTTCTTTTAAAACAAGATCTCTTCTTTGTATTCCTATGACTTTTCTTGATATTTTATTTAAAGAAGATATTTACTATATGAATCATGTCTTTTGGTATTCAAGTGATTTTATCTTTTATGACATGATGTCATTGTATTTATAGCTTATATGCCTTGAAATGATTAAAATATTTTACACTATTTTGTTCTTCCCTTCTTCTTTCTTGTTTACAATGATAAAATGGGGAGAAATTTTGATCATCATGGTAGGATATAATTTGACAAAATTGATACCATCATGATGTGAAATATTAATGATTTGAAATACTATGATTTGTTACTAAAATGATGTATTATGAATGTCTCATAATCATGTATGATGTGCTCAAAGTAATGATGAATATTTTAAAAATAAATATTTTTATCATGTTTGACGATTTTACATTTTAATAATATGCATGATGAGTTACAGTGATGATTAATTTATTTTTCATATCATGCATGAAAAAAAGAAATATAAGGTTTTGAAATTATGCATGTTTTAATTTGAAAATATTATGATGCACAAATAAAAATGATACTTGCCCTTGTCATGATTTGAAGATTATAGTAAAGGGAAATGAACTACACTATTATATTGTTATTCCCTTCTATTTGACAATGACATAGGGGGAGCAAATTTGCACGCTTACTAATCTCAAAAAGGAAGCAAGAAGTGCTATCTTGCAAATCTCAAGAGAAGCAATGTTTGCTAAGTTACACATTTCAAAAAGAGGCAAAAAAGTCCATCTTGCACATCTCAAGAGATGTAAAATTTTGCTAACTTTTTTATGTGTAAAATTTGATAGCTTGCATACTATAAATTTGCATACCAAATGTGCTATCTTGCCTATCTTAAGATGCAAAACATGCTAACTTGCACTTTGCAAAGGAATTAAAAAAATGGTACTTCTCAAAAGAGAAGAAAGAGCTTGCTATCTTGAACATCTTAAGAAACAAAAATTGCAAAAGTGCTATCTTGTATGTTGTAAAACTTGCATATCTAAAACTTGATAGCTTGAATATTTTAAGCACGATGTAACACTTGCTAAATTTTCTAGCTTCAAAATTTCATTATGATAAAAATGGAGATTATGTTTATCATGCAAATGATTAGAACTTATATTACAAATACTTGATTGTGGTACTTCTCCTTTTTGTTGATGACAAAGGAGGAGAAGTATGTTGATGACATGCATGATTTGATCATGACTGCTTGGATTTTTGAATCCAAGAGTTTCTATCAATAAGCCATATTGATAGGGAGAGTTTGTTTAAACTCTGGGAGTTAAGTTTAATAATCTGCATTTTAGTGATGCAGGATGCTTCGATCAGGATGAGATAATTAAAGCAGGAAAAATCATGTTGGGCCGGAGGAACATGTCAGAAAATTGGACATCAGGCCGGTGGATCGGTCGACGTATCGACAGAAGGTTTCAGGTCATGGATTCAGGCATCGGGCCAAGAAGAGCAGATTGGGCAATAGGCCGTAGGAGAAGACGATACGTCGAAGAATCGGACGATGCGTCGAGGGACCAATGATATGCCGGACAACTTGATTAATGCTTAGTATTAATTGTCTAGATCGAAGTTTGTGTTACATGTGCAGGATTAACTACGATGGCAGTAAGACATGCAGCAGAAGTTACGCCGGAGTCAAGACTATGATCACATTAGGGGTTCGAGAGTTCGACGGAAGTCCGGACGGTCGTCGGAGGTTCTACGGGAACAAATCCGAGAAGTCCAAGAGCTTGCCAAAGAAGCTTGTCGGAACTCACCAAGTGGATCATCACAAGTCTAGGAGTTTACCAGAAGTCCCCCAGAGCATCGCCGAGGGTTCATCGGATGTTCACCGGAAGTTCACCGGAAGCTCGTCGGGAGAAGCGATTGACGCACCGGAGCTAGTTGTAGTATTAATGTCTTAAATATCGTAGTTGGCATATAGATTAAGTTAGGAATGAGAGGTGATTCCATTAACTTAATCTGGGGGCAATTGGGCCCTTGACAGCCCCAAATTGGGCTGAATGGATCAGCCCATTTGGACCTAGAATTCTTGGTCGGCGGTGGCACCGCTTGGGAGCTCAGTCTCCCGGGAATGCTAGGCGGTGGTATCACCCCTGTCAGGCAATGGTATTGCCTGAGCTCGATCTCCGAGCGAAGTTGAGTGGTGGTACCACCCCTGTCAAGTGGTGGTACCACCTAAGCTCAGTCTTCGAGCAGTGTCATGCGGTAGTATCGCCCAGTTCTGGCGGTAGCACCGCCAGGACCCCGGAAATCCGAGAGATGACATTTTTAAGCTCCAATTTGAACAGGTTGGGGCCTATTAAACCCCACCCTTTCTTGCATGAAAGGGAACCAAAATCTTGATCTTATTCTGAGAATTGAGAGCTCAAAAGTGTTGTAAAATACCAAAAGTTCTTCTCCCTCTTTTCATCTAAGTTTTGATCATTCAAGAGATGAGTGAAAATCTGTAAGGGTTGTCTCTTAAGCCTGTCAAAAGGAGTAAAGCTATAAAAGGGTGGTTGGCCTTCGCCTATTGAAGGAAGGCCTCTAGTGGACGTCGGTGACCTCGTCGGAGGGGGAAGCCAAAAGTGGATGTAGGTCAAGATTGACCGAACCACTCTAAATCTCAGTTTGCATTTAAATTCTGCTCTTTATCTTAATTGCAAACTGCCTCCATTGCTTTACATCATCTATACTTTCGTTTTCTCTCAAGTTAAAGTTCTTTCCAAAACGGTTTTCGTACGAAAGTCTTTTTAACCCCCCCCTCGCCCCCCCCCTCTTAGTGCTCTTGATCCTAACACATATGATATAGTCCCTCACGAGACTAGATTCGTGTGTATCGCATTGCCATGAACTTCCACCACGATCCGCTACACCATGTCGCCTCCTAGTGACATCTTTATTGCATTCTGATCCTTGTGGGATGAAATCGGATTATGATCCCTCTATGTGTGGCTTCTGCCAACATATCACATGGACTTTTTCACCTTCGATTGTGTTCGCTCCTTTGGCAATCGACTTTTATCCACTTACTCTCGGGTCACACTCAGATGCAGTACAACTCTAGGATAGTCCATCGCCTAGTAGCTCCTGAAGTCCACCGACTTCACTGAAATTGGTGCACCATTGTTTGGATCCTGGGCCTTTATCCCTACCAGCACAATCTTCGCTGCACACTACATCGTTCATAGCAACTCAATTGGCAACACTATAACATATTCTTCAAGAGAATCCACCTCCGCATCCTCTTGCCCTATGCCAAGGTCTTCTGAACCCAACTTCGCCTCCACAAGTTGAGTCACCTCAGTTCCTCCGTCAAATGCTTCTCTAAGGTAAGGTGCATATTCCTCGAAGCTCCCTTTGTCTTTGACACCATGTAGGATGAGCTCGCTCCATCAGAATGAGGGACCCATGGAATGATATGATCCCGCTCTTGCCTCTGCAAGAGTTCATGTCCTTGACCTCTATCCAAGGAAAGCTTTGTGCCCTCAATTTGCATTGAGTTAATGATGGTCCTCATGCCCACCATTCCATGGGTCAGCCCTCCATTGAGTCCGATCTCCATATCGACTCTAAGTGTGCCTTCATTTATATGGCCTTGGATCACTCCCCCACTTGATCTCACAATGCATCCCCCCAATGCATTATCTCAAGCAAGATCATGCGATGACTCCTCATCGCTCACTTGGTTCGTTGAGCTTTATAAAGTTGTTTTTGAGGTACTCCTCAACATGTGTGGTCCGTTGCACATGATTCTCCCTCTGGAGAGCCGAGACTTATCCCTCCTGGATATCTATCCCATTGGAGCAACTTCTCTCTTCGCTTCCTTCTCTTTGAAAGTTTTGGAGACCACCATCCCCTTGGACTACTCCGCCTTGCTGAACAAACTGTGTATTGTTCTATCTCTAACAAACGCACTTGCTAGATTGTGACTCTATGTTAATACAGCCCCCACTGCAACCCTCAAGGCCTAGCAATATGCTGAACTCGCTGCATACTTTAGTCTCCTATGGTCATATCCTTCTCATGGTGAAGAGAAAGTTTCAATGCTCCATAGCGCCAAGTTTCGGTCACCTTGGGATGGCCATGAACACTCCATCGTTCGAATACAAGCCTTTGCATGAGTACCAAATTCTTTGAGTTAGTAATTCCCCTCACCTCTGTAAGCTTTGCACAACTCTTTCAATCGCTGAACAACCCATTCCACCTTACATAGTCTCAGTCTTTACCAAGTGCCTCATTTGCCCAAGTATGGTTGCCAATGTTGAGCCGCAGCTCAAACTCAGTCATCCCAACCTTTGTGCGCTACACATTCTTCCCAACTTGCTTGTCCTTGTGGTGCCTCTTGCATGAAGGGCTAGTCATTCCTCTGAATGCTAATCTCAAATACCCGCTCCTCTGAGCGACTCCTTTTTCCCTACATCTCTATGCCCGTTTTTTCCAAAACGATCGCGCGTGCTAGCTGCCCTCAACGCAGCACTACTAGGTCTCCCACGTTTGTATGCCAAGTGTTTCTATGAGTGCTTGTCCCGCACTGATATCATCTATTATGGACTTAGTGTTAGGATCAAGAGCACTAAGAGGGGGGTGAATTAGTGCAGCGGAAATCTTTCTGCGATTAATAAAAACTGCGTTCGTACGATAAAAGCGATTTCGGTGTGAAAGCCGATTCTAAGATTACTTTAACTTAAGATCAAGCGAGATGACGTTAAAGTAAATCTATGAAGACAGTTTGCAGTTATGATGGAAATCAGAATATAAGCGCAAACTGAAATACGACGTTCGTACGATAAAAGCGATTTGCGTCTAAACGCCGATTCGGAAAGCACTGAACTTTGAAACACGTTTGTAAAAGCACAGAAGGCAGTAAGCTATTGAGGAGGTTTGCAGCAAAGATAAGATGCTCAAAGTAAATGCAAACCGAGGTTTAGAATGGTTCGGTCAATCTTGACCTACTCCACTTTTGGCTTCCTCCACCGACGAGGTCACCGACGTCAACCTGAGGCCTTCCTTCAATAGGCGAAGGCCAACCACCCTTTTATAGTTTCACTCCTTTTGACAGGCTTAGGAGACAACCCTTATAGAATTTTCTCTCCTCTCTTTAAAGCTCAGAACTTGGAAGAAAAGAGGGAGAAGAACTTTTGGCATTTACAACAATTTTGAGCTCTAAAAATCACAGAACAAGATCAAGATTTCGGTGTATGTTCAATGCTCTTTCAGTGTTGAATGGGTGGGGTATTTATAGGCCCCAACCCAGTTCAAATTTGGAGCTCAAAACTGTCAATTCCCGGAATTCCGGGATCAAGCAGTTGCACCTCCTGACCGGAGCGGTTGCACCGCCTGGCAGAGCTCGAAGACTGAGCCTCTGGGCGGTGCTACCTCCTGTCAGGGGCGGTTGCACCTCCTGCCAGAGCTCGAAGACCGAGCTCAGGCGGTGCAACCTCCTGACTGAGGCAGTTGCACCGCTCAACCAGTGCTCGGAGACCAAGCCCAAGCGGTGCCACCTCCTGTCAGGGGAGGTTGCACCGCCCAGTCTCGCTCGGAGACTGAGCCCAGGCAGTGCCACCGCCTAGCTGGAGCGGTTGCACCTCCCAGTCTTGCTCAAAGACTGAGCCCAGGCGGTGCAACCTCTTGCCTTGGGCGGTTGCACCTCCTGCCAGAAATCAGGGTCCGAATGGGTTGATACATTCAGCCCAATTTGGGTTTTTCAGGGGCCCAATTGCCCCAATATTAAGTTAATGGGATCACCTCCCATTTCCAACTTAATCATTGTGCTAACTACGATATTCCCTAAGACATTTACTGCAACTTGCTCCGGTGCGTCAATCGCTTCTTCCGGCGAGCTTCCGGCGAACTTCCGTCGATCATCCGATGAACCCTCGGTGATGCTCCTGCGGACTTCCGGCAAACTCCCGGACTTGTGACGATCCACTTAGCGAGTTCCGACGAGCTTCTTTGGCAAGCTCAGGGACTTTTCGGATTTGTTCCCGCAGAACCTCCGACGACTGTC
The DNA here is from genome assembly GCF_036884655.1 of Musa acuminata AAA Group. Classification (NCBI taxonomy): domain Eukaryota; kingdom Viridiplantae; phylum Streptophyta; class Magnoliopsida; order Zingiberales; family Musaceae; genus Musa; species Musa acuminata. The sequence goes on along the minus strand of NC_088348.1, from coordinate 22,099,372 downwards.
CGAACTTCCGTCGAACTCTCGAACTCCCAACGTGATCATTGTCTTGACTTCGGCGCAACTCCTGCTGCATGTCTTACTTTCATCATAGTTAATCTTGCACACTTAAAATAAAACTTCGATTGAGACAATTAATCCTAAGCAATTAACTAAGTTGTCCGGCATATCATTGGTCCCTCGATGCTTCGTTCGATTCTTCGGCGCATCGTCCTTTCCTGCAGCCTATTGCCCAATCGGCCAGTTGACTCTGCAACTCCGATATCCTTGGCACAATACCCGCTCTTCTTGGCCCGATGCCCGAGTCCACGACCAGAAGCCTTTTGTCAATACGTCGACCGATCCACCGGCCCGACGTCCAATCTTCTGACATGTTCCTCCGGCACAACATGATTTTCCTGCTTTAATTATCTCATCCTGATCGAAGCATCCTGCGTCACTCAAAACGCAAATTAAATCATAAACATATATCAAGTAGTTTCATCATTAAAATACGAGATTCAACAATCTCCCCCTTTTTGATGATGACAACCACTTGATGACGGAGTTAAACTTAACTCCCAGAGTTTAAACAAACTCCCCCTATCAATATGCCATATTGATAGAATCTTGAATTCAAACTGAATTCAAGTCATTGCAATATTCATCATGAATACTTGCAACACGTCATCATGAACTTATGCATAACATGTCATGTCATCAACATACTTCTCCCCCTTTGTCATCAAGAAAAGGAGAAGTACTACAATCAAGTGTTTGTGATATTGGTTCAACTCATTGCATGAAAAACATAATATCAAGTTTTATCATCATGTAGTTTTGAAGCCAGAAAATTTAGCAAATGTTACATAATGCTTAGAACATTCAAGCTATCAAGTTTTAGATACGCAAGTTTTACAGCATACAAGATAGCACTTTTAGAACATGTAAGCTAGCAATGTTACAACATTTTAGAACTTGCAAGCTAGCAATTTAGAGATGTTCAAGAAGGCAACTCTTGCTTCTTGAAATATGCAAGTTGCAAGCTAGCAAATTTTTACGATATGCAAGTTTTGCTTCTTGAGATAGGCAAGATAGCACTTTTGCAATTTTTGTTTGGCAAGCTTGTGATGTTCAAGATAACAAGCTCTTTCTTCTCTTTTGAGAAGTGTCATTTTTACTTTCTTTGCAAAGTGCAAGCTAGCAAAATGCCAAACTAGCAAGAGATAATGTTTTACATGAGGCAAGCAAACAATTTGACAAGTGTTACATTTGCATCTTCTCTTTAGATGTGCAAGAAAATAAACAAGTTTTTGCATTTTCTTGACATTTCAAGCTAGCAATTATCGGTGATGTTCAAGATAGCAATTTCTTCTCTTTTGTAAAATTTGCCTTTTTCTTGAATTGTGCTAGCAATCTATCTCCCCCTTTGTCATTGTAAAAAAAAAAAGGAAAAACCCTTTACATCAATTTTTAAATCATGACAAAGGTAAGTAATCATTCTTATTTGTGCATCATTATAGTTTTAATGCACAAATTCATTAACATTTCATTTTTTTTTTAACGATACCGAAAAATCAATCATCATTATGAGCATATCAAACATGATATTCAAGCATTCATGATATATCATTGTGGCAACATGATCATAGCTATTCAAATGATGGTATCTAAATGTCAAAATTCATTACATCCTATCATGCATGATCGAAACTTCTTATTTGTATACATCAAAACAAATTAATGAATATTTCATGTATTCTTATCATCACATAAGGAATATCAAGAAGAATTATTGGGTGATGAGATAATCATTTCATGAATACAAGGAATTGCATAAAAATCATATCATAAGTGTTTCATGTATTCATATTATCACATGAAGCATACAAGACAACAATGCAAAGAAATCATGTCATGAAGAATATCAATGTGAAAATTCAGCAAAGGTCACATGATTCAATCGCAAAGCATGATATAATTATGCGATATATCATGAGATGATAATTTATCATATCAATGAAAGATATCAATGAGAATCAATTCTTGAATACCAAAGATATGATTCATGGTTCATTAAAATTCTTCTTAACAAGTTCACGATCAAGATTCATATAATTCTTAATAAAACAAATTGATGTACAATCATCACACAAGACATACAAGGCAAAGAAATCTTGTTATTTCTATATTATGAAATATATGATATCAAGGCTCATGATTCATTTGAAAAGATATAGCACAAAGAGCAACTTGAAACGTTCTTATCAAGATCATATTTTAAAATATTCCAAGTATCAAGATATCAATATGACACTTCATTGAATTCTGAGAAATCAAAAGACATGTTACACTTCATTTGAAGAATTCCTTTTTGATAAATGTAGGGAGCATAATGAACGATCTTGATTTATAAAGAACTTCATGTTATAGTTATCAAGATCATGATTTTAATAATCATTTTCTTTAGCCAAAAATCACAAAAGCACTTTATTTTTGCATAAGAAATCTCATTGTATTATGATTTATAAATTCTTTCTCTACACATGAATCATAGGAGATATGTATGTGAAACAAATCTTTGCAAATAAAAACACTATCATTCATATTTCAAGATGGAATTTATAAGCAGGAATCATTTCATCAAATCCATTTCAGAAAAATATTTTTCATATAATAAGTGTATGAGAAAATCCGATTGTTAGGATACCAATTGTTAAGTGAATCCGAAAATGAAATTAACACTTTCATACATTCGGACAAGATTTTGCTATAGATTTTCAAGTTCAATCATGAAGATAAAACATGCTCATGATCATAAAAATTTATGTATCCAAAACACATAATTTCCAACATATTATTAAGGCATGTAATAGTGTAAAATCATCATGGCAATTAAGTGATTTGAATATTGAATCAAGAAAGTCCGAAAAACAATCTTAACAAGTTCATGCATTCGAGCACATTTTTTTCATAGTTTTTCAAATACATTCATGAAAATAACACATGCTTATCATCATGTATAGCTTAAAATCTCATGCATAAAATTGTTAATCAAAATATTTAATATTACATCATAATGCATTTCTTCAAATCAAACATGATTTTTTTAATCAAAATCAAGAAATAACAATGGAAATCAACGTAATACACATTATTACTTCTTAACCATGATTTCATATTTTCAATCAAAATCATTTTATTTGTTTATCATAAAATATGCAATATTATCATTTTCGAAATTACTTGGCATGATCATAATTATTATTATTTTTTAAACATGTAATTTTTAAGAAAATTAATTCTAAACTAAAAAAGAAAATACATCATGAGAGTATCAAGTAATTTCAAAATAAATTAGGGGGATTTCAATTATCTCATCATTGAAAGTGGTTAAGGCGTAGTTTGCCACCTCGCCTTTCTTGATTTTCTCCTCGTCTTCAGAGGAGCTCGATTCATCCCACTTTGTGTTCTTTGGCCTCTTCCTTCGTTTAAGTTTATTATTTATTTTAGATTTTTATTTAATAAACTTATTAAGATTTAGTGTTCGAAGTTCAAGTTCATCATTGTTCTCATCACTTGAGTCATCGCTTAAGTGGTATTCATTTGGCCGGAGTTCCAAATCCTTCCTGTTCTTTGGAAGGTGATTTTGTTCATCATGTTCATCATGTGCATTGTGCACCATTTCATATGTCATCAACGAACCAATTAGTTCTTCAAGTGGTAGGTTGTTTAGGTTTTTAGCTTCTTGTATTGCAGTTACTTTTGAATCCCACTTCTTAGAAAGAGAACACAAAATCTTGTTTACGAGTTCAAAATCCGAAAAACATTTTCCAAGAGCTCTTAAACTATTGACGACATCCGTGAAACGGGTGTACATGTCGCCTATAGTCTCGCTTGGTTGCATTCAAAAAAGCTCAAAATCATGCAATAAAATGTTAACTTTTGAGTCTTTGACTCTACTAGTTCCCTCGTGCGTGATTTCAAGTGTTCACCAAATGTCAAAAGCCGTTTCGCACGTAGAAATCCGATTGAACTCATTTTTATCCAAAGCGCAAAATAAGGCATTCATAGCCTTTGCGTTTAAAGAAAAATACTTCTTCTCCAAATCTGACCATTCGTTCATCGGTTTGGAGGGAAGTTGAAAACCGTTTTCAACGATATTCCATAAATCCAAATTCATAGAAATCAAGAAAACTCTCATTCGAGTTTTCCAATAAGTGTAGTCCAATCCGTTAAACAACGGTGGACAAACAACCGATAAGCCCTCTTGAAAGCCATGAAGAGCTATTTCTCTCAGGTGTAAATCCAAAATGAGAAATACCAAGCTTTGATACCAATTGTTAGGATCAAGAGCACTAAGAGGGGGGCGGGGGCGGGGGGGGTGATGAATTAGTGCTGCGGAAATCTTTCTGCGATTAATAAAAATTACGTTCGTACGATAAAAGCGATTTCGGTGTGAAAGCCGATTCTAAGATTACTTTAACTTAAGATCAAGTGAGATGACGTTAAAGTAAATCTATGAAGATAGTTTGCAGTTATGATGGAAATCAGAATATAAGCGCAAACTGAAATACGACGTTCGTACGATAAAAACGATTTGCGTCTAAACGCCGATTCAAAAAGCACTGAACTTTGAAACACATTCGTAACAGAAGGCAGTAAGCTATTGAGGAGGTTTGTAGTAAAGATAAGATGCTCAAAGTAAATGCAAACCGAGGTTTAGAGTGGTTCGGTCAATCTTGACCTACTCCACTTTTGGCTTCCTCCACCGACGAGGTCACCGATGTCAATTAGAGGCTTTCCTTCAATAGGCGAAGGCCAACCACCCTTTTACAGTTTCACTCCTTTTGACAAGCTTAGGAGACAACCCTTATAGAATTTTCTCTCCTCTCTTTAAAGCTCAGAACTTGGAAGAAAAGAGGGAGAAGAACTTTTGGCCTTTACAATAATTTTGAGCTCTAAAAATCATAGAACAAGATCAAGATTTCGGTGTATGTTCAGTGCTCTTTCAGTGTTGAATGGGTGGGGTATTTATAGGCCCCAATCCAGTTCAAATTTGGAGCACAAAACTGTCAATTCCCGGAATTCCGAGATCAGGCGGTTGCACCTCTTGACTGGAGCGGTTGCACCACCTGACAGAGCTCGAAGACTGAGCCTCTGGGCGGTGCTACCTCCTATTAGGGGCGGTTGCACCTCCTGTTGTCAGGGGCGATTGCACCTCCTGCCAGAGCTCGAAGACCGATCTCAAGCGGTGCAACCTCCTGATTGAGGCGGTTGCACCGCTCAGCCAGTGCTCGGAGACCGAGCCCAAGCGGTGCCACCTCCTGTCAGGGGAGGTTGCACCACCCAGTCTCGCTCGGAGACTGAGCCCAGGCGGTTCCTAAGGCATATTCTAAGCAGAATAAGTCCGATTTTTTTAGCGAGCTTCCGACGATCTTTCCAACGAACTTTCGACAATCTCTCGGCAATGTTTCGGTGGACTTCCAGCAAGCTCCTGGACTTCATGATGATCTTCTTGGCAAGTTTTGATGAGCTTCTTTGGCAAGCTCCTAGACTTCTCGGTTGGTTCCGGTAGAACTTCCGACGAATGTCTGAACTTTCGACGAACTCTCGAACTCCCATGAAATCATGTTCTTGACTCCGGGACTTCATTTTGCTTTATACCTTACTATCGTAGTTAATCCTGCACACACAAAAATATACTTCGATCTAGACAATTATTACTAAGCATGAATCATGTTGTCTGGCATGTCATTGGTCAATCGACGCTTCGTCCGATTCTTCGGTGCATCGTCCTCTCTTGCGGCCTATTATCCAATTGGCTATTTGACCTCCATAACTTTGATATCCTTGGCGCTATATTCGTTCTTCTTAGTTCGATGCCCGAATCCATGGCTCGAAGCCTTATGTCGATACGTCGACTAATCCTTCAGCCCGACGTCCAATCTTCTGACATGTTTTCCTCTGGCCCAATATGATTCTTCCCACTTTAATTGTCTCTCCCTGATTGAAGCATCTTGCGTCACTCAAAACACAGATTAAATTATAAACACTTATCAATTGGTTTCATCATCAAAATCCGAGATTCAATAGTAATAACTATAGTTCTTTTATTAATGAAGTCTTTGTTCTATTTCTGTTATTGGTGCTTAGCTTTCTATGTTCTTTTAATTTGGCTTTTAACAAAATGGTATTAGATCCATTGGTGTTTTTTTTCTTCATGATGAATAGTAGAATAAGTGTCAATCTTTGTCTTTGAATATTTAGATTTGTAGAGAAGATAATTCTTTGACATAAAAAATTAGAGATGATTATTTGACATAGAGTGTGAAGATAAAGTTAATTTAGATTATAAAATGAGTTAAGGTCTATTTTAACTTCCATGATTTTAGTCATATACCTCTTAAGTTTTTATAATTTGTTTGTGTCTAAAATAATATATATATTTAAAAAAATAATATAGAAGCCTCTCCTGTCAAGTTTGAGTTAACGGATGTTATGTTTGCTTATATGACATATTAACTTATAATAAATCATTAATATAATGACACATATAATTTAGAATTAATATCCATTTTAGCCTTTGTGGTTTTGGCCATAGATCTCTTAAACTCTTATGGTTTACTTATGTCTAAAATAACCCATATATTTTCAAAAATATAGCGTATAAGCCCCTCCCGTCAAGTTTGAGTTACTAGATGTTGGATTCTACTTACATGGCATGCTGACTCATAATAAACTATTAATATAATGACGTATAATTTAAGTTTTTTTTAAACAATTGAGACATTCATCAATGACGGGAGAAGGCGTTGTCATAGAAGCAACTACCAGTAGTAGTACCAAGCCGTTGTTGCCTAATAGGGCATCATATGCACACAGCCTCTATTGCACTAACGATGAGCTCAAAAGCTTCCGATCCTGCTTCAAGTGGATGTGTGTTGACCAGTCTGACATTAGGCATGTTGAATCTTGAATTTTAATAATAAAACCAATTGATAATATTATGATCTAATAGGTATTTTGAGTGACGCAGGACTAGCTTCAATCAGGAGAGACAAATTGATTAAAGTAGGAAGAATAAGAAGTTGGGCCGGAATTGAACATGTCAAAAGATTGGATGTTAGACCAGAGGAATGGTCGACGTGTCAGCAGAAGGCTTCGTGCCATGAGTTCGGGCATCGGGCCAAGAAGATCGGATATTGCGCTAAGGAGATTGGATGTTGCGAGAAGGCAACATGTCAATTGTACAATATGCCGAAGGAGAAGACGATGCGTTGAAGGGTCGGACGAAGCACTGGATGAACTAATGACATATCGGACAACTTAGTATTCTTTCTTGTAATAATTTGTCTAGATCGAAGTAGTTTTAGTTGTAATTGGGTTGGTTTAGAATGTAATTAGGCCAACTCAATTAGGGGCCAATTGAGCCTGAATTGGGGCTGTTTTGGGCCAAGAGAAAGGCCCATTCAGTGACCCAAAAGTTGGGCCAGGCTATCATAGACTTAGCTGGTTTTGCTTAAGTCATGCGATACTCTTGCGTCTGTAAAGGTTAGTCTCCTTGAAACATCCTAGAGTCCCTTAGGACCTACAAAAGAGAAAACGAGTTAGAGAAAGCACGTCACTCGGGATCCACAAGCAAATATTTTAGAAAATACTTTATAACTAATGTAAATTATAAAAAGACTTCACAAGTTCTGAATGGTTGCATAACAAAGGATCCAAAATGGTCCACTACAAACCGAAATCTCCCACAAGTGTCCATATGACACAACTTTTATTCACAAGCCTAAAATGACTATCAAACCCAACTAAATTGGGGCTGTTAAGCTTTCGACCGTCCCTCTATATGCTATGCAAAGTATGAACAAACCAAAAAACATGGACATATATGAGCATTACATTAAACACCATGTTTACAGTTTTGTCTATGACATTCTCCCAAACTTATTCCTTCGATGTCCTCGTCGAAGCCTTTACCGACACTGCAACTCCTTTTCTTTATTGAGTCTTCAATCTTCTGCTCCAACTGCAATGCACCTCTTGGCTCCCAACTGCTTTCCGCTGCTATTGTTGAGTAGTCAAACTTTTGATCCGCTATACTGTTTCAACTCACTAATGACTCGGGCTCTAGTGTGGGGTTGGCTGAGTTGTGTTGATCCCTATTGATTCCTACGGATCCTTCAGATGAAGGAAAGACCATCGTTACTATGTGCTAGTCTCTCAAATACCTCATGCTGCTTGAACTAGGTGGATACTTGTTAGAGCTTTAATGAGCATCGCCTTGTAAACTTTTAAAGTTTTTGAGTCCTTCCTCCATAAAATTTGTTTGACACTCTTCTTTCACTTAGTTGTCACTTCTAAATAAGTTCACATCACTTCCACTTTCGATTGACATTTTGTTAGGAAATAAAGTGGATAATCTACTCTCAATAGCACTGATCACAATTGGTGAGGATTTGACAACTATTATGTTTCATTTGGTTTCTTCAAAGGGTCTTTGAACATATGCAGAGCTCCTCTGCTATATAGATAAGAGAATTGGGGTACTTGTTTTCACCCATTCTCTTAAGAGTTGAGAAGATAAATATTACTTGACTTCGCCCGCCTCCTCGAGGGTTGTACTCTATGCATCGAGTTGGTTACTAGCTTACGCTTGCTCTTTGCTCACACTTGTGAAGCACTTGAAGTATTTGTACTCCTTACGTTGGGTTAGTTACTATGATTCACCTTTCCAATACTATCGAACTTTTGGAATGCGAGAAGTTTTCACTGTTAGGAACGAGTCGGCACTAAGAGGAGGGGGGGGGAGAGAGGGGGGTTAAATTAGTGCAGTGGTAAAAACATCAATTTAATAAAATCTCATTTCGTAACGATAAAACTAATCTCGAAAGATGTTAACTTAAAAGTGTATGCGAGCATAGGTATAGTAAGGAGGAGAGGCAGTTTGCTATAAAAGCACAGTAAGGAGGAGAGGCAGTTTGCTATAAAAGTAAATTGCTCAAAGTAAATGTAAATCGAGTTTATAGTGGTTCGATCATCGTGACCTACATCCACTCCCGATTCCTCCTCTATCGAGGCCACCGGCATCCACTATCGGTCTTCCTTCAATAGGCAAAGACCAACCACCCTTTACAGCTCTTTCTCCTTTTACCGGGTTTAGGAGATAACCCTTACACCATCACTTACTCCTCTCTCAAACTATTCTAACACTTAGAAGAAGCATAAGAGTTCATACAAGATTGCAGCAGCGTTTCTTTCTTTTTTTACTCTCAATACTTGTGTAGTTTAATCAGGGATGAGAGGGGCATTTATAGGCTTCAAGTTGATTCAAACTTGGAGCTTAAAAAGGTCCTATCCCGGGTTTCCCGGGTCCTGGTGGTACCATTACCTGTAGCACTGACATTAGGTAGTGCCACCTGTTGGGTCATTGTTTGGGCCTTTCATTGGGCCCAACACAGTTCATACATGGGCCCAATTGGACCCTAATTGGGTTGGCCCAATTCCAATCCCAATTATGTGCTAACTACGAAATCTAAGATAATTACTAAGCTAAATAAGTCTGTAAGTCTAAGTTTCTTCCGGCGAGCTTCTAGCGATCTTCCGGCGAACTTCCGACGATCTCTCGGCAATGTTCCAGTGGACTCCCAGCAAGCTCCTGGACTTCACGACGATCTTCTTGGTGAGTTCCGACGAGCTTCTTTGGCAAGCTCCTGTACTTTTTGATTAATTCCGACAGAACTTTTAACGAACATTTGGTCTTCCGATGAACTCTCGAACTCCCAATGAAATTGCGTTCTTGAGTCCGAGACTTCATTTTGCTTTATACCTTGATCACTGTCATAGTTAATCCTGCACACATAAAACCTACTATGAACTAGATAATTAATATTAAGCTAATCAAATGTTGTCCGACATGTTATTGGTTCATCGACGCTTCGTCTGATTATTTGGCGCATCGTCCTATCTTGCGGTCTATTGCCCAATTGACCAGTTGACCTCCGCAACTCTGATTTCCTTGGTATAATATCCTCTCTTCTTGGCTCGATGCCCGAACTCATGGCCCAAAGCCTTTTGTCGATACGTCGACCGATCCTTCGGCTCGACTTCCAATCTTCTGACATGTTTTTCTTTGGCCTAATATGATTCTTCCTACTTTAATTGTCTTTCCCTAATCGAAAGATCCTGCGTCACTCAAAACACAAATCAAATCATAAACACTATCAGTTGATTTCATCATCAAAATTTGAGATTCAACATGTTGAATCTCGGATTTTGATGATGAAATCAATTGATGGGATAATTGATCTAATCCATATTATTGAGTTAAGTGTGCAAGATTAACTACAATAGCCTAAAAACATAAAGCAAGGAAACCAGAGTCAAGTTTGATGGGTGTTTGAGAGTCCGAAGATTCGTCAAAGATGCTGCCGGAGCCAACCGAGAAGAAATCGGGGACGTGTCGGAGTTTTCGGAAGTCCGCCGAAGAGATCGTTAGAGGTTCACGAAGATCACCAAGAAGGCTCGGCTACTCACTGAACTCGCTACAAGATCGGGAGCCTACTGGGAGTCCACCGGAAGAAATCTGAAGGTACATCGGAGGTCCGCCAGAAGATCGCCGGAATGCTCGCCGGAACGAGACTCGACGTTTGTCGTTTTAAAACTTGCTTAGGACTATGTTTTCAGTTACGTAGTTTACATGTAATTAGGTTTAGGATTAAGGGATAATCCTATATCTTGATTAGGGGTCAATTGGGCTCAAATGTGGCTTGGTTTGGGCCGGACTTGAAGCCCAACCAGTGACCCATATGGTCGAGCGGTGGCACCGCCCAGAGCCCAAAGGGTCGGGTGGTGGTACCGTCGGACTGGGCAGTGGCACCGCCCAACACCCGAGGGTTTGGGCGGTGGCACCGCCTAGAACCCGAGAGTTCCAGCGGTGGCACCACCAAAACTCTGTTGAAATTGATAGGCGGTAGCACCGCCACCGACAGGCGGTGGCAATGCCAGTCACCGGTCAATATGACATTGACAGGCGGTGGCACCACCAACCTGGAAAACCCAAGAGAATTCAAAATTTGGAGCCCAAATTTGAATCCTCTTAGGGCCTATAAATACCCCTCAATTCTCAATAGAGAATACAACTTTTGTGAAGCATTAGATTGAGATAAAAGCCTTAGCAAAGTCTTTAGCAAGCCTTGTTTTCAATTGCTCGAGTGTTCACCTCCTTCTTTCTCGTTGAAAATTTATAAGAGTGTGAACCACTTATAAAAGGTTGTAAGAGGGGTATTTGTCCTTCCCCTTCAATGTGCTAGTGGAAGTTGGGAGCCTCGTCGAAGAAGGCTTTGCAAGTGGATATAGGTCATTTTGACCGAACCACTTTAAATTGGTGTGTCTCTTGAATGTATGAGTATTTACATTTTTGAACCATTATTTACATAGCAGCAAGATCTCATTTTTTTTTCTTCTTCTCGCTTTGCTCGAGCTACTTTCTCCAAGACATTCATTGTCAAATTCAAATCTCTACATATTTACTAAATCGTTTTCAAACTTACGAGTTTTAATCCACTGCACTAATTCACACCCCCCCCCCCTCTCTTAGTGCCGCTCCGATCCTACCACAACAATCTCTCCCTTTTTTATGATGATAACCAATTGATGATGGAGTTAACCTTAACTCCCCCTATCAATATGTCATATTGATAGAACTGTTGGATTCAAAAATCCAATCAATATGTTATCATAGACTTACGCATAACATCATCATACTTCTCCCCCTTTATCATTAAGAAAAAGGAGAAGTGCATCTAGCTAGTGTTTAGACATAATTTCAAATTATTGTATTATAAATATAATTTCAAGTTTTATCATTATGCAAGCAAGTGATTTTCTTTCTTCTCTTTTGAGAAGTGCAATTTTTTTACTTCTTGAGATAGGCAAAATAGTACTTTTGCTTCTCTTGAGATGTGAAAGCAAGCAATTCTTGGTGATGTTCAAGATAGCAAGTTCTACATCATGCAAGCTAGTGAGTTTTACAACATTTTAGAACATGCAAGCTAGCAAATTTTACATATATGAAAGTTAAAAAAATTTTACATCTTTTGAGATGAACAAGCTAGCATGTTTTTGCATTTTCTTGACTTGTGCAAACTAGTAACTTTTCTCCCCCTTTGTCATTGTTAAAAAGAAGGAAGGAATACGATTTTGTAATTTTTTTCCCTTTACAATAATTTTCAAATCATGACAAAGGATAAATAGTAAAGATGAAAGATCAAGTCATGAATGTCAAAATAATTTTTCATCATTGCATGCATCATTATCATAAGTTGAAGTATTGCATGCATAATATCAAACCATCATTCATAATTACATCAATATTTCAATCATCAAAAATGAAAAATCAAGTCTAAAATTTGAGAAATCATGAGAAACCATGATTCATTTTAACAAATCTCCTCTTAAATAATTAATGAAAAGAATTCTTAGGAGATCATGATATGGATAAAATTTATTTAATCTTGTAAGAGAACAAGATCTCAATTCATGCATATAAAATCTCTCAATTCATTATGAATCATAAAAATTATAATTCTGAAAAATTATGATTCATTTAGATAGTAAATAGCAAAAAGAAACAAGGAGAAAATGATCTTAATTTATAGAAAGATTTCAAGTATCAAATATCGAGAAATCAAGATCATGAATTTAATTATTTTCCTCTTTAGTAAATGACAAAGAGAAACATAAGAGATTAAATAAGAGATCTTGATTCATAAAAGATTCCATGTTATAAATCTTAAAAAATCAAGATAAAGCTTATTCAAATTCAAATTGTCACATCAAAATCATTTTCAAGAGATTCATAAAAAATATAGATAGATTCGTTAATCTCTCCTTTATGAAAATCGATAAAGTAGAGAAAAAGAAATTTTGCAAGGAGAAAGCTTTCCTCTTTTTAGTGTTTCAATTCATATGATTGATTTCATATAAGCATGCCCCTTTTTCATTTATCATTTTCAAAATTACTAGCATGATCCCAATTTTTTAGTATTTTTATTACATTATTAAACATGCAATTTTCAAGAAAAATAATTAAACTAAATTAAAAATAACTCATGAAAAGCATCATGTAATTTTTCAAATAAACTAAGGGGATTTTGATTACCTCGTCGTTGAAAGCCGTTAAGGCATAGTTTACCACCTCGCCTTTGTTGATTTTTTCCTCGTCTTCGGATAAGCTCGATTCGTCCTAAAGTGCTTCTCTCTTCTTGCATTCATAGCAAGTAGTTGCGTTCTTTTTGTTCTTTAATTTTTGTTTCATGAACTTTTTAAATTTCATAGTGAGGAGTTCAAGTTCACTATCACTTGAGCTTATGCTCGAGTGGTCTTCAATTGTTCTAAGTCTGAAATCCTTCTTATTCTTTGAAAGGTTGTCCTCAAGTTTGTTTTGTACCACATTGGTCATTTCGTAAGTCATTAAAGACCCAATTAGTTCTTCGAGTGGAAGCTTGTTTAAGTCTTTTGCCTCTTGTATGATAGTTACTTTTGAATCCCAATTCTTATGAAGAGAACGTAAAATTTTGTTTACAAGTTCAAAATCTGAAAAACTTTTACCAAGTGCTTTTAGACTATTGATGACATCCATAAAACGAGTGTACATGTCTCCAATAGTCTCACTTGGTTCCATTCGAAACAACTCAAAATCATGCATCAAAATATTAATCTTTGAATCTTTAACTCTACTAGTGCCTTCGTGGGTGATTTCAAGAGTGCGCCAAATATTGAAAGTCATTTTGCAAGTAGAAATCCAATTGAATTCATTTTTGTCTAAGGCGCAAAATAAGGCATTCATAGCCTTTGCATTTAAAGAGAAAGTCTTCTTCTCTAACTCATTCCAATCGTTCATTGGAAGAGAAGACTTTTGAAAATCAAATTTGATTATATTCTATAAATCGAGATTCAATGAAAGTAAGAAAACTCTCATTTGAGTTTTCCAATGTGTAGTTCGTCTCATTGAACATGGGAGGATGAATAAGAGAATGACCGTCTTGAAAGCCGAAAAGAGTCCTTTCTCTTTGGGTGTTAAACCAAATAATAAAAACATGACTCTGATACCAACTGTTAGGAATGAGTTGGCACTAAGGGGGGGGGGGAGTGAATTAGTACAGTGGTAAAAACGTCTGTTTAATAAAATCTCATTTCGTACGATTAAAATCGATCTCGGAAGATGTTAACTTGAAAGCGTATGCGAGCGTAGGCATAGTAAAAGCATAGTAAGGAGGAGAGGCAATTTGCTATAAAAGTAAATTGCTCAAAGTAAATACAAACCGAGTTTATAGTGGTTTGGTCGTCATGACCTACATCCACTCCCAATTCCTCCTCCGTTGAGGCCATTGCTAGTTATAGGTGCCCAACACGCCAATCATATGAGTGATGGCACATGTGACTTGATACGAAATTTTTTTGCTTATTATATTTTAGCATTTATCACTTTATATTAACTATTGTATATATGCATGTATATATTGTAATGTCATTGGATCTGTGCAATGGGAATCGGATCGTGATGAGATCACGATAATGAGATTGATTCACCTTTAAATACAGATCCTAAATAATCTCGGTCATAGGTTACTCGAGAGGGACATCATGATAACTAGACAGACTGGTGTGCTGTATACCTATCCATATAATGGATACAGCTAGTCTCATAGCTGCTTATGTGGGGACACTAGGGATATAGTACAGGTACTCATTGGAGAATGAGTTCACTGATTGATCCGCTTACGGAATGTTGGATGGTTAATGATGCCTTGTTGTTAGACAGTAATTTCATAGTCCTAGTGGTGTATCTGGTCTTTAAACTTGAGACACCAAGGATGTCCTGTATGAGTGCTCTACTCTTTGATACCAGATTTATAGGTTTGGATGTCCCAGATCTAGTACAACTGGTCATTGGGAGTGGCAATCGACCATACGAGGGCTATTAAGTGTCGATAGAGGAGCACTCTTAGTATCATGAGAGGAATATCCCATGTGTTCTTGCTCAAACAAATCCCTGGCCAGGGTCATTCAGATTGAGAGAGAAAGAGTTCTTCGGGAGAATCCGATTAGAGCGAGACTCGAGAAGAAACCGTATGGGTCTGACAGCACCATGCCCGATATACGATCTTTGGGATATTAGATGGATGAGGGACTAGAGGTATGTGGTAACTGAGGATAGATAGGTCCAATGGATTGGATTCTCCTGTATCATTTGGGGACTACAACATAGTGGCCTAGTACATCGGTAGTCGATGAGTCGAGTGAATTATTATAAAGATAATAATTCACTAAGTTAGAAGGAGTTCTGATAGGTATGACTCACGGCCAACTCGATATTGGGCCTAGAGGGTCACACACATATGGTAGGCATTGCGATGAGTAGAGGTTCAAATATGAGATATCTGTCATAGCCCCTATCTTATTGGATATCCAATAAGCCCCTTAATTATTTAAAAGTACTTAGTAAAAGTTTTTCTAACCTTGAACTTGTTAACAAAATACTAAAATCCCTTCCTAAAAATTGGGATAATAAAGTAATGGCTATTCAATAATCAAAGAACTTGAACCATTTTCTGGTTAAAGAACTTATTAGGTCTTTGATGACCTATGAAATGACGTGCAAGGCATATGATGAACTTGATGAACATGAGAACAACCTTCCTAAGAACATGAAGGATTTGACACTTAGAACTTAAGAAGACCACTCGAGCGAAAGCTCAAGTGATGATGACTTTGAACTCTTAACAATAAAGCTTAAAAAGTTTATGAAACAAGAATCAAAGAATAAAAATAAACTTAAAAAGAGCACAACTACTTGCTATGAAAGCAAGAAGTTGGGTCACTCTAAAGATGAGTATATAAAACTAAAGAAGAAGTTGATAAAGGACGAATCGAGCGTATCCGAAGACGAGGAGCAAACCAACAAAGACGAGGTGGCCTTTCATAATGAGGTATGTAACTCACCCGAAATGTATTTACCTTATTTTAAAATAACTTGATGCATTTCATTAGTTATTTTTAAATTAGTTTAAAAAATTATATATATATATATATATTGATTATGAAAATTTTATGTTTTATGATAAAGGAACAAAATGTTAGATTTAAATCTAATGGTTGTACACCTAATAAGATTAATTCTATATATGTTTTAAGAAGCAATAATGTGTATCTTGATGATTTCCATTTTGCTTTACGATTATAAATGATTTTGATTGAAAATGCTTTATGTTTAATGAAATCATGCTTGACGATTTAATGTTTTAATTATGCATGATGATTTGAAGTCTTGATGATTTTTATGATGAATCTTGTCTTTGCTCTTTCGATTTTAAATGATGATGCATGTTTTGATTTGACATAAAAAAACTTGGGCATGCTTATATGAAATCAAATCACTTAAATTGAAACAAAAATTGAAGAATGCATGTTTCTTGAAAATATCTCTAAAGCTTTTTAATTTTTCAACAAGTAATTCTTAGTGATGAATCTATTTTATGTTATTTCTTGAATTAAGAAAAGTGATTTTCATGATAAGTTTGGAGTTGACAAATTGAATTTGAATGAAAATTTTCCAACCGAATCATGAACTTTCTTTTGATTTCTCTACTTGAGCTTTTTATGAGAATCAAAATATTTTCTATCTTTGATGATTCCTTCTTATCATTTACTAAAAAAGAAACTTATGTAAATAAACTATGACCTTGATAATGGTCTGTAATGGTTTGAAATTATGCGTGTTATATGTAGAAGACTTGAAACTATGTTTTGGTATCATATATACCAAAGTAATGTTGATTTGAAAATTTATTGATTTGGTATCATGCCCAAAGTGATAATGATGATGACTTGATAGTTTTTACAAGAAAATTTTATGGTTTGAGATTTATTTTTTTTATCCAAATTATTATTTTGATTTCTCGATATTTGATACTTGAGATCTTTCTATGAATCAAGATCTTGTTTTTGAACTCCCATGGTTCTTTTTACTATTTACTAAAAAGAAAAATTAATTAAATAAATCATAATTTTTCATGTGAATTCTTGGAATTATAACATGAGATTTTTTTATAAATCAAGATCATTTACTATGATTCTTCTTTTTTTTTATTTGAGTCATCCAAAAAGAATCATAAATTTTCTCTTGATTTTTTTATATTCATAATTTGAAATTTGGTTCATGACTCTCTTGTATTTATGAAGTGTATATCTTATCACCCAATTAATTTTTCTTAATATTCTTCATGTAATGATATGAAATTATGCATGAAATACTCATGATATTATGTTGAGAAGTTATGATCATGCATGGTATGATGTAATGTAATTTGATATTTTGATACCATCATAATTAAAATATTTATGATTTGGAATGATGTATGCAATACTTATGATTTTTTTGATGAAATGATATGAAAGTCAACAACTATCATTTTATGAAATGATACCTTATTTCAATATGTCATATTGAAATAAGATTGATACTGTATCTTTGTCATGATTTGAAGATTAAGGTAAAGGGAAAAGAATCATAACATTCTATTTGATAATGACAAAGGGGGAGTAAAATTTGCTATCTTGCATGCTCTAAAATGATGTAAAATTTGTTAGTTTGAATGTTCCAAAATGATGTAAATCTTGTATTCCTTTTCAAAAAACTTGTTAGCTTGAACATTGCAAAGAAAAGAAAACATGCTATCTTGCACATCTTAAAAGATGTAAAAGTTTTGCTAACTTTTATATCTAAAAAACTTGCTAGCTTGCATGATGATATACACAATGATGTTTCAAAAACTTGAAACTATGTTTATAATACAACGATTTAAAATTATATCTCAAAAACTTGCTAGTTGCACTTCTCCTTTTTGTTGATGACAAAAGGGGAGAAGTTATGATGACAATCATGCATAGAATAATGTATTAAAATTTTGATTATGCATGATTTTATGATGACATGTTGCTTGGATTCATAATTTATTTTTGAATTTATGTTTCTATCAATATGACATATTGATAGGGGGAGTTAAGGTTAACTTCGTCATCAATTGGTTGTCAACATCAAAAAGAGGGAGATTGTTAAATCTCGTATTTTGATGATGAAACCAATTGATAATGTCATGATTTAATCTATGTTTTGAGTGACGCAGGACTAGCTTTGATTAGGAGAGACAAATTGATTAAAGTAGGAAGAATAAGAAGTTGGGCCGGAATTGAACATGTCTGTAGATTGGACATCAAACCGGAGGACTAGCTTCGTGCCATGAGTTCGGGCATCGGGCCAAGAAGATCGGACATTGCACCAAGGAGATATGATGTTACGAGAAGGCAACATATTGATTAGACAATACGTCGAAGGAGAGGACGATGCGTTAAAGGGTCGGATAAAGCGCCGGATGAACCAATGACATGCCGGACAACTTAGTATTCTTGCATGTAATAATTTGTCTAGATCAAAATAGTTTTAGTTATAATTAGGTTGGTTTAGAATATAATTAGGCCAACTCAATTAGGAGCTAATTGGGCCCAAATTGGGATAGTTTTGGGTCAAGAGAAAGGCCTATTCAGTGACCCAAAAGTTGGGTCAGACGGTGGCACCGCTAGTGGCTCAATCTTCAAGATATAGTCTCTAAGACTATGTCAGGTGGTAGTACCGCCAGATTGGGCAGTGGTACCGCCTAGTGTCAAGCAGTGGTATCGCTAGTCTAGGCGGTGGTACCACCCAATGTTAGGTAGTGATACCACCCAAACACAATCTCCCAGACTATGTCAAGAGGTGGTGCCGCCAGACTAGGCGATGGTACCGCTAGTACCCAAAAACTATGGATGAGATACTTTTAAGCTCCAAGTTTGAATCCATTTGGGGCCTATAAACACCTCTGTCATCTCTGCTCAGATTACACAAAAACTGAGAGCCAAAAGAAAAAAAAACGCTATTGTAATCTTGTGAGAACTCTATTGAATCTCGAATTTTGATGATGAAACTAATTGATTATATTTAGATGTTTAACTGCATTTTGAGTGATGCAGGGCTACTCAATCAGGATTAGACAGTTAACGCAGGAGGAATTGACGTTGTGCCGGAAGAGATCACGTCAGGATATTGGATGGCTGAACGCTTCGGACGTCGGGCATCGGGCTAAGGAAAGCGGAATTACGCCAAGGATATCGGGGTTGCAGAGGTCAATCGCCGATTGGGCAACAAGCTGCAAGAGAGGACGATGCACTGAAGAATCGGACGAAGCGCCAACCAATGACGTGCCGAGCAACAAAATGTCAATTCGAGTTGTAATAATTGTCTAGATCGGAATTGAGTTTTGGTTTGTGTGTGCAGGATTAACTATGATAACGATGAAGATATAAAGTGAAACAAAGTGCCGGAGTCAAGCGCGAAGGATTCGTTGCGAGTTCGAGAGTTCGACGGAAGTCCGAAGGTTCATCGGGAATGCTGCCGGAACTAGTCGAGAATGAGTAGGGAGCTTGCCGAAGGGTTTTTCGAAAGCTTGCCGGAAGGTTCGTTGGAAGTTCGTGGAGCTCGCCGAGAAAGATCGGAGCTTGCCGAAGAAGCTCGTTGGAACTCGTCAAGATCAATTCGTGAAGTCTAGGAGCTTGCCGGGAGTCCGCAGAATGGTTTCCGAGAGTTTATCGGAAAACTGTCGAAAGTTCGCCGGAAGAAGTCTTGACTTACGGACTTTGTAATAGCTTAGAAAATATCTTTAAATTCATAGTTAGCACGTTAATTAGAGTTAGGATTAGGTATTAATCTAATAACCCAAGTATGGGCCAATTGGGCCCGAGTTCGGACTGGTTTGGGCCAAATTTGGAGCCCAACCAGTGAGCTGAATTGGCCTAGGCGGTGGCACCGCCCAGCACCCGAGAGCTGGGCGGTGGCATCGCCCAGCACTGTCAATGTCTGATAGGAACAGGCGGTGGCACCGCCACTGACAGGCGGTGGCACCGCCGGCCTCGGAAACCCAAGAGAATTCAAATTTTGGAGCCCAAATTTGAATCCTCTTGGGGCCTATAAATACCCCTCATTTCTCAGCAGAGAAGACAACCTTTTGAGAAGCTAGAAGTTGAGAAAAGCTTTAGGAAAAGTCTTGTTTTCAATAGCTTGAGTGTTCACCTCCTTTCTTTTCATTGAAATCTTTGTAAAAGGGTGAACCACTTGTATGAGGTTGTAAGAGGGGTGTAAGAAGGAGGTTGATCTTCGCCTAGTAAAGGAAGATCATTAGTGGATGCCGGTGGCCTCGACGGAAGAGGAATCGGAGGAGTGGATGTAGGTCATGATTGACCGAACCACTATAAACTATCGTCTTCTCTGGTTTGCATTTATCTTATTGTCATTTATATTACTGGAAACCATCTTTATTTTGATGCTCTACTTCTTTGTCTCCTTCTTACATATGCCTTCAAGTTAAAACACAATCGAAACGGTTTCAAACAAAACATTACTTTTATCATACGAAGTTTCCGTAAGTGTTTAAATCGTCGAAAGTTTATCATACTTTACCGTTGCACTAATTCACCCCCCCCCCCCTCTTTTAGTGCCGCTCCGGTCCTAACAAACTCCTCTCAAGCTCTAAGTGTTAGTGAAGTTTAAGAGAAGAGGTAGTGAGGGTGTAAAGGTTCTCTCCTAAACTTGTCAAAAGGAGAATCGAGTTGTAAGGGTAGTTGATCTTCGCCCATTGAAAGAAGATCGTTAGTGAATGTCAGTGGCCTCGACAGAAGAGGAATTGGGAGTGGATGTAGGTCATGACGATCAAACCACTATAAAACTTGGTTTGCATTTCTATTCTTGCTATTTACCTTTACTGTAAACTGCCTTATATGCTTATTGCTTTCACTACGCTTACGAATGAGCTTTCAAGTTAAACTCATCTTTCCGAGATCGGTTTTTATCAAACGTACAAAGATTTTCAAAATCGATGTTTTTATCGTATGCACTAATTCACCCCCCCCCCCTCTTAGTACCGACTCGATCCTAACAAGACACGTAGTGGTCTCCTTGTCCCTCTTCTTCCTCATGGATATCTTTAACCCCACTACCTCCCATTTTGTGTTAGGATCGGGGTCGGTACTAAGAGGGGAGGGGGGTGAATTAGTATAGTAAAAAACTTTCATCGGTTCAAAAAGACTTCGTACGAAAACCGTTTCGGAAAGATCTTTAACTTGAGAGCAAACATAAGTATAGTTGATGTAAAGCAATAGAGGCAGTTTGTAGTTAAGATAAAGAGCAGAATGTAAATACAAATCGAGATTTAGAGTGGTTCAGTCAATCTTAACCTACATCCACTTTCGGCTTCCTCCTCCGACGAGGTCACCGGCGTCCACTAGAGGCCTTCCTTCAATAGGCGAAGGCCAATCACCTTTTACACCCCTCTTCTCCTTTTATCAGGTTTAGGAGATAACCCTTACAAGCACTCACTCTCCTCTCTAAACAGAAATCTAAGTTTAAGCTAGAGGAGGGAATACACTTATGATCGTAGTAGCGTTTTCTTTCTTTTAATCTCTCTGTGCTTGTGTGTTTTAACCAGGGATGAGAGGGATATTTATAGGCTTCAAGTTGATTCAAACTTGGAGCCTAAAACTTTCCTATCCTGGGTTCCCCGGGCACGGGCGGTACCACCGCTTGCGTTGGGTGGTACCACCGCTTGCGTTGGGTGGTATCACCGCCTAGTGTCAGTCTGATTGACACTACCCTAGGCGGTACCTATTGGGAAAAAACCTGTTAAAGCAAAATATTCTTTTCCCTCTTTGTGTATCAAAATGGGTTCCTCATCAAAATACCAACTTGATATCCAAATGTAAATATCAACTAGCACAACATAAACAATAGAGCAAATAATCAATCACATAGTGAGACCAAATCTTTTAACGTGGAAAACCTAATGTGGGAAAAATCACGGGACCGTAGTCCATTTCACTGTTGCCCAATGTTCCTTTCAGGATTAAAGAGAAATCGATTGACAACTCCAACTGCATGAGGTATATCTAGCATAGTACAAACCATAGCATACATCAAACTGCCTACTGTAGATGAGTAAGGCACTTTGGACATTTCTTCTGTTTCTTTCTCACTTGTAGGATATTTTTTCGAACTAAGCTTAAAATGACCTACAAGTGGAGAATAAACTGCTTTGGCTTTACTCATGTTGAATCTTTCAAGAACCTTTTTAATGTAAGTCTCCTGAGATAGCCAAATCTTCTTTTTCTTCCTATTACGAAGAATCTTCATGCCAAGTATTTATTTCACCGATCCCAAGTCTTTCATGGCAAAAGACTTACTTAGCTCTCTTTTAAGCTTTCCAATTTTTCCAACATCATGGCCAACAATAAGCATATCATCAACATATAGCAATAAAATAATAAAATCATCATCTGAAAATTTCTTCATAAACATACAATGATCAGATATGGTTATATCATACCCTTGGCTCATCATAAAGGAATCAAACTTCTTATACCATTGTTTACGTGCCTGTTTGAGTCCATATAAGCTTTTCCTAAGCTTATACACCAAATTTTCTTTTCCCTTAACTTTGAAACCTTCTGGTTGCTCCATGTAAATTTCTTCTTCTAGGTCACCATGAAGAAATACTATTTTTACATCAAGTTGCTCAACTTCTAAATTCAAGCGGGTAGCTAAACCAAGAACAACTCGGATAGAGGACATTTTCACAATTGTAGAAAATATTTCTTCAAAGTCAATACCTTTCTTCTGACTGAATCCTTTCACAACTAGTCATGCCTTGTATCTTTGTTGTGAGCTATTATTTTCAGTCTTTAATTTATAAACCCACTTATTCTTGAGAGCTTTCTTCTCTTTAGGTAACTTTACCAAGTCATAGGTGTGGTTCTCAAGCAAGGATCTCATCTCTTCTTGCATGGCTTTAACCCACTCACTCTTATTCTCATGTAGAATAGCTTCTTGGTAAGTTTCTGGCTCTCCCTCGTCAGTAAACATAACATACTCATGTGGAGGATATCTGGTAGATAGTTGTCGCTTTCTAGTGGATCTTCTCAATGGAATCTCAACTGGTGGTGGAGGTGTCTGTTCAATTGGTTCAGCATCATCAACTATATGTGTATCATCATTGGTATTCTCACCACAATCTTCTTGTTCATCTCCCCCATGATCATCATGAACTACAAGTGAAGGAACTGGACCCAAACTCCAAGGAATATAAATAGAGGTTTCTGGCTTCTCAATATTATCATCATTATCAAACAATTGGTCTTCAAGAAACACAACATCTCTGCTTTTAATAATCTTCTTGTTTACTGGATCCCATAATATGTACCCAAACTCTTCATGATCATATCCCAAGAAAATACATGCTTTTGCTTTACTATCAAGCTTGGACCTCTCATCTTTGGGAATATGAATAAATGCTTTACACCCAAAGACTCTTAAGTGATTATAAGATATATCTTTTCCTCTCCATACTCTCTCTGGAACATCACCTTTCAGAGGAACTAATGGAGAAAGATTTATTAGATCAACTATAGTTCTCATAGCCTCCCCCCCAAAATGACTTTGGTAACTTGGCGTGGGAAAGCATACACCTAATCCTTTCTTCAATGGTTCTGTTCATCCTTTCTGCCACACCATTCTGTTGATGAGTTTTATGAACTATTTTCTCAAGCTTGATACCATGGAACCTGCAATAATTCTTAAAAGGACCCTTATACTCTCCACCATTATCTGATCGAATACACTTTAGTTTTCTACCAGTTTTTCTTTCAACACTGACATGAAACTCCTTGAAAATATCGAGTACCTGATCTTTATATTTCAAAGCAAAAGCCCACACTTTTCTAGAATGGTCATCAATAAAAGTAACCAAATAAAGAGCACCTCCAAGAGTTCTAATTTGCATAGTACAAATATCAGTATGAACTAAATCAATAACATCTGATCTTCTAGATGATGGATATGTTTGAAATACAACTATATATATTTTTTCAGCTAAGCAATGATCATAAGATTTAAGAGATGTACCTTGCAACTCTGGTAAGAACTGCTTTCTAGCAAGAGTTTGAAGTCCCTTCTCGTTGATATGTCCAAGCCTCTTATGTCAAAGATCTATACTTTCACCTTTTTGAATTGTATTAATCTCTCCTTTGTGTAGCTTAGCTTCCATAATATAAAAAGAGTTAAGTTTCTTTCCCCTTGCCACAATCAGAGAACCTTTAGTGAGTTTCCATTTGTTTTCACCAAAATAGTATACAAAGCCCTCATCATCAAGTCTACATGTAGATATCAAGTTAAGACGAATATCTGGAACATGTCTTACATCTTTGAGTATCAATTTGCTCCCAATATTGGTCTCCAAGCAAATATCTCCAATACCCACAATCTTAGATGTACCACTATTTCCCATTCTGACATTACCAAAATCACCAGCAGTGTAAGATCTAAAGAAATCACCATGAGAAGTAACATGAAATGAAGTACTAGAGTCAATTACCCAATTACTGTCCTAAGCTACAAGACTAACACAACCTTCATCACAGACAATAGTGATATTACCTTCAGCAGCAACTGTATTAGTCTCTTTCTCATTTTTCTTCATTTCATTATGTTCTTGCTTCCAAAACCTACACTCTTTCTTCATATGATTTGGCTTGTTACAGTGAAAACATTTGATATCTCTTCTAGACTTGGATTTTCCTCTATAACCATGTGGATTTCTGCTATGACTTCTTCTACGTCTTTCTTGTTTTTCAGTAACAAATGCACTAGAAGAAGATTCACCCTGTTCTTTCCTTCTGGCATCTTCATTTAGTAAACTGTCTTTAACCATATCTACAGTTAGAGTTCCCTTTGGCGTGGAGTTGCAAATAGTCACCACATATGTTTCCCAACTTTCTGATAAAGAGCTGAGAAGTAATAATCCTTGCATCTCATCATCTATATTCATTTTCATAACAATTAGTTTGTTTGCAAGACTCTGAAATAGGCTTATATGGTTAACAATATTACCACCATCTTTATACTTTGAATTTACAAGCCTTCTGAGGAGAGAAATTCTATTTCCCACTGTCTTTTTCGCAAAGAGGTTTTCTAACCTTTACCAAACAACATCAGCTATGGTTTCATCAGAAATATGCTCATGCAAGTTTATATCCATCCATCTTCTAATATAGGCAATAGCTTTTCTATGTTGAATTTTTCATTCTTCATCGTCCATAGTAGAAGGTTTATCTTTAACCTTGATGGGCTTATACAAATCTTTGTAATAGAGCAAATCTTCCATCAGACGCCTCCAAGTGGAATAATTTGATGATTTTAATTTAATCAAATCATTTGACTGCTCCATTTCAATCATACAAGAAAAACTAGCACCAAACAACATGTTGCTCTAATACCACTTGTTGGGAAAAAATCTGTTAAAGTGAAATATTCTTTTCCCTCTTTGTGTATCAAAATGGGGTCCTCATCAAAATACCAACTTGATATCCAAATGTAAATATTAACTAGCACAGCATAAATAATAGAGCAAATAATCAATCACACAGTGAGACCAAATCTTTTAACATGGAAAACCCAATGTAAGAAAAACTACGGGACCGTAGTCCACCTCAAACTTCCACTACCAATAGTAATGATAACAGGTTTACAATAGGTCTTCTCTAGAATAACTAGAGGATCACAATAGCATCAAGATCATAGATCTTGGCTCAAGAATAGCATATCTTCATCACATTGGATGGATCTCCTCATAAGAGAATTCTAGGTTTCACAACGTGGGTATATCAAGAAAGTACCTTAGAGAGGATAAACTGTAGATCAACACTGTTAAGATTGTAGAGTTTGTTGCAAGGATTCTCCACATAAAATTTGGGCCAAAACTAACAACGTTTGGCCACCAATCGTCAAGCAGAAAACTCAGAAACCTAATCTTTCTCTTTTTAATTTTTTTGATTTGGGTTCAAACGACCCAATTTGTCCAAGCCCACATATGGGCTGGACCCAACAGAACCACCGCCCAAGCGGTACCATCGCCTAGGGTGCTGTGCTAGGCGATACCATCACCCAGACTGGCAGTACAACCGCATGGCACCCTGCCAGGGGCGGTGCAACCGCCCAAACTGGTGGTACCACCGCCTGACATAGTCTCGAAGATTGTGCCATGACGGTGAGACTCCTTGGGGCACTATTTGGGCCTCTTATTGGTCCTAACACAGTCCTTACATGGGCCTAGCTAGCCCCTATTGGGTTGGCCCAAATCCAAGCCCAATTACGTGCTAACTACGAAATCCTAAGACATTTGCTAAGCTAAACAAGTCCCTATGTCATTCTTCCGGCGAGCTTTCGGCGATCTTCCAGCGAACTTTCGACGATCTCTCGGTAATATTTTGGCGGACTCTCGGCAAGCTCCTAGACTTCACTATGATCTTTTTAGCAAGTTCCCACGAGCTTCTCTAGCAAGCTCTGCGACTTCTTGGCTGGTTTCGCCAGAACTTCCGACGAACGTCCGGACTTCCGACGAACTCTCAAATTCCCAACGTGATCGCGTCCTTGACTTCGGGACTTCATTTTGCTTCATGCCTTATTATTGTAGTTAATCTTGCATATGTAAAAACATACTTTGATCTAGACAATTAATACTAAGCATTAATCAAGTTGTCTGATATGTCATTGGTCTCTCAACGTTTCATCTGATTCTTCGGCGCATCGTCTTCTTTTGCGGCCTGTTGCCCAATTGGCCAGTTGACTCCGCAACTCCGATATCCTTGGTGCAATATCCGCTCTTCTTGGCCCGATGCCTGAATCTACAGCCCGAAGCCTTCTGTCAATACATCGACTGTTCCTCCGGCCCGACGTCAAATCTTCTGACATGTTCCTCCGGTCCAACATGATATTTCCTGCTTTAATTATCTCATCCTAATCGAAGCATCCTACGTCACTCAAAATACAAATTAAAACATAAACACTTATCGATTGGTTTCATCATCAAAATCCGAGATTCAACAATCTCCCCCTTTTTTATGATGACAACCAATCGATGACGGAGTTAATCTTAACTCCCGGAGTTTAAATAAACTCCCTCTATCAATATGCTATATTGATAGAAACTCTTGGTTTCAAAAATCTAAGTAATATGTCATGATCAAATTATGCATGACATCAACATACTTCTCCCCCTTTGTCCTCAATAAAAAGGAGAAGTACAATTCTTATGTGTGTAGAAGATATAAATTCAACTCATTGCATGAAAAGCATAATATCAAGTTTTATCATCATGCAATTTGAAGCTAGCAAAAATTAAAGATGTGCAAGTTTAGCATGTTTGCTTTTCTTGAGATAGGCAAAATAGCATTTTTGCTATTTTTGTTTCTTAAGATAGGCAACCTAGTGATGTTCAAGATAGCAAGCTCTTTCTTTTCTTTTAAGAAGTGCCATTTTTGCTTCCTTTGCAAAGTGCAAGCAAGCAAAATTTTGCTTCATTCTTGAATTGTGCAAGCTAACATCTTTCTCTTTGAGATGTGCTAATTAGTAACTCTTTCTCCCCCTTTGTCATCGGCAAAAAGAAGGAAAGCCCCTTTACATCAATTTTCAAATTATAACAAGGGTAAGTATCAATCTTATTTATGCATTATTATATTTTTAAATTAAAATATACACATTTTCAAAACTATACATTTCATTTTTCATTCATGATATAAATAAATCAATCATCACTATGTGCATATCATACATGATATTCAAGCATTCATGATACATCATTTTCGCAACATGATCATAGCTATTCAAATGATGGTATTTAAATGTCAAAATTCATTATATCCTATCATGCATGATCATTAACTTCTCATTTGCATTTCATGCATAATTTCATTTCGTCACATTCAAAATATCAAGAGAATTTTGGTGATGAGATACACATTTCATGAATGCAAGGAATTTTACATAATAAAATTCAAGTCATTTATCAAGATGTGGAGTAGCATCTCATGGTTAATTTGAATATATCATTTTTAGTGAATACCAAGATGAATCATATCATGAAAGAATCTTGATTCATAGAAAAATTTCATATATTGAATATCGAGAAATCAAGATGATGATTTATAAAAAATATCACAAGTTATATTCAAGAGAAAAATCATTATGCATTTTCAACTCATTCAATTTGTCAAATCAACATTTCTTACATATGTCTAATACCAAAATATGGTTTCAAATGTTTAACATATAACATGTATAAATTCAAAAATTGAAAGGAGAAGGGAATAATTCAAAGGTACAAAGATTTTAACCATCTCATAAACAAATGAAAGATCAAGTCATGAATCCAAAATTCCATAAATCAAAATAATCAAAATGATCATCAAAGGTAATCACATGTTATTCCAAGAAATCAATATCATGATTTTGATAAAACTAATTTAAAATTCAAATCATCAAAATCTAAACCTTACTTTCAAGAGATTTAAAAAGACATAAATAATTTTATTGGTCTCTTAGTGAAAAATTGATAAGATAGAGAAAAAGAAATTTTTTCAAGAAAAATGCTTTCCTCCTTTTGTTTCAACTCATTGATTGATTTTGTTGAATCTCAGATTTTGATGATGAAGTCAATTGTCATTTGTTATCTAACCCATATGTTGAGATAAGTGTGCAGGATTAACTACGATGAAAGTAAGACATGCAGCAGGAGTTGCGCCGGAGTCAAGACAATGATCACGTTGGTAGTTCGAGAGTTCGACGGAAGTTCGGACAGTCGTCGGAGGTTCTGTAGGAACAAATCCGAGAAGTCCATGAGCTTGCCAAAGAAGCTCGTCGGAACTCGCCAAGTGGATCGTCGCAAGTCCAGGAGTTTGCCGGAAGTCCGTAGGAGCATCACCGAGGGTTCATCGGATGATCGATGGAAGTTCGCCGGAAGCTCGCCGGAAGAAGCGATTGACGCACTGGAGCAAGTTGCAGTAAATGTCTTAGGGAATATTGTAGTTAGCATAATGATTAAGTTGGAAATGAGAGGTGATCCCATTAACTTAATCTTGGGGCAATTGGGCCCCTGAAAAACCCAAATTGGGCCGAATGGATCAACCCATTCGGACCCTGATCCCTGCCAAGCGGTTGAACCGCCCAAGGCAGGAGGTTGCACCGCCTGGGCTCAGTCTTCGAGCGATACTAGGAGGTGCAACCACTCCAGCCAGGTGGTGGCACCGCCTAGGCTCAGTCTTCGAGCGAGACTGGGCGGTGCAACCTCCCCTAACAGGAGGTGGCACCGCCTGGGCTCAGTCTCCGAGCACTGGCTGAGCGGTGCAACCGCCTCAGTCAGGAGGTTGCACCGCCTGAGCTCAGTCTTCGAGCTCTGGCAGGAGGTACAACCGCCCTTGACAGGAGGTAGCACCGCTTGGAGGCTCAGTCTTCGAGCTCTGCTAGGCGGTGCAACCGCTCCAGTCAGGAGGTGCAACCGCCTGATCCCGGAATTTCGGGAATTGACAGTTTTAAGCTCCAAATTTGAACTAGGTTGGGGCCTATAAATACCCCACCCATTCAGCATGGAAAGAAAACACAATACACACCGAAATCTTGATCTTGTTATGTGATTTTTTGAGTTCAAAATTATTGTAAAGGCCAAAAGTCCTTCTCCCTTTTTTCTTCCAAGTTCTGAGCTGTAAAGAGAGGAGAGAAAATTCTGTAAGGGTTGTCTCCTAAGCCCGTCAAAAGGAGTGAAACTGTAAAAGGGTGGTTGGCCTTCGCCTATTGAAGGAAGGCCTCTAGTTGACGTCGGTGACCTCGTCGGTGGAGGAAGCCAAAAGTGGAGTAGGTGAAGATTGACCGAACCGCTCTAAATCTCGATTTGCATTTACTTTGAGCATATTATCTTTACTGTAAACCTCCTCTAAAGCTTACTGCTTTTTGTGCATATACGATCGGGTTTCAAGCTTTGCACTTTCCGAATCAGCGTTTAGACGTAAATCTGTTTTTCGTACGATCATCATATTTTAGTTTGCGTTTACATTTTGATTTCTATCTTAACTGCAAACTGCCTTTATATCCTTGCTTAAGCTGCATCTCACCTAATCAAGTGATTTACGAATCAGCATTTAGACGTAAATCAGTTTATTCGTACGAACGTCATATTTCAGTTTGCGCTTATATTTTGGTTTTCATCATAACTGCAAACTGCCTTCATAGATTGACTTTAACGTCATCTCGCTTGATCTTAAGTTAGAGTAATCTTAGAATCGGCTTTCACACCGAAATCGTTTTTATCGTCAAAAGATTTCCGCTACACTAATTCACCCCCCCCCCCCCCCCTCTTAGTGCTCTTGATCCTAACAGATTTCATACATGCTTGTTCTTTTCTTTTATGCTAAATCCATACATCATTCATTAACACCGAAAAAGATCTTTCAAAAGATTGCAAAGTTCGATAATTACAAAAATCATTATGCATAATTTCGAAATATAAATTTATTAAGCATGATCATTATACATGACATCAAAACATGGTTTCAAAACATCATTATGCATCATTAAATCATTAAACATGATCTCATATTTTCAATCAAAATCATTATGTTTGTTTATCATAAAATATATATTTTTCATGATTATTTTTAAAATAATTGGAAAGGTAAGCATGATCCAATTTTATTTTTGTATTTTCATTAAAAATATAATAAAAATATTTAATTTTCTTAAACTAAATTAAAGCTAAATTAAAAATAAGTCATGAGAAGCATTATGTAATTTCAAAATAAACTAAAGGCTTTTTTATTACCTCAACGTCGAAGGCTATTAAAGCGTAGTTTGCCACATCGCCTTTGTTGATTTTCTCCTCGCCTTTGTTGATTTTCTTCTCGTCTTCGGAGGAGCTCGATTCATCCCACTTTATGTTCTTCTTGCGTTCAAAGCAAGTAGGTTCATTCTTTTTAAGTTTATTTTTATTCTTTAATTCTTATTTCATAAACTTTTTAAATTTCTTAGTGAGTTGAAGTTCACCCTTGAGCTTATGCTCGAGTAGTCTTCAAATGTTCTATGTCTCAAATTCTTCCTATTCTTTGGAAGGTGGTTTTATTCATCATGATCATCATGTGCATTGTGCACCATTTTATATGTCATCAATGAACCGATAAGTTCTTCAAGTGAAAACATATTTAAATCTTTTGTTTCTTGTATTGCCATTACTTTTGATTCCCAAGTTTTAGAAAGTGATCTTAAGATTTTGTTAATGAGTTCAAAATTCGATAAGTTTTTACCAAGTTATTTTAGACTATTGACGACATGTGTAAAACGAGTGTATATGTCTCCAATAGTCTCTCTTGGCTCCATACAAAACATCTCAAAATCGTGCATCAAAAAATTTACTTTAGAATCTTTTACACTACTTGTGCCTTCATGTGTGATTTCAAGAGTTTGCCAAATATTGAAAGTCGTTTCGCACAAAGAAACCCGATTAAACTTCGTTTTATCTAAGGCGTAAAATAAGGCATTCATAGCCTTTGCATTTAGAGAAAACATCTTCTTCTCCAAATCATTCCAACGGTTCATTGGAAGAGAAGACATTTTAAAACCAGATTCAATAATGTTCCATAAGTTCAAATCCAAAGAAAGCAAGAAAACTCTCATTTGAGTTTTCCAATAAGTGTAGTCCGTCCCATTGAAAAAGGGGGGACGAATGAGAGAATGACCCTCTTGAAAGCCGAAAAGAGCCATTTTTATTTGGGTGTTAAACCAAATTAAAAAACTATGGCTCTGATACCAATTGTTAGGATTGGGGTCGGCACTAAGAGGGTGGGGGGTGAATTAGTATAGTGGAAAGCTTTCGTCGGTTTAAAAAGACTTCGTATGAAAATCGTTTCGAAAAGATCTTTAACTTGAGAGCAAATGGAAGTATAGTTGATGTAAAGCAACGGAGGCAGTTTGCAGTTAAGATAAAGAGCAGAATGTAAATACAAACCGAGATTTAGAGTGATTCGATCAATCCTGACCTACATCCACTTTCGGCTTCCTCCTCCGATGAGGTCACCAGAGTCCACTAGAGGCCTTCCTTCAATAGGTGAAGGCCAATCACCTTTTACACCCCTCTTCTCCTTTTACAGGGTTTAGGAGATAACCCTTACAAGCACTCAGTCTTCTCTCTAAACAGAAATCTAAGTTTAAGCTAGAGGAGGGAATAAACTTATAATCGCAGTAGTGTTTTGTCTCTTTTAATCTCTCTATGCTTGTGAGTTTTAACCAGGGATGAGAGGGGTATTTATAGGCTTCAAGTTGATTCAAACTTGGAGCCTAAAACTTTTCGACCCCCAGTTCCCCGGGCATGGGCGGTACCATCGCCTACGTTGGCTGGTACCACCACCTAGTGTCAGTTCGACTGACACTGCCTTGGGCGGTACCACCGCCCAGGTCTGGCGGTACCATCGCCTAGGTCTGGCGGTACCACTACCCAGGTCTGGCTGTACCACCGCTTGGGGTGCTGTGCTGGGCGGTACCACCGCTTAGCACCCTACCAAGGGTGGTACAACCACCCAGACTAGCGGTACCACCGCCTGACATAGTCTCGAAGACTGTGCCACGACGGTGAGACTCCTTGGGGCACTGTTTGAGCCTCTTATTAGGCCCAACATAGTCCTTACATGGGCTTAGTTGGCCCCTAATTGGGTTAGCCCAAATCCAAGCTCAATTACGTGCTAACTACGAAATCCTAAGACATTTGCTAAGCTAAACAAGTCCCTATGTCATTCTTTCGATAAGCTTCCGACGAACTTCCGATGATCTCTCGACAATGTTCTGGCGGACTCCTGGTAAGCTCCTAGACTTCACGATGATCTTCTTGGCGAGTTCTAATGTGCTTCTCTGGCAAGCTTCATGACTTCTCGGTTGGTTCAGCTAGAACTTCCGACGAACTCTCGAACTCCCAACGTGATCATGTTCTTGCCTTCGGGACTTCATTTTGCTTCATGCCTTACTATCATAGTTAATCTTGCACATGTAAAAACATACTTCGATCTAGACAATTAATACTAAGAATTAATCAAGTTGTCTAATATGTCATTGGTCTCTCGATGCTTCGTCTGATTCTTTGGCGCATCGTCTTCTCCTGCGGCCTATTGCCCAATCGGTCAGTTGACTCCGTAACTCCGATATCCTTGGCGCAATATCTACTCTTCTTGGCCCGATGTCCAAATCTACGGCTTGAAGCCTTCTATCGATACATCGATCGTCCTCCGACCCGATGTTCAATCTTCTGACTTGTTCCTCCGGCCCAACATGATATTTCCTGCTTTAATTGTCACATCCTGATCGAAGCATCCTGTGTCACTCAAAACGCAGATTAAAACATAAACACTTATCGATTGGTTTCACCATCAAAATATGAGATTCAACACTTTGTCCTCTGTGCCTTCACCCGTCGCACTTATGACATGGTGGTCCAGCTCTCCCTTATCTCCACCTCCGCCCTCTCCTACCTCTACCTCTTCGCCTTCGTTCGTCGTTACGGCTTTCGTCGTTTCCTCTTCCTTGACAAGCTAGTCAAGGAGAGTGAGTGGGCGTAGGAGGACTATATGGACTAGCTCAACCGCTCTTTCCACCAGCTCTCTATCTTCGTGATGCCATGCTTCATTGGGGAGGTTGCTTATAAGGTATGGTGATACTCGTCGGGATTGAAGCGGGTGTCATTCGTGCGGGCAACGCCGTGGTGGTCAACGTGGTGGCAAGCGCCCTAGAGCTGGCAAGTGATATATAGAAGCTCCTGAACTCGTCATTAGTGCGGGAGGGGCTGTATACATATGATGCCCTACTAGGCAGTAGCGGCTTAATGCTGTTGATGGTGGTCACTTCCACAATAACGCCTCATCTCGTCATTGATGGATGTCTCAATTTAAAAGAAAAAAACTTAAATTACACATGTCATTATATTAATAATTTATTATGAGCCACTTAAGAAGACTTTAATATTTATTAACTAATGGGAGAAACTTATATGCTACGTTTCTTAAAATATAAGGATTATTATTATAAGATGTATGATCAGAAAACTAATTTAAGGTTTATTATTATATTCTATTTCAAACAACTAACCTCAATAAACTAATTTTTGTAGGGAGAAATGATAAATATAAAAATTTATATTTTATATCTCAATGCATTAATGATGCACCAAATATGAGAAATTTTATAATTAAAGTAAAGTACAGTGAGACTTATATCACAATATAACTAGATTGAAAAAAGATATTTTTGACCTTTTCAATTTTAGTTCAGAAGTCCATATTATTCTTACTAATGTTATGTTAATGAAGATGTTGACATTATAGTACTCAATGATAATGATGAGTTCTGCGTGCAATTTTTAATCAACATTTAAATCATTAGAATTAATGTTTATTTTAAATCTAATGCTAGTGCTGTGTCAAACTTGGAACAGAAAGATATGTGCGCTTCGACTTCAATGTCACACCTTAATGTTTCTAATGAAAATTCTACAAGTTTGGAAGTAGTAATTCTTTATCATCTAAAACTTCATTCAGTTCAAGTTCTAATAAGAAATGTATAATCTTTAATTTTGAGAAATAAGTAAGATACAAAACTGATTCAAAGAAATCAACGCTAAATAATTCATATATATATATATATATATATATATATATAGCAAGATGAAGACATTTTTCTGAAAAGTCAATAATTATGACTCCCAACAATTAAATCTATCATAGACGTTCAAAATATGACAATTTTAAATACTACAGCAAAAGATTTCAGCCTACAAATATTTTAACTGAACCTTTATCGTTGAAATTTTGTTTTATTTTGAATGGACAAACTATATTAGCATTATGAGGGCTGTTAAAATAATACTAATAAGAGTTTAACTAATATAGGAGATTTCAAGATAATGATGAGATAATAATTCAATTAACCTTGGATGATTAATATACATATAATTGTACTGTAGTCTTAATCAATTCAAATGCTATAAATCTAGACTGATATGGTCTCCTCTTATAAGAGGATTTAGATTAAGAGAAGCAGTAGATGAGTTGCAAAGTATGTTCGTAATCAGATTTCTTTTATTAATAAAATCTCTTACATTTTTAGTCGACTTGACTTCCTATCTCTTTTTGCAATCATGATTTTCAACATCTAATCTAACGTAGCTGAAGTATGGGTATGAAGTCTTATCTGCTAGATTCTGAGGAGGCAATGATTCTGATGTCATGCATGTGAGGACAATAAAATACTTCATGTTACAAGCTGCAAGCACCATAGAGATCAACATTCACCAACTTGCAACCAAACATTCTTATGAAAACACGGTTTTCATGATAAAGTAGCAGTTTATAGTAGACATCAGTATGAACAAGGAACTGGTCTTTTTCTCGTGGGCGGTGGTAGAGTCTATCAAATAGGTCGGATGATCCAACTATAATGCACCATGTATGTATCCATTACTTTAATGTCATGCATAACAAAGATGGCATGGCTCTAAGAATCCTCCTAAGCCTCTGGAGAACATCCTAACCTGGTCATTGTGAAGCGGGTTCATCAAACAGATGAGCTGCAGTGATGTGTGAAGCTGATGCACGCACTCAACGTTCCACAAGGAGACAAGCTTGTCATACTTGCTGGTTCAGGTCTTCATCATGCTTCCAAGCTCTGAGCTCCAATTCAACCTGGTATGTAGAGGCCACAGAGAACACACGATGGGGCATGAACAACTTTCATGAACACGGTCGTCGTCGTCGTCATCATCTACCTCATAGATCCATCTAACCTAAGCATGTAGGAGGTAGAGTCTGCAATGCACTGAGCGAAAGAGGACCGAAGAAGAGAGGGGAAGATGAACTGAACCTATCGTTTTCATGCTTTGGAGTCATCGATCGAGTGACAAATGACGCTGAATATTCGATTGATTGGAGGATGAACACCACCTCAAGAGGAGCAGTAAGCATGACCGGGCATTGATTCTGAGCATAATCAAAACAAAAGCCGTAGGCCCAATACATATCTGTCAAGGTGTCTCTGCTTTTCCACTAACCCACTTGACAGCTACAAGTGCTTCCCATTCTCCACCTTCCAAGTTACTTAGAAGGTAAAGTACGACACTTGATAGTTCCAACTTGGACTGCCAGCAACAAGCAAACAAGCAATCACCAGCCATGTGTGTACGTCTTAAAGGACAACTGTTGATTTGTAGGTCGGCAGGGTCAACTTGGGATGTCCAGCCATGAATCTGCTTAAACAAAAGTTTCACAGCACATCAGATTGATGGTCTGCAACTGGGATCTTTTGCATAAGATGATCTGACACTGCCTTTACAATGGCTTATCACTGTCAGGATGGGCGCAGCAATGCAGCAGGTGAAGTAGGAAGCAAAAGGAAGTACTCCTACCCCTCGTGGAGGGGCTTAGGAATGGAGATTCGTTCCAAAGGAAACTTATCATGCAAATTCCAGTGGTGATAAAGAGAAAATTGGATAGAGAGAGCATAATACGACTCTCCTAAATCCGAAAAAATGAAACCACATTTTCTTTTGAGACAGACAGAAAGATAATTATACTTGTTTTGCCAACTGATACTATTAGATCTGTAATTAAACAGATATTTTCAGAAATTCGAGTGCGATCAATAGTGTTAGTTTCGATTTAGGTTTCGTTAATCCAATGTGTTAGTCCTGATCCAGCCTGATCCTCATTGGAATGGTGTCGCCTTTGTTTCGAGCCCGAGTAGGATACTTCACGTGTTTCTAATTTTGCTTCCTTAACATATGTTTTTGATTTAGATTCTGATCTCAGCCAACTTAGGAGAGGTACCTCACATGATCCCCCAACGTTCAAGTTAATAGAGATTCAATATAAATGATAATTACTAAGGTATCGAACAAGAGTCATGCTATGTGTACCGAAGAAGGTATCTCAATGATAAATGATTAGGAAAGACATCATGTACCTTGATGGTGGATATTAACTTTTTCTTTTTCTATGACCAAGTAAAAAAAAAAAAAACCCTCTCTCAAGCCATAAATGGCATGGCAACCAGAGCATGTCATCCCAAAAAATTAAAAGCTGATATTTTGCTTGCTGTATATTCTGTGTGACAAGCTTCTGTTAAATCATCATCTCATCAGAATAATCTGAGATGACCTAAGTGTTGATTAAACAACATAGACTTGCATATTGAGGATGAGAATAACAACGAGGTGGCAAACACCATAGGTGATTAGATAAGAATTTTTTGTCATAGGCTATATACAATTAGTCAGTACATGCAGTAATTCGAACCAAATGATGCTCGGCATGCAATGTCACTTTCTCTTTCATACACCCAGTGGTTTAAGCAAACAAGAAAGAATTTGGAAGCTATGTAATAGAGAGCAGACTAGTGGAAGCCTAAGAGACTTAAAAGGCCTACATCACATTAGCCAACTTGGTCTTACCGATTAACTTCTTTAACAGATGATGCTTTCTTGTAGGCTTAGGGTGTGTGTAATCATTATGCCAATGCAACCATTGACATAGGCTTAGGCTTTTTAGGCTGCCAAATGGAATTGTGGTCCATGGAAAACTTATTGCATGTATAAAATTGTGATGTTGGAACCACCACATGAATCCTTCTAGATATAGTGGACATGTTCATAGCAATGTTGAAGATATTTTCTAACAATGTACAATTCACACCAACATCGTGAGTTGATTTGAGATATAACCATGAAGATGGTTGTGATGGAAACCAAGAGATTAAATGATTGAGCAGCAGTTTTGAAGTCACATGGATCGTGCTATGCATGCACTACCTATTTAACATGTCTGGTTTAGTTTTCTATTAGTGTAGTTTACTATAACACCAAGCAGCAAAATAATATGACAAGTTGCTATTAGACCTAATTGAAAAATCATATTATAACCATAACAACAATAATAATAATAATAATAATAATAATAATAATAAGTTATAATGTTTCAACTATTTGGAATGATCTTTTGTCACCATTTAGTTTAGCTAAGAGTACATACAAACCTTTATTTATAGCTTCCAGTAGAGTCTTTTTAAATCTCTATTTTATATCCTCACATACCACTAATGCCAATTATCTCATCTCTTCTAACACTAATACATATAGGTTATATTAGTATATTTTCATATCATCTCAAAAATATTCTCCATCATCTTATCATCGATTGAAGCTATACCCATTAGTTATAATGAAAATATTTTCTCCTATATTTCTCGTTAACTTTGCATACTTCAATGTTCTATTCCAAATGATATAAATTTTAAGCATGTTGTTTCTTAATCATCAGACTCTTAGGTCTACTTAAAGCATAGTTGGTTTTACAATTATCTCATCTTCTAACTATAACACCCATAGGTTCTATAAAATTATTTTCATATATCGCAACATGATTATTCCTCATTTTATAAGCTATACTTAATTATTTATAAATAAAAAAATATATTTTTTCTATGTTTTCTATTAAATCTACATACCCAACGGTTCAATTTGAACGACATAAATTTTATAAATGTTATTTCTTAGTCATTTGACACTTAGATCTGATAAATTTAACAATTACCTTATAGCAAGTATATATCTTCCTGTTGCTTCATATCTCTTTGGCGGAAGTCCACCCTCTCAGGGCTTCTCTTTGTGCAATAACTTTGAGCTAACCCTCAAGAATTTTGCCAGGTCATAATTGTGCAAGAGGTTATGTCTTATGCAGACATCATTCCAGTTTAAATGAAGCATATATATATATATATATATATATATATATATATATATATATATATATATATATATATATATATATATATATATATATATATATATATATAGCAGAAATATAGTTCAACAGTATCACACCTTCCAAAAGAGAGTCTTGAAACACGTTTATGCACAAAAGAACATGAGCATACACCAAGTCTGGAAGCCACCAGGGCAAAGCAGCCAGAGTGAATGAATCTGAACCGGTCCACATGAAACATGGTTTGCCACCTCATACGTCTTCAAGCGGAAGCTCAAAGGTTTTGGCTGGGAGCAGCGGAATTCCTTTGTGGTTGCCCCAAGTCGATACAAAACGGAGCCACCAGTGGGTGCTGCTGTTTCAAGTCTGTCTTATCACTGGCAGTCTACGGCTCTTGTTTGGGATCATCTATAAAGCTTGGAAGATTAGCTCTCTCTCTCTCTCTCTCTACCCCCCCAAACCCCTTAGAGAGCCTTTTTTAAGAGGGTGGCAATTAGAATGTCTGGTAAAGGGGGATCATCCAACAAAGACGAAGACATGGAGCTAAGGAGAGGGCCTTGGACGCTAGAGGAGGACACTCTCCTCACCCACTACGTTGCTTGTCATGGCGAAGGTCGCTGGAACCTCCTCGCCAGGTGCTCGGGTAATGCTCCATCTGACCTAGCTATTCGGCTAGCTCTCACTCGACTGCGGTAAAGGCTAGCTTCTGCGTGGATTAGTCTTTCCTAATCTATCTCTTAGCTTTTGTTGATGATGTAGGTTTGAGGAGAACCGGCAAGAGCTGTCGTTTGAGGTGGTTGAATTACTTGAAGCCCGATATAAAGCGAGGTAACCTCTCCCCTGAAGAGCAGCTGCTGATCCTCGAACTCCACTCCAAGTGGGGCAACAGGTACTCGTTTATCATCCATCTCATCTATCTCGTGCAAGTCCACAAGTTCCATGCATGGTGTTGTGTTACCTGAATGTTTTGTGCGTGTAGGTGGTCTCGGATCGCACAGTTTTTGCCAGGGAGAACCGATAACGAGATAAAGAACTACTGGAGGACTCGGGTGCAAAAGCAAGCAAGGCAGCTCAAGATCGACGCCAACAGCGCCATGTTTCGGGATGCAATCCGATGCTACTGGATGCCGAGACTGCTAGAGAAGACGGCCTCTCCTCGATCCCTGCAAACTCCACATCATGGGACCGCCACCGCGGTGGCCGATCAGCCTCCGCAGGATCCGCTCCCGCAGCTTCTCCGACCGGACACGCAATGCCAGTTTGAGAATCCTAGCTCGTATGACCTCTCAGGCGCAGAGTTTTGCAGGCTGAGCAACTCCCCTGGGTTGCCTAGTAGTACTGTTCTCCCCCAACTCCCGGACTTGCCTGAGTTCTCGCCGAACCCACCGAATCAGCTCAATGACATCGAGTTCAATCCCTTCCATGGTAACAGTTCCATCGAGTTCAACGCCTATGGCTCAGAAGCCTGCGACCTGGCCTCCATGACCGCATCAGCTGTTAGCTACCCGGCATCCAGTTACTGTGATGCTAACCATGAGTACTGCATGAACAAGATTGGTGATAGCCTGTGGAGCATGGACGAACTGTATGTTATGCTGAAAAGCTACATGGAAGGGGTAGCATGTTTCCTTTAGCAGATAAGTCTTAGGGCCCGAAGTCCCACAACATGAATCCATGTAAACTAGTGTTACTGCAAAGTCTTGGGGGCCGAAAGTCCCACAGATGGACTAATGTAAGTCAGTGTAATTAGCTTGGATTTCTGCATGTGTTTTCTTTAGAAATTGAATGAGGCTCATCCTTCTCTTCGGAGTGTCTATCTTTTGATGAAAAAGCTGATGGGATATGAAGTGGGAAATAGGAAGGTATGGATGGACTTCTTGACTGGAGTTCTTGGTTGGTGTAACTTTGGATGCCTGCATATGTTCTCTTTAGGACTTTAAGAAGACTATCCTTCTCTTCAAAGTGATTCTTGTTGGAAAGCTGCTGGAAATTGCTGTGGGTGATATAAAAGCATGGATGGACTTACTGACTAGTAGAATTCACAACACCAGCATTTGGTCATTTCACTTGGAATCGAACTGACATGGGGTTTTAGCCGGAAGTGGATCATGTACAGTAGCTCCTCGCCTTATCTTCATCATCATCATCATCAGGCTGCATCCGTGGATTTGTTCTTTGGTTTTAACATAGAAAGCCAATCAAGTTGGCAAACCCTAGGAATTCCTCTTCAGGAAGTGTCTCTACATGATTGGATGGCATGACTGCCATGACACAACCAAACTGGACTGGTGATGGGAGACAGAAAGGGGTGTGGTGTTTGGACGAGGGTTTCATGCTGGATTGGAAACATCCTATCCCAGTGTGATGGCTGAAGAGCTTTTGCTGCATCCCACTCAACCCTTGGAATCGCCCACAGCTGTTCTTGCTATCCTTCGAATCCAAAAAACTGCCGAACATTTCTGCCGCTGCTTTCGGTTCCGAAGACAGAGACGCAGTTGCCGGCCATTGTCAATGCAGAAAACGAAGGCCGAGCTCTGAGTCACTGCCAAGTCGTCATGTTCTGCAAGAATCTGCTTCACGGATCCTTAATTTGCAAGAAGGGAGAAAAAAAAAGGACAGATCCCACTAAGAGACTTGTCAGGAAGATAGACTTATCGGGGAGATGTACGTGGGGACAAACACCATCACTCAATCAAATCACCCAAGCATGACAGGCGACGCGTGAAGAGACTGAACTCTC
Source organism: Musa acuminata AAA Group (assembly GCF_036884655.1). Classification (NCBI taxonomy): domain Eukaryota; kingdom Viridiplantae; phylum Streptophyta; class Magnoliopsida; order Zingiberales; family Musaceae; genus Musa; species Musa acuminata. The sequence goes on along the minus strand of NC_088348.1, from coordinate 22,057,905 downwards.
GGAAGAAGCCACTTCTTATGTAGCTTTTTCTCCATTTACAACAGGCGCAGGGAAACAGGAGAGATTCTCCACCCACGTTCACCTAGGTTAGGGTACTCATGCATGCCATTATTATCCCTATACCCTAACTCACAGTCTTATGCTGAAGCTAACAATTAGATTCCTAAATACAATGTTATTATAAGGTCAAGGAATTCAAATATGAAAAAAATTCTAAAAAATAAAAGAACCTAATAATTAAATTTTAATTATTTTATAAATATTTAAATACCTTAGGTATCTCTAAATTTTAATGAAGCCTCGATGAGAGAGAATGTATTTATGTTTAAGTGTGGATCAACTCAATATAAAATGTAATCTTTATAACAAGCCTTCACACATTCCTCATCTATAGTTCCAAACTAAATACACTTAATAACACACATAAATTTTAGGTTAATTTTTCTTGTGTCCTGATATATTAATTAAGTGTAACATTTTTTTAAAGTGACCTTAGATAACTTACCATATTCCTAATGTTGTTAGAAAATAAACTTACCTATATTAACAGTGAACAGTGTGAGACTGCTGTAAATTAAGTCCAAATCTCTGCACGGTTATGTAAACAAATTAAGTACACTACACTCTTGTTTTCAAGTTGGGAGAATTTTGCTCTGCTTATCAAACCTGCCTGTCTTGTTCATTGGTTCTTTTTCTAGTAAAGTTTTGGTCATTGATTTATATGTTATAGATCTTATAGGCTTTTTTTGACACTTCAATTAGTGACAGACAAGTTAGTTCTTGTTCAGTTTCATTTCTACAGAAAGTCTTGGTGATAAGACTACACACAGGGGGGGGGGGGACAACTAAGCCAATACTCTTTAAGTAGATCATACAAAGAGTGCACTGTTATCAGCTATTCATGTGGCTAAGGTATTCGTCTTGTTCACTTTAGTTTCCTCAATTAGATTTTGGCATTTACTACTATATTTTCATTTGAATCAGACAAAGAAGGTGATGATGGTGTATTAGACTCACTTATTAAGAATGGAAAGCTCAAAATCTCATCTGACAAATATGGAGGATGTCAGACTTTTAACTATTGATAACAAGCTCCAAAGATTGAATCTTATCCAGGTTTTTCCCTATCTAACCTACACAGATAAAAGTACTACTTTTGCCTCATCTTCTACTCTAACAAGATGGGATAAGTTGGTCATCAAATCAAATCAAATCAAATATTGATCAGCATAAATTGGACAAGATGGAAGAGTCCAATTGTTCTTCCATGCCAAAAAACAAAAGCATGCCTAATGATGCCTGAGACACAACTGTGGATGTCTTCCCTGCTGAAGTTAAGATGGTAAGGGATTAGGGAGCATGTGACTGGATTCGCTTTAGGGTTGATCTGAAATGAGTAGAAGACAAAAGTTACAAAAGAAGCTTTGCCTACCAACCCTATTTTGCCACTCTTTGTTCCAATGCAACCCAATCTACTTCAGCCAAGTAGCATAAGGTTGCCATCCACTTTGTCCTTCCAAAATTGCAGTTGTACCTTCAATAAGCAGAGGACAAATGTAACCCAAGTGAGGTTGAGATATGTAGCACGCAGAAAGGACTGAAAATGAAGGGATAGGGACACAACTGTTGTGAGCAGTGGATTCAAAGCCATGCCTCTCATAGGTTATATTGTCATGCTAATAGGTGGAAGAAAGATGAACATTTAGATGCAGGTTGAAATGATGTTCTTCCCAAAAGTCTTGGTGATAAGACGAGAGGCTTTTGGTAGTTGAGTTTGACCGATTCAAATCCTTTGACAAGCTTCTCTCGCAGTGCTTCCAAATGTTCAAGATCAACACTGCCATCGAGAAAAAGACAGTAAAGATCAGCTGCATTGCTTCAGCTAGTAGAATTCCATTGCCTAGCTACTTGGTGAAGACAGAGAGAAGATGACTGAAAGATTTCTTTATGGTTTTAAATTGCTGCAGAAGCCACCCTGATTGTTCTATGGCTGACTCTTGCTTGCTTATTTTGGTGCCACTAGTGGCAGTCTAATTTGATTTGACTAAACCGTGTAGCACCTCAAATGACATGCTGATAACATGTTGATAGGGGTATACTGTGGATCAATCATCCAACATGTCATCACCATGTGATGCCCAAAGAAAGAGGGGAAGACAAAATTTTCTTCTTATCATTAATGATCAGAAAAGCAATCATGATTTCCTTCTCACAATTTATGACTAGAAAGATAATTATAAGTTTTTTATTATTATTTATGACTGAAAAGCTAATCGTAAGTTTTCTTCTTATCTTTTATAACTTGGTATAAAAACTCATCTTTTTAACATAGAGAAAATGGACTTATGGAGACTACTTGCTTTTAACTTGGGCGTTAGAGGGATTAGGTCGAAAAATCTCTTTTGATCTCGGTCTTCATGCAAGTGGCACTTTGGGCGCTCATCATTTTCACATTGAAAGCATCTCGGACGATCCTACGCATGTGGGTTTGGATCACATTGGGCTAGTCAAAACATCAATAATATTTTTTCTAATATTAGACAGAGGGCTTGATGTTATAGGAACGTTTGCTTACCAACTCAACGAATGTTTGAGTGAGGAGACCCTACTCATGACCCACAACACTTTCACTTGGGAGGATAGTAGCCTTCCTTTCCACACGTGGATGCATTTGCCTCAGCACAAATGTAGACGCGATACTAGCATCCATTCAATGACCTAGAGGTGACACCGAGTCACCTGCTCAACTCCATTAAGATGTTCCTAAATCTCACCTAGCAGGTGTAGATGTTAATGAGAATGATGTAAGTTGTTGCTTTGCTCTTGCCCTAGCTAAATCTCACCCAACACCTCAGCCATAGTCAGCAACTCAATCGCCACCGGCACCAGCGTTCATCGGGGTTCCCCCACCCAACACAATACCAACATCTCAAGAATACTCGAGGCTATCAAACTATCGGCTAAAGAAGCACTTCATTCCCCAACCATAGAGTTCAATGGACTATCACACCATTGCTTTATTCCACCTAAATCTCAAACCCAATTGATAGATTCGATAGATGATTCTATAAGGATATAGCTACGATAAATGGACCAATGCTTGGAAGAGATGAAATAAGAATTCCAATAATTCAAAGGAGAAGTGTCAACCAACCCCACCTTGGGTCGGTCATTATTCACCAAGGACATTAGGAGGATTCCTGGCTAAATTTTGTCTTCCATCATTAGAGGCATTTGATAGTAATATCGATCCGCTAGAATACATCACTACTTTTCATGCCCAAATGTCATTATACGATATTTTGGATGTCTTGATGTGCCAAGCTTTCTCAAGTATATTAAGAGACCCGACGTAAGAATGATATACATATCTAAAGTCGCTCTCTATTAATTCCTTTGTTCAGCTCGCTACGGAGTTCAGACTTCACTTTTTTGGGAATATACACCCAAAGCCATCGACGGTAATATTTCTCAAACTTAGGTAAGGGGAGGAGGCAACACTCTTGAACTTTGTCAGCCGTTTCACCATGAGATCCGAGATGTGCAAGATGTTCATTTGTCACTTGTAATACAAACCTTCATGATGTGACTCAAGCTCTTTTATCTTTTTGGATCATTAGTATAAAGATCACTAATGATAGTACCCAAGGTACTCCAACAGGCCAATCAAAACATCGTTATTGAGGCAATGGTTTCGAATAAATATGAAGAGATATATAAAAGGTTGAGACAAGATCAACTACAATTTGCATTGACCCCAAGGTCATCACGACAAAGAAGAAGTGACTGACTTGAGTTGCCTCGCTCGAGGCTCGAGTCAACCCTTTTAAATATGACTAGAACTAAATTCTTTTTATAGATAAAAGAGAAGTGACTCTTAAAAGATCCTAAACCGATGAAGATTCCATTGGCAAAGAGAGATAGATCCAAAATACTATCATTTCCACTAAGATTACAATCGCAAAAAAAAAGACTGCTATTACTTAAAAGAATAAACTGAAAAGCTTATTCATCAAGGACACCTCAAATGGTTTGTTTGAAGGCACCGAGAATCTTCAACTCAACCTTAGGGGATAATAGAGAGACAGATTAACATCATCATTATTGGACCCACCTTGGGGGGAAACAATGTTAGTAATAGGTGCCCTGTAAGCTAATTATGTGAGTGATAACATGTGTGATATGATACACACTCATTTTACTTATTATTTATTTGATATTTTTCTCACTTTATATTGCCTTTTACATATATTGTGATGTCTATGGATCTGTGCAATGGGAATCAGATCATGATGAGATCACGATAATGAGACCGATCCACCTTTAAGCACAAACCATATGATGGATCTGTCAAGGGCCCAATTGCCCCCAAATTAAGTTAATGGGATCACCTCTCATTCCTAACTTAATCTTCATGCTAACTACGACATTTCTTAAGACATTTACTACAACTTGCTCCGGTGCGTTAATCGCTTCTTCCGGCGAACATCCGATGAACCTTTGACGATGCTCCGGCGGACTTCCGGCAAACTCCTGGACTTGCGATGATCCACTTGGCGAGTTCTGACAAGCTTCTTTGGCAAGCTCTTGGACTTCTTGGATTTATTCCCGCAGAACCTCTGACGATCGTTTGGACTTTCGTCGAACTTTCGAACTCCCAACGTGATCATAGTCTTGACTCTGGCGCAACTCCTACTACATGTCTTACTTTCATCATAGTTAATCTTACACACTTATCTCAACATATGAATTAGATAACAAATGACAATTGACTTCATCATCAAAATCCAAGATTCAACATCATCAACCATCTAGCATTCCGTGAGAAAATCAATTAGTGAACTCATTCTCCAATGAGCATATGTGTGGTATCCCTAGTGTCCCCACATGAGCAGCTATGAGACCAGTCACCTCCATCATATGGACGAGTATATAACACATCAGTCTATCCGGTCATCTCGATCCCATTAACTTAATTTGGGGGCAATTGGGCCCTTGACAGACCCAAATTGGGCCGAATAGATCAACCCATTCGGACCAGAATTTTTGCCAAGCGGTGGCACCGCTAGGGTCGGCGGTGGCACCGCTAGGGTCGGCGGTGGCACCGCCCAGGAGAAGGTCTCCCAGGAAAGCTAGGCGGTGCAACTGCCCCAGGCAGGTGGTGGCACCACCTGGGCTCAATCTCTGAACGAGACTAGGCGGCGCAACCGCCCCTGATAGGCGGTGGAACCGCTTGAGCTCGGTCTTCGAGCTCTGCCAAGCGGTGCAACCGCCCCTGTCAGGCGATGGCACCGCCTAGAGGCTCAGTCTCTGAGCTGCCAGGCGGTTGTACCACCCCAATCAGGAGGTGGTACCGCCATGTCACGGACAAACTTCGAAACAGGGTGTTTGATGTAATGCTTATGTATGTCCGTGTCGTTTGGTATGTTCATGCCTTGTACAGCAGGTAGAGGGGCGGCCGAAGGCTTAATAGTCCCATGTTAGTTGGGTTGGTGGCCTCTTTAGGCTTGTAAATAAAGGTTGTGTCATGTGGACACGTTCGAGAGCTTTTCGATCTGTAATGGACCATTTTACCCTTTGTTGTGCCACTATTCAGAGCTTGTAAAGTCTGTTTGTAATTTGCATTGTCTATGAAGTGTTTTTCGGACATGTTTGCTTGTGGATCCCGATTGAGGCGTTCTCTTTAACCCGTTCTCTCTTTTGTTGGTCCTAAGGGACAATGGGAGTCTGCAGGGAGGCTGACCTTTGCGGACGGACACGCGAGGATGCCGCACGACTTAGGCAAAACCAGCTAAGTCCGTATCATATGGTATCAGAGCGGGACAAGCACTCATAGAAACACTTAGCATGCAAACGTGGGGGACCTAGCGGGGCTGCGTTGAGGGCAGTCAGCACATGCGCGACCGTTTGGTGGAAAACGGGCATGGAGATGTAGGGAAAAGGAGTCGCTCGGAGGAGCGGGCATCTAACATTGGCATTCAGAGGAATGGCCAACCCTTCGCGCAAGAGGCACCACGAGAACAGGCAAGCTTGGAAGAATTTGGAGCGCACAAAGGTTGGGATGGCTGAGTTTGAGCTATGGCTCAACGTTGACAACTATACTTGATGGTGCTCTAGGCAAGTGAGGCGCTTGGCAAGAACGAGACTATGCAAGGTGGAATGAGTTGCTCAACGACCAAAAGAGTTATGCAAAGCTCACAGAGGTGAGGGGAATTGCTAACTCGAAGAATTTGGTACTCACGCATGGGCTTGTATGCGGACGATGGAATGTTCGTGGCCATCCCAAGGCGATCGAAACTCGATGCCATGGAGCATTGAAACTTTCTCTTCGGCATGTGAAGGATACGTCCGTAGGAGGCTGAAGTGTGCAATGAGTTCAGCATGTTGCTAGGCCTTGAGGGGTGCAGCGGGGACTGTATTGACGGGGAGTCGCAATCTAGCAAGTGCGTTTGCAGGAGGCAGAACAATGCACAGTTTGTTCAGCAGATCGGAGTAGTCCAAGGGGATGGTGGTCTCCGAAACGAAGAGAGATGTTGCTCCAATGGGATAGTTATCCAGGAGGGATAAGTCCCGGCTCTCCAGAGGGAGAATCATGTGAGACGGACCTCACGAGTTGAGGAGGAGTACCTCAACAAACAACAACTCCACGAAGCTCGATGGACTGAGCAAGCGGCGAGGAGTCGTCGCATGATCTCGCTTGAGAGAATGCATTGGTGGATGCATTGTGAGATCAAGTGGGGGAGCGACCCAAAGCAACTCAAATGGAGGCACACTTGGAGTCGATATGGAGATCGGACTCAAGGGAGGGCTGACCCGTGGAATGGTGGGCGCAAGAGCCACCATCGACTCAATGCAAAAACGAGGAGCGGAGCAACTTGGGTGTAACTTGGCGAAGTACCCAAGCCGCATGAAGGGAGCCAGCATAGAAGTTGGAACATAGAGTAGAGGCACAGTGCTTTCCCTAGACAGAGGTCAAGGACATGAACTCTTGCAGAGGCAGGAGTAGAATCATGCTGTTCCATGGGTCCTTCATTCTGGCAGAGCGGACTCATCTTGCATGATGCCAAAGACGAAGGGAGCTTCGGGGCACATGCACCTTATCTCGGAGGAGCATTAGATGGAGGAACTAAGGCGACTCAATTTACGGAGGCGAAGTTGAGTTCAGAAGGCCTTAGCACGGGGCAAGAGGACGCAAAGGCAGGTACTCTTGAAGAATATGCCACAGTGTTGCCATTCAAGTTGCCATTAAGGAAGCGGTGCGCAGCGGAGATTGTGCTGGTTGGGGTAGAGGCCCAGGATCCAGACAATGGTGCACTAATTGCAGCGAAGTCGGGGGACTTCGGGAGCTACTAGGCGACGGACTGTCCTAGAGCGGTGCTTCATCTTGGTGTGACCCAAGAGTGGGTGGATGAAGGTCGATTGCCAAAGGAGCGAACAAAACCGAAGGTGGAAGAGACCCGGCGATGTATTGGCAGAGGCCACACATGGAGGGTTCACAATTCGAGTTTATTCCACAAGGATCAGAATGCAATGGAGATGTCACCAGGAGGCGACATGGTGCAGCGGATCGTGGTGGAACAGTTCGTGGCAATGCGATACACACGATAGAGTCCCGTGAGGGATGAGATCATATGGAGGTATGATCGGGAGCTACTGGGAGCTCCGCTTTGGTGAACAACACGACGACAAGAAGGGCTATGGATTCAAGGAGTGAAGGCCATGGTACTGCAGAGGCGGGTCTTCCGTGCGTGCATCGAATTTTGCATCGGATAAAAACCTTGGTCATCAGCATATGGGGGCTGTGTTCCACCAAGGGAAAAGTTCGAATGCAAGTACCAGTGAGTCCCATGGGAGGGACTTGATCATGCAGAGGTATGATCGAAGCAGCTGGAGAGTTGGACTGCTCCAGAGTTCATATTCGCTTAAGGGAGCCCGACAAGTCAGAGGACAAGGTCGAGTAAGCGAACGTTGCTACCAAGGAAGCTAAGGAGAATAGAATCGGTGCAACTCTACAACGTGATGGCAGAGGCCATGCATGGGAGTTGCAGTCTGTCTTTCCATCGACAAAATAGACTGCTTGGAAAACATAGAGGTGTTGAAGCAGGGGGTCGAAAGGGGCGAGGAAGCGACGACGAGTCCAGAGGGACTTAGCTACCCAAAATCAAGCATCAGTTAGAATGGAGGTGGACTCAAAGGAGTGCCACAGAGACATATCTACTGATTGTGAAGAAACGGGATTCAGAGGCGAGGCGACGGATAGTAGCGCCATGGGCATGGCAGCGCCATGGTACCGCAGAGGCGGGACTTCTGTGAAAGTCATTGATCCCTTGCTCTCACGGAGGGAGAGCGCTTGGTCGTGAAAGGGGCCGAGGAGGTGGAGCATGCAGAGGCAATCTCCAAGTACCAAGACAAGGCTGAAGGGCAGAGGCCAAGAAACTTCGTAAGACCGGTGTCAACAAGTTTCTCATCAAGATAGCCGTAAGTGAAGGACTTCGGGTCATGCAAGAGTGCACGACCAAGGAACGAAGCAAGCAGTACGCGGTGCTGTACCTTTGCTACTCAGTGGAGTAGGCGGCAGGGTTGATGGAGAAGACGGTACAATCCCAGAGGCGACCTCATCTATCAGAGAATTACTCCAAGTTGGGGTGAAAACTTCCTGCATTCCAGAAGTTCAATGGCATTGAGAAGGTGAATCACAGTAACTAACTCAACGCAAGGAGTGCAAACACTTCAAGTGCTTCAGAAGTGTGAGCAAAGAGCAGGCGAAGGCCAGTAACCAGCTCGATGCATGAAGTACAACCTCGAGGAGGCGGGCGAAGTCAAGTAACCTTTGCCTTCTCAACTCTTAAGAGAATGGGCGAAACCGAGTACCCCAATTCTCTTATCTATCCAGCAGAGGAGCTCTGCACAAGTTCAAAGACCCTTCGAAGAGAATGGAAGACAACAGTTGTCAAATCCTCACCAACGGTGATCAGTGCTACTGAGAGTAGATTGTCCGCTTCATTTCCCAACGAAATGCCAATCGAAAGCGGAAGTGATGCGAACCTACTTGGATGTGACAACTAACTGAAAGAAGAGTCAATGAGCAGATGTTGTGGAGGAAGGACCCAAAACTTCAAAAGTTTGCGAAGCGATGCTCGTTAAAGCTCCAACAAGCATCCACCCAGTTCAAGCAGCATGTGGAATTTTTGAGAGACTGGCGTAGTAAGGATGGTCTTTTCCTTCATTTTGGTGGATCCGCCGGAATCAACGAGGATCAACACAACTCAGCCAACCCCACACCAGAGTCAGAGTCATTGGCGAGTTGAAGCAGCATGGCGGATCAAAGGTTCGACTACTCAGAAACAGCAGCGGAGAGCGGCTGGGAGCCAGGAGGCGCATTGCAGCTGGAGCAGAAGATTGAAGACTCAGCAAAGGCGAAGAGTTGCAGTGTTCACAAAGGCTTCGACGAGGACGTCGAAGGGATAAGTGGGGGAGAATGTCACGGACAAACTTCGAAACAGGGTGTTTGATGTAATGCTTATGTATGTCCGTGTCGTTTGGCATGTTTATGCCTTGTACAGCAGGTAGAGGGGCGGCCGAAGGTTTAATAGTCCCATGTTAGTTGGGTTGGTGGCCTCTTTAGGCTTGTAAATAAAGGTTGTGTCATGTGGACACGTTCGAGAGCTTTTCGGTCTGTAATGGACCATTTTACCCTTTGTTGTGCCATTGTTCAGAGCTTGTAAAGTCTGTTTGTAATTTGCATTGTCTATGAAGTGTTTTTCGGACATGTTTGCTTGTGGATCCCGATTGAGGCGTTCTCTTTAACCCGTTCTCTCTTTTGTTGGTCCTAAGGGACAATGGGAGTCTGCGGGGAGGCTGACCTTTGCGGACGGACACGCGAGGGTGCCGCACGACTTAGGCAAAACCAGCTAAGTCCGTGTCAGCCAGGACCCCGAAAATCCGGGAAAAGATATTTTTGAGCTCCAAATTCAAACTAGTTTGGGGCCTATATATACCCCACCCTTTCCTGCATGTAAGGGCACCGAAAATCCAATCTTACTCTATGATTTTTAGAGCTCCAAAGTGTTGTAAAGGCTAGAAGTTCTCCTCCATCTTTTTCTAAGTTTTGATCTTTCAAGAGAGGAGAGTAAAGTTTGTAAGGGTTGTCTTCTAAGCCCATCAAAAGGAGTGAAACTGTAAAAGGGTGGTTGGCCTTCGCCTATTGAATAAAGGCCTCTAGTGGACGTCGGTGACCTCATTGGTGGAGGAAGCCAAAAGTGGATGTAGGTCAAGATTGACCGAACCACTCTAAATCTCAGTTTGTATTACTTTGAGCATCTTATTGTTAGGATCGGAGCGGCACTAAGAGGGGGGAGTGAATTAGTGTAGCAGATTAAAACGTCGGTTTTGGAAAATCTTTCATACAATAAAAATCGAACTCGGAAGTGCTTAACTTGAAAGCGTATTCACAAAGGTGTGCAACAAAAGTAATGAGGAAGTAAAGCATGTATGAAGGTTTGCAGTAAGGTAAATAGCAATAAGTAAATGTAAAGCAGAGAATACGCCAATTTAAAGTGGTTCGGTCAAAATGACCTACATCCACTTACGAAGCCTTCTTCAATGAGGCTCCAAACTTCCACTAGCAAATCACTTTGAAAGGGAAGGACAAATACCCCTCTTACAACCTTTTTACAAATGGTTCACACTCTTACAAATCTTCAATGAAAAGGAAGGAGGTGAACACTCAAGCAATTGAAAACAAGGCTTGCCAAAAACTTTACAAAGGCTTTTGTCTCAATCTAATGCTTCTCAAAGGTTGTAATCTCAGCTGAGAATTGAGGGGTATTTATAGGCCCCAAGAGGATTCAAATTTGGGCTCTAAATTTTGAATTCTCTTGGGTTCCCGAGGCTGGCGGTGCCACCGCCCAACCTCTCGGGTTCTGGGCGGTGCCACCGCTCAGTCCAGTAGTGCCACTGTTCAGTTCTCAGGTTCTAGGCGGTGCCACCACCTACACTATTTCAGCTCACTGGTTGGGCTCCAAACTTGGCCAAAACCAGTCCGAACTCGGGCCCAATTGGCCCCTACTTGGGTTATAGGATTAACACCTAATACTAACCCTAATTAATGTGCTAAATATGAATTTAAAAACATTTCCTAAGCTATTACAAAGTCCATAAGTCAAGACTTCTTCCGATGAGCTTCCGGCGAACTTCCGACGGTCTTCCGATAAACTCTCGGAAACCATTCTACGGACTCCCGGCAAGCTCCTAGACTTCACGATTTGATCTTGGCGAGTTCTAATGAGCTTCTTCGGCAAGCTCCGATCTTTCTTGGCGAGCTCCACGAACTTCCAATGAACCTTCTAGTGAGCTTCCGAAAAACCCTTCGGCAAGCTCCCTACTCATTCTCGGCTAGTTCCGACAGCATTCCCGACGAACCTTCGGACTTCCGTCGAACTCTCGAACTCGCAACAAATCCTTCGTGCTTGACTCCGGCACTTTGTTTCGCTTTATGTCTTCATCGTTATCGTAGTTAATCCTGCACATACAAGCCAAAACTCTACTCCGATCTAGACAATTATTACAACGCGAATTGACATTCTGTTACCCGACACATCATTGGTTGGCGCTTCATCTGATTCTTCAGCGCATCGTCCTCTCTTTCGGCTTGTTGCTCAATCGGCGGTTGACCTCCGCAACCCCGATATCCTTGGCGCAATTTCATTCTTGGCCCGATGCCTGACGTCCGAAGCCTTCTGCCATCTAATATCCTAACGTGATATCCTTCGGCGCAACGTCAATTCCTCCTGTGTTAACTGTCTAATCCTGATCGAGTAGACCTGCATCACTCAAAATGCAGTTAAACATATAAACACAATCAATTAGTTTCATCATCAAAATCCGAGATTCAACAATCTCCCCCTTTTTGGTGATGACAACTAATTGATGACTAACAGAGTTAACCTTAACTCCCTGGAGTTTAACCAAACTCCCCCTATCAATATGCTATTGATAGAATACTTGGATTATCCCAAATCTAAGTAACATTCATCACATGTTATGAAAAATATTTAAACCATCATGAAAATATATATAAAATATTCAATTCAATGCATGAAGTCATCAATATACTTCTCCCCCTATGTCATCAACAAAAAAGAGAAGTAGCTCTAGGGATTTTAAAATATATTCAAGTTTTTATAACATGAAGCTAGATTTTCATCACAACATATAAGCATAAAAGCATACCAAGATTCTTAAGTTCCATCATGGCAATTTAACACTTGAATTTTTGTGCAAGATTGCACTTTGCTTTTCTTTGCAAGTAACAATATTTATGATGTTTGATATAGCAAATTTCTTCATTAAAATTATCGAGCTAGCAAATTCTTCATTCAAGTGTGCAAGCTACCAATAACTTTCTCCCCCTTTGTCAATGTCAAAAAGAAGGAGAGGAACCAATGATTTAGACTTTTATATCAACTTTGCATCAATCAATATTTCAATCATCACATGATGCATACAAGACAATAATGCAAAGAAATCATTTCATGAAGGATATCAATGTGAAAATTCACCAAGGATCACATGATACAATCGTAAATCATGATATCATTATGCGATACATCATGAGATTGATAATTTATCATAACAATGAAAGATATCAATTGTTAAACATGATATGATAATAGTCTAAAAAATTTCAATTTGCGATACATGTGATACATTGCAATACACTAAAAAAATTAATGTGATGCTTTTAAGGATATCAACGTATTTTTGATACAAAACATGGTAAGAGCAATTATATTGCAAGTTTTCTAAGTTTTGCATTTTTTACTTCTTTCGAGATAGCAATTCTTTGCTTCTCTTTAGATTGTAGGATTTGCAATTCATTGGTAGTGTTCATGATAGCAAGTTCTTTCAATGAAATGATCGAGCTAGCAAATTTTCCTTCCTTTGAAATATGCAGGCTAGTAAACTAACTCCCCCTTTATCATTATAAAAAAGAAGGAAAAAATCACTGGCTAAAATTTTTTAATCATTATACAAGCCATATTACAAAATCATGTCATGATATCAAGAAAATTCAAGAAGGACATGATTCATTCGATAAATCTTTTTAATAGAGCAAAAGAATTATACAACCAAAGACCATGATTAAAATATATCAATATCATAGATCAAGTCATGATTCATGATTCATCATAAAGCAAATTAATTTTTAATCATCACATAAGGCATTTAAAGAATTTTTGAAACATAGGAGAATGATTAATTTAAGCATGCAATGTTTCAATCAAATTCAAGTCATGAATACCAATACTTTCATATTGTGAGTATCAATTCATGAATACCAAAAGATATTATTTGTGATTCTAGTTTTGCAAGATCAAGACTATGATTTCGATAAAATTCATTCAAATCAAATCGTTAACTTGAAACTCATAATCAAGTCAACAAAATCAATTTCGAGATTCACAAAATATCATGAAATCATTAATCTTGATCAGATAGGAAAAGCATTTTTTAAGTGATTCTTCTTCATCTAAGCATGCCTTAGTCTTTATATGCCAAATCAAGATAAGCATGAAAGTTCAAGACGTAAAGGCAAAATCTTATAAAACAACTCATCAAGCAAGATTTTAAATATCTATTTTCAAACCATATAAAGAGTAAGTCAAGGACTCAATTATCTCATGTCATGAATTCCAACAGGCATCTCAAATTATCAACATCACATTAAAAGGATATTTCAAAAAGATATATCGATAAGTGATTCATTTGTATCATTTCATTCATTCGGAAAATTCTCCTCTTTAGTAAATAAATTTAGGAGAACAAAATGAATTAAGGGATATATAACATAATTGAACCATTGAACATGATTCATATTTAAAATGTGTCTCATATCATAAGTATGAATCAAACATTTGTGAAATCCAAAATCATCCTCAAAGTCACATTCAATAAATTCATATAGGACAAGCATAGATTTATTGAAAAGTCGATAAGATAGAGGATCACATTTCGTTTTTATAAATTTCTATTCATGTGATTTGCTTCTTATAAGCATGCCTTTACTTTTAATAAAACAAGTGTCAACATTTAAGATGAAAAGATAAATTTCGTAAAATAAATCATCAAGCATATTATTTCAATCATTGTTTCAATCATCACTATAACTCATCATGCAACAAATGTAAAATCATCTAACATGATACAAACATTTATTTTCAAAATATTTATCACTATTTTTATGTATGATAATAAAGTATTCATGATACACATTATATGAATATATCATTACAATAAAAAGTAATTGCATGCATAATTTCAAATCATAAATGTTTCAAATCATGATGGTACTAACTTGTCAAATTTCATCCTACCATTCATAATCATAACTTTTCATTTGTATGCATCAAAATAATATCAAGAGTATTTCATGCATAATTTTATATCACCACATAAGGAATATCAAAAAGAAAGTAATTGGGTGATGTGATAAACATTTCATGAATACAAGGAATTGCATAAAAATCATATCATGAAATATTAGAATATGTGAATACCAAAAGACATGATTTCTTTTTGAAAAAACCTACTCATAATTAATCAAAAGAAAATCTTAGGAGACCGATTAATGAAAAAATCTTGATTCATAATAAATCTTAATTTGTAAATATCACGGAATCAAGATCATGATTTTGGATAAAACTCATTCAAATTCAAATCACCAAAAATCATTTTTATGGTTCACAAAATTCGTAACATAAGTAGAATCATGATTTCATTAATAATATATTTTCCCTTTTTTAAGTATTTCATTTTAAGTGATTGATTTCATGTTAGCATGCTTTTTCATTTATGTTAAATAAAAACATGCATCAACATTTAGGATCGAAAAATGAATTTCATCATAAAACCATCATGATCAATAGATTCTCAAAAATGAATTGTTAGGATCAAGAAAATCCGAAAATAAAATTTAACACTTTCATGCATTCGGACATGGTTTTGCTATAGATTTTCAAATTCAATCATGAAGTTAAAAATGCTCATGATCATGGATATTTTTGTATCCAAAACACATAATTTCTAACATGTTATTAAGGCATGTAATAGTATAAAATCATCAAGATACACATCTATGGATTAATCCTAAGCACTATCACATATCGTATAATTATCATCCCTAATGTTGCATACATCATTCAACATTTCAAAACATAACATACATGAAACCTTAGCAATATACTTTTCATGATCAAATTTTTAATTTTTCAAAGATGCTAAAAAGAAAAACATGATATAATTTTTAAAAAATAATTTTTTATTTTCTATTCTAAATTAAGCACTCATGAAAGACTTCAAGTAATTTCAAAATAATTCAAGAGAGTTGAGTTACTTACCTTGTAGTCGAAGCCTGTCAAAGCCCAATTCGCCATTTCACCTTTGGAAGTTCTTGATTCATCCTTGGTTACCTTCCTATTCTTTGGCCTCTTCCTCCGTTCAAGTTCATTATTTATTTTAGATTTTTGTTTAATTAACTTATTAAGATTTAGTGTTCGAAGTTCAAGTTCATCATTGTCCTCATCACTTGAGTCATTGCTCAAGTGGTATTCATTTGTCCGGAGTTCCAAATCCTTCCTATTCTTTGGAAGGTGATTTCGTTCATCATGTGCATTGTGCACCATTTCATATGTCATTAACGAACCAATTAGTTCTTCAAGTGAAAAAATATTTAAATCTTTTGTTTCTTGTATTGCGATTATTTTAGGATCCCACCTTTTTGGAAGGGATCTTAAGATCTTGTTTACGAGATCAAAATTCGAAAAAGATTTACCAAGAACTCTTAGATTATTGACGACATCCGTGAAACGGGTGTATATGTCGCCTATAGTCTCGCTTGGTTGCATTCGAAAAAACTCAAAATCATGCAATAAAATGTTAACTTTCGAGTCTTTGACTCTACTAGTTCCCTCGTGCGTGATTTCAAATGTTCGCCAAATATCAAAAGCCGTTTCGCACGTTGAAATCCGATTGAACTCATTTTTGTCCAAAGCACAAAATAAGACATTCATAGCCTTTGCGTTTAAAGAAAAATACTTCTTCTCCAAATCCAACCATTCGTTCATCGGTTTAGAGGGAAGTTGAAAACCATTTTCAACGATATTCCATAAATCCAAATTCATAGAAATCAAGAAAACTCTCATTCGAGTTTTCCAATAAGTGTAGTCCAATCCGTTAAACAATGGTGGACGAAAAACTGATAAGCCCTCTTGAAAGCCATGAAGAGCCATTTCTCTCGGGTGTAAATCCGAAATGAGAAATACCGGGCTCTGATACCAATTGTTAGGATCGGAGCGGCACTAAGATGGGGGGGGGTGAATTAGTACAGCGGATTAAAACGTCGGTTTTGGAAAATATTTCGTACGATAAAAACCAAACTCAGAAGTGCTTAACTTGAAAGCGTATTCGTAAAGGTGTGAAGCAAAAGTAATGAGGAAGTAAAGCACGTATGAAGGTTTGCAATAAGGTAAATAGCAATAAGTAAATGTAAACCAGAGAACACGCCAATTTAAAGTGGTTCGGTCAAAATGACCTACATCCACTTGCGAAGCCTTCTTCAATGAGGCTTCCAACTTCCACTAGCAAATCACTTTGAAGGGGAAGGACAAATACCCCTCTTACAACCTTTTTACAAACGGTTCACACTCTTATAAATCTTCAATGAAAAGGAAGGAGGTGAACACTCAAGCAATTGAAAACAAGACTTGCTAAAAACTTTACAAAGGCTTTTGTCTCAATCTAATGCTTCTCAAAGGTTGTAATCTCAGCTGAGAATTGAGGGGTATTTATAGGCCCCAAGAGGATTCAAATTTGGGCTCCAAATTTTGAATTCTCTTGGGTTCCCGAGGCTGGCGGTGCCACCGCCTATCGGTGGCGGTGCTACCGCCCGACCTCTCGGGTTCTGGGTGGTGCCACCGCTCAGTTCTCGGGTTCTAGGCGGTGCCACCGCCTATACTATTTCAGCTCACTGGTTGGGCTCCAAACTTGGCCCAAACCAGTCCGAACTCGGGCCCAATTGGCCCCTACTTGGGTTATAGGATTAACACCTAATCCAAACTTATTAACGTGCTAAATACGAATTTAAAGATATTTCCTAAGCTATTACAAGTCCACAAGTCAAGACTTCTTCCGGCGAGCTTCCGGCGAACTTCCGGCGATCTTCCGATAAACTCTCGGAAACCATTCTGCGGACTCCCGACAAGCTCTTAGACTTCACGATTTGATCTTGGCGAGTTCCAACGAGCTTCTTCGGCAAGCTTCGATCTTTCTTGGCGAGCTCTGCGAACTTCCAACGAACCTTCCAATGAGCTTTCGAAAAACCCTTCGGCAAGCTCCCTACTCATTCTCGGCTAGTTCCGGCAGCATTCCTGACGAACCTTCGGACTTTCGTCGAACTCTCGAACTCGCAACAAATCCTTCACGTTTGACTCCGACACTTTGTTTCGCTTTATGTCTTCATCGTTATCGTAGTTAATCCTGCACACACAAGCCAAAACTCTACTCCGATCTAGACAATTATTACAACGCGAATTGACATTCTGTTACCCGGCACATCATTGGTTGGCGCTTCATCTGATTCTTCAGCATATCGTCCTCTCTTTCGGCTTGTTGCCCAATCGGTGGTTGACCTCCGCAACCCCGATATCCTTGGCGCAATTCCGCTCTTGGCCCGATGCTCGACGTCCGAAGCCCTCTGCCATCCAATATCCTAACGTGATCTCCTTCGGCGCAACGTCAATTCCTCTTGCGTTAACTGTCTAATCCTGATCGAGTAGACCGCATCACTCAAAATGTAGTTAAACATATAAACACAATCAATTAGTTTCATCATCAAATTCCGAGATTCAACACTTATCTTTACTGCAAACCTCCTCAATAGCTTACTGCTTTCTGCTCATTTACGAACGTGTTTCATATTTAAGTATTTTCCGAATCGGCGTTAAGATGAAAATCAGTTTTATCGTATGAACATCATATTTCAGTTTGCGCTTACATTCTGATTTCTATCTTAACCGCAAACTACCTTCCTTACTTTACTTCAAATACGTTTCCGTAAGCTTTCAAAGTTATTATCTACACGAAATGACTTTTACGTCGGAATCGGATTTCAACGTACGAACACAGTTTTAATCGTCGAAAGTTTTCCGCTGCACTAATTCACCCCCCCCCCCCCTCTTAGTGCTCTTGATCCTAACAATTGGTATCAGAGCGAGGTTAACTCTCAAATAGACTAAAACCCAAGAGAGATGACATACGCTGGAAACCAAGAGGGCTACTCTATTACACGTCTACCCATGTTCAATGGGATGAAGTACACATATTGGAAGACCCGAATGAGGATCTTCCTTATTTCAATGGATTTTGAACTTTGGAATTTTGTCGAAAATGGATTTTCGAAGTCTTCTCTTCTAATGATCAATTGGAATGAATTGGAGAAGAAGACTTTCGCTCTTAATGCAAAGGCTATGAATGCTTTATTTTGTGCGCTTGATAAAAATGAGTTCAATCGTGTTTCGGTTTGTGAAACCGCGTTTGATATTTGGCATATACTCGAAGTGACTCACGAAGGCACAAGTAGAGTGATAGAGTCAAAAATAAATCTTTTGATACATTCTTTTGAACTTTTCCGAATGAAACCGAGTGAGACTATTGGCAACATGTACACCCATTTCACAGATGTCATCAATGGTCTAAAAGGACTCGACAAAAGTTTTTCGAATTTTGAGCTCGTAAATAAGATTCTAAGATCCCTTCCTAAGAGTTGGGACCCTAAAGTCACTGCTATTCAAGAGGCTAAAGATTTAAACAACTTCCCTCTTGAAGAACTAATCGGGTCATTAATGACCTATGAAATGACTTGCAAGGCTCATGAAGAGCAAGAAGACATTATTCCAAAGAACAGGAAGGTTATGACACTTAGAACTTTAGATGACCACTTGAGAGAAAACTCAAGTGATGAGGACTGTAACGATGACTTGGCACTTCTAACAAGGAAATTCAAAAAATTCATTAAGAGAAACAAGTTTAAAAGTGACACAAAAAATAAACTTGAACCCAAAAAGGACCAAGTTATTTGCTACAAGTGCAAAAAGCTGGGACACTACAAAAGTGATTATCCCCAAGCCAAGAAGAGAACATCAAAGAAGAAGGTACTCAAAGCAACGTGGGATGACTCGAGCACGTCCGAAGAAGAGGAGTCCAACACCGAGCAAGTTGCTCATTACGCCTTAATGGCTATCGTAGAAGAGGTAACTAATTTAATTGATGCAGATTTATCATTTGATGAATTATTAAATGCCTTCCATAACTTATTTGATGAATGTAAAACAATTAGTAGAAAATATAAATTGTTGAAAAATAAGCATGATAGTCTTGTTAGCAATTTTGATAAATTAAAAACTGAATATCATAATAGTTTAGCTCAATGTGAAAATTGCCATAAGCTAGGTAGCAAGTCTCCAAAAGGAGAACTTGTTACTTAAGGACGCCTTGAAGAAATTCGAGACAGGTAGCAAGTCTTTGAACATGATCATTGCAAACAAGGGTCACGTTCCTAAAAGAAGTGGAATCGGATTTGTGGGAAGTCTTCACCAAAATCTAACCACCTTCATAAAAAGCCATATCTTACATGTTCGACACCAAAGCAAATGCAACTTTTGTTACAAATATGGACACAAAACGCATCAGTGTCCATTCAAGAAAATTAGTCTGAACAAATTAATTTAGGTTCCTAAAGGAACCATGATAAACTCTATGCAACGTGATAAACAATGTAGATCAGTTTTTGAGGCACCCAAAAGCAAATGGGTACCTAAAAATTATCCTTTCTTGTAGAGACATACACCATCACAAGCTAGGAGCAAGAGATGGTACCTTGATAGTGGATGCTCAAGGCATATGATCGGAGATCCATCTAAATTCTCTAAGCTCACTAGCATAGACGAAGGCTATGTCACCTTCGGAGACAACAACAAGGGTAAAATCAATGGCAAAGGAACCATAGGTAACAAATTCAACTTTTTTATTGAAGATGTTTTGTTAGTTGACAGTTTAAAACATAACCTCTTGAGCATTAGTCAATTATGTGATAAAGGATATATCATCAAATTCGAATCTAATGCTTGCATAATTGAAAAACCATATAAAAACACATCTATGATTGTATTAAAACAGAATAATGTATACACCATTGACATCAATGATCTTTGCAATGAAATGTGTTTCTCGGTTTTGAATGAGGATGCTTGGCTTTGACATAAGAGATTAGGTCATGCTAGCATGAAACTAATCACTCAAATATCATCCAAAGAACTTGCACGAGGAATTCCTCATATCAAGTTCATCAAAGATAATGTGTGTGATGCTTGTCAATTAGGAAAACAAATTAAGGGTAGTTTCAAATCTAAGAATCAAATAAGTACCTCTAGGCCCTTACAATTAATCCATATGGACTTGTTCAGACAATCTCTACATCAAGCCTAGGAGGTAGCAAATACGCCTTCGTCATTGTAGATGACTATAGTAGATGCACATGGACTTATTTCTTGAAACACAAAAAATGAATGCTTTAGATATTTTACCAAGTTTTGTAAACTTAATCAAAATGAAAAGGGTTTTATGATTTCATCAATTCGAAGTGATCACGGTGGTGAATTTCAAAACCGTGATTTCCAAGAATTTTGTGAATCTAATGGATATAACCACAATTTCTCTACTCCGAGAAATCCTCAACAAAATATAATAGTAGAAAGAAAGAATAGAAATTTATAAGAAATGACAAGAACCATGTTGAATGAATATAGCCTACCCAAATACTTTTGGGCCAAAGCTGTAAACACTACATGCTATATTTTGAATAGAGTTCTAGGAAAACCCTTACTCACCAAAACTCCATATGAGTTGTGGAATAATAAAAAATCCAATGTTTCATATTTTAAAGTTTTTGGGTATAAGTGTTTTATTTTGAATGAAAAAGATGTCTTAGGAAAATTTGATGCTAAATCTGATGAAGGAAATTTTCTTGGTTATTCTTCGGTTTCTAAAGCTTTTCGTATCTTCAATAAAGTACTTTAATTATAGAAGAATCCATTCATGTTGTTTTCAATGAGATTTCTGAAATCAAGAAAAACGATTTTGATGATGATGTTAATTTCGATTCTTTGAATTTAAATGAAACCCCTTCTCCAACTAGCAACTTGGATGCATCCACTTCCGAAACACCCTTACCCAAGGATTGGAAGTATGTAAATGCTCATCCTAAGGAGCTCATCCTAGGAGTCACATCTAAAGGGGTTCAAACACATTCTTCTCTTAAAAATTTTTGTGCCAATGCCGCCTTTCTCTCCCAAATTGAATCTAAATGTATTGACGAAGCCATGAAAGATGATTCATGGATTATCGTAATGCAAGATAAGTTAAATCAATTTGAGAGAAATGAGGTGTGGAAGCTTGTTCCTAGGCCAAAGGACCATTTAGTTATTGGTACTAAATGGGTCTTTAGAAATAAGGAAGATGAATCTGGTATCGTGGTTACAAACAATGCTAGATTAGTGGCCAAAGGTTTCAACCAAGAAGAAGGTATCGATTACGTAGAAACCTTCGCTCATGTGGCTAGATTAGAAGCCATAAGGATGCTCCTTGCCTACGCTAGTAATAATAATTTTAAATTATTTCAAATGGATGTTAAAAGCGCTTTTCTTAATGGCTTTATTTCTGAAGAAGTTTATGTTAAACAACCTCTCGGATTTGAAAATAATAGCCCCCCTAATCATGTATTTAAATTAACTAAAGCTCTCTATGGTTTAAAATAAGCCCCAAGGACTTGGTATAATAGACTTAGTACTTTTCTTATTGAAAATGATTTCACAAAAGGCAAGGTCGATACTACATTGTTTATCAAAAATTTTGAAAATAATTTTTTCATTGTTCAGATTTATGTTAATGATATTATCTTCGATTCTACGAATGAATCTCTTTGTGATTCTTTTGTTGAAACCATGAGTCTCGAATTTGAAATGAGTTTGATGGGAGAATTAACCTTTTTCTTATGCTTACAAATTAAGCAACTAAGCAATGACATCTTTATTAGTCAAACTAAATATGCCTTAGATCTGCTAAAAAAATTTAATATGAATAGCTCAAAAGCTATTAACACTCCCATGAGCACCTCCACCAAGTTAGAAGTTGATGAAAGTGGAGAAAGCTTCGATCAAAAAACTTATAGGGGTATGATAGGAAGTTTACTTTACCTCACTGCAACTAGACTAGATATCATGTTCAGTGTAGGACTTGTGCTAGGTTTCAATCGAACCCTAAGATATCTCATCTTAAAGCGGTTAAAAGAATACTTAGATATCTTAAAGGTACCACAAATCTAGGATTATGGTATCCAAAATTCGAGAATTTTGAGTTAATTGTGTATGCTGATGCGGATTTTGCTGGGTGTAGGTTAGATAGAAAAAGTACATTAAGATCATGTCAATTTTTGGGACATTCCCTTGTTTCCTGGTCATCTAAGAAACAAAACTTGGTTGCACTATCAACAACCGAAGCTGAGTATATTGCAGCTAGTGCATGCTGTGCACAAGTTGTGTGGATGGAAAACACCTTAGAAGATTATAAAGTCCATCTTAAAAACATTCCCATTAAATGTGATAACACAAGTGCAATATGTTTAACAAAGAATCCCATTCAACACTCAAGAACAAAACATATTGATATTAGACATCACTTCATACGAGATCATGTCACTAATCATGATGTAATCATAGAGTTCATTGATACTAAGCATCAACTAGCTGATATTTTTACAAAACCTCTAAGAAAAGAACAATTTGATTTCATTCGAAGAGAATTAGGAATGTTAATGTGTCCGAATGTATAAACTTGTTAAAATTATTTTTTGGACTTTATTGATTGAATGATCAAATCACTTGATTGTCACTACATGCCTAAAATTACATGTTGGAAATTAATACAAAAATTTTCACAACAATGAGCATGTTTTGTCTTCATGATTGTATTTGAAAATCTATAGTATAGTCTTGTCCGAATGCATGAAAGTGTTATTTTCATTTTCGGATTCTCTTAACAAGTGTTAATCTCATTTTCGGATCTTCTTGATCCTAACAATCGGATTTTCTCGATACATTATTCTCTTCTGGACTTAATAAACATATGTCATATCGAGTTTGATTCTCATCATTGATTTTTGACATATGAAATCAACTAGCAAATACATCTCTCATATACTTATCATGTGAAAAATATTTTTTGAGAAATAGATTTGATGAAATGATTCCTGCTTGTAAATTCCTTCTTGAAATATGGATGATAGTGTTTTTACTTGCAAGGATTTATTTCACATACATATCTTGATCCTTGTAAAAATGAAGTATGATTTAATCTCTCATCGATTTTAACTTCATTCAAAGTAAACTTACAAATAGCCTTCCTCCTTCAAGCAAAAAGATAATAATAAATAAAAAGAAAGAAGTATTAAAAGCTATCTCCATGTCATGTTTTCCTTGAGATGTTTGCATAATTGGTATTCTATCACTCACTGTTGGAAAATGACATGAACCTAGTTATGACATGAATAATTACCGCACTTAAGCTTAAAATTTGCTTATATCGTTCTCCTTTATGTTGATGACAAAGGGGGAGAGATATATGAATTGATGCTATGAGTATTGATGCTATGATTATGCCATGCTTGCATTATCGAAAATATATGAATTAATGATAACTATGATTGCCATATTTGCATTATGCCATGTTTGCATCATGTTAAGATATCAAGAACTTGCATCGTAATTTTACGTGTTGATATCTTACCATGTGATGAAATGTTATGATTGCTAAAACATTTGAAATGTGTGCTTCATGTTAAGATATCAAAATCTTAGTTGTAAATTTACATGTTGATATCTTATGTTGAACTGCTACCATTATTCATATTTGAAATGTAAAACTTGAGAATGGATGTCAAGTCTTGACATCATTTTCAGTAAGATACATCATGATAGGAATCATGATGGGAGTAATTGATAATGTTAAGAGTTCTTAACTTATCAATAAGTCTATTGAATTCAAAGGTCTTGAATTTAAGAATGACTTATCTCAAGTATGGCATATAGATAGGGGGAGTTAAGGTTAACTCCGTTATCAATCGATTGTCATCATCAAAAAGGGGGAGATTGTTGAATCTCGGATTTTGATGATGAAGTCAATTGTCATTTGTTATCTAATCCATATGTTGAGATAAGTGTGCAGGATTAACTACGATAAAAGTAAGACATGTAGTAGGAGTTGCGCCGGAGTCAAGACTATAATCACGTTGGGAGTTCGAGAGTTTGACGGAAGTCCGGACGATCATCGGAAGTTCTACGGGAACAAATCCGAGAAGTCCAGGAGCTTGCTAAATAAGCTTGTTGGAACTCACCAAGTGGATCATCGCAAGTCCAGGAGTTTGCCGATAGTCCGCCGGAGCATCGCCAAAGGTTCGTTGGATGTTCGCCGGAAGTTCACCGGAAGCTCGCCAGAAGAAGCGATTGACGCACCGGAGCAAGTTGTAGTAAATGTCTTAAGAAATGTCATAGTTAGTATGTAGATTAAATTAGGAATGATAGGTGAACCCATTAACTTAATCTGGGGGCAATTGGGCCCTTGACAGACCCAAATTGGGCTGAATGGATCAACCCATTCGGACCATAATTTTTGCCAGGCAGTGGCACCGCCAAGGTCGGCGGTGGCACCACCTTGGAGAAGGTCTCCCAGGAAAGCTAGGTGGTGCAACCACCCCAGGTAGGCAGTGGCACCGCTTGGGTTCAGTCTCCGAGCGAGATTGGGCGGTGCAACCGCCCCTGACAAGCGGTGGAACTACTTGAGCTCGGTCTCCGAGCTTTGCCAGGCAGTGCAACCGCCCCTGTCAAGCAGTGGCACCACCCAAAGGCTCAGTCTCCGAGCGGCCAGGCGATTGTATCGCCCCAATCAGGAGGTGGTATCGCCAGTACCCTAGAAATCTGGGAAAAGACATTTTCGAGCTCCAAATTCAAACTAGTTTGGGGCCTATATATACCCCACCCTTTCCTACATGAAAGGGCATTGAAAATCCAATCTTACTCGATAATTTTTAGATCTCAAAAGTGTTGTAAAGGCTAGAAGTTCTCCTCCCTCTTTTTTCAAGTTTTGATCTTTCAAAAGAGGAGAGAAAAGTTTGTAAGGGTTGTCTCCTAAGCCCGTCAAAAGGAGTGAAACTGTAAAAGGGTGGTTGGCCTTCTCCTATTGAAGGAAGGCCTCTAGTGGATGTTGGTGACCTCGTTGGTGGAGGAAGCCAAAAGTGGATGTAGGTCAAGATTGACCGAACCACTCTAAATCTCGGTTTGCATTTACTTTGAGCATCTTATCTTTACTTCAAACATTCTCAGTAGCTTACTGCCTTTTGCTCATTTACGAACGTGTTTTATAGTTAAGTATTTTCCGAATCGGCGTTAAGACGAAAATCGATTTTATTGTACGAACATCATATTTCAGTTTGCGCTTACATTCTGATTTCTATCTTAACTGCAAACTGTCTTTCTTACTTTACTTCAAATACATTTCCATAAGCTTTCAAAGTTATTATCTGCACGAAATGACTTTTACGTCGGAATCGGATTTCAACGTACGAACGCAGTTTTAATCGTCGAAAGTTTTCCACTACACTAATTCACCCCCCCCCCCCCCCCCCTCCCCCTCTTAATGCTCTTGATCCTAATAGATGATACCTCATTCGCAGTCAGCGATTCTGTTATTCTAATAATGTATCTGATCTTTAGACTTGAGACACAAAGGATATCCTATATGAGGATGTTGAATCTTGGATTTTGATGATGAAGTCAATTGTAATTTATTTGATCTAATCTATATGTTGAGAAAAGTGTGCAGGATTAACTATGATAGTAGTAAGACATAAAGTAGGTGTTGTGTCAGAGTCAAGATTGAGATCTCATTTGGAGTTCGAGAGTTCGACGGAAGTCCAGACGTTCGTCGGAAGTCCAGACGTTCGTCGGAAGTTCTGCCAGAACCAACTAAGAAGTCCAAGAGCTTGCCAAAGAAGCTCGTCGGAACTCGCTAAAAAGATCATCATAAAGTCCAAGAGCTTGCCGGGAGTCTACCAAAATATTATCGAGAGTTCGTCGGATGTTCGCCGGAAGTATGCCGGAAGCTCACTGGAAGAGCAATTGATGCACCAGAATAAGAAGCACTATAAATTATGTCTTAATTATTGTAGTTAGAGCATAAATTAAGTTATGATTGGGAGGTGATCCCACTAACTTAATTAGGGGCCAATTGGGCCCTTAATAGGGCTGAATTGGGCCAAATTGAGTATCCAATTCAGCCCCTGAAAATATGGCCGACAGTTGTATTTTTGGGCGGTGGTACCACTGGCAGCACTGCTGCTAGTGGTGGTACCACCCTTGTTTGATGGTGGTACCGCCCAGAGTCAAATCAGCGGTGGTAGTACCACCCAATAACGACGGTGGTACTGCCAGTCCCCGGATTTCGAGGATGTGATACTTTTTAGCTCCAATTTTAAAGCTATTGGGGCCTATAAAAATGTCACCCTTTTCTACATGAAAGGACATGAAAGTATTTACTTAATCTTGAACTCTTAAGTCATAAAAGTGTTGTAAAAGTTAGAGTTCTCCTCTTTCACCTCTTAGCCTTGTAACTATTTAAGAAAGAGGAGTGAGACTTATAAGGGTTGTCTCCTAAACCCGGGAAAAGGAGAAAGTGTTGAATCTCGGATTTTGATGATGAAACCAATCAATATGTGTTTATGTTTTAATCTATGTTTTGAGTAATGCAGGATGCTTAGATCAGGATGAGACAATTAAAGCAGAAAAAATCATGTTGGGCCAGAGGAACATGTCAGAAGATTGGACGTTGGGCCAGTGGATCGGTCGACGTATCAACAGAAGGCTTTGGGCAATGGATTCGAGCATCGAGCTAACAAGAGCGGACATTACGCTAAGGATATCGAAGTTACGGAGTCAACTGGTCGACTGGGCAATAGGCCGTGGGAGAGGACGATGCACCGAAGAATCGGACGAAGCGTCGAGAGACCAATGACATGCTGGACAACTTGATTAATGCTTAGTGTTAATTGTCTAGATGGAAGTTTGTTTTACATGTGCAGGATTAACTATGATAGCAAGGCATGAAGCAAAATGAAGTCCCGGAGTCAAGGATGCGATCACGTTGGGAGTTCGAGAGTTCGTCGGAAGTTCGGATGTTCGTCGGAAGTTCTGGAGGAACCAACCAAGAAGTCTCGGAGCTTGCCAGAGAAGCTCTTCGGAACTTGCCAAGAAGATCATCGTGAAGTCCAGGAGCTTGCCGGGAGTCCGTCGGAACATTGCCGAGAGATCGTTGGAAGATCACCGGAAGCTCGCCGGAAGAATAGACTTACGGACTTTGTTTAGCTTAGAATATGTCTTAGGAATCGTAGTTAGCACGTAATTGGGCTTGGATTGGGCTAAAACAATTACGGGCCAGCTAGGCCCATGTAAGAACTATGTTGAGCCCAATAAGAAGCCTAAATAGTGCCCCAAGGAGTCTCACCATCGTGGCACAGTCTTCAAGACTATGTCAGGCGGTGGTACCACTAGTCTGGGGGGTTGTACCCCTCCTGGTAGGGTGCCAGGCAGTGGTACTGCCCAGCATTGCCCCCCAGGCGGTGGTACCACCCAGGGCAGTGTCAGCTAGACTAACACTGGGCAATGGTACCGCCCAGTGTAGGCGGTGGTACCGCCCGTGCCCCGGGAACCCGGGATAAGATATTTTTAGGCTCCAAGTTTGAATCAACTTGAAGCCTATAAATACCCCTCTCATCCTTGGTTAAAGCACACAAGCACAGAGAGCAAAAAAAGGAAAGAAACGTTATAGAAATCACTTTAGAAATTCCCTCCTCCACTCTAAGTTTAGAATTCTGTAAGAGGAATATGAGTGCTTGTAAGGGTTGTCTCCTAAACCCATGAAAAGGAGAAAAGGGGTGTAAGAAGGAGTTGGTCTTCGCCTATTGAAGGAATACCTCTAGTGGACGTTGTTGACCTCGTCGGAGGAGGAAGCCGAAAGTGGATGTAGGTCACGATTGACCCAACCACTCTAAAATCTCGATTTGCATTTACTTTGAGCATCTTATCTTTACTACAAACCTCTTTAAGTGCTTACTACCTTCAATACTTTTACGAACTCGCTTTCAAGTTAAGTTTCCGAAAATGGTTTTACGTCGGAAATGGTTTTATTGTACGAAAGTTTTTAAATCATCATTATTTTACCGTTGCACTAATTCAACCCCCCCCCCCCCCCCTCGTAGTGCTGACTCTAGATCCTAACAATTGATATCAGAGCTTCGTTGTTCATATTTAGTTTAACATCCAAATTGAAATGACTCTTTTCGGCTTTCAAGAGGGTCACTCTCTCATTCGTCTTCCCTTTTTCAATGGGATGGACTACACTTATTGGAAAACTCGATTGAGAGTCTTCTTGCATTCATTGAATCTCGATTTATGGTATATAGTTGAATCCAATTTTCAAATGTCTTCTCTTCCAATAAACCATTGGAATGATTTGGAGAAGAAGACATTTTCTCTAAATGCAAAGGCTATGAATGCCTTATTTTGCGCCTTAGATAGAAATGAGTTTAATCGTGTTTCTACTTGTGAAACGACTTTCGATATTTGGCGCACTCTTGAAATAACACATGAAGGGACTAGCAATGTTAAAATTAAAAAAAAAAAAAATTAATGCATGATTTCGAGCTTTTTCGAATGAAGCCGAGCGAAACCATTGTTGACATATACACCCGTTTTACGGATGTCATCAATGGTTTAAAAGCTCTTGGCAAATATTTTTCAAATTTTGAACTTATAAATAAGATTTTACGATCACTTTCTAAAACTGGAGACTCTAAAGTAACGACCATATAAGAGGCTAAAAACCTAAATAACCTTCCACTCGAAGAACTAATTGGGTCTTTAATGACCTACGAAATGAATAATGTGGCAAAAAAGGGAACTCGAGAACAACTTTCCAAAGAATAAGAAGGATTTGGGACATAGAACATTTGAAGACCACTGCATAAGCTCAAGTGATGGTGAACTTAAACTACAAATGAAACAAAAATTAAAAAGCAAAAAGAACAGAACTACTTGCTTTGAACGCAAGAAGAAAAAAGAACTGTGGGATGAATCAAGCTCCTCCGAAGACGAGGAGAAAATCAACAAAGGTGAGGTGGTAAACTACGCCTTAACGACTTTCAATGTTGAGGTAATCAAAATGCTTTTAGTTTATTTTGAAATTACATAATATTTTTCATGAGTTATTTTTAATTTAATTTAGTTGTTTTTCTTAAAAAATATATGTTTAATAATGTTTAATAATGAAAATGCAAAAATTAGGAATCATGCTTATCATGCTAGTAATTTAAAAAATGATCATGAAAATTATATGAAAATATAATAAAATATTAATCTAATGCTTGCACACCAAATATGATTAATTCTATGTATGTGCTTGAGAAGCAATAATGTATATCTTAATGATTTTCATATTGCCTTTCGATTTTAAAAATGATGCATGGCTTTTGTATGGAAACTAAGCATGAAACGTTAGATTCATCTAAAAAGAAAAATGCATAACTACAATGAACTTTATTAAAAATGCCTTATGAAATCATGCTATATGTGGTTAAGAAGTAATAATGTGTATCATGTTGATTTCCATTGTTGTTTTTCGATTTTGATTAAATGAAATCATGTTTTATTTGAAGTAATGCATAATGATATAATGAAAATATTAAATGTTTTGATACCATGATTGATGATTTTATGCATGAGATTTTAAAGTTATACATGATGATTTTTGTGATTTATTGGTCTTGATGGTTTTTATGACGAAATTTATTTTTCGATCATAAACGATTGATGATATGTATATTTTTTGGCATAAAAAGGACAAAGGCATGCTTATATGAAACAACTAAATAGAGAAAAGTATTTTTCTTAAAAATTCTTTTTCTCTATCTTATTGACTTTGATGAAGCTATTTTATCATCTTTTTATGAATTTCTTGAAAATGATTTTGATTTGATGATTTGAATTTGAATGAGCTTTATCTTGATTTTTTGAGATTTATAACTTGATATTTACTCTGTAAAAATTGAGATCTTTTATCCTCAATGTTTCTTTTTGCCATCTACTATCCAAATGAATCATGATTCGTATCATTGCTATATTTCTTCTTGTCGTGTACTAAAGAGAAAATTTTCCTAAATAAATCATGATTTTTCGGAACAATAATTTTTTTATGATTCATAAAGAATTGAGAAATTTTATATGCTTGAATTAATATCTTGTTCTCCTACAAGATTGAATGAATTTTATCTATATCATGATCTCCTAAGAGTTCCTTTCATTTTTTTAAAAAGGAGATGTGTCAAAATGAATAATGTCTTTTGGTATTCACATGATTTTATCTTTTCATGATATGATTTTTAAGTAATTCCTCGTGTTCATGAAATATTTATCTCCTCACCCAATAATTCTTCTTGATATTCCTTATGTGATGATATGAATATATGAAATATTCATTAATTTATTTTGATGTATACAAATAAGAAGTTTCGATCATGCATGGTAGGATGTAATTTGACAAAATTGGTACTATCATGATGTGAAATAAATGATGATTTGGAATCATGCATATAATGATGATTTTATATACATGATGATTTGGAATTATGCATGCAATACTTTAGCTTATGATAATGATGCATGCAATGATGAAATATTCATGATAAAATAATTATTTTGACATTCATGACTTAAATTTTCATCTAGACTATTTACCTTTATCATAATTTAGAAATTAACGTAAATGGTCTTCCTTTCTTTTTGACAATGACAAAGGGGGAGCAAAATATGCTAGAAAGCTAATTTACTAGCTCGCACAATTCAAGAAGAAAGAAAAAATTACACTTCTCAAAAGAGAAGAAAGAAATTGCTATCTTGAACATCACCAAGAATTGCTAGCTTGAAATTTCAAGAAGAGGCAAAAATAGCTATCTTGAACATCACCAAAAATTTGCTACCTTACATGATGTAAAATTTGCTAGAATTGCTAACTTGCGATCTAAAGAGAAGCAAAGAATTGCTTTCTCAAAACAAGTAAAAGTGCTATCTTGCCTATCTCAAGAAGTAAAACATGTTAAATTTGCACATCTCTAATTTGCTAGCTTGTATGAAGTAGAACATGCTATCATACTACCTTACATATCTATGATGATAGCAAAATTGCATGATGATAAAAATAGATATTATGTTTTTTATGCAATGAGTTGAACTTATATTACAAACACTTGATTGTGGTACTTCTCCTTTTTGTTGATGACAAAGGGGGAGAAGTATGTTGATTATATGTCATGATTTTATCATGACATGTTGATTGGAGTTTCGAATCCAAGAGTTTCTATCAATATGACATATTGATAGGGGGAGTTTGTTTAAACTCTAGGAGTTAAGGTTAACTCCGTCGTCGATTGGTTGTCATCATAAAAAAGGGGGAGATTGTTGAATTTCAGATTTTGATGATGAAACCAATCAATATGTGTTTATGTTTTAATCTGTGTTTTGAGTGACGCAGGATGCTTCGATCAAGATGAGACAAGTAAAGCAGGAAAAATCATGTTGGGTCGGAGGAACATGTCAGAAGATTGGACGACGGGCCGGTGGATCGGTCGATGTATCAACAGAAGGCTTCGGGCTATGGATTCAGGCATCAGGCCAAGAAGAGAAGACATTGCGCCAAGGATATCGGAGTTACAAAGTCAACTGACCGATTGGGTAATAGGTCGCAGGAGAGGATGATGCACCGAAGAATCGGACGAAGTGTCAAGAGACCAATGACATGCTGGACAACTTGATTAATACTTAATATTAATTGTCTAGATCGAAGTTTATTTTACATGTGCAGGATTAACTACGATAGCAAGGCATGAAGTAAAATGAAGTCCCGGAGTCAAGGACGCGATCATGTTGGGAGTTCGAGAGTTCGTCGAAAGTCCGGACGTTCGTCGAAAGTTCTGGAGAAACCAGCCGAGAAGTCTCGAAGCTTGCCAGAGAAGCATGTCAGAACTTGCCAAGAAGATCATCGTGAAGTCTAGGAGCTTGCCGAGAGATCGTTAGAAGATCGCCGGAAGCTTGCCGGAATAATAGACTTACGGACTTTGTTTAGCTTAGAATATATCTTAGGAATCGTAGTTAGCACGTAATTGGGCTTAGATTGGGTCAACCCAATTACGGGCCAGCTAGGCCCATGTAAGAACTACGTTGGGCCCAATAAGAAGCCCAAATAGTACCCCAAGGAGTCTCACCGTCGTGGCACAGTCTTCGAGACTGTGTTAGGAAGTGGTATCGCCAATTTGGGTGGTTGTACCACCCCTAGCAGGGTGCTAGGCAGTGGTACCCCCCAGCATTGCCCCCCAGGCGGTGGTACCATTAGACCTGGGTGGTGGTACCGCCTAGGGTAGTGTTAGTCAGACTAACACTGGGCGGTGGTACCACCCAACGTAGGCGATGGTACCGCTCGTGCTTGGGGAACCCAGAATGAGATATTTTTAGGCTCCAAGTTTGAATCAACTTGAAGCCTATAAATACCCCTCTCATCCCTGGTTAAAAAACACAAGCACAGAGAGCAAAAAAGGAAAGAAACACTGTAGAAATCACTTTAGAAATTTCCTCCTCCACTCTAAGTTTAGAATTCTATAAGAGGAGTATCAGTGCTTGTAAGGGTTGTCTCCTAAACCCGTGAAAAGGAGAAGAGGGGTGTAAGAAGGAGTTGGTCTTTGCCTATTAAAGGAAGACCTCTAGTGGACGTCGGTGACCTTGTTGGAGGAGGAAGCTAAAAGTGGATGTAGGTCACGATTGACCGAACCACTCTAAAATCTTGATTTGCATTTATTTTGAGCATCTTATCTTTACTACAAATCTCTTTAAGTGCTTACTGCCTTCAATATTCTTATGAACTCGCTTTCAAGTTTAGTTTTTTAAAATGATTTTACGTCGGAAATGGTTTTATCGTACGAAAGTTTTTAAATCGTCGTTATCTTACCACTGCACTAATTCACCCCCCTCCCCCCCCCCCCCCCAAGTGTCGACCCTGATCCCAACAGAAAGTGCTGTAAAGAGATGTTCGGTCTTCACCTATTGAAGGAAGGCCTTTTGTGGATGCTGGTGATCTCATCGGAGGAGGAATCCGAAAATGGATGTAGGTCACCTTGACCGAATCACTCTAAATTTCGGTTTACTTTTCATTTGTGCAATTTACTTTACTGCAAACCTCCTTAATCTTCTCTTGCACTTTTACGAAAGCTTTCAAGTTCAACTTCTCTCCGAAATAGATTGAATCGAAACCATTTTTGTCGAAATCAGTTTTAAACGAAACGAACATTTTTCTGAATTCGTAAAAGTTTTCTGCTATAATAATTCACTCCCCCTCTTAGTGCCACTCTTGATCTTAACAATTGGTATCAGAGCAAAATTCACTCTCATTTGGTTTTAAACCCAAGAGAGATGGCATTTGCTGGCAACCTAGAGGGCCATTTAATTACATGTCCGCCCATGTTCAATGGGACGTATTACACATATTGGAAGACTAGAATAAGGATCTTCCTAATTTCAATGGATTTTGAATTATGAAATATTGTAGAAAATGGTTTTCAAAAGTCTTCTCTTCCAATGAATGATTAGAATGAGTTGGAGAAGAAGACTTTTACTTTAAACGCAAAGGCTATGAATGTATTGTTTTGTGCATTAGATAAAAACGAGTTTAATCGAGTATTGATTTGTAGAATGACTTTTGACATTTGGCACGCACTCGAAGTGACTCATGAAGGCACTAGTAGAGTGAAGGAGTAAAAAATTAATCTTTTAGTGCATTCTTATCAGTTGTTTTGAATGAAACCGAGTGAGATCAATGGCGACATATACACCCGATTTACGGATATTGTCAATAGTCTAAAAGGACTTGGTAAAAGTTTCTCGGATTTTGAACTTGTTAATAAGATTTTAAGATCCCTTTCAAAAAGTTGGGACCCTAAAGTAACAGTCATTCAAGAGGCCAAAGATCTAAATAATTTTCCTCTTGAAGAACTAATTGGGTCACTAATGACCTATGAAATGTCATGTAAAGCTCATGAAGAGCTTGAGGACACCCTTCCAAAGAACAGGAAGGATATGACACTAAGAACACAAGAAGACCACTTGAAAGAAAACTCAAGTGATGAGGACCATGATGAAGACTTGGCACTCTTAATAAGGAAATTCAAAAAATTCATTAAAAGGAATAAATTTAAAAATAATTCTAAAAATAAATTTGAACCTAAGAAAGAACAAGTGATTTGTTATGAATGCAAGAAGCTAGGACACTTCAAGAGTGAATGTCCTAAAGCAAAGAGGAGGCAACCAAAGAAGAAGGCTCTCAAAGCTACATGGGATGACTCAAGTGCTTCCGAAGAAGAGAAGCTAACCAATACCAAGCAAGTTGCTCACTGTACACTAATGGCCATTGGAGATGAGGTAACAAATTCATTTGATGCAAATTTATCATTTGATGAAATTTTAAATGTTTTTTATGATTTATTTGATGAATGCAAGTCAATTAGTAAAAAATATAAATTGTTAAAAAAGGAGCATGATTCTCTTGTTAGTGATTCTGATAGATTAAAAGTTGAGTACAATGATAGTTTAGCTTCATGTACGAAATGTGATGAACTAGAATTACTTCAAAAGGAAACCTTACTACTTAAGAAAACCTTAGAAAAGTTTGAGGTTGGTAGCAAATCCTTGAACATGATCCTTGCCAACAAGGGTCACGTTCATAGAAAAGGCGGAATTAGATTTGTGAGTAGCTCTCACCAAAATCCAACCACCTTTGTTAAAGGCCCTACTTTGTATGTTTCACCCCGAAAGAAATGTAACTTTTGTTGCAAATTTGGGCATGTAGCTTATAATTGTCCATTTAAGAAATGTAGTCCACACAAATTGATTTGGGTTCCTAAAAGAACCTCAAATGACTTAATGCAACATGATAAGCTATGTAGATCAATTTTTGAGGCACTCAAGGTCAAATGAGTACCTAAAAATTATCCCTTTTTGTAGAAACATTTACCATCACAAGCTAGGAGCAAGAGATGATACCTTGATAGTGGATGCTCAAGGCATATAACCGAAAATCCATCTCAATTCTTTAAACTCACTAGTATAGACGAAGGATATGTCACATTTGGAGACAATAACAAGGGTAAAATCATTGGCAAAGGAACCATAGGTAACAAATCCACCTTTTCTATTGAAGATGTATTGTTAGTTGATGGCTTAAAGCATAACCTTTTGAGCATTAGTCAATTGTGATAAAAGATACATCATTAAATTTGAATGTAAAGCTCGCATTATTGAAAAACCATAAAAAAACACATCTATGATTGCACTAAAATAAAATAACATATACACTATTGACATTAATGATCTTTGCGATGAAATGTATTTTTCGGTTTTGAATGACGATGCTTGGCTTTGACATAAGAGATTAGGTCATGCTAGCATGAAACTAATCACTCAAATTTCATCTAAAAGACTTGTAAGAGGAATTCCTTATATCAAGTTCATCAAAGATAATGTATGCGATGCATGTCAACTAGGAAAACAAATAAAATGTAGCTTCAAACCTAAGAACTAAATAAGCACCTCTAGACCGTCGCAATTGATCCATATGGACTTGTTCGAACCAATTTCTATATCAAACCTAGGAGATAGCAAATACATATTTGTCATCATGGATGATTATAGTAGATACACATGGACTTATTTTTTGGCACACAAAAGTGAATGCTTTAGGTATTTCTCTAAGTTTTGTAAACTTGTTCAAAATGAAAAGGGTTTTATGATTTCGTCAATTCAAAGTGATCATGGTGGTGAATTTCAAAACCGTGATTTCCAAGAATTTTGTGAATCTAATGGATACAACCACAACTTTTCTACTCCAAGAAATCCTCAATAAAATGGAGTAGTAGAAAGAAAGAATAGAAACTTACAAGAAATGACAAAAATCATGTTGAATGAATATATCCTATCCAAATATTTTTGGGCCGAAGCCATAAACACGACATGCTATATCATGAATAGAGTTCTAGTAAGACTCTTACTCACCAAAACTCCTTATGAGTTATGAAACAATAAAAAACCTAATGTTTTATATTTTAAAATTTGTGGGTGTAAGTGTTTAATCTTGAATGAAAAAGATGCCTTAGGAAAATTTGATGCTAAATCTGATGAAGAAATTTTTCTTAGCTATTTTTCTATTTCTTAAGTATTTTGTATCTTTAATAAAAGAACTTTGATTATAAAAGAATCTATTCATGTTATTTTTAATGAAGTTTCCGAAGGTAAGAAAAATGATTTTGATGATGATGTTAATTTTGATGCTTTGATTTTAAATGAACCCTTTCTTCATCTAGTAACTTGGATACATCTACTTCCGAAACATCCTTATCCAAGGATTGAAAGTATGTAGATACTCATCCTATAGAGCTAATCATAGGAGACACATCTAAAGGGGTTCAAACTCGTTCCTCTCTTAAGAATTTTTGTACAAACACCGCTTTTCTCTCTCAAATTGAACCTAAATGCATTGATGAGGCCTTGAAAGATGATTCATGGGTCATCACAATGCAAGATGAGTTAAATCAATTTGAGAGAAATGAGATATGAAAGCTTATTCCTAGGCCAAATGATCATTTAGTTATTGGTACTAAATGAATCTTTAGAAATAAGCAAGATGAATTTGGTATTGTGGTTAGAAACAAGGCTAGATTAGTGGTCAAAGGTTTCAACCAAGAAAAAGGGATCGATTATGAAGAGACCTTCGCTCCTGTGGCACGATTAGAAGCCATAAGGATGCTCCTTGCTTATGCTAGTAGTAATAATTTTAAGTTGTTTCAAATAGATGTTAAAAGTGCTTTTCTTAATGGCTTTATTTCTGAAGAAGTTTATGTTGAACAACCTCCCGGATTTGATAATGATAATCCCCCTAATCATGTATTTAAATTGACTAAAGCTCTCTATGGATTGAAACAAGCCTCAAGGGCTTGGTATGAGAGACTTAGCTCATTTCTTATCGAAAATAATTTTTCTAAAGGCAAGGTCGATACTACATTGTTTATCAAAAATTTTAAAAATAATTTTCTTATTATTTAAATTTATCTTGATGATATTATTTTCGGTTCTACGAATGAATATCTATGTGAGTCATTTGCTAAAAGTATGAGTCTTGAATTTGAAATGAGTTTGATGGGGGAATTAACTTTCCTTTTAGGCTTACAAATCAAATAATTAAGTAATACTATTTTTCTTAGTCAAATATAATATGCTTTAAATTTGCTAAAAATGTTTAATATGGATGGCTCAAAGGCTATCAACACTCCTATGAGCACCTCCACTAAGTTAGAAATTGGTGAAAGTAGATAAAGCTTTGATCAAAAAGCTTATAGAGGTATGATAGAAAGTTTACTTTACCTCACCACAACTAGACCGAATATCATGTTTAGTGTAGGACTTTGTGCTATGTTTCAATCTAATCCTAAGATATCTCATCTTAAAGCGGTTAAAAGAATACCTAGATATCTTAAAGGAACCACAAATCTAGGATTATGTATCCAAAATCTGAGAACTTCGAGCTAATTACTTATGCTGATGCGGATTTTGCTGGATGTAGATTAAATAGAAAAAGCACATCCGGAACATGTCAATTTTTAGGACACGCACTTGTTTCTTGGTCTTCCAAAAAATAAAATTTGGTTGCACTATCTACAACCAAAGCTGAGTATATTGCAGCTAGTGCATATTGTGCACAAGTTATGTGGATGAAAAACACCTGAGAAGATTATAAGATTCATCTTATAAACATTCCCATAAAATGTGATAACACAAGTGTAATATGTTTAACAAAAAATCTCATTCAACACTCTAGAACTAAACATATTGATATTAGGCATCACTTTATATGAGATCATTTTAATAATCATGATGTAATCTTAGTGTTTTTTGATACGAAACATCAATTAGCCGATATTTTTACAAAGCCCTTTAGTAAAGAACAATTTAATTTTATTAGAAGAGAATTAAGAATGTTAATTTGTCCGAATGCATGAATTTATTAAATTTCATTTTCGGACTTTCTTGATTCTTTGGATCACTCACCTAAGTTCTGTGCTGATAATTTTATGATACGAATTTTACATGTTGATTGTTAAATCTTGAATTTTGATGATTAAACCAATTAATAAGTGTTTATGATTTGATTTATGTTTTGAGTGTCGTAGGATGCTTCGATCAGGATGAGACAATTAAAGCAAGAAGAATCATGTTGGGCCGGAGGAAAACATGTCAGAAGATTGGACGTCGGGTTGGAGGATCGATCAACGTATTGACAAAAGACTTCGGGCCATGGATTCGAGCATCGGGCCAAGAAGAGCAGATATTGCGCCAAGGATATTGGAGTTGCGGAGTCAATTGGCCAATTGGGCAATAGGCCGTAAGAGAGGACTATGTGCCGAAGAATCGAACGAAGCGTCGAGGGACCAATGACATACGGACAACATGATTGATGCTTAGTATTAATTGTCTAGATCGAAGTGTGTTTTACATGTGTAGGATTAACTACGATAGCAAGACATGAAGCAAAATGAAGTCCCGGAGTCAAGGACGCGATTTCGTTGGGAGTTCGAGAGTTCATCGGAAGTTCTATCGGAACTAGCCGAGAAGTCTCGGAGCTTGCCAGGGAAGCTCGTCGGAACACACCAAGAAGATCATTGTGAAGTCCAGGAGCTTGCCGGGAGTTTGTTGGAACATTGCCGAGAGATCATCAGAAATTTGCCGAAAGATCGCCGGAAGCTCGCTGGAAGAAACCAAGACTTAGGGACTTGTTTAACTTATGTATGTCGTAGATTTCGTAGTTAGCACGTAATTGAGTTTGGAATTGGGCTAACCCAATTGGGGGCCAGTTGGGCCCATATAAGAACTGTGTTGGGCCCAATGAAAAGGCCTAAAAAGTGCCCCAAGTGTTAGGATTAAGAGTCGACAATAAGAGGGGGGGTGAATTAGTGCAATAGTAAAATCGTCTTCAAAAACTTCATTATGATAAAACTAGTTTATGTTGAAAACTGTTTCATAAAGATCTTAACTCTGAAAATGTATGGAAATGTAGTGAAGGAGGAATTCAGTTTGCAGTAAGGTAAATAGCAAGAATAAAACGAAAACCAAAGAGCACGCCAATTTTATAGTGGTTCGGTCATCGTGACCTACATCCACTCTGTCGATTCCTCTTCCGTTGAGGCCACCGGCATCTACTAATGATCTTCCTTTATATGCGAAGATCAACCTCCTTCTTACACTCCTCTTCTCCTTTTATTGGGTTTAGGAGATAACCCTTACAAGCACTCACTCTCCTCTTATAGAATTCTAACACTTAGACTAGAGGAGGATTCTCACAAGAGATTTCTATAGCGTTTTTCTACTTTTAAACTCTCTATGCTTGTTTTTTTTAACTAGGGATGAGAGGGGTTTCTATAGGCTTCAAGTTGATTCAAACTTGGAGCCTAAAACTTTCCCATCCTGGGTTCCCAGGGCACGGGCGGTACCACCGCCTAGTGTCAGTCCACTAACACTGCCTTGGGTGGTACCACCACTTAAGGGGTAGTGCTTGGCGATACCACTGCCCAGACTGGTGGTACCATCGCTTGGCACCCTGTTAGGGGCGGTACAACCACCCAGACTGGCTGTACCACCGCTTGACATAGTCTCGAAGACTATGCCATGATGGTGAGACTTCTTGGGGCACTGTTTGGACCTCTTATTAGGCCTAACACAGTCCTTACATGGGCTTAGCTAGCCCCTAATTGGGTTGACCCAAATCCAAACCTAATTACGTGCTAACTATGAAATCTAAGACATAATCTGAGCTAAACAAGTCTGTAAGTCTATTCTTCTGGTGAACTTCCGACGATCTCTCGGCAATGTTCCGGCGGACTCCCGACAAGCTCCTAGACTTCACAACGATCTTCTTGGTGAGTTCCTACGAGCTTCTCTAGCAAGCTCCGAGACTTCTCGGCTGGTTCCACTAGAACTTCTGATGAACTCTTGAACTCCCAACGAAATTGCATCCTTGACTCCGGGACTTCATTTTGCTATATGCATTGCTATCATAGTTAATCTTGTACATGTAAAACACACTTTGATCTAGACAATTAATACTAAGCATTAATCAAGTTGTCTGGCATATCATTGGTCCCTCGACACTTCGTCTGATTCTTCGGCGCATCGTCCTCTCTTGCAGCCTATTGCCCAATCGGCTAGTTGACTCCACAACTCCGATATCCTTGGCGCAATATCCACTCTTCTTGGCTTGATGCCCGAATCCACATCTCGAAGCATTCTGTCGATACGTTGACCGATCCACCGGTCCGACGTTCAATCTTCTAACATGTTTTCCTCCGACACAACATGATTCTTCCTGCTTTAATTGTCTCATCTTGATCAAAGCATCCTGCGTTACTCAAAACACAAATTAAAACATAAACACTTATCGATTGGTTTCATCATCAAAATCCGAGATTCAACAATCTCCCCCTTTTTAATGATGATAACCAATCGATGGCGGAGTTAACCTTAACTCTTGGAGTTTAAACAAACTCCCCCTATCAATATGCCATATTGATAGAAACTCTTGGATTCAAAAATCCAAGCAACATGTCATGATCAAATCATGCATGACATCAACATACTTTTCCCCCTTTGTCATTAACAAAAAGGAGAAGTCCAACTATTCATGTGTTTGGAATATAAGTTTAATTCATTGCATGAAAAACTTAATATCAAGTTTTATCATCATGTAATTTGAAGCTAAAAAAATTAGCAAGTGTTATATCATGCTTAGAACATTCAAGCTATCAAGTTTTAAATATATAAGTTTTATAACATATAAGCTAGCAAATTTAAAGAAGTGCAAATTGGCATATTTGCTTTTCTTTGCGATGTGCAAGATAGCATTTCTTTATAATGTTCAAGATAGCAAGTTCTATATCATGCTAGCTAGCAAATTAGAGATGTTCAAGAAAACAACTCTTGCTTCTTGAAATATGCAAGTTGCAAACTAGCAAATTTTTATTTCCTTTGCAATGTTTGAGTTAGCAATTTTGCTTCTGTTGCAAAGTGCAAGTTAGCATGTTTTGCATCATGAGATAGGCAAGATAGCACTTTTGGTATGCAAATTTATAGTATGCAAGTTATCAAATTTTACACATAAAAAATTTAGCAAAATTTTACATTTTTTGAGATGTGCAAGATGGACTATTTTGCCTCTTTTTGAAATGTGTATCTTAGCAAACATTGCTTCTCTTGAGATTTGCAAGATAGTGTTGAATCTTGTATTTTGATGATGAAACCACTTGATATGTGTTTATGTTTTAATCTACATTTTGAGTGACGTAGGATGCTTCGATCAGGATGAGACAATTAAAGCAGCAAAAATCATGTTGTGCCGGAGGAACATGTCAGAAGATTGAACGTCGGGCCGGTGGATCAGTCGACGTATCGACAGAAGGTTTCGGGTCGTGGACTCGGGCATCGGGCCAAGAAGAGCGGGTATTGTACCAAGGATATCGGAGTTGCGGAGTCAACTGGCCGATTAGGCAATAGGCCGCAGGAGAGGACGATGTGCCGAAGAATCGGACGAAGCGTCGAGGGACCAATGACATGCCGGACAACTTGGTTAATTGCTTAGGATTAATTGTCTCGATTGAAGTTTTGTTTTATATGTGCAGGATTAACTATGATGAAAGTAAGACATGTAGTAGGAGTTACGCCAGAGTCAAGACTATGATCACGTTGGGAGTTCGAGAGTTCGACGGAAGTCCGGACAGTCGTCGGAGGTTCTATGGGAACAAATCCGAGAAGTCCAGGAGCTTGCCAAAGAAGCTCGTCGGAACTCGCCAAGTGGATCGCCGCAAGTCTAGGAATTTGCCGGAAGTTCACAGGAGCATCACCGAGGGTTCAACGGATGATCGACGGAAGTTCGCCGGAAGCTCGCCGGAAGAAGCGATTGACTCACCGAAGCAAGTTGCAGTAAATGTCTTAAGAAAAATTGTAGTTAGCACGATGATTAAGTTAGAAATGGGAGGTGATCCCATTAACTTAATCTTGGGGCAATTGGGCCCTTGACAGACCCAAATTGGGCCGAATGGATCAGACCATTTGGACCCAGATTTCTTAGCCAGAGGTGGCACCGCCTAGGTCGGTAGTGGCACTGTCCAGGGCTCAATCTCCGAGCTCTAGCTGGGCGGTGCAACCGCCACTGATGGAGGTGCAACTGCCCTAGTTAGGCGGTGGCACCGCTTGAGCTCGGTCTCCAAGCTCTGGCAGGACGTGCAACCACCCCTGACAGGATGTGGCACTGCCCAGAGGCTCAGTCTTTGAGCTCTGCCAGGTGGTGCAACCGCCTCAATCAGGCGGTGCAATCGCTAGACCCTAGAATTCCGAGAATTGACAGTTTTGAGCTCGAAATTCAAACTGGGTTGGGGCCAATAAATACTCCACCCTTTCAGCAATGACAAAGTAACCCAAAGGCACCAAAAGCTTGATCTTACTATGTGATTTTAGAGCTCAAAAGTGTTATAAAGTCTAGAAGTTATCCTCCATCTTTTCTTCCAAGTTTTGATCTTTCAAGAGAGGAGAGAAAAGTTTGTAAGGGTTGTCTCCTAAGCCCGTCAAAAGGAGTGAAACTGTAAAAGGGTGGTTGGCTTTTGCCTATTGAAGGAAGGCCTCTAGTGGAAGTCGGTGACCTCATCGGTGGAGGAAGCCAGAAGTGGATGTAGGTCAAGATTGACCAAACCACTCTAAAATTACAGTGCTCTCTAGTTTGCATTTACTTTGAGCATATTATCTTTACTGCAAGCCTCCTTAATAGCTTACTGCCTTCTGCGCATTTACGATCGTGTTTCAAAGTTCAGTATTTTTCGAATCGACATTTAGACGTAAATCAGTTTTATCGTACGAACATCATATTTCAATTTACGCTTACATTCTAATTTCCATCATAACTGCAAACTGCCTTCATAGACTTGCTTTAACTGCATCCTACTTGATCATAAGTTAAAGTGATTTACGAATCGGCTTTTCTACCAAATCGCTCTTATCGTACGAACGCAGTTTTAATCATCGAAAGTTTTCCACTGCACTAATTCACCCCCCCCCCCTCTTAGTGCTCTTGATCCTAACAATTGGTATCAGAGTCCAGTA
Source organism: Musa acuminata AAA Group (assembly GCF_036884655.1). NCBI lineage: Eukaryota > Viridiplantae > Streptophyta > Magnoliopsida > Zingiberales > Musaceae > Musa > Musa acuminata. Next base: position 22,014,457 of record NC_088348.1, on the reverse strand, counting down.
TTTCTCATTTCGGATTTACACCTGAGAGAAATAGCTCTTCATGACTTTAAAGAGGGTTTTTCGGTTGTTCGTCCACCGTTGTTTAACGGATTGGACTACACTTATTGGAAAACTCGAATGAGAGTTTTCTTGATTTCTATGAATTTGGATTTATGGAATATTGTTGAAAACGGTTTTCAACTTCCCTCTAAACCGATGAACGAATGGTCGGATTTGGAGAAGAAGTATTTTTCTTTGAACACAAAGGCTATGAATGCCTTATTTTGTACTTTGGAAAAAAATAAGTTCAATCGGATTTCTATGTGCGAAACGGCTTTTGATATTTGGCGAACACTTGAAATCATGCACGAGGGAACTAGTAGAGTAGAGACTCGAAAGTTAACATTTTATTGCATGATTTTGAGCTTTTTCGAATGCAACCAAGCAAGACTATAGGTGACATGTACACCCATTTCTCGGATGTCATCAATAATCTAAGAGTTCTTGGTAAATCTTTTTCGAATTTTGATCTCGTAAGCAAGATCTTAAGATCCCTTTAAAAAAGGTGGGATCCTAAAATAACGGCAATACAAGAAACAAAAGATTTAAATATTTTTCCACTTGAAGTACTTATCGGTTCATTGATGACATATGAAATGGTGCACAATGCACATGATGAACATGGTGAACAAAACAACCTTCCAAAGAACAGGAAGGATTTTGGACATAGAACATTTAAAGACCACTCAAGCATAAGCACAAGTGATGGTGAACTTAAACTACAAATGAAACAAAAATTAAAAAGCAAAAAGGACGGAACTACTTGCTTTAAACGCAAGAAGAAGAACACAAAGTGGGATGAATCGAGCTCCTCCGAAGACGAGGAGAAAAGCAAGAAAAGCGAGGTGGCAATCTACGCCTTAACGACATTCAACGATGAGGTAATCGAAACCTTCTTAATTTATTTTGAAATTACTTGATGTTTTCTATGATGCATTTTTTTTAGAATAATTATTTTTCTTGAAAATTACATATTAAAAAAAAAATTGAAAAATGCAAGAGTATGATCACGCTCGTAATTTTGAAAATAATAATAAAAATTACATGTTTTATGTTAATGGAATAAAATGTTAGATTTAAATCTAATGATCATATGTATGTGATTAAGAAGTAATAATGTGTATTACATTGATTTCCATTGTTATTTCTCGATTTTGATTAAATAAAATCATGTTTGATTTGAAGAAATGCATAATGATGTAATATTAAATATTTTGATTGGTAATTTATGCATGAGATTTTAAGCTATACATAATGATAAGCATGTGTTATTTTCATGAGTGTATTTGAAAAACTATGGCAAAAATATGCCCAAATGCATGAACTTGTTAAGATTATTTTTCGAACTTTCTTGATTCAATGATCAAATCACTTAATTGCCATGATGATTTTACACTATTACATGCCTTAATAACATGTTGGAAATTATGTGTTTTGGATACAAAAATTTCCATGATCATGAGCTTGTTTTATCTTCATGATTGAACTTGAAAATCTATAGCAAAACCTTGTCCGAATGTATGAAAGTATTAAATTTTATTTTCAGATTTTCTTGATCATAACAATTTATTTTTGAGAATCTATTGATTTTGATGATTTTATGACGAAATTCATTTTTCGATCCTAAACGTTGATACATGTTTTTATGCTAACATGAAATCAATCACTTAAAATGAAATACTTCAAAAAAAAAGAGGAGGAAAATATATTATCAATGAAATCATGAATCTACCTATGTTATGAATTTTGTGAACCATAAAAGTGATTTTGATGACTTGAATTTGAAATAAGTTTTATTAAAATCATGATATTGATTTCTTGGAATAATATGAGATTACCTTTGATGATTATTTTAATTTATGGAATTTTAGATTCATGACTTGGTCTTACATTTGTTTATAAGATGGTTGAAATCTTTGTACCTTTGAATTATTCCCTTCTCCTTTTAATTTTTGAATTTATGCATGTTATATGTCAAACATTTGAAACCATGTTTTGGTATCATGCATATCTAAGAAATATTGATTTGACAAATTGAATGAGTTAAAAATGAATGATGATTTTTCTCTTGAATACAACTTGTGATATTTTTTATACAAATCATCATTTTGATTTCTTGACATTCGATACATGAGATTTTATTATGAATCAAAATTTCTCATTAATCGATCTCCTACTATTCTACTTGATATTTTCATAAGAGGAGATTTTCTAAATGAATCATGATTTTTCCTTGTGAGTTCTTGGATTTATTACTTGATTTTCTTTCAAAACAAGATCTCTTCTTTGTACTCCTATGATTTTTCTTGATATTTTATTTAAAGAAGATATTTACTATATGAATCATGTCTTTTGGTATTCAAATGATTTTATCCTTCAAGACATAATTTCTTTGTATTTATGGCTTGCATGGCTTGAAATGTTTTAGAATGATACATGCAACACTTTGATTTTTTTTGAAATAATATGAAAATCAATAATTATCATTTTCTGATAGAATGATGATTTGGGATCATGCATGTAATGATGATGTTATATTTTATATACATGATGATTTGGCATTATGCATGTAATACTTATGCCTTTTATTATGATGTATATGATGTACATATGATGTGAATCATGATTGAAATTGCCTTAATTTGAATTCAAGGTTTATCTCAATTATAAAATTTTGAAATAAGAATGATTACTCACCTTTCTCATGATTTAGAAATTGACGCAAAGGGTCTTCCCTTCTTTTTGACATTGACAAAGGGGGAGAAATATCGCTAGCTTATCTTGCAAAATTTAGAAACATGCACTTTGCAAAGGAAGCAAATATTTGCTAGCTTACATATTGCAAGGAAAAGAACTTGACATCTTGAACATCACAAAAATTTGCTACCTTGCATGATGTAAAATTTGCTAGAATTGCTAGCTTGTGATCTAAAGAGAAGCAAAAAATTACTATCTCAAAAGAGGCAAACTAGCTAGCTTGCACAATTCAAGAAAAAGCAAAAATTGCACTTCTCAAAAGAGAAGAAATTACTATCTTGAACATCACTGAGAATTGCTAGCTTGAAATCTCAAGAAAATGCAAAAATGTGCTATCTTGCCTATCTCAAGATGCAAAACATGCTAACTTGCACTTTGCAACGAAAGCAAAATTGCTAGCTCAAACTTTGCAAAGGAAGTAAGAAATTGCTCATCTCAAAAGAGAAGCAAAGATTGCTAACTTACATATTTCTAGAAGCAAAAGTGCTATCTTACCTATCGCAAAGGAAAGCAAATATGACAAATTGCATATCTTTGAATTTGCTATCTTGTATGTTGTACAACTTGCATATCTAAAACTTGATAGCTTGAATGTTCGAAGCATGATATAACACTTGCTAAATTTTCTAGCTTCAAAATTGCATGATGATAAAACTTGATATTTTGTTTTTCATGCAATGAGTTAAACTTATATTCCAAACACAAAAATAGTTGGACTTCTCCTTTTTGTTGATGACAAAGGGGGAGAAGTATGATGTTATGCATAAGTTTATGCATAAGTTCATGATGACGTGTTACAAGTATTCATGATGAATATTGCAATGACTTGAATTCAGTTTGAATTCAAAGTTCTATCAATATGGCATATTGATAGGGGGAGTTTGTTTAAACTCCGGGAGTTAAGGATAACTCCGTCATCAAGTAGTTGTCATCATCAAAAAGGAGGAGATTATTGAATCTCGTATTTTGATGATGAAATCACTTGATATGTGTTTATGTTTTAATCTGCCTTTTGAGTGACGCAGGATGCTCCGATCAGGATGAGACAATTAAAGCAGCAAAAATCATGTTGTGCCGGAGGAACATGTTAGAAGATTGGACGTCGAGCCGGTGGATCGGTCGACGTATCGATAGAAGGCTTCGGGTCGTGGACTCGGGCATCGGGCCAAGAAGAGCGGGTATTGTGCCAAGGAAATCGGAGTTGCAGAGTCAATTGGTCAATTGGGCAATAGGCTGCAGGAGAGGACGATGCAGCGAAGAATCGGACGAAGCGTCGAGGGACCAATGACATGCCGGACAACTTGGTTAATTGCTTAGGATTAATTGTCTCGATCGAAGTTTTGTTTTACATATGCAGGATTAACTACGATGGAAGTAAGACATGTAGCAGGAGTTGCACCGGAGTCAAGACTATGATCACGTTGGGAGTTCGAGAGTTCGACGGAAGTCCGGACGGTCGTCGGAGGTTCTGCGGGAACAAATCCGAGAAGTCGAGGAGCTTGCCAAAGAAGCTCGTCGGAACTCGCCAAGTAGATCGTCGCAAGTCCTGGAGTTTGCCGGAAGTCCGCAGGAGCATCACCAAGGGTTCATCGGATGATCGACGGAAGTTCGCCGGAAGCTCGCCGGAAGAAGCGAATGACGCACCGGAGCAAGTTACAGTAAATGTCTTAAGAAAAATCGTAGTTATCACGATGATTAAGTTAGAAATGGGAGGTAATCCCATTAACTTAATCTTGGGGCAATTTGGCTCTTGACAGACCCAAATTGGGCCGAATGGATCAGCCCATTCGAACCCAGATTTCTTGGCCAGAGGTGGCACTGCCTGGGTCGGTGGTGGCACCGCCCAAGGCTCAGTCTCCGAGCTCTGGCTGGGCTGTGCAACCGCCTCTGACAGAGGTGCAACCACCTGAGCTCTGGCTGGGTGGTGCAATGGCCCCAGTCAGGCTATGGCACCGCCTTAGCTCGGTCTCCGAGCTTTGCCAGGAGATGCAACCGCCCCTGACAGGAGGTGGCACTGCCCAGAGGCTCAGTCTTCCAGCTCTGCCAGGTGGTGCACCGCCAAACCCTAGAATTTCAGGAATTGACAATTTTGAACTCGGAATTCAAACTGGGTTGGGGCCTATAAATACCCCACCCTTTCAGCAATGACAGAGTAACCCAAAGGCACCGAAAGCTTGATCTTACTCTATGATTTTAGAGCTCAAAAGTGTTGTAAATTCTAGAAGTTATCCTCCCTCTTTTCTTTCAAGTTTTGACCTTTCAAGAGAGGAGAGAAAAGTTTGTAAGGGTTATCTCCCAAGCCCGTCAAAAGGAGTGAAACTGTAAAAGGGTGGTTGGCCTTCGCCTATTGAAGGAAGGCCTCTAGTGGACGTCGGTGACCTCGTCGGTGGAGGAAGCTAGAAGTGGATGTAGGTTAAGATTGACCCAACCACTCTAAAATTGCGATGCTCTTTGGTTTGCATTTACTTTGAGCATATTATCTTTACTACAAACCTCCTCAATAGCTTACTGCCTTCTGCGCATTTACAATCGTGTTTCAAAGTTCAGTATTTTTCGAATCGGCGTTTAGACGTTAATCAGTTTTATCGTACGAACATTATATTTCAGTTTACGCTTACATTCTAATTTCCATCATAACTGCAAACTGCCTTCATAGACTTGCTTTAACTGCATCCTGCTTGATCACAAGTTAAAGTGATTTACGAATCAGATTTCTACCAAAATCACTCTTATCGTACGAACGCAGTTTTAATCGTCGAAAGTTTTCCGCTGCACTAATTCAACCCCCCCCCCCCTCTCTCTTAGTGCTCTTGATCCTCACAGATAGTGCTTCTTGCTTCCTTTTTTAGATTAGCAAGCTAGCAAGTTGCCTCTTTTCGAATTGTGCAAGCTAGCAAATTTGCTTTCTAGCAAGTTTTGCTCCCCCTTTTTCATTGTTCATTGTCAAAAAGAAGGAAAGACCATTTACATCAATTTTCAAATTATCCATATGATAGAGGCGGTTGGTCTCATAGCTACTCATGTGTTGCATTAGGACTATAGTGCAGGTGCTCATTGGAGAATGAGTTCTCTGATTGATCTACTCACGGAATACTAGATGGTTGATGATACCTCATTGTCAAACATCAATTATGTATCCTAGTGGTGTACTTGATCCTTAGACTTGAAATACCAAGGATGTATTGTATGAGTACTCCACTCTTGGATACTAGACTTATAGGTTTGGAAGTTTCAGATCTAGTATAACCGGTCATTGGGAGTGGTAGCCAACCTTGCGAGAGCTATTAAGTGTCAATAGAGGATTATCTACTCTTATTATCATGAGAGAAATATCCCATGTGTTTTTGCTCAAACAAATCCTTAGCCAAGGTCATTCGGATTGAGAGAGAAAGAGTTCTTCGGGAGAATCTGATTAGAGTGAGACTCGAGGATAAACCATATGGGCTTGACAATACCATGTCCGGTATATAGTCTTTGAAATATTAGATGGATTAGGGACTATAAGTACATGGTAATAGAGAACAAATAGGTCCAAAGGATTGGATTCCCTTGTATCGTCTAGGGATTACGGCATAATGGCCTAGTACATTCGAGTCGAGTGAATTATTTTGAAGATAATAATCCACTAAGCTAGAAGGAGTTCTGATAAGTATGACTCACAACTAGCTCGATATTGGGCTTAAAGTATCATATATATATGGTAGGTGTTGTAACAAGTAGAGGTTCGGATATGAGATATCTACCGGAGCCCCTATCTTATTAGATATCCAATAAGCTCCTGAATTATTAGATCCTATGGATGAGATCTAATAAGAGCCAATGAGAGATTACTGGATAGAGATCCACTAATCTAAGAGGCTTGGATAGTTGGATAGAGATTTAATACCCAATAAGGCAAGATCCATTAGGGTTAAGTTGGTAGGGGGCCTCTATAGATAGAACCAAAGGGTCATAGGCTAGGCTTCTTGGTTGCCACTTCCTATTGTCCTCTCCCCTTCTCCTCCTTAGATAGCAGGTATAAAGATTTGGGCAATGATTTAAGGAGCATCTTCGTAGCCCTTGCCATGTGGATCACCATTAGAGAGGATGACGTTTGACCTCCTTCATCCTCTCCCATCGATTTATAAGAATTCATGGATATACGATATGTTGAATCTTGAATTTTAATGATGAAATCAACTAATGAATTAATTAATTAATTTTTTTAATTAATTAATATTTTTTGAAATTAGGGATATGTAGGGAATTTTTTGACTTATGAGGGGTATTTTGGTAATTTAGATAGAAAAGGACAAAAACTAAAAATTTTTAAATTTCGAGGGGCAAAAATATCTTTTGCCCAAAAACCTAGTTCCCTTCACTACCTCTTGCATTGTGGCCGCCGCCACCCTACCGCCGATGGCCATTGTAGGGGTGGGGCTACCGCCTCTACTCGCTGGCGGTGCGCCTACGAGCGGCGCTCGGGCTGGCGCCTTGCAAGCGAGCACCCCTACGGTTCCATCCCCGCAAGCGCCTCGCTCATGGGCTGCCCGCGGGTAGTGGTTATCCCTTGCGGGTGCCGCCCCTACAAGCGAGCACCGCCTTTGCGCGGGCGTAGTGCCCATGTGCAAGCGGCCTACGCTACAGGCAGCTTGCCTGCGGGTAGCCTGCTTGCGGGCCGTTGACCGGCCCCGCATTGGCAACTTGCGGCTCTTATACGCAGGTGGCCGATACTTCCCTTGGGAGCTCTCAACCAAGGCTGCAAGCACCTTTTGGCCAACCTACGAGGGCAGCAATAGTTGTTGCCCTCTCTCGCCTTTTGTGCTAACAATTTTAATGACAAAAGTCTTCCTAAAACACAACACACATAGTTCAAATCCAATCTATCGCATGAACAACCTGGCTCTGATACCACTATAGGGAATTCTAGGGCGACATCACATGCGTAGAGGAAAACACAAAAACCAAAAATTCCTAAATTTCCTAATGATGTGTTGGTCGTCGTGCGAAGATTGGTACACAAAATTTGTAAAACCGAAAACTATGTATATGAAATAGATTATGTTTTACTTAGGGAGATCGCATATCCCTAAATCTCTGTAGATCTGTAGGAGAGGACGAAGGAAGTCAAGTGTCCTCCTCTCTAATGGTGATCTACACAATAGAGCTATGATGACGCTCCTCAAATCTCCAAGCCTACTATCTAAGGAGGAGAAGGGAAGAGGAGAATATGAGGTGGCAAGCAAAAACCTTTAATCTATGAGCCTTTAATTCTCTCCTATTTATAGAGGTCCCCTATCAACTTAACCCTAATGGATCTTGCCCTATTGGGTACTAGATCTCCATCTAACTACCTAAGCCTCTTAGATTAGTGGATTTCTATCCAATAATCTCTCATTGGCCCTTATTGGATCTCATCCATAGGATCCAATAATTCAAAAGCTTATTGGATATCCAATAAGATATGAGCTTTGACGGATATCTCATATCCGAACCTCTACTCGTCGTAATACCCACCATATGTGTGTGACTCTCTAGGCCCAATATCGAGCTGGTTATGAGTCATACCTGTCAGAACTCATTTTAGCTCAGTGAATTATTATCTCTATAATAATTCACTCGACTCATCGACCCTACGGACATACTAGCCCACAACGCCAGTTCCTAGATGATATAGAGGAATCCAATCCATTAGACTTGTCTGTCCTCAATTACCATGTATCTATAGTCCCTTATTTATCTAATACCCTAGAGACTGTATACCAAGTATGGTACTATCAGGCCCATATAGTTTCTACTCGAGTCTCGCTCTAATCGGATTCTCCTAGAGAACTCTTTCTCTCTCAATCCAAATGACCCTGGTTAGGGATTTGTCTGAGTAAGAACACATGAGATATTCCTCTCATGACACTAAGAGCAGATGATCTTCTATCGACACTCAATAACCCTTGTAAGGTTGGCTACCAGTCCCGATGACTGGTTGTGCTAGATTTGGAACCTACAGACCTATAAGTCCGGTATTAAAGAGTGGAGTACTCATGTAGGATATCCTTGGTATCTCAAGTCTAAGGACTAGATATACCACTGGGACTATGGAATCACCGTCTAACAATAAAGCATTATCAACCATCTAGCATTCTGAGTGGATCAATCAGTGAACTCATTCTCCAATGAACACCTGCACTGTATCCCTAGTGTCCCCACATGAGTAGCTAGGAGACCAACCGCCTTTATCATATGTATGGATATACAGTACACCAGTCTATCCTGTTATCTCGATGTCCCTCTCGAGCAACCTATGATCAGGATTATTTAGAATCTATGTCTAAAGGCTAATCGATCTCATTATTGTGATCTCATCATGATCTGATTCATATTGCACAGATCCATGGACATCACAATATATTCATGCATATATGCAACAAGTAATATAAAGTGATAAAATACCAAATAATATAATGAGGAAAAAGAATGTGTATCATGTCACATGTGTCATCACCCATGTGATTGGCTTGTAGGGCACCTATGACTAGCAATAACACCTACCATATGTGTGTGACTCTCTATGCCCAATATCGACTCCTTATTGCTTAGTGAATTATTATCTTCATAATAATTCACTCGACTCATCGATTACGGATATATTAGGCCACTACGCCATAATTCCCGGACGATATACGGGAATCCAATCTATTGGACCTGTCTATCCTCAGTTACTGTATATCTATAGTCTCTCATCCATCTAATATCCCAGATACCATATACCAGGTATGGTGCTATCAAGCCTATATGGTTTCTACTAGAGTCTCACTCTAATCGGATTCTCTTAGAGAACTCTTTGTCTTTTAATCCAAATGACTCTGACTAGGGATTTGCCTTAACAAGAATACGTGAGATATTCCTTTCGTGACATTGAGAGTGGATAATCCTTTATCGACACTCAATAAGTTGGTTGTCACTCTCGATGACTGACTATGCTAGATCTGGAACTTTCAGGTTTATAAGTCTGATACTAAAGAGTGGAGTACTCTGTTAGGATAAAGAGCGACACTAAGAGGGGCGGGGGGGGAAGGGTGAATTAGTGCAGCAGAAAATTTTCGTGATTTTAGAAAAATATTCATTTCGTTTAAAATTGATTCTAATGAAAATAGTTTTGATTCAATCTGTTTCGGAGAAAACTTGAACTTGAAAGCTTTCGTAAAAGTGTAAGAGAAGATTAAGGAGGTTTGCAGTAAAGTAAATTGCACAAATGAAAAGCAAACCGAAATTTAGAGTGGTTCGGTCAAGGTGACCTACATCCACTTTTAGATTTCTCCTCTAATGAGGTCACCGGCATCCATTAAAGGCCTTTCTTTAATAGGTGAAGACCGAACACCTCTTTATAGTACTTTCTCCTTTTCCCGGGTTTAGGAGACAACCCATACAAGTCTCACTCCTCTTTCTTGGATGGTTACAAGGCTAAGAGATGACGGAGGAGAACTCTAACTTTTACAACACTTTTATGACTCAGGACTTCAATATTAAGCCAATACTTTCGTGCCCTTTTATGCAGAAAAGGGTGGGGCTTTTATAGGCTCCAATGGCTTAAAAATTGGAGCCAAAAAGTGTCACATACCCAGAATCCAGGGTACGGGCGGTACCACAACCGTTACTAGGCGGTACTACCATCGCTGATTTGACTTTGGGTGGTACCACATCCAAACAGGGGTGGTACCACCGCTGGCAGCACTGCTGCTGGCGGTACCACCACCTAGAAATCCAGTGGCACTGCCTTCCATGTAGTGCCGCCGCCAACCATATTTTCAGGGGCTGAATTAGGTGCTCAATTTGGCCTAATTCAGCCCTGTTAAGGGCCCAGTTGACCCCCTAATTAAGTTAGTGGGATTATCTCCCAATCCTAACTTAATTTATGCTGTAACTACGATAATTAAGACATAATTTACAGTGCTTCTTGTTCCGGTGCATCAATTGCTCTTTGGCGAGCTTCCGGCGAACATCCGACGAACTCTCGGCAATGTTTCGACAGACTCCTAGTAAGCTCTTGGACTTTACGATGATCTTTTTGGTAAGTTTCGATGAGCTTCTTTGGCAAGCTCCTGGACTTCTCGATTGGTTTCGGCAGAACTTCCGACGAACGTCCGGACTTCTGTCGAACTCTCGAACTCCAAATGAGATCTCGATCTGGACTCCGGCACACCACCTGCTTTATGTCTTACTGCTATCGTAGTTAATCCTGCACACTTTTCTCAACATATAGATTAGATCAAACAAATTATAACTGACTTCATCATCAAAATTCGAGATTCAACAATCTCCCCCTTTTTGATGATGACAATCAATTGATGATGGAATTAACCTTAACTCTCCCTATCTATATGCCAAACTTGAGAAAAGACATTCTTGAATTCAAGGCCTTTGAATTCAAGAAATAAACTGATAAGATAAGTTAATTAAACTTATCAACATGCACATCATGATTTCTATCATGATCTATCATTCTCAAAATACGATGCTAAGTATTTATCAAAACAATGTCAAGGCATGACATCCATTTTTAAGTATGATATTTCAAATATGAAAGATGACAAAGATAGCAATTCATCATTTTATGACAAGATATCAATTACAAAATAGCAAGTTAAGCTCTAGATATTTTATCATAATGAAAGAAATTAATCAAGCAAACATTTCAAGTATATATGATGAAATACATTGCATACATTTGTCATCAATTTACCACATTTTGGTATTATTTCTCCCCCTTTGTTATCAACAAAAAGGAGAACAATTCAACAATGCAAGTGTGATAAAAAAAATCAAGCAAGTTTCACACTCAAAAGTTCTCATCATTAGATGTTATCAACATTAAAACGATTGATTCCAACTTCTCTCCCTTTGTCATCACATTTTGCATGAAGAAAAAAAAAGAAGGTAAGGAGGGAATCTATTAAGAACTAAATTTATGAAATGATTTGAATTAAGTCAAAAATGAAAAAGAAGTTTTTGTTAAAACATGCTTTCATTTTGACAAAGAGAAGGGATTCATGAAAAGGGTCGAGATATCTATATGAAATCAACCCTATGAAAATTATCACACAAATGCTTTCATTATCACACACGAGAATTCATCTTTCAAGGATTAATATATCCATTGGAATTCCTTCAATTATTCATGGGAGAGGAGTATCACATGAAGGAAAAATTCACGAATAAAACTTCATAGTGAGAAGAGCATTACATCAAATCCATTTCTCATTAAAAATTTATAAGAGTGAAATATGTGAGAGATGCATTTGTCAATGATTTTCATGAATCAAACATCAAGATATGTATAAACACTTCATACATTTATAAAATATTTCGTCATAGCCTATCATCACTACTTGTATGAGATAATATCATTAGTTCTTGTAGCACTCAAAAGTTAAAAATCCGATATTGCATCATATATGATTAAAACTTCTCAATATTCAATAGAGATCATAATCATCAAAGTAAACATGATATTGCATCATTGTATGATAACATGCTCATCATTTAAAGAGATCACAACATCATAGAAACTTTTAGCATCAAATCACAAAATTCCAACATCAAAGTAAACATTTTATTGAAGCACACAACCTTATCATTGTTAGGAACGGGGTCGGCACTAAGAGGGGGGGGGTGAATTAGTGCAGCGGTAAAATACATCGATTCTGAAAATTCTTTCGTTCGTTGAAAACCAATCTCGGAAAGATAGCTTGAAAGCGTACGGAAAAGCATAGTGGATGTAAAGCAAGTAAGAAGGTTTGTAGTTAAAGTAAATTGCACAAATAAAACGCAAACCAGATTTTTATAGTGGTTCGATCGCCGTGACCTACATCCACTCCGCCGATTTCTCTTCCGTCGAGGCCACCGGTATCCACTATTGGTCTTCCTTCAATAGGCGAAGACCAACCACCTTTTACACCCATCTTCTCCTTTTCTTGGGTTTAGGAGACAACCATTACAAGCACTCACTCCACTCTTACAAAATTCTAAACTTAGAGTGGAGAGAATTTCTAAAGAGATTGCAGCAGCGTTTTCTCACTTTTAAATTCTCTGTGCTTGTGTATGTTAACTAGGGATGAGAGGGGTATTTATAGGCTTCAAGTTGATTCAAACTTGGAGCCTAAAAACATCTCATCCTGGGTTTCCTAGGTTCGGGTGGTACCATTGCCTGTGCTAGGCGGTACCACCGCTAGTGTCAGTCTGACACTTACACTACACTGGGTGGTACCACCGCCCAGTCTAATGGTACCACCGCTTAACACTGGGCGATACCACCGCCCAGACTGGCGGAACCATGGCCTGCAGCCTCTCGGAGGCTATGCCTAGGTGGTACCACCACCCAGACCAGCGATACCACCACTTGACATAGTCTCGGAGATTGTGCCACGACGGTGTCACCTCTTGGGGCACTATTTAGGCCCTTTCATTGGGCCCAACACAGTTCTTACATGGGCCCAACTGGCCCCCAATTAGTTTGATCAAATTCCAAACCCAATTATGTACTAACTACGAAATCTAAGACATACTTAAGCTAAACAAGTCACTAAGTCTTGGTTTCTTCTAGCGATCTTCTAACGAACTTCTGACGATCTCTCGGCAATGTTCCAGCAGACTCTCGGTAAGCTCCTGGACTTCACAATGATCTACTTGGCAAGTTCCGATGAGCTTCTCTAACAAGCTCCGAGACTTCTCGGCTGGTTCCGACAGAACTTCCGACGAACGTCCAGACTTCCGACGAACTCTCGAACTCCTAACGAAATCGCGTCATTGACTCCGGGACTTTATTTTGCTTCATGCCTTGCTATCATAGTTAATCCTACACATGTAAAACACACTTCGATCTATACAATTAATACTTAGCATTAATCATGTTGTCCGGTATGTCATTGGTCCCTTGACGCTTCGTCCGATTTTTCGGTGCATCGTCCTCTCTTGCGGCCTATTGCCCAATCGGCCAGTTGACTCCATAACTCTGATATCCTTGGCGCAATATTTACTCTTCTTGGCCCGATGTCCGAATCTATGGCCCGAAGCCTTCTCAATATGTCAACCGATCCTTCGGCCCGACGTCTAATCTTCTAACATGTTTTTCTCCGGCCCAACATGATTCTTCCTGCTTTAATGATCTCATCCTAATCAAAGCATCTTGCGTCACTCAAAATGCAGATCAAATCATAAACACTTATCAATTGGTTTCATCATCAAAATCCGAGATTTAACAATCTCTCTCTTTTTTGATGATGATAACCAATTGATGACAGAGTTAACCTTAACTCCCAAAGTTTAAACAGACTCCCCCTATCAATATGCCATATTGATAGAACCTTGAATTTAGGCTGAATTCAAGTTATTATAAATTTTATCATGAATATTTGCAACACATCATAATGCATAACATGATTATACTTCTCCCCCTTTGTCATCAACAAAAAGGAGAAGTGCAACTTTCAAGTGTTTGAAGTGTAAGTTCAAATCGTTGCATAATAAACATAATTTTCAGTTTTATCATCATACAAGCTAGCAATAATTTTACAATATTTTAAAGCATGCAATCTAGCAATTTTGAGATGTTCAAGAAAGCAACTCTTGCTTCTTGAAATATACAAGTTTGTAAATTTTGCTAGATGTGCAAGTTAGCATGTTTTGCTTCTTGAGATAAGCAAGATAGCACTTTTTTCTCTATGCAATTTGTAAGCCAGTAAATTTTTGCTTCCTTTGCAATGTTTGAGCTAGCAATTTTGCTTCCTTTGCAAAGTGCAAGTTTCTAAATTTTGCAAGATGAGCTAGCGATATTTCTCCCCCTTTGTCAATGTCAAAAAGAAGGGAAGAATACAATTTTGTAATTCTTTTTCTCTTTATATCAATTTCTAAATCATGACAAAGGTAAGTAATCATTCTTATTTCAAAATACCATAATTGAGATAAACCTTAAATTCAAATTAAGGCAATCATGATTCACATCATATGCAATACATCACATTCATCATCATAATTAAAAAGCATAAGTATTGTATGCATAATACCAAATCATCATGTATATTTTCAAAATATAAAATCATCATTACATGGATGATTCCAAATCATCATTCATAATTACATCAATATTAGCAACAAATCATAGTATTTCAAATCATGATGGTATTAATTTGTCAAATTGTATCCTACATCATAACTTTTCCCTCTTTTATCATTGTAAACAAAAAAGAATAAGGGAAAAACAAAATAGTGTAAAATATTTTAATCATTTCAAGGCATACAAGCCATAAATACAAAGAAATCATGTCATGAAAGATAAGATCTCTTGAATTACAAAAGACATTATTCATTTTATCAAATCTCTTCTTTTTATAAATAACAAAAAGAAACAAAGGAGATCAAATGATATAATATCTTGATTCATGCATAAGAAATCTCAAGTTATAAATCTCAAAAAATCAAGATAAGTCTCATTCAAATTCAACTTATCAAAATCATTTTCATGAGATTCAAAATGACATAAACAATTTATCAATCTCTTAGTAAAAAATTGATAAGATAGAGATAAACAAATTTTCAAAAAAAATATTTTTCTCTTTTTAGTTGTTTCAATTCATGTGATTTATTTCATAGAAGCTTGCCTTTTTCATTTATACCAAAAACATGCATCAACGTTTAAAAACCGAAAATGCCACTTTCATAACCGTAAAAATCGATAATCCATAAATCTCAAGAATCATCATGCATAATTTCAAAATTTATTAAGCATGATCATTATGCATGACATCAAGACATGGTTTTAATATTTTCATTACATAATTACATCATTATGCATCATCGAAATTGATTTCATCAAACATAAAGCATTTTCCATCAAGATCATTTTGTTTGTTGTAGTCATGCATTTTTCTTTTTAGGTGAATCTAACTTTTCAAGCTTAGTTTTCAATACAAAATCCATGCATAATCATTAAGCATGATATCAAACATCTTAATATTTTCATTAAAATATCAAGCATGGTTTCTATCAAAATCGAAAATCATCAAGATACACTTTATTTCTTCTTAAAAAACATTCATAGGATCATCATTAGATTTAAATCTAACATTTTATTCCATTAACATATAACATATATTTTTCATTATCATTTTCAAAATTACTAGTATGATCATAATTTTTATTTTTTTATTTTTAAACATGTAATTTTTAAGAAAAATAATTATTCTAAACTAAATTAAAATTAACTCATAAAAAGCATCATGTAATTTTGAAATAAATCAAAGGCATTTTGATACCTCATCGTCAAAAGCCGTTAATGCATAGTTTATCACATCGCCTTTGTTGATTTTCTCCTCGTCTTCGGATGAGGTTGATTTATCCAAGATTGCTTCCTTCTTCTTGCGTTCATAGCAAGTAGTTGTGTTCTTTTTGTACTTTAATTTTTGTTTCATTAACTTTTTAAATTTCATGAGTAGTTCAAGTTCACCATCACTTGAGCTTATGCTCGAGTGGTCTTCATGTTTTCTAAGTGCCAAATCATTCATGTTCTTTAGAAGGTTGTTTTTGAGTTCTTCACGTGTATTGCACGTTATTTCATAGGTCATCAAAGACCCTATAAGTTCTTAGAGAGGGAAATAGTTTAAGTTTTTTTATTCTTGAATAGCCGTTACTTTTGAATCCCAAGTTTTAGAGAGCGTAAAACTTTATTCACAAGTTCAAGATTCGAAAAACTTTTACCAAGAGCTTTTAAACCATTAACAACATCTGTAAAACAGGTGTACATGTCTCCAATGGTTTCACTTGTTTTCATATAAAATAATTCAAAATTATGCATTAAAAAATTAAATTTAGAATCCTTAACACTACTCGTGCCTTCTTGTGTGATTTCAAGAGTGTGCCATATATCGAACGTCATTTCAAATATAGAAACACGATTAAATTCCTTTTTGTCTAAGGCGCAAAATAAGGCATTCATAGCCTTTGCATTTAGAGAAAAGTCATTTTCTCCAAATCATTCTAATGGTTCATTGGAAGAGAAGACCTTTGAAAACCAAATTTGACTATGTGCTATAAATCGAGATTCAATGAAAGCAAGAAAACTCTCATTTGAGTTTTCCAATAAGTGTAGTCCGTCCCATTGAAAAGAGAGGACGAATGAGAGAGTGACCCTCTTGAAAGCCGAAAAGGGCAATTTCTCTTTAGGTGTTAAACCAAATAAGTAAACGAGGCTCTGATACCAATTGTTAGGAACAGGGTTGGCACTAAGAGGGGGGGTGAATTAGTGCAATGGTAAAATACGTCGGTTCTGAAAATTCTTTCGTTCATTGAAAACTGATCTCAGAAAGATAGCTTGAAAGCATACGAAAAAGCATAATGGATGTAAAGCAAGTAAGGAAGTTTGCAGTTAAAGTAAATTGGACATATAAAACTTAAACCATATTTTTATAGTGGTTTGGTCACCATGACCTACATCCACTCTGCCGATTCCTCTTCTATCGAGGCCACCGTATCCACTATTGGTCTTCCTTCAATAGGCGAAGACTAACCACCTTTTACACCCCTCTTCTCTTTTTCTCGGGTTTAGGAGACAACCCTTACAAGCACTCACTCCTCTCTTCTAGAATTCTAAACTTAGAGTGGAGGAGGGAATTTCTTAAGAGATTGCAACAGCATTTTCTCACTTTTAAATTCTTTGTGCTTATGTATGTTAACCAAGGATGAGATGGGTATTTATATGCTTTAAGTTGATTCAAAC
This sequence comes from Musa acuminata AAA Group, assembly GCF_036884655.1. Classification (NCBI taxonomy): domain Eukaryota; kingdom Viridiplantae; phylum Streptophyta; class Magnoliopsida; order Zingiberales; family Musaceae; genus Musa; species Musa acuminata. The sequence goes on along the minus strand of NC_088348.1, from coordinate 21,996,918 downwards.
TTGGAGACTAAAAATATCTTATCCTGGGTTTCCTAGGTCCGGGCAATACCACCACCTGTGTTGGGCGGTACCATCGCCAGTGTTAGTCTGACTCTGACACTACACTAGGCGGTACCACCGCCTGACACTGGGCGGTACCATTGTCCAGATTGGTGGTATCACCGCCTGTAGCCTCTCGAAGGCTGTGTCTAGGTGGTACCACTGCCTAGACCGACGGTACCACCGCTTGACATAGTCTCGAAGACTGTATCACGACTGTGTCACCACTTGGTGTTGAATCTCAGATTTTGATGATGAAACCAATCGATAAGTATTTATGTTTTAATCTATATTTTGAGTGATGTAGAATGCTTCGATCAAGATTAGATAATTAAAACAGGAAGAATCATGTTGTGCCAGAGGAAAACATGTCATAAGATTGGACTCGGACCGGTGGATCGATCGACGTATCGACAGAAGGCTTCGGGCCATGGATTCGGGCATTAAGCCAAGAAGAGCAGATATTGCGCTAAGGATATCAGAGTTGTGGAGTCAACTGGCTGATTGGGCAATAGGTCGCAAGAGAGGACGATGCAGCAAAGAATCAGACGAAGTGTCGAGGGACCAATGACATGTCGGACAACTTGATTAATGCTTAGTATTAGTTATCTAGATCAAAGTGTGTTTTATATGTGCAGGATTAACTATAATAGCAAAGCATGTAGCAAAATAAAGTCCTACAATCAAGGACGCGATTTCGTTGGGAGTTTAAGAGTTCATCGGAAGTCCGGACGTTCGTCGAAAGTTTGGACGTTCGTCGGAAGTTCTGGCGGAACCAACCAAGAAGTCTCAGAGCTTGCCAAAGAAGCTCATTGGAACTCGCCAAGAAGATCGTCGTGAAGTCCAGGAGCTTGCCGGGAGTCCGCTGGAACACTACCGAGAGATCGTCGGAAGTTTACCGGAAGATCGCCGGAAGAATAGACTTACATACTTGTTTAGCTCAGATTATGTCTTAGATTTTGTAGTTAGCACGTAATTGGGTTTAGATTTGGGCCAACCTAATTAGGGGCTAGCTAGGTCCATGTAAGGACTGTGTTGGGCCCAATAAGAAGCCCAAATAGTGCCCCAAGAAGTCTCACCGTCATGGCACAGTCTTAGAGACTATGTCAGGCGGTGGTACCGTCAGTCTAGGCGGTAGTACTGCCCAAGGCAATGTCAGTGTTAGACTGACACTGGGCGGTGGTACCGCCCATGCTCGGGGAACCCGGGATGGGAAAGTTTTAGGCTCCAAGTTTGAATCAACTTGAAGCCTATAAATACCCCTCTCATCCCTAGTTAAAAAAAATAAGCACAAAGAGTTTAAAAGTAGAAAAATAGAAATCCCTTGTGAGAATTCTCCTCTAGTCTAAGTGTTAGAATTCTGTAAAAGGAGAGTGAGTGTTTGTAAGAGGAGAAGAGGGGTGTAAGAAGGAGATTGATCTTCACATATAAAGTAAGATCGTTAGTGGATGCCGGTGGTCTCGACGGAAGAGGATTCAGCGGAGTGGATGTAGGTCACGACGACCGAACCACTATAAAATTGGCGTGCTCTTTGGTTTGCATTTTATTCTTGCTATTTACCTTACTGCAAACTGAATTCCTCCTTCACTACATTTCCATATGCTTTCAAAGTTAAGATCTTTACGAAACATTTTTCAACATAAACTAGTTTTATCACAACGAAGTTTTTAAAGATGATTTTACTACTACACTAATTCCTCTTAGTGCCTACTCTTGATCCTAACAATTGGTATCGGAGCGAGGTTCACTCTTAGTTGGATTAAAACCCAAGAGAGATGACATTTGCTGGAAACCAAGAGGGTCACACAATTACACATCCACTCATATTCAATGGGATGGATTACACCTATTGGAAGACTAGAATGAGAATTTTCCTAATTTCTATGGATTTTGAGCTTTGGAATATTGTAGAAAATGGATTTCAAAAGTTTTCTCTTCCAATAATCGATTGGAATGAATTGTAGAAGAAGACTTTTGCTTTAAATGCCAAGGCTATGAATGCCTTATTTTGTCTCTTAGACAAAAATGAGTTTAATCAGGTTTCTATGTGCGAAATGACTTTCGACATTTGACACACTCTTGAAATCACACACGAAAGCACTAGCAAAGTTAAGGATTCTAAAGTTAATTTTTAAATGTATTATTTTAAACTTTTTCGAATGAAGCTTAGTGAAACCATTATTAATATATACACCCATTTTACGAATATCGTAATGGTTTAAAAGCTCTTGGCAAATGTTTTTCGGATTTTAAACTTATAAACAAAGTTTTATGCTTACTTTCTAAAACTTGGGACTCTAAAGTAACGACTATACAAGAGGCCAATGATTTGAACCGTTTTCTACTCGAAGAACTAATAGGGTCATTGATGACCTATGAAATAACATGCAATGCACGTAAAGAACTTGAGAACCACCTTTCAAAGAACACGAAGGATTTTGAACTTAGAACATTTGAAGACCACTCAAGCATAAGCTCAAGTGATGGTGAATATGAACTCCTCACTAATAAATTTAAAAAGTTAATAAAACAAAAATTAAAGAATAAAAAGAACACAACTACTTGCTTTGAACGCAAGAAGAAGAACACAAATTGGGATGAATCGAGCTCCTCCGAAGACGAGGAGAAAATCAACCAAGGCGATGTGGTAAACTACGCCTTAACCGCATTCGACGATGAGGTAATTGAAACCCCCTTAATTTATTTTGAAATTACTTGATGCTTTTCATGATGCATTTTCTTTTTAGTTTAGAAAAATTATTTTTTAAAAATTACATAATGTAATGAAAATGCAAAAATAAAATTGGATCATGCTTACCTTTCTAATGATTTTAAAAATAATCATAAAAATTACATATTTTTTTATAAACAAAAAAAATGATTTTGATTGAAAATATGAAATCATGTTTGATTTGAAGTAATGCATAATGATGAAAATATTAAATGTTTTGATACTATGATTGATAATTTTATGCATGAGATTTTAAAGTTATACATGATGATTTTTATGATTTATTGGTCTTGATGGTTTTTATGACGAAATTTATTTTTCGATCCTAAACATTGATGCACATTTTTATTTGGCATATATGAAATAAATCACAAAAGGTTTTTCCTAGAAAAATTTATTTTTCTTACTTTCTTGATTTTTCTGAAAAGAAGATTAATGAATCTATTTATATCACCTTTATGAATCTCTTGGAACATGAAAATGATTTTGATGAGTTAAATTTGAATGACCCTTTTATCCAAATCTTTCACATATTCTTGAGATTTATGAATCAAAATCTTTTATCTCCTATGCTTCTTTTTATCATTTACAAAAAAAAAATTATCCAAATAAATCATGAATGTTCTTTTGATATTCATGAATTGATTATAACTTGAAAGACTTGTTATGAATCAACATTTTTTATTAATCGTTCTTCTACGATTCTACTTGATATTTTCTTAAGAGGAGATTTTCTAATGAATCATGATTTTTCTTGTGAGTTCTTAGATTTATTACTTGAGATTTTTTTTAATCAAGATCTCTTCCTTGTACACCAATAATTTTTACTATTTATAAAAAAAAAGATTTGATAAAATAAATTATATCTTTTGTAATTCAAGATGTCTTATCTTTCATGACATGATGTCGTTATATTTATGGCTTGTATACCTCGAAATGATTGAAATATTTTATACTATTTTGTTCTTCCCTTATTCTTTCTTGTTTATAATGATAAAAGAGGAAACAGTTATAATTATGCATAGTAGGATGAAATTTGATAAATTAATACCATCATGATTTGAAACATTTATGATTTGGAATGATTCATGTAATACTTATGCTTTTTATTGTGATGATATATGTGATGCATATGATGTGTATTATGAATGCTTTAAATGATGAATGTTTGGCATCATGATCAAAATATTAATAAATGCTTAATATGTATGATATGCTCATAATGATAATTGATTTATTTGGTATCGTGCATGGAAAATGAAATGTAAGGTTTTTGAAAATGTGCATGTTTTAATTTAAAACTAGGATGATGCACAAGCATATTAAATAAGGTTGATACTTTACCCTTGTCATGATTCAAAATTGTTGTAAAGGGAAAAGAATCACAGCATTGTATTCTTCCCTTCTATTTGACAATAACATAGGGGGACCAAATTTTGCTAGCTTGCTAGCTTGCATCTTTCAAGAAGAAGCAAAATGCTTACTCATCTAAAAAAGATACAAAAATCTTGCCAACTTTCATGTGTAAAAATTTGCTAGCTCACAAATTGAAAGGAGAAAGACTTTCAAGGAAGCAAAGTTGCTAGCTTATTCAAATATGATGCCTGCAATACTTATGATGTTATTATGATGATATACTTGATGAATTGCATATCATGTATGAGAATCATGATTAAAATTACATTGATTTGAATTAAATTAAGGTGAATCGGTCTCATTATCAAGTAACCAATGATCTCATCATGATCCGATTCCTATTACACAAATCCATGGATATCATAATAAATTTATGCATTAAGCAATATAATTTGAGAAAATACTATAATAATAATAAGCAAAAAGACTGCGTGTCATGTCACATGTGCCATTACTTACGTAATTGGCTTGTAGGACACTCAAGAAGAATCGTCGAGGACGAGATGAATGATCACAGGGCATGGTGAAGCATCGCTACACACATAGATCTTGATGTGAGTGATTGAGCGCATTAGCTCGGGCCTGTTGTCCATGATCATCTGGTGTAATTGCTTATGTGATGTGTGATTGCTTATACACCTACTATATATATATATATATATATATATAATATTATATATATAATATATTATATATATAATGTATTATATATATATTGCATGTGATGTAGATATATATTAAATATGTATATGTGTGACACATCATAGGATACCAAATCGAAATCCCCTCTCTCTCGATAATATCAAGTCGGTAAACGTGAGGTAATTAGATTGACCCACGTGACATTCCATCATTACAGGTAGGAACCGATTCCCGACGTAGGTTGAGTTGGTCAAGTCCCTCAAGGCCATAGTGGTTCGGAGGCCGAACATGATAGGAATCATAAAGAGTTATGATTGACAATAGTTGCCTGCCTTTATGGGCTTACCTTGATTGGTCGAGCCCCACTAGAGATCCGTCGGGAGTCTCCAATTCACATATGAGAGGGAGTAGTGTGTTTCATGAGAAAATAGTGGGAGTAGATTAAGATAAAAGTTCTTATCTTAATTATTTATTTTTATAAAATTTGTATGTTATTTATATCTGTTGTATCTTTATTTTTAGAAATATATCACTTTCAAATCCCTTATGTGGCATACTCGACGTCAAATGCCTCACTAGTCTAAATTATATGGATTGGCTCCGCAACCTAAGAATTGTTTTCACGCTAGAGAAAATCACATACGTCCTTGATGTAGTGATGCCTATGCCGGAGAAAGGGGCAAGCGAGGATGAGATCGATCACTACGTGAACTACATGGATGACTCCACTCTTGCTCAGTGTTACATGTTAGGCTCCATGACTCTTAAGTTATAGATATAGTATGAAAAAATGGATGTCATATCCATTCTCTTGCATCTCTGTAAATTTGTTCAAGGAACAGGGAAGGACTCAGCGACATGAGATATCCAAGAGTCTCTTCCGTTGAATCTCGGATTATGATGATGAAATCAATTAATAAATGATCTAATCCATATGTTGAGATAAATGTTGCAGGATTAACTACGATAATGGATAAGGTATAAAGCAGATATTGGGCCGGAGTCAAAGATTGGATGATATGTCGAAGATTTAAACGATGTGTTGGAAGCTCACCAAGAGTTCATCGGGTGTTTGCCAAGAGCTCATCAAGAGTCCGTAAAAAGCTTACCGAGAGTTCGTCGGGAGTTTACTGAGAGTTCATAGGGCATTCGCCAAGAGTTCATTGGGAGTTCGCTAAAAGCATGCTGAAAAGTTCACTGAAAGTTCGTCAAGACTTTGTCGGAAAAATGATTGATATACCAGACAAAGATTGCTTAGTTAATGTCTTAATTATTATATTTAGAACCAAGATTGAGTTAGGATTGGGAGGTAATCCCACTAACTTAGTTAGGGGCCAATTTGGCCCAAAATAGGATTGAGTTGGGTCGAATGGAAGGCCCACTCCCACTTGGAGTCTTGCTTGGCGGTGGCACCGCATAGGGTGGGCAGTGGAACCGCTTGAGGCTCAGCCACCCAGGTGGTTTGGGCGATAGTACGACCCAGATTGGGCGATGGTACCACCGACAGTTAATGCTGTCAAGCGGTGGTACCACCCTGTCAGGCGGTGGTATCGCCATAGCCTAGTCTCCGAGGCTCTGTCAACCGATAGTACCACCAGACTGAGCGGTGGTATCGCCTAGTGTCAGAGTACCTTGTTAGGACCCTTTTTCTGAGCTTTTGAATAATGGTTATTGAGTATGTTTAGTCCAATTGTTTATTAAGTCTGTTTAGTTCAATTAGAGTCGAGTAGATGTTTATTTAATATTTATTTATTATTAAAAGTCCAAGTTCTGGTGGACTCTAGGTGGAACTCTATAAATAGTGATGTAACCCTTTCTTTTGAGAATCAATCAATTAATCAATGAAATGTTATTCCACTCTATGGACAAACCCTAGGAGGTCGATCCCGTCGAAGTAATCAAGGAAGTCGATCCCCTCGAAGCGATCAAGGAGGCCGATCCCCTCGAAGCGATCAAGGAGGCTGATTCCCTTTTCTCCTCTTCCTTCTTTTATGATAAGACCTTAGGGTCTTATCAGAGCAATGATCCTCGACGTTCTCGCTGAAAAGAGAGAGAGAGAGAGAGAGAAGAGGTCGGTAGTCATCAACCGCACTCCTGCTTCCCTTCTCCACCACCGCCGCCATTGTAGGGCAACCCGTTCTCCACCATCGCCACTGTTGCCCAGCCACCAAGTAGCTATCATCATCCCTAAAAAAAAATAAAAATAAAAATAAAAGAGAGAAAGAAGAAGAGAGAAGGCCAGCACCCCTACCTCCCCTGCTTACGGCCAGCCCACCCACCGCTGCTGCTTCCCGGCCGACGGACCACCACCACCATAGCTGCTGCCCAGCTAGCAGCCACCACTGCTGCTTCCCGGCCGACGGACCACCACCACCATAGCTGCTGCCCAGCTAGCAGCCACCACTGCCATCGCTGCTCCCCTGGCCAGCGACCTCATCTCCTTGCTGCCCGCATCTCCGAGAAGGGCCGCAGCCACCGTTTCCCAACTAGCGGACCACCCATCGTCGCTTCTACCGTCGGCGACACTGCCCTAGCTGCACCGTCATCGCTGCCTTCCCTTGGTTGCAGCTTTGGCCACGCGATCTGTTGGTGTCACTATTTCTGTGGTGCAATAGAAATAGAGCAGCCGTCGGTCCCTCTACTGCCGCAGGCGCCGGTTGCCTCTACCGCCGCTGCCGCTTCCCGGCCACTTCAACACCACCCCTCTTCTTCGTTGCTGAGCCACCACTGCTACCAGCCACCGTGCGATGACCGTCACACGCCTCCTAGCCACCGATCCCCCTTGCTCTGCATCCGTAGTGACCGAAATAGGGCAACTCACCGGTTGCCCTTGTTCCCAACGGTGACACCGCTGACTCCTCCTTCTCTACCGCTGTCGCTGCTTCTCGGCCGCTCGACCACCACCTCCGCGGCTCCCCAGCCAGCAACCTCCCCTCCTCATTGTGTCGTACCTACCACAACCACATCCTCTCCCCTTTGAAGCCCATCCGGTCGAAAGGGGCTCCTACATCCCTTGCTTTCGGCTAGCCCCACCGTAGCCACTGCATTTTGGACAGCGACCACCGTTGCCACTACTCCCCCGCCAGTAGCCTTCCCTCCTTGATGCTCCACCCTGCTTGAGCAAGAAGGGCCGCTGCTGCTGTTTCCTAGGCAGCAGACCAACCCCCTCGTCGCTTCTACTATCAATGACACAGCCCCAATCGTGCCACCATCGCTGCCTCCCCTTGGGTCGTAGCTGTAGTCTCTTGACCATCCCTCGTCGTGGCGATCAAACCAAGGCAACCACAACCGCCACAGCCACCACCGTTTCCTCAATCGAATGCGATCCCTCGGCGTCACCATCGCCTCCTTCCGTAGTGCGACAGAGATAAAGCAACGCTACCTTCCATCCGTGCCATCACAGCCACCGCAGCAACGAGCCCTTGGCAGCATTGCCCCAGCTACACCATCACTGCAGCCTCAACTCCGCTGATCGGCGATCGCCCCTTGGGTCCAGCAGCTGCAGCCATATTGACGCAGTCACCTTCCAGCCTCGACGCTCTCACCTCATGCAGCGATAAAAACAAGACAGCAACTCTTCCTATAACACAGCGACCATAGCACTGCCCGTGGCATCCACCTCCTCAGCAACTTCGCATTGACAATGCTAATGCCCTTGACCATCATAAAAAATAGGAGTTGAGAACATAGATTTGCAGTCTTGCGCAATGGCCACCGATAACTCAATGAAAGCACAAATGGAAGCATGGGAAATCAGAATTGAGAACCGGCTACAAGAAACACTTAATGATTTCAAAAAGAGCCTACTGGAGAGCCTAAGCAAATTTCAACAAGATAAGGGCTCAAGTTCTATGTTGCATAGATCTGAAAATACAGGAAAAGGGCCCGAAGATTTTGACACAAACTACTCACACATGAAGGTGGAATTTCCGAGATGGAAAGATGGAGATTCGACTAGTTGGATCTCTAAGGCGAGAATTTTTTTTTATTTTCACAGGACCCCAAAAGAATCTAAGGTAGAAGTGGCCTCAATCCAACTTAATGGAGATGCAATCCAGTGGTACAATTAGTATGAAACTTTCCACGGAGTTCTTTCGTGGGAGTAGTTCAAAAGAGGGCTTCTTGTTCGTTTTGGCCCATCCAAATATAAGAATGTTGATTGCTAGCTCGTCAAAATTCGTCAGACTTCTTTAGTGTTAGAATATCAGAGTAGGTTTGAAAGATTGTCAAATCAAGCTAGAGATTGGTTGGACCGATAACTTCTGGATACATTTATTGAAAGACTTATTCCAGATATCCGGTGTAAAGTTAAGGCTCATCAACCCCGCACTATGATAGCTATGATCTAATTTGCACATCTACATAAGAAAAAAATTAGCAAGGAAAGATCAGCAAGGGGTTTGTACTATGATGAAAAATGGAGTATGGAGCACCGATGTAAACAAAGGCAACTTCTGATGATTGAACCAATTGGAGAGGAGCCGAAAGCTAAGAATGTGGACTCTGATCATGAAGGTATAAATTCTAATGAAGATGTTGAACCTACCATACATACAATGCATACATTAGCCGACTACTCTAACCCGCAAACTATGGAAGTTGGTGGAACTCTGGAGCATCAGCCTATTATAGTTTTGATTGATACTGGTAGCACTAACAATTTTATGGACAATGAGACTGTTGACCGATTGGCCCACCACATTGAAGACTATGACAGATTCGAAGTAAAGATCGTTGATGGATGGATTTTCACTTGTGATAGCAAAGGTTCAAAGATAAAATTGATTATATAGGGCTAGAAGTTTCTTGCAACGATTACTACACTAAAAGACCAACCTGTTGCTTACACTATCAAAAAGTGGAGACCATACTTGATAAATGGGTTGTGATGCGTTGTAGATAGTCTATGACTAAAGTGCTGAAAGAGAAGCTCCCCGAGATTGATGCTGCTTAGCCTTGTGGACAAGGCTAATTTGAAGAGGGAGGAATTGTTAGAATCATTTTTCTGAGCTTTTGAATAATGGTTATTGAGTCTATTTAGTCAAGTTGTTTATTGAGTCTGTTTAGTTCAGTTAGAGTCGGGTAGAGGTTTATTTAATATTTATTTATTATTAAGAGTCCAAGTCCTAGTGGACTCTAGGTGGAACTCTATAAATAGTGATGTAACCCTTTCTTTTGAGAATCAATCAGTTAATCAATAAAATATTATTCCACTCTATGGACAAACCCTAGGAGGTCGATCCCCTCGAAGTGATCAAGGAGGCCGATCCCCTCGAAGCGATCATTATCATTCCCTTTTCTCCTCTTCCTTCTTTTATGATAACACCTTAGGGTCTTATCGTGGTGGTACTACCCAATAATGGCGATGGTATTGCCAGTACCCTAGAAATCCGAGAAGAGACACTTTTTGGCTCCAATTATGAACCCTTTGGGGCCTATAAATACCCCACTCTTTTCTGGATGAAAGAGTAACAAAGGCTATAACAAAGTGTGAAAAAATCTTTAAGGGTTGGGGTGTAAAAGTGTTGTAAAAAGAGCTAAGAGTTCTCCTCTTTCTTCAGCTTTTTAATCATTAGAGAAGAGGTGTGAGGGTTGTAAGGGTTGTCTTCTAAACCCGTGAAAAGGAGAAAGCTTTGTAAAAAGGTGGTTGGTCTTCGCTTGTTGAAGGAAGACCATTAGTGGACGCAGGTGACCTAAATGGAGGAGGAATCGAAAATGGACGTAGGTCACAACGACCGAACCACTATAAATCCAGTGCGTTCTTTCTTTACTGCTTTCTTTCACTACATAGCTACACTCTACACTTTGTATTTACTCTAAGCCATTATTTTCATTATTTTCTGATACGGGCTTTGTCGAAACGATCTTATCAAACGAAATTTTCCAAATCAACAATGTTTTTATCGCTGCACTAATTCACCTCCCCTCTTAGTGCCGCATTGATCCTAACAATTGGTATCAAAGCAAGGTTACTCTCAAGTTGGTTTAAAACCGAAGAGAGATGACTTTTTTTGGGAATCATGAGGGTCATTCTATCACACGTCCTCCCATGTTTAATGGAACGGACTATACTTATTGGAAAACTAGATAATAATTTTCTTGATTTCTATGGATTTCGAGTTATAGAATATCATCAAAAACGGATTTCAAAAGTTTTCTCTTCCAATGAACGATTGGAATTATTTGGAGAAGAAGACTTTCTCTTTGAATACCAAAGCTATAAATGCTTTATTTTGTGAATTAGATAAAAATGAATTCAATCGAGTTTCTATTTGTGAAATGACTTATGACATCTGGTATACACTTGAAATCACACATGAAGGCATGAGTAGAGTTAAGGAGTCAAAAATCAATTTTTTAGTTCATAGTTATGAATTGTTTTGTATAAAACCAAGCGAGACCATTGGAGACATGTACACCAGGTTTACGGATGTCGTCAATGGTCTAAAAGCACTTGGTAAATGTTTTTTTAACTTTAAACTTGTTAACAAAATATTAAAATCCCTTCCAAAGAGTTGGAATCTAAAGTAACCACAATTCAAGAAGCCAAGGACTTTAATAACTTTCCACTCGAAGAACTTATCGGGTTTTTGATGACCTACAAAATGACATGTAATGCACATGAAAAACTTGAGAATAATATTCCAAAGAACATGAAGGATTTGACACTTAGAACTCAAGAAGACCACTTGAGAGAAAACTCATGTGATGATGATGATGATGATGATGACTTGGCACTTCTAACAAAAAAAAATTAAAAATTCATAAAAAGGAACAAAACTAAACATGACATTAAAAATAAAAATAAACTTAAAAAGGACCAAATAATTTACTACGAATGTAAGAAACTGGGGTACTTCAAAAGTGAATGTCCCCAAGTAAAGAAAAGTAACCGAAGAAGAAGAAAGCACTAAAAGCTACTTGGGACGATTCAAGTGCATCCGAAGATGAGGAGCCAACCAACAAAGAAGTCGCGAATTATGCTCTAAACGAATCTCATTTATCTTATGATGAATTACTTAATACTTTTAATGATTTGTTTGATGAATATAAATTAGCTAGTAAAAAGTATAAATTATTAAAAAACAAGTATGCTTCTCTTGCTAATGAATTTGATAGATTAAAGATTAAGCATGATAATGAAATATTGCTTCTGAAGAATTAGATATGCTTAAAAAAGAGAATTTGCTACTACATGAAACCTTGGAAAAATTTGAAATTGGAAGCAAATCCTTAAACATGATCTTTACAAAAAGGGATCATACTCATAGAAGAGATGAAATTAACTTCGTGAGTAACAATCACCAAAAGCCAACCAACTTTGTTAAAAGCCTAATTTTTCATGTTTCACCCCGAAACAAATGTAACTTTTGTTGTAAATTTGGACATTATGCTCATAAATGTCCATTTAAGAGGTATAGTCTACATAAGTTAATTTTGTTGAATCTCGAATTTTGATGATGAAATCAATTGGTAAATTATTTGATCAAATCTATATGTTGAGAATGTTAAATCTCAGATTTTGATGATAAAATCAATTAATGGGTTAATTGATCTAATCTATATTATTGAGTTAAGTGTGCAGGATTAACTATGATAGCCTGAAAATATGAAGCAAGGAAACCAGAGTCAAGTTCGATGGGTGTTTGAGAGTCCAAAGATTCATTGGAGATGTTGCCGGAGCCAACCGAGAAGAAATCGGGGACGTGTTGGAGTTTTCGAAAGTCCACCGAAGAGATCGTCAGAGGTTCATGGAGATCACCGAGAAGGCTCGGCTACTCACTGAACTCGCCACAAGATCAGGAGCCTACTGGGAGTCCGCCGAAAGAAATCTTAAGGTGCATCGGAAGTCCGCCAGAAGATCGCCGGAACGAGACTCGACGATTGCCATTTTAAAACTTGCTTAGGACTATATTTTCAGTTGCGTAGTTTGCATGTAATTAGGGTTAGGATTAAGGGATAATCCTATATCCTGGTTAGGGGCCAATTGGGCCCAAATGTGACTTGGTTTGGGTCAGACTTGAAGCCCAACCAGTGACCCGTAAGGTAAGGCGGTGGAACCATCGGACTAGGCGGTGGCACCGCCCAACACCTGAGAGTTCTAGCAATGGCATTGCCCAGAACCTGAGAGTTCCGGCGGTGGTACCGCAAGAACTCTGTCAATGTTGAAATTGACGAGCGGTATCACCGCCACCGATAGGCGGTGGCACCGCCAACCTCGGAAACCTAAGGGAATTCAAAATTTGGAGCCTAAATTTGAATCCTCTTGGGGCCTATAAATACCTCTCAATTCTCAGTAGAGAATATAACTTTTGTGAAGCATTAGATTGAGATAAAAGCCTTAGCAAAGTCTTTAGCAAGCCTTATTTTCAATTTCTTGAGTGTTCACCTCCTTTTTTCTCGTTGAAAATTTGTAAGAGTGTGAACTACTTGTAAAAAGTTGTAAGAGGGGTATTTGTCCTTCCCCTTCAAAGTGATTTGCTAGTGGAAGTTGGGAGCCTCATCGAAGAAGGCTTCGCAAGTGGATGTAGGTTATTTTGATCGAACCACTTTAAATTGGAGTGTCTCTTGAATGTGTGAGTATTTACATTTCTGAACCGTTATTTACACATCAGCAAGATCTCTTTTTTTCTTCTTCTCACTTTGCTCGATCTACTTTCTTCAAGACATTTATTGTCAAATTCAAATCTCTATGTATTTACGAAATCGTTTTCAAATTTACGAGTTTTAATCCGCTGTACTAATTCACCCCCCCCCCCTCTTAGTGTCGCTCCGATCCTAACAATTAGTATCAAAACTAGGCTCACTCTCATATTTAGTTTAATACCCAAGAGAGATGGCTTATTCCGGCATGCATGAGGGTCATTCTATTACACGCCCACCTATGTTTAATGGGTCGGATTACACGTATTGGAAAACTCATATGAGGATCTTCCTCATTTCCATTGATTTTGAGCTTTGGTCTATTATCAAAAATGGATTTCAAAAATCTTCTCTTCCGATGAGCGAATGGGATGAATCAGAGAAGAAGGTTTTTGCTTTAAACGTAAATGCTATGAATGCCTTGTTTTGTGCATTAGATAAAAATGGATTCAATTGCGTTTCAATTTGTGATTCGTCTTTTGATATTTGGAGGACTCTTGAGGTCACTCATGAAGGCACTAACCGAGTGAAAGAATCCAAAATCAATATTCTTATGCACTCTTACGAACTTTTCCAAATGAAACTAAGTAAGTCCATCGGAGACATGTACACCCGTTTCACGGATGTCATCAATGGACTCAAAGCTCTTGGTAAAGATTTTTCTAACTTTGAACTTGTAACTAAAATCTTAAGATCCCTTCCTAAAAATTGGGATCCAAAAGTTATGGTCATTCAAGAGGCCACGAACCTTAAAACATTTTCTCTTGAAGAATTTATTGGGTCTCTAATGACCTACGAAATGACATGTCATGCTCATGAAGAGCTTGAGAACTCCCTTCCAAAGAACAGGAAGGATATGACACTCACATCACAAGAAGACCACTTGAAAGGAACATCAAGTGATGTGGATAGTAACAATGACATTGCAATTTTAACTCAAAAATTTTAAAAATTTATAAGAAAGAACAAATTTAAAAATAACACCAAAAACAGACTTGAACCTAAAAAGGACTAAGTGATATGCTATGAATGTAAGAAGCCGGGGCACTTCAAAAATGAATGCCCCCAAGCCAAGAAGAAGCAACCGAAGAAGAAGAAAGCCTTAAAAGCGACTTGGGACGATTCAAGTGCTTTAGAAAGCGAAGAAGCTAGTAACAAAGAGGAGGCAAACTTTGCGCTAATGGCTTTAGGAGAAGAGGTATGTAATTTAATTAATGAAGATTTATCTTTTGAAGAACTCTCTATCGCTTTTCATGAATTATTTGATGAGAGTAGAACTATTAGTAAGAAGTTTAATCTTTTAAAAAAAGAACATGTCTTACTACAAAATAAGCTTGATAGTCTTCAAACTCCTCCATGCTCTAAGTGCAAACACTTAGAAGCAATCAAAAGTGAAAATTTACTACTTAAAGAGACCTTAAACAAGTTTAAGGTCGGTAGCAAGGGATTGGACATGATCCTTGCAAACAAGGGTCACGTCACAAATAGAAGTGGAATTGGTTTTGTGAGAGGATCTCACCAAAATCCTACCACTTTCATTAAAGGACCCACTTTACACGTTTCACATTGTTTGAAATGTAACTTTTGTTGTAAATCCGGATATGTTTCTTATAAATGTCCATTTAGGAAGATTAGTCCACATAAGTTGATATGGGTTCCTAAAGGAACTATAAATACTTCAATGATGAATAACAAAATTGGTAGATCAATTTTTGAGGCATCCAAAATCAAATGGGTACCTAAATACTATCCTCTTTTGTAAACAAACCCACAAGCTAGGAGGAAGAGATGGTGTCTTGATAGTGGATGCTCAAGACACATGACTGGAGATCCATCTCATTTCTCTATGCTCACTAGCAAAGAAGAAGAATACGTCACCTTTGGAGACAATAACAAAGGCAAAATCATTGGCAAGGGAACCATAGGTAACAAATCATGTTTTTCAATTGATGATGTATTACTAGTTGATGGATTAAAACATAATCTCTTAAGCATTAGTCAATTATGTGATAAATGTTACATCGTTAGATTTGAATCTAATGCATGCATCATTGAAAAACCAAACAATAACTTGTCAATGATTGCTTTAATACAAAATAATGTCTACACCATCAACCTTGATGAACTAAGTAATGAAATGTGCTTCTCTGCTTTGAATGATGATGCTTGGCTTTGGCATAGGAGATTATGTTGAATCTCGAATTTTGATGATGACGTCAATTGTCATTTATTATCTAATCAATATGTTGAGATAAGTGTGCAGGATTAACTACGATAAAAGTAAGACATGCAGCAGGAGTTACGCCGGAGTCAAGATTATGATCACGTTGGGAGTTTGAGAGCTCGACGGAAGTCCGGACGGTCGTCGGAGGTTCTACGGGAACAAATCTGAGAAGTCCAGGAGCTTGCCAAAAGAAGCTCATCGGAACTCGCCAAGTGGATCATCGCAAGTCCAGGAGATTGCCGGAAGTCCGTCAGAGCATCACCGGAGGTTCGTTGGATGTTCGCCGGAAGCTCGCCGGAAGAAGCGATTGATGCACCGGAAGCAAGTTGTAGTAAATGTCTTAAGAAATTTATAGTTAGCATGATGATTAAGTTAGAAATGGGAGGTGATCCCATTAACTTAATCTTGGGGCAATTGGGCCCTTGACAGAACCAAATTGGGCCGAATGGATCAGCCCATTTGGACCCAGATTTCTTGGCCAGAGGTGGCACTGCCTGGGTCGGCGATAGCACCGCCTAGGGCTCAATCTCCGAGCTCTGGCTGGGTGGTGTAACTACCTCTGACAGAGGTGCAACCGCCCCAATTAAGTGGTGGCACCGCTTAAGCTCGGTCTCCGAGCTCTGGAAGGAGGTGCAACCGCCCCGATAGGAGGTGGCACCGCCCAGAAACACAGTCTTCGAGCTCTGCCAAGCGATGCAACCGCCAGACCCCGGAATTCCAGGAATTGACAATTTTGAGCTTGGAATTCAAACTGGGTTGGGGCCTATAAATACCCCACCCTTTCAGCAATGACAGAGTACCCAAAAACCACCGAAATCCTGATCTTACTCTATGATTTTTAGAGCTCAAAAGTGTTGTATGAGTTAGAAGTTCTCCTCCCTCTTTTCTTCCAAGTTCTGATCTTTTAAGAGAGGAGAGAAAATTCTGTAAGGGTTGTCTACTATACCCGTCAAAAGGAGTGAAACTGTAAAAGGGTGGTTGGCCTTCGCCTACTGAAGGAAGGCCTCTAGTGGACGTCGGTGATCTCGTCGGTGGAGGAAGCTAGAAGTGGATGTAGGTCAAGATTGACCGAACCACTCTAAAATCGTGGTGCTCTCTGGTTTGCATTTACTTTGAGCATATTATATTTACTACAAACCTCCTCAATAGCTTACTGCCTTCTGCGCTTTTACGATCGTGTTTCAAAGTTCAATATTTTCCGAATCGATGTTTAGACGTAAATCAGTTTTATCGTACGAACATCATATTTCAGTTTGCGCTTACATTCTGATTTCCATCATAACAACAAACTGCCTTTATAGATTCACTTTAACTGCATCTTGCTTGATCACAAGTTAAAGTGATTTACGAATTGGCTTTTCTATCGAAATCGCTCTTATCGAACGAACGCAGTTTTAATTATCGAAAGTATTCCGCTACACTAATTCACCCCCCCCCCCCCCTCTTAGTGCTCTTAATTCAAACAATTGGTATCAGAGTGGGGTTAACTCTCAAACGGATTAAAACCTAAGAGAGATGGCATACGCCGGAAACCAAGAGGGCCATTCTATTACACGTCCACCCATGTTCAATAGGGCGGACTACACCTATTGGAAGACCCGAATGAGGATCTTCCTTATTTCAATGGATTTTAAACTTTAGAATCTTGTCAAAAATGGATTTTCGAAGTCTTCTCTTCCAATGATCGATTGGAATGAATTGGAGAAGAAGACTTTTGCTCTTAATGTAAAGGCTATGAATGCCTTATTTTGTGCGCTTAATAAAAATGAGTTTAATCGTGTTTCGATTTGTGAAACCGCGTTTGATATTTGGCATACACTCGAAGTGACTCACGAAGGCACAAGTAGAGTGAAAGAGTCAAAAATCAATCTTTTGATACACTCTTTCAAACTTTTCCGAATGAAACCGAGCAAGACTATTGGCGACATGTACACCCGTTTCACGGATGTCGTCAATTGTCTAAAAGGACTCGGCAAACGTTTTTCGAATTTTGAGCTCGTAAATAAGATTCTAAGATCCCTTCCTAAGAGTTGGGACCCTAAAGTCACTACTATTCAAGAGGCTAAAGATTTAAGCAACTTCCCTCTTGAAGAACTAATCGGGTCATTAATGACCTATGAAATGACATGCAAGGCTCATGAAGAGCAAGAAGACATCCTTCCAAAGAACAGGAAGGATATGGCACTTAGAACTTTAGATGACCGCTTGAGAGAAAACTCAAGTGATGAGGACAGTGACGATGACTTGACACTTCTAAAAAGGTAATTCAAAAAATTCATTAAGAGAAACAAGTTTAAAAATGACACAAAAAATAAACTTGAACCCAAAAAGGACCAAGTTATTTGCTACGAGTGTAAAAAGCCGGCATACTACAAAAGTGATTGTCCCTAAGCCAAGAAGAGAACATCAAAGAAGAAGGCGCTCAAAGCAACGTGAGATGACTCGAGCGCGTCCGAAGAAGAGGAGTCCAACACCGAGCAAGTTGCTCATTACGCCTTAATGGTCATCGGAGAGGAGGTAACAAATTTAATTGATGCATATTTATTATTTGATGAGTTATTAAATGCCTTCCATGACTTATTTAATGAATGCAAGATTATCAGTAGAAAATACAAATTGCTAAAAAGGAGCATAATAGTCTTACTTGTAATTTCGATAAGTTCAAAACTGAATATCATCACAGTTTAGGTTCTTGTATAAAATGCCATGATCTAGAAACTATCCAAAAGGAAAACTTGCTACTTAAGGACACCTTGAAGAAATTCGAGGTTGGTAGCAAGTCTTTGAATATGATCCTTACAAACAAGGGTTACCTTCCCAAAAGAAGTGGAATTAGATTTGTGAGAAATCCTTACCAAAATCTAACCACCTTCATAAAAGGCCCCATCCTACATGTTCGACACCAAAGCAAATGCAACTTTTGTTGCAAACATGGACATAAAACGTATTATTGTCCATTCAAGAAAATTAGTCCGAACAAATTAATTTGGGTTCCTAAAGGAACCATGATAAACTCTATGCAACATGACAAACAATGTAGATCAGTTTTTGAGGCACTCAAAAGTAAATGGGTACCTAAAAATTATCCTTTCTTGTAGAAACATACACCATCACAAGCTAGGAGTAAGAGATTGTACCTTGATAGTGGATGCTCAAGGCAAATAACCAGAGATCCATCTCAATTCTCTAAGCTCACTAGCATAGATGAAGGCTATGTCATCTTCGGAGACAACAACAAGAGTAAAATCATTGGCAAAGGAACCATAGGTAACAAATCCAACTTTTTTATTGAAGATGTTTTGTTAGTTGATGGTTTAAAACATAACCTCTTGAGTATTAGTCAATTATATGATAAAGGATATATCATCAAATTCGAATCTAATGCTTGCATCATTAAAAAACCACACAAAAACACATCTATGATTGCATTAAAACATAATAACATATACACCATTAACATCAATGATCTTTGCAATGAAGAATGTTTCTCAGTTTTGAATGAGGATGCTTGGCTTTGGCATAGGAGATTAGGTCATGCTAGCATGAAACTAATCACTCCAATACCATCCAAAGAACTTGTACGAGGAATTCCTCACATCAAGTTCATTAAAGATAATGTGTGTGATGCTTGTCAATTAGGAAAATAAATTAAGAGTAGTTTCAAATCTAAGAATCAAATAAGCACATCTAGGCCCTTACAATTGATCCATATGGACTTGTTCGGACTAATCTCTACATCAAGCCTAGGAGGTATCAAATACGCCTTCGTCATTGTAGATGACTATAGTAGATACACATGGACTTATTTCTTGAAACACAAAAATGAATGCTTTAGATATTTCACCAAGTTTTGCAAACTTGTTCAAAATGAAAAGGGTGTTATGATTTCATCAATTCGAAGTGATCACGAGTTAGAACCCTTGCAGATTCTAAACTTCGGGTTGATCTCTTTAGGGGACTGGCCTCCTTGGAACTCTATAGGGGTTCCTCCCTCCATGTTGCTGCTCAAAGGCTGCTGAAAAGATTCATCTATTGCTTAAGAAAAGAGGAAGAATACATGGCTATTTATAGGGCTTCTAAACCCTAACTCCTAATAGGACTCCTACTCAAGACTTCTATTCCCTTACAACTCCTAATTCTTCTCTAAGAAAAAACCTCCTAACCTTAGCCAGCCTCTTCATCTCTTTAATAGGGGTCGGCTTAGGTAGGTTTTACATGAATGTCCCTCTCAATTAGGACTCTTCTAGCTAGAGTCCTAACAGACCCGCCCTCTTCAAATCAGCCTTGTCCTCAAGGCTGAGATTCTATGAACTCAGGGAACCGGGTCTTCAACTCCTCATATGGTTCCCATGTGGCGTCTTCAAGTGGTAAATTATTCCAATGCACTAGTACTTTAGTAGAGGGACATCGGCGATGCATCACGATCCTGCGATCGAGGATGGCTTGTGGTTAAGCATGAATAACTCCATCCTTAGTGGTGTTGGGCAGTTGGATCTGGGGTGACTCGTGTTCTCCCAATTTGGGCTTCAGGCATGACACATGGAAGACATGATGAATTTTGACATCCTCAGGTAATTTAAGTCTATACGCCACTGCTCCAATACGCTCTGTGATCTGATAGGGCCTAAAAAATCGTGGAGATAGTTTCATGGAGGCTCGAGTGTTGATGGAGAGTTGCTTGTATGGTTGTAGGCGAAGATAAACCCAATGTCCTACTGAAAATTCTCTTTCGCTTCGTCGTGTGTCGACTTGTTGCTTCATTCTGGCTTGAGCTGTAGAGAGATTATCTTTTAATAGTTGTAGGAGTTTGTCCCTATCAATAAATTCTTGTTCAACCTGATCTACCTTGGCCGAGCCAATTACATACTTTAGAATCACAAGGGCTGGTCGACCATACAATGCTTCATAAGGGGCACATTTTTTAGATGAATGATATGTAGTATTATACCACCATTCGGCCCAGGGAAGCCATTTTGCCCACTCTTTTGGTCGGTCGCTAGCGAAACACCAAAGGTACGTCTCTAAACACATGTTTACCACCTCTGTTTGGCCGTTAGTTTGTGGATGATACGCTGTGCTCATCTTGAGTTTGGTGCCTTGTAACTGGAATAACTCGGTCTAAAATTTGCTAATGAAGATCCTATCATGATCACTTACAATGGACCTTGGCATCCCGTGTAGTTTAACAATATTTTCTATGAAAACTTGGGCAATACTAGCAGGAGTGTAGGGACTTCTCATAGCACAAAAATGAGCATATTTCGTAAGTCGATCAACCACCACGAGAATTGTGCTTTTACCTTTGGCAGGTGGCAGCCCTTCAATGAAGTCCATGGAGATGTCAGTCCACACCGAGTCCGGTATAGGTAGTGGTTGTAGTTTCCCTGGATTTGCCATAGTGTCACCCTTGTGCTGTTGACATACATCACATTGTGCCACATATTCAGCAATAATTTTTTTCAACCCTCTCCAATAAAAATTTTGCTTCACTCTTTTGTGGGTTCTTAGGAATTCAGAGTGCCCTGCTGAAGGTATGGAGTGCATTTCATGCAGGATGATTGTGATACAAGGGGAGTCAGGTATAAGCATAATACGACCTTTGTAGTGTAGATCCCTCGAATCCCAAGTGTAGTGGGCTATTGCACTTGGATCCTCCTCCAATTTTTTTATAATGTTGCTGATCTTTGGATCCTTCTTTCATTCTTCCCTAATGTCCACGAGGAGACTAATGGTAGGAAGGGAGATGGCTGAAACCTTAGCTTGCTCAGGTAACCGTGAGAGTGCATCTGCAACAACATTTTCTTTCCCCTTTTTGTAAATAATTTCATAATCAAATCCAAGACGTTTGGTTACCCATTTTTGTTGCTCAAGGGATGATATCTTTTGCTCCAAAAAATACTTGAGATTTTTATGGTCAGTTTTAATTTGAAATCGTCGACCGATCAGATAGGGTCTCCACCTCATTACTGCATGTACAACGGCGAGCATCTCCTTATCATATACTGACATGTTTTGATGGGAGGGAGATAACGCCTTACTAGTGTATGTGAGTGGTCGACCATCTTGCATGAGAATGGCTCCAATTCCGACTCCAAATGCGTCGGTCTCAATGATGAAGGGTCGGCTGAAATCTGGTAGCACTAGCACCGACGTCGTTGTCATGGCTACCTTAAGTTTGTCGAAGGCAGTAGAGGCTTTGTACGACCATTGGAAAGCATCTTTTTTTAGTAGAGAAGTGAGTGGTGCACTGATCTTCCCATAGTCCTTAACAAATTTTCGGTAGTTGCTTGTTAGTCCAAAGAACCCGCGTAGTAATTTCACGTTTGTAGGTTTCGGCCAACCTTGCATTGTCTCAATTTTTGTTGGGTCTACCGCCACTCCTTCTTCTGATATTATGTGCCCAAGGTACTATACTTTTTGCTGGAGAAAGCTACACTTTGGTTGCTTAACAAAAAGAGTATTCTCCCGAAGGATCATCAGAACAATCCATAAATGCTGAAAGTGAGTCTCAAGAGAAGGGTTGTAAATGAGAATATCATCGAAAAATACTAGCACAAATTTGCGAAGAAAGCTCTGAAAAATATTGTTCATGAGACTTTGAAAGGTTGAAGGAGCATTAGTGAGTCCAAAAGGCATTACCAAGAATTCATAATGACCATCATGTGTGCGGAATGCAGTTATTGGAATGTCATCTTCATATACCCGAATTTGATGGTAACCAGATCGGAGTTCCAACTTCGTGAAGACTCGAGCTCCTTTTAATTCATCAAGAAGTTCATCCACCACTGGTATTGGGTACTTGTCCTTGATGGTGATGTCATTTAAAGCTCGGTAGTCGATGCACATCCGCCAAGTTCCGTCCTTCTTGCGTACAAGTAGCACTAGTGAGGAATAGGGGCTATAACTTGGCCGAATCACCTCTATTTCAAGCATCTCCTTTACGATCTTTTCAATTTCATCTTTTTGGAGGTGAGGATATTGGTACGGTTGATTGTGCGCTGGTGGCTTGCCTGGAAGGATTGGAATTTGATGTTCATGTTGTCGAGAAGGAGGAAGACCGCATGGTTCAGCAAAAATGTCGGCAAACTCAGTAAGCAATTGGGCAAGATTTTGATCTTCAATTTCTATTTTCTTCCCCTCTTGTTGCTATTGGAGGTGCATCAAAAAGCCACCATTTACCTTGTGTAAAACTTTCTCCATTCGTTGGGTCGAAATAGTGGTAATGTTGCTTCGGCGCTTCCCGCGTATGATGATCTGTTTGCCCTTACAGTAGAATTTCATAATTAATTTAGAAAAGTTCCAAGAGACATCACCTAGTGTAGTCAGCCATTCTATACCAAGCACTACCTCTTAGTCATCAAGTGGTAGGAGGAAGAAATCGGTGATAATTTCTTGGTCTTACAGTAATAGTTTCACCTACGGGCATCTTTGGTGGCACTTTAGGATTCTGCCGTCGGCCACCTTTACATCGAACTTGCTGCAACCTTCAATATGCAGTGCCATTCGAGAAGCAACCTTACTATTCAGGAAGTTATTAGTGCTGCCCGTGTCGATGAGAATAGTAATCGGCTGTTGTTTGAGAAGGCCTCCAACTTTCATCGTTTGCGAGTTTGAGTAGCCGGCTAGTGCGTGTACCGTAATGTCGGTCGGTTGTGGCTCTTCTTCCATATCTTCTATTCCATATTCAAGGCTCTCTTCTGGATGTTCAATGATCTCTTCTTCTACTGGTTCAATCATAAGAAGTCTCCCTTTTCTACAACGATGCTCATGGCTCCATGGCTCATCGCAATGCCAACATAACCCCTTCGTAGATCGCTCCCGAAGTTCTTCTCTTGTTAACCTTTTCGGTGCAAGGACTCGATTGATAGTAGGGGGGGCTGAGGGCTTTAGTATTGTAGGTCGAGGAGTGATCCTAGTCCTCTGGGCTTCATGGTTTAATCGCTCCTCTTGAAGTCGTGCGAAAGAGATGGCTGCCACAAGCGTGTATGGTTGTCGCGCCTTAACTTCTCCCCGGATCTCTGACTTTAAGCCCTCAATAAAGGTCCCCAATAGCTGTTTTTCAGACCAATCATGAGTTTGATTAGATAACCTTTCAAACCTAGTTTGGTACTCCTGAATGGTGGAGGTTTGTCGGATCTTTGCTAGTTGTCCGTCAATGTTCTCGTAATAAGTTGGTCCGAAGCGGATCAGTAGTCCTTCTTTGAATTGTTGCCATGAAAGGACTCTATAAGTGTGTTCAAACCAGTCAAACTATTGTATGGCATCCCCTTCAAGATGTATAGCTGCAATTTCCACTATGGATGCATCTGCAGTTTTATGGCACCGAAAATATCGCTCCGCGCGCGAGATCCAACCAATTGGGTCTCCTTCTTCCCATCTAGGGAAGTCCACTCTCATGCGCGAATAGTTGGGGTCAGTCATAGAGCCTCCCCTCTCTTGGAAGTCATCTCTTTAGGCATTATGTGATTGGTTAGAGCTCTCTCCTTGATGTGATTTCTTCGGGCTTGGTGGTCGACCCAAACTAAATTCAGTAAGGAGAGTCCAAATCTTATCCTCCATTCGTGCCTCAAAGGCTTCAAATTTAGCATTGATTGCCTCCTCAGATGCCATAGTATATGACTCCAAATCTGTGATGTTAAGATCTCTCTTTTGTTGACGGGTTAAAGGCATGTATAGGTTGAGAGAAGTGATGGTTGAAAGGGTTGGTGGATTGGTAGATGTAGGCTGCGGTTTAGGTTTGTTTTGTGGCTTTTTTGGGTGCAGTTTGAGGGCGTGGTTTGTTGGAGTTTTAGGGCTATGGATGAAAGTTTTTGATCTATAATGGATGGCAGCAAAGGTTTGATAGAAACCAGTGAAAGTTTGCTGCAGAATTGTGTTGTCTTGTAAGAGTAGAATTATCGTCGAAGAAACAGCGGTTTTTCGATGAAATCTCTACAAAAAATTTGAGAGATTTGAGGAGGGAATTGACAGTAATATCTTAGTTTATATGACAGAGAAAATATAGTATCAAGATCAAACAAACAGTGCTATGCGGCTGAAATTCTGCAATGTATTTTTCGTTGTAGAGATGAAAACTTTGTGACGAAAAGTTTAAGCAGCAATATAGGAACAATTTTTTTTTTTTTGGATTTTCGGATAGGGATAACTAAATTGTAGCAACAGTAAGGTAGGAAACTAGAACCTGTTGCAATTCACGGGATGATCCGCGGTGGTGGAGATGATGGCGGAATTTGGTGACGATCTTTTAAGCAATTATGGGAATTGCCTTGGGCGGCTGTGGAGGGCTGATGGATGGCTATGGAAGGGCAGCGAGATGCCAAGAACGCTGCTCTAATACCAGGTGTTAGAACCCTTACAGATTCGAAACTTGGGGTTGATCTCTTTAGGGGATCGACCTCCTTGGAACTCTATAGGGGTTCCTCCCTCCAAGTTGCTGCTCAAAGGCTGCAGAAAAGATTCATCTATTGCTTAAGAAAAGAGGAGGAATACATGGCTATTTATAAGGCTTCTAAACCCTAACTCCTAATAGGACTCCTACTTAAGACTCTTACTTCTAACCAACTCCTAATAGGACTCCTACTCAAGACTCATATTCCCTTACAACTCCTAATTCTTCTCTAAGAAAAAACCTCCTAACCCTAGCCGGCCTCTTCATCTCTTTAATAGGGGTCGGCTTAGGTAGGTTTTACATGAATGTCCCTCTCAATTAGGACTCTTCTAGCTAGAGTCATAACATCACGGTGGTGAATTTTAAAACCATGATTTCTAAGAATTTTGTGAATCTAATGGATACAACCACAACTTTTCTACTCCAAGAAATCCTCAACAAAATGGAGTAGTAGAAAGAAAGAATAGAAATTTACAAGAAATGACAAGAACCCTGTTGAAGGAACATAGCCTACCCAAATATTTTTGGCCGAAGCTGTAAACATTGTTAGGATCGGAGCGGCACTAAGAGGGGGGGGGTGAATTAGTGCAGCGGTGAAGTGCGATAAACTTTTCACGATTTAAACACTTTTCGGAAACTTCGTACGATAAAAGCAACGTTTTCATTGAAAACCGTTTCGATTGCGTTTTAACTTGAAGAGATAAGTAAGACGGAGACAAAGCAGTATAGCATTAAAGTGCAAATGGTTTGCAGTAATATAAATGACAATAAGTAAATGCAAACCAGAGATTACGCCGATTTTACAGTGGTTCGGTCAAATGACCTACATCCACTTGCGAGGCCCCTCTTCAATGAGGCTCCCATCTTCCACTAGCAAATCTCTTGAAAGGGAAGGGTAAATACCCCTCTTACAACTTTTACAAGCGGTTCACTCTCTTACAGATTTTCAGTAAGAAAGAAGGAGGTGAACACTAGCAAATTGAAAACAAGACTAGCAAAGTCTCTTCTAAGACTTTTCTCTTAATCAATTGCTTCTCAAAAAGTTGTAATCTCAGCTGAGATTTGAGGGGTATTTACAGGCCTCAAGAGGATTCAAATTTGGGCTCCAAATTTGAATTCTCGTTGGGTTCCCGATGTTGGCGGTGCCACCGCCTATCAGTGGCGGTGCCACCGCTTGTCAGTGTTAGACACTGACAGTGCTGGGCGGTGCCACTGCCCAGCTCTCTGGTGCTGGGCGGTGCAACCGCCCAGTCTGGCGATGCCATCGCCAGACCCTTCGGTTCACTTGTTGGGCTTTAAATTTAGCCCAAACCAAGTCTAATTTTGGGCCCTGTTGGCCCCTAACCAAGATATAGAATTATCTCTTAATCCTAATCCTAATTATTAGTGAACTACATAACAAAACACATCCTAAGCAAGTTTTCAACCGCGAACGTCGAGTCTTGTTCCAGCGAGCTTTCCGACGAACTTCTTCCGACGGACTCCCAGCAAGCTCCCGAACTTGTGATGACTTTAACGAGTAGCCGAGCCTTCTCAGTGATCTCCGTGAACCTCAGACGATCTCTTCGGCGAACTTCCGAAAATTCCGATAGGTTCCCGATTTCTTCTCGGTTGGTTCCGGCAGCATCTCCGACGATTCTTCGGACTCTTAAACATCCATCGAACTTGACTCCGGTATTCTTGCTTTGTGTTTTTTGGTTATCGTAGTTACTCCTGCACACTTAACTCAATAATATGGATTAGATCAATTAACCCATCAATTGATTTTATCATCAAAATCCGAGATTCAACAATCTCCCCCTTTTTTATGATGACAATCAATTGATGACGGAGTTAAACATAACTCCCCCCTATCTATATTCCATATTATGAGAAGATGAAAACACTTGAATTTCATCCATTGAATTCAAGCATAAACCGATAAGTTCTAACCGTAGAACTTATCGTTATTCTCATTAAGCAATAGTAAGTACAAAACATCGATGAAAATCATTTTCAAGTCGAATGATAAGAGAAAATTTTTACTACGGCAGGAGATAAAGATTGTCAACATGAATTTCAGAATATAAATGTAAGGCATGCTTTCAATATAATCAATCGATCTTGCGATATTCTCAAAGATTTTGCAAGGCATATAAGACATTCATATCACACAAGCTTTTTGCAATTTATATAAGTCATGCTATTAAAATGATATAAGTCATGCTATTAAAATGATACAAGTCATCACTTTTCTCCCCCTTTGTCATCAACAAAAAGGGAATGAGACTTGAAGCACATAATTTGTGATACAAAGATTTTATCATTGATCATACATCATTCATCTATATTATCATTGATCATACAAAGATTTTATCATTCAAAATTAAGAATGCTAAAATATTTACGCAGAGTTCATCTTAAAGGAAAATTCAGCATTCATCCATATTATCAAATCTCTTCTTTCTATAAACAACAAAAATTGTAGATGTACAAAGAAGAGATTGGGATAAGAAAAAAAAGTTTCAAGTAGTAACTCCAATAAGTCAAGATCATAATTCGAATACAAATCCATTCAAATTCAATTCGTCAACTTGAAACTCATAATCAAGTCATCAAAATCAATTTCGAGATTTAAAATATCATAAAATCATTAATCTTGATCAGATGGGAGTAGTGTTTGACTCAAGATAGGATAAAATAATTTAACAAGTCATTTAGAATCGAAAGAGAAGGATCAGATTCACCGAGGAACAGAGAGAGAATGAAAAACTTTACGGAAAATCCATTCAAACAAGTTTATTCTTAGGGACAATTTAACATACCTAATTCCCTTCTAATGAATTCAAATTGGTCTTCATTCAAGGCTTTTGTAAATATATCTGCTAATTAATGCTTTGTGTCAATGAATTCTTGAACAACATCATTGTTAAGGACATGATCGCGTATGAAATGATGCCTAACGTCGATGTGCTTAGTTCTAGAGTGCTGAATTGGATTTTTAGTAAGACATATGGCACTAGTATTATCACATTTTATGGGAATATTTTTAAAGTGAATTCCATAGTCTTCTAATGTATTTTTCATCCAAACAACTTGTGCACAGCATGCACTTGCAGCAATGTATTCGGCTTCCGCCGTAGATAGTGCAACTGAATTTTGTTTCTTGGAAGTCCAAGAAACAAGTGCATGTCTTAAAAATTGGCATGTTCCAGATGTACTTTTTCTATCTATCCTGCATCCGCCAAAATTGGCATCTGCATAAGCTATTAAATCAAATTTTTTAGATTTTGGATACCACAGTCCTAGATTTGGAGTTCTTTTAAGATACCTAAATATTCTTTTAACACTTTTAAGATGAGATAATTTAGGATTTGATTGAAACCTAGCGTAAAGTCCTACACTAAACATAATATCCGGTCTAGTCGCGATGAGGTAGAGTAGACTACCTATCATTCCCCTATATGTTTTTTGATCGAAATTTTCACTGTTTTCATCCATATCTAATTTAGTCGAAGTACTCATAGGGGTGTTTATTGCTTTTGAATTATCCATGTTAAATCATTTTAACAATTCTAATGTATATTTAGATTGGTTAAGAAATATACCATCACTAAGTTGTTTGATTTGTAATCCCAAAAAGAAAGTTAATTCACCCATTAAACTCATTTCAAATTTATGACTCATACATTTGGCAAATGATTCACATAGTGATTCATCCGAAGAGCCAAAAATAATATCGTCAACATAAATTTGCACAATAAGAAAATTATTTTCAAAATGTTTAATAAACAATGTAGTATCAACCTTGCCTTTAGTAAAATTATTTAAAGTAAGAAAGGAACTAAGCCTTTCATACCAAGCTCTAGGAGCTTGTTTCAAGCCATAGAGGGCCTTAGTCAATTTGAATACATGGTTAGGAAGAAGAGAATTTTCAAATCCGGGAGGTTGTTCGACATATACTTCTTCGGAAATAAAACCATTCAAGAAAGCACTTTTGACATCCATTTGAAATAGTTTAAAATTATTACTACTAGCATAGGCAAGGAGCATCCTTATGGCTTCTAATCGAGCCACGGGAGCGAAGGTTTCTTCGTAATCGATACATTCTTCTTGGTTGAAACCTTTGGCCACTAATCTAGCCTTGTTTCTAACCACGATACCATTTTCGTCTTGCTTGTTTCTAAAGACCCATTTAGTACCAATGACTAAATGGTCACTAGGTCTAGGAACAAGGTTCCATACCTTATTCCTCTCAAATTGATTCAATTCCTCTTGCATTGCAATAACCCAAAAATCATCTTTTATGGCATCGTTAATGCATTTAGGTTCGATTTGAGAAAGGAAGGCGGTGTTAGCACAAAAATTCTTAAAAGAGGAACGAGTTTGAACCCCTTTTGATGTATCTCCTATAATTAGCTCCTTTGGATGAGCATCTATATACTTCCATTCCTTGGGTAAGGAAATTTCGGAAGAAGGTGCATCCAAGTTGCTATTTTGAGAAGGGGGTTCATTTAAATTCAAATTATCAAAACCACGATCATCATCAAAATCATTTTTCTTTAAATTAGAAATTTCATTAAAAACTACATGAATAGACTCTTCTATTACTAACATTCTTTTGTTAAAAACCCGAAAAGCCTTAGAAACGGAAGAGTAACCAAGAAAGATGCCTTCATCGGATTTAGCATCAAATTTTCCTAAGACATCCCTTTCATTCAAAATAAAGCATTTACAACCGAAAACTTTAAAATAGGAAATATTTGGTTTTTTGTTATTCCACAATTCATAGGGAGTTTTTGATAAGGATGGTCTTATTATGACTCTATTCATGATGTAGCAAGCCGTATTTACGACTTCGGCCCAAAAATACTTAGGTAAACTATGTTCATTTAACATAGTTCTTGCCATTTCTTGTAAGTTTCTATTTTTTCTTTCAACTACTCCATTTTATTGGGGATTCCTCGGAGTGGAGAAGTTGTGATTGTATCCATTAACTTCACAAAAATTTTGAAAGTCACGGTTTTGAAATTCGCCACCGTGATCACTCCGAATTGATGAAATCATGAAACCTTTTTCGTTTTAAGTGAGTTTACAAAATTTAGAGAAGCACTTGAAACAATCACTTTTGTGGACTAAGAAATAGGTCCAAGTGTACATAGTATAGTCATCCACAATTACAAACGCATATTTGCTTCCTCCTAGACTTGTTGTGTCAATTGGTCCGAATAAGTCCAAATGGATCAATTGTATTGATCTAGTGGTGCTAATTTGATTTTTTGGTTTGAAACTAGTTTTTATTTGTTTACCTAGTTGACATGCATCACATACTTTGTCCTTAGTAAACTTCATATTTGGAATCCCTCGTACTAATTCTCTAGATGAGATCTTAGATATTAGTTTCATGCTTGCATGGCCTAATCTCCTATGCCAAAGCCAAGCATCATCATTTAGAGCGGAGAAGCACATTTCATTACTTAGTTCATCAAGGTTGATGGTGTAGACATTATTTTGTTTTAATGCAATCATAGTCAAGTTATTGTTTGGTTTTTCGATAATACACATATTTGATTCGAATCTAACGATATAACCTTTATCGCATAGTTGACTAATACTCAAGAGATTATGTTTCAATCCATCAACTAGTAAAACATCATCAATGGAAAAACTAAATTTATTACCAATAGTTCCCTTGCCAATGATTTTGCCTTTGTTGTTGTCTCCGAAAGTGACGTACCCTTCTTCTTTGCTAGTGAGCATAGAGAAATGAGATGGATCTCCAGTCATATGTCTTGAGCATCTACTATCGAGATACCATCTCTTGCTCCTAGCTTTTGGGTTTGTCTACAAAAGAGGATGACTTTTAGGTACCCATTTGATTTTGGGTGCCTCAAAAATTGATCCACTAACTTTGTTATTTATTATTGAATCCTTTATAGTTCCTTTAGGAACCCATATTAATTTTTGTGAACTAATTTTCCTAAATGGACATTTGTAGGCAATATGTCCGGATTTGCAACAGAAGTTGCATTTCATATAAGAGGAAACATATAATGTAGGTCCTTTTATGAAAGTGGTAGGATTTTGATGTAATCCTTTTACAAATCCAATTCCATTTCTATTTACGACGTGACCCTTGTGTGCAAGGATCATATCTAATCCTTTGCTACAAACCTTAAACTTGTTTAAGGTTTCTTTAAGAAGCAAATTTTCATTTTTTGTTGCTTCTAAATGCTCACACTTAGAGCATGGAGGAGTTTAAAGACTATCAAACTTATCTTGTAGCAAAGCTTGCTCTTTCTTTAAGATACTTAACTTCTTGCTAATAGTTCTACATTCATCAAATAATTCATGAAAAGCGATGGAGAGTTCTTCAAAAGATAAATCTTCATTAAATAAATCACATACCTCTTCTCCTAAAGCCATTAGCGCATAATGAGTAACTTGCTCGGTGTTGGACTCCTCTTATTCGGACGCGCTTGAATCATCCCACGTTGCCTTGAGCGCCTTCTTCTTTGATGTTCTCTTTTTGGCTTGAGGACAATCGTTCTTGTAGTGTCCCGGTTTTTTGCATTCATAGCAAATCACTTGGTCCTTCTTTTGTTCAAATTTATTTTTTGTATTATTTTTAAATTTATTCTTTCTTAAATATTTTTTAAATTTTTGAGTCAAAAGTGCAATGTCATTGTCACTGTCCTCATCACTTAATGTTCCTTTCAAGTGGTCTTCTTGTGATTTGAGTGTCATATCCTTCCTGTTCTTTGGAAGGGGGTTCTCGAGCTCGTCATGAGCTTGACATGTCATTCGTAGGTCATTAGAGACCCAATGAGTTCTTCAAGAGGGAATGCTTTAAGGTCTTTGGCCTCTTGAATGGCCGTAACTTTTGGATCCCAACTTTTAGGGAGGGATCTTAAGATTTTAGTTACTAGTTCAAAGTTAGTAAAATCTTTACCAAGAACTTTGAGTCCATTGATGACATCCGTAAACCGGGTGTACATGTCTCCGATGGACTCACTTGGTTTCATTTGGAAAAGTTCGTAAGAGTGCACAAGGATGTTGATTTTGGACTCTTTCACTCGGCTAGTGCCTTCATGAGTGACCTCAAGAGTTCTCCAAATATCAAAAGCCGAATCACAAATTGAAACACGAATAAATTCATTTTTGTCTAGTGCACAAAACAAAGCATTCATAGCCTTTGCATTTAAATTAAAAACCTTCTTCTCCGATTCATTCCATTCGCTCATCGGAAGAGAAGATTTTTGAAATCCGTTTTCAACAATAGTCCAAAGCTCGAAATCCATAGAAATGAGGAAGATCCTCATCCGAGTCTTCCAAGACGTATAATCCGACCCATTAAACAAGGGTGGACGTGTGATAGAATGACCCTCATGCATGCTTGAGTAAGCCATCTCTCTTGGGTATTAAACCAAATATGAGAGTGAGCCTCGCTCTGATACCAATTGTTAGGATCGGAGCGGCACTAAGAGGGGGGGGTGAATTAGTGCAGCGGTGAAGTGTGATAAACTTTTCACGATTTAAACACTTTTCGGAAACTTCGTACGATAAAAGCAACGTTTTCGTTTAAAACCGTTTCGATTACGTTTTAACTTGAAGAGATAAGTAAGACAGAGATAAAGCAGTATGGCATTAAAGTGCAAATGGTTTGCAGTAATATAAATGACAATAAGTAAATGCAAACCAGAGATTACGCCGATTTTACAATGGTTCGGTCAAATGACCTACATCCACTTGCGAGGCCCCTCTTCGATGAGGCTCCCACCTTCCACTAGCAAATCTCTTGAAAGGGAAGGGTAAATACCCCTCTTACAACTTTTACAAGCGGTTCACTCTCTTACAGATTTTCAGCAAGAAAGAAGGAGGTGAACACTAGCAAATTGAAAACAAGACTAGCAAAGACTCTTCTAAGACTTTTCTCTCAATCAATTGTTTCTCAAAAAGTTGTATTCTCAGCTGAGATTTAAGGGGTATTTATAGGCCCAAGAGGATTCAAATTTGGGCTCCAAATTTGAATTCTCGTTGGGTTCCCGATGCTGGCGGTGCCACCGCCTATCAGTGTCAGACACTGACAGTGCTGGGCGGTGCCACCGCCCATCTCTCGGGTGCTGGGCGGTGCAACCGCCCAGTCTGGCGGTGCCACCGCCAGACCCTTCTGTTCACTTGTTGGGCTTCAAATTTAGCCCAAACCAAGTCTAATTTTGGGCCCAGTTGGCCCCTAACCAGGATATAGGATTATCTCTTAATCCTAATCCTAATTATAAGTGAACTACATAACAAAACACATCCTAAGAAAGTTTTCAACCGCGAACGTCGAGTCTTGTTCCGTCGAGTCTTGTTCCGGCGAGCTTTCTGACGAACTTCTTCCGACGGACTCCCAGCAAGCTCCCGAACTTGTGATGACTTTAATGAGTAGCCGAGCCTTCTCGGTGATCTCCGTGAACCTCCGACGATCTCTTCAGTGAACTTCTGAAAATTCCGACAGGTTCCCGATTTCTTCTCGGTTGGTTCCGGCAGCATCTCCGATGATTCTTCGGACTCTTAAACGTCCATCGAACTTGACTTCGGTATTCTTGCTTTGTGTTTTCTGGTTATCGTAGTTACTCCTGCACACTTAACTCAATAATATGGATTAGATCAATTAACCCATCAATTGATTTTATCATCAAAATCCGAGATTCAACAAACACTACATGCTATAGTTTGAATAGAGTTTAGTAAGACCCTTGTTCACCAAAACTCCCTATGAGTTGTGGAACAATAAAAAACCCAATGTTTCATATTTTAAAGTTTTTGGATGTAAGTGTTTTATCTTGAATGAAAAAGATGCCTTAGGAAAATTTGATGCTAAATCCGATGATAGAATTTTTCTTGGTTATTCTTCGGTTTCTAAAGCTTTTCGTATCTTCAATAAAAGGACTTTAATTATAGAAGAATCCATTCACGTTGTTTTCAATGAGATTTCCGAAATCAAGAAAAATGACTTTGATGATGATGTTAGTTTCGATTCTTTGAATTTAAATGAAACCCCTTCTCCAACTAGCAACTTGGATGCATCCACTTTCGAAACATCCTTACCCAAGGATTGGAAGTATGTAGATGCTCATCCTAAGGAGCTAATCCTAGGAGACACATCTAAGGGGGTTCAAACACGTTCATCTCTTAAAAATTTTTATGCCAACGCCGCTTTTCTCTCCCAAATTGAACCTAAATGTATTGATGAAGCCATGAAAGATGATTCGTGGATTATTGCAATGCAAGATGAGTTAAATCAATTTGAGAGAAATGAGGTGTGGAAGCTTGTTCCTAGGCCAAATGACCATTTAGTTATTGGTACTAAATTGGTCTTTATAAACAGGCAAGATGAATGAGGTATTGATTACGAAGAAACCTTCGCTCCTATAGCTAGATTAGAAGCCATAAGGATGCTCCGTGCCTATGCTAGTAATAATAATTTTAAGTTGTTTCAAATGGATGTTAAAAGCGCTTTTCTTAATGGCTTTATTTTTGAAGAAGTTTATGTTGAACAGCCTCCCGGATTTGAAAATAATAGCCTCCCTAATCATGTATTTAAATTAACCAAAGCTCTCTATGGTTTAAAACAAGCCCCAAGGGCTTGGTATGATAGACTAAGTACTTTTCTTATTGAAAATAATTTCACAAAAGACAAGGTCGATACTACATTGTTTATCAAGAATTTTGAAAATAATTTTCTCATTGTTCATATTTATGTTGATGATATTATCTTCGGTTCTACGAATGAATCTCTTTACGAACATTTTGCTAAAACCATGAGTCTCGAATTTGAAATGAGTTTGATGGGAGAATTAACCATTTTCTTAGACTTACAAATTAAGCAACTAAGCAATGACATCTTTATTAGTCAAACTAAATATGCTTTAAATCTACTGAAAAGATTTAATATAGATAGCTCATCTCAAAGCGGTTAAAACAATACTTAGATATCTTAAAGGTACCACAAATCTAGGATTATGGTATCCAAAATCCAAAAATTTTGAGTTAATTGCTTATGCTGATGTGGATTTTGCTGAGTGTAGACTAGATAGAAAAAGCACATCACGAACATGTCAATTTTTGGGATATTCCCTTGTTTCCTGGTCATCTAAGAAACAAAACTCGCTTGCTCTATCAACAACTGAAGCGGAATATATTGCAGCTAGTGCATGCTGTGCACAAGTTGTATGGATGAAAAACACCTTAAAAGATTATAAAGTCTATCTTAAAAACATTCCCATTAAATGTGGTAACACAAGTGCAATATGCTTAACAAAGAATCATATACAACACTCAAGAATAAAACATATTGATATTAGACATCACTTTATACGAGATCATGTCACTAATCATGATGTAATCATAGAGTTCATTGATACTAAACATCAACTAGCTGATATTTTTACAAAACCTCTAAGTGAAGAACAATTTGATTTCATAAGAAGAGAATTAGGAATGTTGATGTGTCCGAATGCATAAACTTGTTAAAATTATTTGGACTTTATTGATTGAATGATCAAATCACTTAATTGCCATTACATGCCTAAAATAACATGTTGGAAATTAATACAAAAATTTCCATAACAATGAGCATGTCTTCATGATTGTATAGCCTTATCTAATTGCATGAAAGTGTTAAATTAAATTTTCAGTTCCAATCGGATTTCATGAATACATTATTCTCTTTCAGACTTTGATTCACATCATCTAGCAAATACATATCTTTTAGACTTATCATGTGAAAATTATTCCCTTTGAGAAATAAATTTGATGATTCCTTCTTACAAAAGGAAGATTTTTTTTTGTGCAAGGATTTGATTCACATAAATATCCTGATTCTTGTAAAGCATGCCTTAATATCCTATCGATTTGAACTACACAAATGGCTTTCCTCCATGCAATAAAGATAATAACAAATAAAAAGGAGAAGTTTTCACTCTATGTAAATAATCTCCATGTCATGTTTTTCTTGAGATGTTTGTATCCTATAAATGATATGAACCTACTTATGGTATCGCACATATATTTAAAAGTTGTTCTCCTTTTTATTGATGACAAAGGGGAGAAATATATAAATTGATGCTATAAATGTCATATTATGTTGAAAGAAGCAGATACATGAGTATTGATGCTATGATTATGCTATGACTGCATCATCGAAAATATATGAATTGATGATAACTATGATTGCCATACTTGCATTATGCCATGTTTGCTATGATTGCCATATTTGCATCATGTTAAGATATCAAGAACTTGTATCATAATTTTACGTGTTGATATCTTACCATGTGATGAAATGCTATGATTGCTAAAACACTTGAAATGTCTGCAACATGTTAAGATATCAAAATCTTACTTCAAAATTTTACATATTGATATCTTACCATATGATGAATTGCTACCATTACTATCATTTACTTTTGAAATTTGAAAATGGACGTCAAGCTTTGACATCATTTTCAGAGAGATACATCATGATGGGAGTATTGATAAGGTTAAATGATTTTAACTTATCAATATGTCTCTTGAATTCAAAGGCTTTGAATTCAAGAATGACTTATCTCAATTATGGCACATAGATAGGGGGAGTTAAGGTTAACTCCGTTGTCAATTGATTGTCATCATCAAAAAGGGGGAGATTGTTGAATCTCGGATTTTGATGATGACATCAATTGTTATTTGGTATCTAATCCATATGTTGAGATAAGTGTGCAGGATTAACTATGATGAAAATAAGATATGCAGCAGGAGTTGCGCCGGAGTCAAGACTATGATCACATTGGGAGTTCGAGAGCTCGACGGAAGTCCGGACGGTCGTCGGAGGTTCTGCGGGAACAAATCCGAGAAGTCCAAGAGCTTGCCAAAAGAAGCTTGTTGGAACTCGCCAAGTGGATCGTCGCAAGTCCAGGAGTTTGCCGGAAGTCCGTCGGAGCATCGCCGGAGGTTCGTCGGATGTTCGCCGGAAGTTTGCCGGAAGTCGCCGGAAGAAGCGATTAATGCTCTGGAAGTAAGTTATAGTAAATGTCTTAAGAAATTCGTAGTTAGCATGATGATTAAGTTAGAAATGGGAGGTGATCCCATTAACTTAATCTTGGGACAATTGGGCCCTTGATAGACCCAAATTGGGCCAAATGGATCAGCCCATTCGGACCCAAATTTCTTGGCAAGAGGTGGCACCGCTTGGGTCGGCGGTGGCACCGCCCAGGGCTCAGTCTCTGAGCTCTGGCTGGGCGGTGCAATCACCTCTGACAGAGGTGCAACCGCTTGAGCTCGGTCTCCGAGCTCTAGCAGGAGGTGCAACCACCCCTGATAGGACGTGGCACCGCCCAGAGGCTCAGTCTTCGAGCTCTGCCAGGCGGTGAAACCGCCAGACCCTAGAATTTCGGGAATTGACAGTTTTAAGCTCGGAATTCAAACTGGGTTGGGGCCTATAAATCTACCCTTTCAACAATGACAGAGTACCTAAAAACCACCGAAATCCTGATCTTACTCTGTGATTTTTAGAGCTCAAAAGTGTTGTATGAGTTAGAAGTTCTCCTCCCTCTTTTCTTCCAAGTTTTGATCTTTCAAGAGAGGAGAGAAAATTCTATAAGGGTTGTCTCCTAAGCCCGTCAAAAAGAGTGAAACTGTAAAAGGGTGGTTGGCCTTCGCCTATTAAAGGAAGGCCTCTAGTGCACGTCGGTGACCTCGTCGGTGGAGGAAGCTAGAAGTGGATGTAGGTCAAGATTGAACGAACCACTCTAAAATCGTGGTGCTCTCTGGTTTGCATTTACTTTGAGCATATTATCTTTACTGCAAACCTCCTCAATAGCTTACTACCTTCTGCACTTTTACGATCGTGTTTCAAAGTTCAGTATTTTCCGAATCGGTGTTTAGACGTAAATCAGTTTTATTGTACGAATGTCATATTTTAGTTTGCGCTTACATTCTGATTTTCATCATAACTACAAACTGCCTTTATAGATTCGCTTTAACTGCATCTTGCTTAATCACAAGTTAAAGTGATTTACGAATCGACTTTTCTACCGAAATCGCTCTTATTGAACGAACGCAGTTTTAATCGTTGAAAGTTTTTCGCTGCACTAATTCACCCGCCCCCCCCCCTCTTAGTACTCTTGATCCTAACTAATTAGGCCATGCAAGCATGAAACTAATATCTAAGATCTCATCTAGAGAATTAGTACGAGGGATTCCCAATATGAAGTTTGTTAAGGACAAAGTATGTGATGCGTGTCAACTAGATAAACAAATAAAAACTAGTTTCATACCAAAAAATCAAATTAGCACCACTAGACCATTAAAATTGTTCCATTTGGACTTATTTGGACCAATTGACACGACAAGTCTAGGAGGAAGCAAATATGTTTTTGTAATTGTAGATGACTATACTAGATACACGTGGACTTATTTCTTGGCTCACAAAAGTGATTGTTTCAAATGTTTATCTAAATTTTATAAACTCATTCAAAACCAAAAAGGCTTCATGATGTCATCAATTCGGAGTGATCACGGTGACTTCCAATGTTTTTGTGAAGTTAATGGATATAACCACAACTTCTCCACTCTAAGAAATCCTCAACAAAATGTAGTAGTTGGAAGAAAAAATAGAAACCTACAAGAAATGGCAAGAAATATGTTGAATGAACATAGTCTACCCAAGTATCTTTGGGCCGAAGCCGTGAATACGGCTTGCTACATCATGAATAGGGTTCTAATAAGACCGTCTCTATCAAAAACTCCCTATGAATTATGGAATAACAAAAAACTAAATGTTTCTTATTTTAAAGTTTTCGGTTACAAATGCTTTATTTTGAATGAAAAGGATGCCTTAAGAAAATTTGATGCTAAATCCGATGAAGGTATCTTTCTTGGTTACTCTTCCGTTTCTAAGGCTTTTCGTGTTTTTAACAAAAGAACCTTAGTTATAGAAGAGTCTATTCATATAGTTTTCAATGAAATTTTTGAGTTAAAGAAAAATGATTTTGATGATGATCTTGGTTTTGATAATATGAATTTAAATGAAAACCCCTCCTCAAAATAGCAACTTGGATGCATATTCTTCCGAAATTTCCTTACCTAAGGAATGGAAGTATGTAGATGCTCATCCAAAGGAGCTAATTATAGGAGATACATCAAAAGGGGTTCAAACTGATTCTTCCTTCAAGAATTTTTATGCTAACACCGCCTTCCTTTCTCAAACCGAACCTAAATGCATTAACGAGACCTTGAAAGATGATTCTTGGGTCATTGTAATGCAAGAGGAATTGAACCGATTTGAGAGGAATGAGATATGGAAGCTTTTTCCTAGACCTAGTGACCATTTAGTCATTGATACTAAATGGGTCTTTAGAAATAAGTAAGACAAATGCGGTATCGTGGTTAGAAACAAGGCTAGATTAGTGGCCAAAGGTTTCAACCAAGAAGAAGGTATCGACTACGAAGAAACCTTCGCTCCTGTTGTAAGATTAGAATCCATTAGGATGCTCCTTACCTATGCTAGTAGTAATGATTTTAAACTATTTCAAATGGATGTCAAAAGTGCCTTCTTGAATGGTTTTATTTCCGAAGAAGTATATGTCGAACAACCTCCCAGATTTGAAAATTCTCTTCTTCCTAATCATATATTCAAATTGACTAAGGATCTCTAAGGCTTGAAACAAGCTCCTAGGGCTTGGTATGAAAGGCTTAGTTCCTTTCTTATTTTAAATAATTTTACCAAAGGCAAGGTTGATACTACATTGTTTATTAAACACTTTGAAAATAATTTTCTTATTGTGCAAATTTATGTTGATGATATTATTTTTGGTTCTTCGGATGAATCACTATGTGAATCATTTGCCAAGTGTATGAGTCATGAATTTGAAATGAGTCTAATGGGTGAATTAACCTTCTTTTTAGTATTACAAATTAAACAACTTAGTGACGGTATATTTCTTAATCTATCTAAATATACATTAGAATTGTTAAAATGATTTAACATGGATGGTTCAAAAGCGATAAATACTCATATGAGTACTTCGACGAAGTTAGATATGGATGAAAATGGTGAGAATTTCGATCAAAAAATGTATAGGGGAATGATAGGTAGTCTACTTTATCTCACTACGACTAGACCGGATATCATGTTTAGTATAGGACTTTGTGCTAGGTTTCAATCTAATCCTACATTATCTCATCTTAAGAGTGTTAAAAGAATATTTAGATATCTTAAAGGAACTCCCAATTTAGGATTGTGGTATCCGAAATCCGATAAATTCGATTTAATAGCTTATGCAGATGCCGATTTTGGCGAATGCAGGATAGATAGAAAAAATACATCCGGAACATGCTAATTTTGAGGACATGCACTTGTTTCTTGGACTTCTAAGAAACAAAACTCAGTTGCACTATCTACGGCCAAAGCTGAATACATTGCTGTAAGTGCATGTTGTGCCCAAGTTGTTTGGATGAAGAATATATTAGAAGACTATAGAATTCACTTGAAAAATATTCCTATAAAATGTGATAATACAAGTACCATATGTCTTACAAAAAATCCAGTTCAACACTCTAGAACTAAGCATATCGACATTAGGCATCATTTCATATGCGATCATGTCCTTAACAATAATGTCGTTCTAGAGTTTATTGACATAAAGCATCAATTAGTAGATGTCTTTACAAAAGCATTAAATGAAGACCAATTTGAATTCATTAGAAGGGAACTAGGCATGTTAAATTGTCCCCGAGAATAAGCTTGTTTGAATATATTTTTCGAAAAAGTTTTTTTTTTATATATACTCTTTCCGTTCTTTCGTGGATTTGATTTCCTAATTCTCTTTCGATTCCAAATGACATATTAAAGGACAATCAAGATCCTATCTTATCTTAAGCCAAACACCGCTAAAAAATAAAAAGGGGAGGAAAGAAAATTTTTTTTTTTCTCTCTTCCATGGCATGCCAGCGGTGGCACCGCCAAAACCGACGGTAGCACCGCTTGAGCCCTCGGGCGCCAAGCAGTGGCACCGCTTGGATTGGCGGTGGCACCGCCCGAGATCCCCTTTATAAAAAGAGGGGTTAGGGCCGGCGGTGGAACCGCCCCTAACCTGTGAGTAACTAGTTCAAGCTCTCCCACAACTCCTCCAAAACTTCTCTAACCCTCATTCTAACCTTTAGAAGCCTAGGAGAAGGATTCATATACTTGATCCATCATCTTGTCTAGATAATGACTCCCAAGAGATCAACAAGAACAAAAGGGAAAAGGGTTGAAGGAGATTCATATGACTAAAATCTTTTTAGATCCATCTAAGTAGCACTTAGGTTTCCAAATTTCGAAACAAGAACTATATATAAGGGTAAACACATTGATCTAAATGAACTAGGAAACCTAGAACCCATTAGGTGGTTTACACATTTAGATACCTTACTTCTCCTACAAATCAATGAACCAATTTATCTTAGGTTAATGAGGTTGTTTTATGCAAACCTATGTGTGGAAAATGATAGCTTAAGTACCTACCTTTTAGGAATACCAATTAAAATCTTTGATAGCACTATTTGTGAACTAATAGGAATTACCGAAAAAGATTGGGGCTGTTATTTTAGAGGAAAATGGGATGTCAATGTAATCGGAGCAACTTACTCCGAAGCCTTAGAAACTATTTTTGCAAATCCAAACCTAGGCATAATACCCAAAAGTTGTGAGCACTTACTGTCCTTTAATTCTAAAATTCTTTGTCACATCATAACAAGCATTCTACTCCCTAAGCAATTTCATCTTAATGAAATGAGTCAAATAGAGATAAGCACCATGTATTGGATTATGACCGGTCAACATAATTGTTTTTGATATACAATATCATAGCTAAAGATACTATGTTACCATATGAGGGGTTAATCACTCGATTTATACTTGCCCATGACATTTGTGTCTCACCCGATGAAGAAATAATTCAAAGTGATCGATATAACACCATTAATAGAAACCTACTGAAAAGACTTAGATACACATTTAGCAATGACATATGGGTTAGACAACCTAGAAGGTTTGATCCAATTCCCCCACCAGTAGAACAACCCGAAACACCAATCTTTTGGGGAAATGAATCTCCTC
This sequence comes from Musa acuminata AAA Group, assembly GCF_036884655.1. Classification (NCBI taxonomy): domain Eukaryota; kingdom Viridiplantae; phylum Streptophyta; class Magnoliopsida; order Zingiberales; family Musaceae; genus Musa; species Musa acuminata. Next base: position 21,954,731 of record NC_088348.1, on the reverse strand, counting down.
CTCCAAGTCCCTTTGGAGCAGCACCTTCAGCTCCTGCTTCATCTTCTGAAGATATTATTATAGCAGAATTGCATCAGATCAAATCACAACAAGACCAACTCAAATCACAGTAAGAGCAAATTCAAATTCAGCAAATTGAAATTTTGAAAGAATTGCGACAAATGAATCAAAAAATAGATGTCATGTATAAGAACTATGGATTTCCTCCTAAGGATTAGTCGATATACCTTTTTATTATGTTTCTTTGACATGCGATCCTTGTATAATTACTCTTAATGCCAAGTTAGAATTTTGTCATCTTCTTTCCTTTGAATGAAAGCTGAACCTTTTTTTTGTGTGATGTATTTTGGATAAAAGATGAATTTTTAAATTCTGGATGAACGCTAATTTTTTATGAATTCCGGATGAATGCTGAATTTTGTATAATCAATCTTAATGTTGAATTCCTTTACCAATGGTTTTATGATCACAAATTATATGTTTAAAATCTTTCTCCTTTTTGTTGATGACAAAGGGGGGGAAGAATGAGCAAAACATGACTTGTGATGACTTGTACCATTTCGATAGCATGACTTAATACGCATCGATAGCATGGCTTATATTAATTGTAAAAACTTGTGTAATGCAAATGTCTTATATGCCTTGCAAAAATCTTTGAGAATATCGCAAGATCTTAGATTGGTTGATCATATGAAATTCACATTTAATTCATGTTGAAAATTTTTATCTCTAGTCGAAGGGATAATTGTCTTTTATCATTTGACTTGAAAATGATGAGAAATACGAAGTTTCGTATTTACTCATGCTTAAAGAGAATAACAATAAGATCAACGGATAGAACTTATCGATTTAGGCTTGAATTCAAGAGACTGAATTCAAATGTTTTTATCTTCTCATAATATGGCACATAGATAGGGGGAGTTATGTTTAACTCCGTCATCGATTGATTGTCATCATCAAAAAGGGGGAGATTGTTGAATCTCAGATTTTGATGATGAAATCAATTGATGGGTTAATTGATCTAATCCATATTATTGAGTTAAGTGTGTAGGATTAACTACAATAGCCTGAAAACATAAAGCAAGGAAACCAGAGTCAAGTTCGATGGGTGTTTGAGAGTCCAAAGATTCGTTGGAGATGCTGCCGGAGCCAATCGAGAAGAAATCGGGGACGTGTCGGAGTTTTCGGAAGTTCGCCGAAGAGATCGTCGGAGGTTCACGAAGATCACCGAGAAGGCTCGACTACTCATTGAACTCGCTACAAGATCGGGAGCCTACTGGGAGTCTGCCGGAAGAAATCCGAAGGTGTATCGGAAGTTCGCCGGAAGATCGCCGGAATGCTCACCGGAACGAGACTCGACATTTGCTGTTTTAAAACTTGCTTAGGACTATGTTTTCAGTTGTGTAGTTTGCATGTAATTAGGATTAGGATTAAGGGATAATCCTATATCCTGGTTAAGGGCCAATTGGGCCCAAATGTGACTTGGTTTGGGTCGGACTTGAAGCCCAACCAGTGACCCGTAAGGTCGGGCGGTGGCACCGCCAGAACTTTATCAATGTTGAAATTGACAGGTGGTATCACCACCACCGACAGGTGGTGGCACTGCCAGTCACCGATCAATATGACATTGCCAGGCGGTGGCACCACCAACCTCGGAAACCTAAGGGAATTCAAAATTTGGAGCCCAAATTTAAATCCTCTTAGGGCCTATAAATATCCCTCAATTCTCAGTAGAGAATACAACTTTTGTGAAGTATTAGATAGAGAAAAAAGCCTTAGCAAAGTCTTTAGCAAGCCTTGTTTTCAATTGCTTGAGTGTTCACCTCCTTCTTTCTCGTCAAAAAATTGTAAGAGTATGAGCTACTTGTAAAAGGTTGTAAGAGGGGTATTTGTCTTTCCCCTTCAAAGTGATTTGCTAGTGGAAGTTGAGAGCCTCATCGAAGAAGGCTTCGCAAGTGGATATAGGTCATTTTGACCGAACCACTTTAAATTGGAATGTCTCTTGAATATGTGAGTATTTATATTTCTGAACTGTTATTTACACATAAGCAAGATCTCTTTTTTTCTTCTTCTTGCTTTGCTCGATCTACTTTCTCTAAGACATTTATTGTCAAATTCAAATCTCTACGTATTTACGAAATCATTTTCAAACTTACAAGTTTTAATCCGCTACACTAATTCACCCCCCCCTCTTAGTGTCGCTCCGATCCTAACAGAAAAAAGTGTGCTGGAATAACTACAATAGCGATCAAGGCATAAAGAAAAATGAAGTACTGGAGTCAAGATCGAGATTTCATTGGGAGTTCGAGAGTTCATCGGAAGTTCGGAGGTTCGTCATAAATGCTGCCGGAAGTCTGCTAGAAGATTGCTGAGAGATTGTCAGAAGTTCGTCAGAAGATCGCTAGAAGAAACCTAGACTTACCAGCTTGTTTTGTTTAGTGTATGCCTTAAAAATCGTAGTTAGCACATAATTAGGGTTAGGTTTGAGAGGTAATCCCATTAACCCTATTAAAGGCCAACTAGACCCGTAATTAGACTGATTTGGGCCAGATTCAAGGCCCATCTAGGTTGCTGGACCCTATCTAGTGGTGGCACTACCAGACCGGGGCGGTGGAACCGCCCATGGAATGGTCTCCCAAGTGGTCTAGGCGATGGTATCAACTATTAGGAAAAGAGTCAGCACTAAGAGGAGGAGGAGGAGGAGGAGGACGGGGGGGGGGGGGGGGGCGTCGGGGTCTTGGGTGGGGGTGAATTAGTGCAGCGATAAAAATTACATTGGTTCAAAACCTCATTGCGATTAAATCCATTTCTGACGAAAAACCGTTTCGTAAAGGTATTAACTTTGAAAGCATATGGAAAAGCATAGTGGATGTAAAACAAGCAAAGTGGTTTACAGTAAAGTAAATTGTACAAGAGAAACATAAATAGATTTTTATAGTGGTTCGGTCATCGTGACCTATATCCACTTCGCCGATTCCTCTTCCGTCGAGGCTACCGGCATCCACTATCGATCTTTTTTCAATGGGCAAAGACCAACTATCCTTTTACACCCCTCTTCTCTTTTTCACAGGTTTAGGAGACAATCTTTTACAACCCTCTTTTACAAGGTATCCCTCTCACACCTCCCATAGAACTCTTTCTAAGCTTTGGGAGGAGGGAACTTAACTTTCTAATGTTTACAACTTTAGAATCATAGAGTTTTACTCAATATTTCTTACTTATCCATGCAGGAATAGCTGGAGTATTTATAGTTCCCAAATGGATTCAAATTTGGAGCCCAAAATTTAAACCCCTGAAATTTTAGGGTACGGGTGGTACCATCCCCTGCAGCCTAACACTGGGCGATACCACCACCCAGACTAGCAGTACCACTGCCCAGACAGTCTTGGAGACTGAGTCTGGGTGGTATCACTGCCTGACACGGTCTCGGAGACTGTGCCACGACGGTTTCAATTGTTTGGTCACTGTTTGGGCCTTTCTCTTAGCCCAACACAATCCAAACTTGGCCCAACTCTCCCCTAATTGGGTTGGCCCAATTCTAATCCCTATTATATGCTAACTATAAATTTTAAGGTATTTACTAAGCTAAACAAAGTTTGTAAGTCTAGGTTTCTTCCGGCGAGCTCCCAACGATCTTCCGACGAACTTCCGACGATCTCTCGGCAATGTTCCAGCAGACTCCCGGTAAGCTCTTGGACTTCATGATGATCTTTTTGGTGAGTTCTAATAAGCTTCTTTAGTAGGCTCTATGACTTCTCGGTCAATTCCGACAGAACTTTCGACGAACGTCCGGACTTCCGACAAATTCTCAAACTCCTAATGAAATCACTTTCTTGACTCTGGGACTTCATTTTGCTTAATGCCTTGCTATGTATTTAATCCTGCACATGTAAAAATACCCTTCGATCTATACAATTATTACTAAGCATGAATTATGTTGTTCGGTATATCATTGGTCCATTGACGCTTCGTCCGATTCTTCGACGCATCGTCCTCTCTTGCGGCCTATTGCCCAATCAGCTAGTTGACCTCCACAACTCCAATATCCTTGGCGCAATTTTCACTCTTCTTAGCCCGATGCCCGAATCCATGGCTCGAAGCATTCTGTCGATAGATCATCAGATCCTCCGAGTAGACGTCCAATTTTTCGACATGTTCCACCGGCCCAACATGATTCTTCCTATTTTAATTGTCTCATCCTGATCGAAGCATCTGTGTCACTCAAAACGTAGATCAATTCATAAACACTTATCAATTGGTTTCATTATCAAAATTTGAGATTCAATAATTTCTCCCTTTTTGATGATGTCAACCAATTGATAACGGAGTTAACCTTAACTCTCACTATCAATATGCCATATTTATAGAACCTTGAATTCAAGCTGAATTCAAGTCATTACAAATTTTATCATAAATATTTGCAACACGTCATCATGCATAACATGATCATACTTCTCCTCCTTTGTCATGAACAAAAAGGAGAAGTTACAACTATCAAGTATTTGGACATAGAAGTTTAAATCATTGCAATATAATCATAATATTCAGATTTATCATCATGCAAGCTAGCAGATTTAGCATCACTTTGCATAATCACTAAATCATTATTAATTTTAAAGATGTGCAAGATTGTAAATTATGCAAGTTTGTATTTTTGTTTCTTAAGATAGGCAATCTATCAATTTTTTGGTGATATTCAAGATAGCAAGCTCTTTCTTCTCTTTTGAGTAGTGTCATTTTTGTTTCCTTTGTAAAGTGCAAGCTAGCAAAATTTTACATTATTTTATAACATGCAAGCTAGCAATTTGGCAAGTGTTACTTCACTTTGAAGTATGAAGGCTAGCAAGTTTTTTGAAAAATAATGCAAGAAAACAAGCTAACAAGATGCAATGTTTTACATGAAGTAAGCTAACAAGTTTTGCATCTTTTTGCGATATGTACGTTTGCAATTTTTGCTTCTCTTTAGATGTGCTAGCAAGCAAGCAAGTTTTTCTCCTTCCAATTTGTGAGCTAACAAATTTTACACATATGAAAGTTGGCAAGATTTTTGCATTTGTTTTAGATGAGCAAGCTTTTGCTTCTTCTTGAAGTATGCAAGCTAGCTACCAAGCTAGCAAAATTTGCTCCCCCTATGTCATTGTCAAATAGAAGGGAAGAATACAATATTGTAATTCTTTTTCCTTTTTATCAATCTTCACATCATGATAAAGGTAAGATATCAACCTTATTTCAATATGTTTGTACATCATTATAGTTTCAATTTACAACATGCATAATTTTAAAACATTACACTTCATCCTTACTCTATGCATGATACTAAAAATAAATCAATCATCATATCATACATGATACTCAAAAGCTAGTAAGTTTATATTATTTTAGAGCATCAAAACAATATCATGAGTATTTCATGCATTCATATCATCACATAAAGAATATAAAAAAGAATTAGGTGATGAGATACACTTCAAGAATACAAGGAATTATACAAAGCAAAAAAAAATCATATCATGAAGGATTAGATCATGTGAATACCAAAAGACATGATTCATTTTGACAAATCTCCTCTTAAATATTCAAAGAGAAATCTTAGGAGATCAAATAGTAAAATATATTAAAATGAAATTTTAAGTCATGAATTTCAAAAAATATATTCAAATGAAATTTTAAGTCATGAATTTCGAAAAAAATATTCAAATAAAATTTTAAGTCATGAATTTTGAAAAAGATTTTCTTTTTTGTAAATTGCAAAAGGAAATGCAGGAGAAAAAGATTTCAATTCATGCAAAAGAAATCTTATGATTCACATAGAAAAATCTCCTCTTTAGTAAAATACCAAGAAAAATCGTAGGAGTACAAAGAAGAGATCTTGATTAAAAAAATATATCTCAAGTAATTTTAATAAACCAAGATCATGATTTTGATAAAACTTATTCAAATTCAGATCATCAAAATAATCAAAATCTCAACATTTCTTTCAAGTAATTCAAAATGGCATAAATACTTTTATTGATCTCTTAGTGAAAAATCGATAAGATAGAGAAAAAAAAATTTTAAAAAAAATGCTTTCCTCCTTTTGTTTCAACTTATTGATTGATATCATACATACATGTTCTTTTCTTTCAAATCCTTGCATCATTCATTAACACCAAAAAAAAACTTTCAAAAGATCACAAAAACTATCATGCATAAGTTCGAAATATAAACTTGTTAAGCATGCTTTCAAGTCATCATTATATTTTCATTAAGATATATTTTTCTTTTTATGTATTTCATTATAAGTGATTGATTTAATATAAGCATGATCAAGTTTTTTTTTTTTTTTTTGTATGAAAACATACATCATAGTTTAAAATCGAAAAGGCCACATTCATTATCGTAAAAATCGATAATTCATAAATTTCAAGAATCATCATGCATAAATTTGAAACATAAACTTATTAAGCATGATATCAAATCATTATTTCAAATCAAGCATGATTTCATTAATCATAGAGCATCTTCAATCAAAATCGAGAAACAATATGAGTCATCTTGTTAGATGTACAAGCATTAGATTTATATCTAACATTCTATTGCATTATTAAAACATCAAACATGATTTCATAAGGCATTTTTAATCAAAATCATTTTGTTTGTTTATCATAAAACATGTAATTTTCATGATTACTTTTAAAATCACTAGAAAGGTAAGCATGATCCAATTTTATTTTTGTATTTTCATTAAACATGCAATTCAAAAATATATATATAATTTTTTAAAACTAATTTAAGAATAACTCATGAAAAGCATTATGTAATTTTAAAATAATTTAAAGAAGTTTCGTTTGAGTTGTTTACCTCATTGTCGAATGTCGTTAAGGCGTAGTTTGCCACCTTGCCTTTGTTGATTTTCTTCTTGTCTTCGGATGAGCTCAATTCGTCCAAACTTGCCTTCTTCTTCTTTTTAAGTTCATTTTTAATTTTTGATTCTTATTTTAAAATTTTTATGAGGAGTTCAAGTTCACCATCACTTGAGCTTATGCTCGAGTGGTCTTCAATTGTTTTAAGTCCGAAATTCTTCCTGTTCTTTGGAAGGTGGTTCTCAAGTTCTTTACATGCATTGCACATTATTTCATAGGTTATTAAAGACCTTATAAGTTCTTTAATTGGAAAATGGTTCAAGTTCTTTGATTCTTGTATTGCGTTATTTTTTAATCCTAATTTTTATAAAGCGATCGTAAAATCTTGTTAACGAGTTCAAAATCCGAAAAACTTCTACCAAGTGCTTTTAAACCATTGATGACATCCGTAAAATAGGTGTACATGTCTCCAATGGTTTCGCTTGGTTTCATATGAAATAGTTCAAAATCATGCATTAAATTATTGACTTTAGAATCTTTTACTCTACTCGTGCCTTCGTGTATGATTTCGAGAGTGTGCTATGCTGAATCTCGGATTTTGATGATGAAGTCAATTGTCATTTGTTTATATAATCTATATGTTGAGATAAGTGTGCATGATTAACTACGATGACAATAAGACATGCAGCAGGTGTTGAGCCGGAGTCAAGACCAAGATCACATTAGGAGTTCGAGAGTTCGTCGGAAGTTCAGACGTTTCGTTGGAAGTTCTACGGGAACAATCCAAGAAGTCTAGGAGCTTGCCAAAGAAGCTCATCGGAACTCGCCAAGAAGTCCAGGAGCTTGCCAGGAGTCCGCCGGAGCATCGCTGAGGGTTCGTCGGATGTTCGCCGGAAGTTCGCCGGAAGAAACGATTGACGCACCGGAACACAAATTGCAGTAATGAGTTAGGATTGGGAAGTGATCCCACTAGCTTAATCAAGGGCCAACTGGGCCCTTAACAAACCCAAATTGGGCCAAATGGAACAGCCCATTCGGACCCAGAATTCCTAGCCAACGGTGGCACCGCCCAAGAGACTTGGTCTCCCAAGAGTTCTAGGCAGTAGTACTACCCCTGTCAGGCAGTGGTGCCGCCTAAGCTCAGTCTTCAAGCATAGTCAAGTAGTAGTACCGCCTAGACTGAGCGGTAGTACTGCTCAGTGATGTTGAATCTCAGATTTTGATGATGAAATTAATTGATGGGTTAATTGATCTAATCCATATTATTGAAGTTAAGTGTGTAGGATTAACTATGATAGCCTGAAAACATAAAGCAAGGATACTTGAGTCAAGTTCGATGGACGTTTGAGAGTCCGAAGATTCGTCGAGAATGTTGCTGGAACTATCCGAGAATGAGTTGGGAGCTTGTCGAAGGGTTTTCGGAAGCTCACCGGAAGGTACGTCGGAAGTTCGCGGAGCTCACTGAGAAAGATCGTAGCTTGTCGAAGAAGCTCGTCGAAACTTGCCAATATCAAATCGTGAAGTCTAGGAACTTGCCGTGAGTCCGTAGAATGGTTTCCGAAAGTTTATCGGAAGACCACCGGAAGTTCGCCGGAAGCTCGCCGAAAGAAGTCTTGACTTGCGGACTTTGTAATAGTTTAGGAAATATCTTTAAATTCGTAGTTAGCATGTTAATTAGGGTTAGGATTATGTGTTAATCCTATAACCCAAGTAGGGGCCAATTTGGCCCGAGTTCGGACTGGTTTGGGCCAAGTTTGGAGCCCAACCAGTGAGCTGAAATAGTGTAGGCGGTGGCACTGCTAGATTAAGTGGTGGCACCGCCTAGAACTCGAGAACTAAGCGGTGGCACCACTGGACTGAACGGTGGCACCGCCTAGCACCCGAGAGGTCAGTCAGTGGCACCGTCAGACTCCGCCAGTACACTGTCAGTGTCTGACACTAACAGCCTCGGAAACCCAAGAGAATTCAAAATTTGGAGCCCAAATTTAAATCCTCTTGGGGCCTATAAATACCCCTCAATTCTCAACTGAGATTACAACTTTTGTGAAAGCAATAGATTGAGATAAAGGTCTTAGAAAAGTCTTTAGCGAGTCTTGTCTTAAATTGCTTGAGTGTTCACCTCCGTCTTCCTCTTCAAAAATTGTAAGAGTGTGAACCACTTGTAAAAGGTTGTAAGAGCGGGATTTGTCCTTCCCCTTCAAAGAGATTTGCTAGTGGAAGTTGGGAGGCTCATTGAAGAAGGCTTCACAAGTAGATGTAGGTCATTTGACCGAACCACTTTAAATTGGCTTGTTCATTGAATGAGTACTTACTTTTCTACAATCGTTATCTACATAGCAACAAGTTTCCGGTTTTTCACTTTACTCAAGTTACAATCAAAGCGAAATCTCCTTACATTTTACGGAATCATTTTCGAACTTACAAGTTTTAATCCGCTGCACTAATTCACCACCCCCCCTTCTTAGTGACGCTCCAATCCTAACAATTGATATCAGAGTGAGGCTCACTCTCATATTTAGTTTAATACCTAAGAGAGATGGCTTACTCCAGCATGCATGAGGGTCATTCTATCACACATCCACCTATGTTTAATGGGTTGGATTACACATATTACAAGACTCGTATGAGGATCTTCCTCATTTCCATGGATTTTGAGCTTTGGACTATTGTCGAAAACGGATTTCAAAAATCTTCTCTTCCGATGAGCGAATGGAATGAATCAGAGAAGAAGGTTTTTGCTTTAAATGCAAGGGCTATGAATGCCTTGTTTTGTGCACTAGACAAAAATGAGTTTAATCGTGTTTCAATTTGTGATTCGGCTTTTGATATTTGGAGAACTCTTGAAGTCACTCATGAAGGCACTAGCCGAGTGAAAGAGTCCAAAATCAACATCCTTGTGCACTCTTATGAACTTCTCCGAATGAAACCAAGTGAGTCCATCGGAGACATGTACACCCGTTTCACGGATGTCATCAATAGACTCAAAGCTCTTGGTAAAGATTTTTCTAACTTTGAACTAGTAAATAAAATCTTAAGATCCCTTCTTAAAAGTTGGGATCCAAAAGTTACGGCCATTCAAGAGGCCAAGGACCTTAAAACATTCCCTCTTGAAGAACTTATTGGGTCTCTAATGACCTACGAAATGATGTGTCAAGATCATGACGAGCTCGAGAACCCCCTTCCAAAGAACAGGAAGGATATGGTACTCACATCATAAGAAGATCACTTGAAAAGAACATCAAGTTATGAGGACAGTTAAAATGACATTGCACTTTTGACTCAAAAATTTTAAAAAATTTTAACAAAGAACAAATTTGAAAATAACACCAAAAACAGACTTGAATATAAAAAGGACCAAGTGATATGCTATAAATGCAAGAAGCCGGGGCATTTAAAAAATGAATGCCCCCAAGCCTAGAAGAAGCAACCGAAGAAGAAGAAAGCTCTGAAAGCAACTTGGGACGATTAAAGTGATTCCAAAAATGAAGAAGCTAGCAACAAAGAGGAGGCAAACTTCGCGCTAGTGGCTTTAGGAGAAGAGGTATGTGATTTAATTAATGAAGATTTATCTTTTGAAGAACTCTCTATCGCTTTTCATGAATTATTTGTTGAATGTAGAACTATTAGTAAGAAGTTAAATATTTTAAAGAAAGAGCATGTCTTACTACAAAATAAGTTTGATAGTCTTCAAAATCCTCCATGCTCTAAATGTGATCATTTAGAAGCAATAAAAAATAAAAATTTACTACTTAAAGAAACCTTAAACAAGTTTAAGGTCAGTAGCAAAGGATTAGGCATGATCCTTGCAAACAAGGGTCATGTCGCAAATAGAAGTAGAATTGGATTTGTAAAAGGATCACATCAAAATCCTACCACTTTCATAAAAGGACCTACATTGCATGTTTCATCTTATATGAAATGCAACTTTTGTTGCAAATCCGGATATATTGCCTACAAATGTCCGTTTAAGAAAATTAGTCTACATAAATTAATATGGGTTCCTAAACGAACTATAAATAATTCAATAATGAATAACAAAATTAGTGGATCAATTTTTGAGGCACCCAAAATCAAATGGGTACTTAAAAATCATCCTCTTTTGTAGACAAACCCACAAGCTAGGAGCAAGAGATGGTATCTCGATAGTGGATGCTCAAGACATATGATTGGAGATCCATCTCATTTCTCTATGCTCACTAGCAAAGAAGAAGGGTACATCACCTTCGGAGACAACAACAAAGGCAAAATCATTGGCAAGGGAACCATAGGTAACAAATTAAGTTTTTCTATTGATGATGTATTACTAGTTGATGGATTGAAACATAATCTTTTGAGTATTAGTTAATTATGCGATAAAGGTTATATCGTTAGATTTGAATCAAATATATGTATTATTGAAAAACCAAACAATGACATAACTATGATTGCATTAAAACAAAATAATATCTACACCATCAATCTTGATGAACTAAGTAATGAAATGTGCTTCTCTACTCTAAATGATGATGCTTGGCTTTAGCATAGGAGATTAGGCATTGCAAGCATGAAACTAATATCTAAGATCTCATCTAGAGAATTAGTACGAGGGATTCCAATTATGAAGTTTATTAAGGGCAAAGTATGCGATGCATGTCAACTAGGTAAATAAATAAAAACTAGTTTCAAACCAAAAAATCAAATTAGCACTACTAGACCATTACAATTGATCCATTTGGACTTATTTGGACCAATTGACACGACAAGTCTAGGAGGAAGCAAATATGCATTTGTAATTGTGGATGACTATACTAGGTACACTTGGACCAATTTCTTAGTTCACAAAAGTGATTGTTTCAAGTGTTTCTCTAAATTTTGTAAACTCACTCAAAACGAAAAAGGCTTCATGATTTCATTAATTCGGAGTGATCATAGTGGCGAATTTCAAAACCGTGATTTCCAAAATCTTTATGAAGTTAATGGATACAATCACAACTTCTCCACTCCAAGAAATCCTCAACAAAATGGAGTAGTTGAAAGAAAAAATAGAAACCTACAAAAAATGACAAGAACTATGTTAAATAGACATAGTCGACCCAAGTATTTTTAGGCCGAAGCCGTGAATATGCCTTGCTATATCATGAATAGGGTTCTAATAAGACCGTCTTCATCAAAAACTCCCTATGAATTATGGAATAACAAAAAACCAAATGTTTCTTTTTTTAAAGTTTTCGATTGCAAATGCTTTATTTTGAATGAAAATGATGCCTTAGGAAAATTTGATGCTATATCCGATGAAGGCATCTTTCTTAGTTACTCTTCCGTTTCTAAGGCTTTTCGTGTTTTTAACAAGAGAAGCTTAGTTATAGAAGAGTCTATTCATGTAGTTTTTAATGAAATTTCTAATTTAAAGAAAAATAATTTTGATGATGATTTTGGTTTTGATAATTTGAATTTAAATGAACCCCCTCGTCAAAATAGCAACTTGGATGTATCTTCTTCCGGAATTTCCTTACCCAAGGAATGGAAGTATATAGAAGCTCATCCAAAGGAGCTAATTATAGGAGATACATCAAAAGGGGTTCAAACTCGTTCTTCTTTCAAGAATTTTTGTGCTAACGCCGCCTTCCTTTCTCAAATCGAACCTAAATGCATTGACGAGGCCTTAAAAGATGATTTTTGGGTCATTGCAATGCAAGAGGAATTGAACCAATTTGAGAGGAATGAGGTATGGAAGCTTGTTCCTAGACCTAGCGACCATTTAGTCATTGGTACTAAATGGGTCTTTAGAAACAAGCAAAACGAATGCGGTATCATAGTTAGAAACAAGGCTAGATTAGTGGCCAAAGGTTTTAACCAAGAAGAAGGTATCGACTACGAAGAAACCTTCGCTCCTGTGGCAAGATTAGAAGCCATAGGGATGCTCCTTGCCTATGCTAGTAGTAATAATTTTAAACTATTTCAAATGGATGTCAAAAGTGCCTTCTTGAATGGCTTTATTTCCGAAGAAGTATATGTAGAACAACCTCCTGGATTTGAAAACTCTCTTCTTCCTAATTATGTATTCAAATTGACTAAAGCTCTCTATGCTTGAAACAAGCTCCTAGAGCTTGGTACAAGAGGCTTAGTTTCTTTCGTATTTTAAATAATTTTACCAAAGGGAAGGTTGATACTACATTGTTTATCAAACATTTTAAAAATAATTTTCTTATTGTGCAAATTTATGTTGACGATATTATTTTTGGTTCTTCGGATGAATCACTATGTGAATCATTTGCCAAATGTATGAGTTATGAATTTGAAATGAGTTTAATGGGTGAATTAACCTTCTTTTTAGGATTACAAATCAAACAACGTAGTGATGGTATATTTCTTAACCAATCTAAATATACATTAGAATTGTTAAAACGATTTAACATGAATAATTCAAAAGCGATAAACACCCCTATGAGTACTTCGAATAAGTTAGATATGGATGAAAATAGTGAAAATTTCAATCAAAAAACATATAGGGGAATGATAGGTAGTCTACTCTACCTCACCGCGACTAGACCGGATATCATGTTTAGTGTAGGACTTTGTACTAGATTTCAATCCAATCCTAAATTATCTCATCTTAAGAGTGTTAAAAGAATATTTAGATATCTTAAAGGAACTCTAAATTTAGGATTGTGGTATCCAAAATCTGATAAATTCGATTTAATAGCTTATGCAGATGCCGATTTTGGCGGATGCAGGATAGATAGAAAAAGTACATCCGGAACATGCCAATTTTTAGGACATGCACTTGTTTCTTGGACTTCCAAGAAACAAAATTCAGTTGCACTATCTACGGCGGAAGCCGAATACATTGCTGCAAGTGCATGCTGTGCACAAGTTGTTTGGATGAAAAATACATTAGAAGACTATGGAATTCACTTTAAAAACATTCCCATAAAATGTGATAATACGAGTGTCATATGTCTTACCAAAAATCTAATTCAGCACTCTAGAACTAAGTATATCGATATTAGACATTATTTCATACGCGATCATGTCCTTAACAATAATGTCGTTCTAGAATTTATTGACACGAAGCATCAATTAGCAGACATTTTTACAAAAGCCTTAAATGAAGACCAATTTGAATTCATTAGAAGGGAACTAGGCATGTTAAATTGTCCCTGAAAATAAGCTTGTTTGAATGTATTTTTTCAAAAAATGTCTCATCCTTGTTCCGTTCTTTTGTGGAGTTGATTTCATCCTTCTCTTTCGATTCCAAATGATATATTTAAGTACAACCCAATATCTCAACCTATCTTGAGTCAAACACCTCTGAAAAATAAAAGGGGGGAAGAAAGAATTTTTTCTTCTCTTCCGCGACAAGCCAACGGTGGCAACGCCAGAATCGGCGGTAGCACCGCCTGAGCGCTCGGGCGCCAGGCAGTGGCACCACTCGTTTTGGCGGTGGCACTGTCCGAGAGCCCCTTTATAAGCCAAGGGGTTAGGGCCGGCGGTGACACCGCCTCCAACCCTGTGAGAACCTACTTCAAACTCTCCCACAACCTCTCTAAATCTTCATTCCAGCATTTAGAAGCCTTGGAGAGGGATTCTCGTTGGTCCAAGCTCTCCATCTTCCAAGAAATTATCCATAAGGTAAAATCTAAAATCTTCCCTCTCTTCTCATTATTTTGCCTACTCTTTACAGTTTCATCTATCATGTTGTCTAGATAATGGCTCCTAAGAGATCAAAAGGGAAAAGGGTTGAAGGAGATTTATATGACCAAGATCTTTTTAGATCCAAAGAAGTAGCTCTTAAGCTTCCAAATTTCGAAACAAGATGTATCCATAAGGGTAAACACGTTGATCTCAATGAACTAAGAAACCTAGAACCCATTAGGTGGTTTGCACATCTAGATGCCCTACCTCTTCTACAAATAAATGAACTAATTTATCCTAGGTTAGTTAGGCTATTTTATGCAAACTTATATGTGGATAATGATAGCCTAAGTACTTACCTACTAGGAACACAAATTAGAATTTTTGATAGTACTATTTGTGAGCTAATTGGAATCACTGAAAAAGATAGGAGCTGTTATTTTAGAGGTAAATGGGATGTCAATATAATCGGAGCAACTTACTCCAAAGCCGTCGAAACTATTTTGGCAAATCTGGATCTCGGCATAATACCTAAGAGTTGCGAGCACTTACTACCATTTAACTCTAAAATTCTTCATCATATCATAATAAGCATACTATTCCCTAAGCAATTTCATCTCGATGAAATGAGTCAAATAGAGATAAGCACCATGTATTGGATTATGACCAGTCAACATAACTATTTTGGATACTCAATTTGGCAACACATGCAGGATATTATAGCTAAAGACACTATGTTGCCATATAGAGGGTTAATCACTCAATTCCTACTTGCCCATAACATTTGTATCCAACCAGATGAAGAAACAATTCAAAGTGATCGATATAACATCATCAATAGAAATCTACTGAAAAGACTTAGGTGCACATTTAGCAATGGTATATGGGTTAGGCAACCTAGAAGGACTGATCTAATTCCCCCACCAGTAAAATACCCTGAAACACCAATTCTTAGGGGAAATGAATCTCCTCCTCCTAGTCCCTTTGGCGTAGCACCTTCAGCTCCTGTTTCATCCTCCGAAGAACTCATTATAGCAGAATTGTATCAGATCAAATCACAGCAAGACCAACTCAAATCGTAGCAAGAACAAATTCAAATCCATCAAATTGAAATTTTGAAGGAACTACGATAAATGAATCAAAAAATAGATGTCATGTATCAGCACTATGGATTACCTCCTAAGGATTAATCGATGTACCTTCTTATTCTGTTCTGATTACTCTTAATATCAAGTTAGAAGTTTGTCATCTTCTTTTGAATGAAAACTAAACCTTCTTTTGTGATGTATTTTTAAATTCTGGATAGATGTGGATTTGTTCTGGATGAATGCTGAATTTTTTTTAAGATAAATTCTGGATAAATATTTTTAGCGAGATTAATTTTGAATGATGAATTTTGTATGATTAATCTTTATGCTGAATTCTTTTTCTAATGATTTTATGATCACAGTTTGTGTGCTTCAAGTCTCATCTCCTTTTTGTTGATGACAAAGGGGGAGAAGTGATGACTTGTACCATTTCGATAGCATGACTTAATGAAAATGTCTTATGCGCATCGATAGCATGACTTATATGAATTGCAAAAGCTTGTGTAACACAAATGTCTTATATGCCTTGTAAAATCTTTGAGTATATCGCAAGTTCTTAGATTAGTTGATCATATGAAATCATGCCTCACATTTATATCATGAAATTCATGTTGAAAATTTTTATCACTTGTCGTAGTGAAAATTGTCCCTTATCATTTGACTTAAAAATGATTTTCATAGTTGAAAATTATGAGAAATACAAAGTTTCATATTTGCTGATGCTTAATGAGAATAACGATAAATACAACGGTTAGAACTTATCGGTTTATGCTTGAATTCAAAGGGATGGAATTCAAGTGTTTTTATCTTCTCATAATATGGCATATAGATAGGGGGAGTTATGTTTAACTCCGTCATCAATTGATTGTCATCATAAAAAAAGGGGAGATTATTGAATCTCGGATTTTGATGATGAAATCAAATGATGGGTTAATTGATCTAATCCATATTATTGAAGTTAAGTGTGCAGGATTAACTACGATAGCCTGAAAACATAAAGCAAGGATACCGGAGTCAAGTTCAATGGACGTTTGAGAGTCCGAAGATTCGTCGGGAATGTTGCCGGAACTAGCCGAGAATGAGTAAGGAGCTTGCCGAAGGGTTTTCAGAAGCTCGCCGGAAGGTACATCGGAAGTTCACGGAGCTCACCGAGAAAGATCGTAGCTTGCCGAAGAAGCTCGTCGAAACTCGCCAAGATCAAATCGTGAAGTCTAGGAGCTTGCCGGGAGTCCACAGAATGGTTTCCGAAAGTTAATCGAAAGACCACCGGAAGTTCGCCGGAAGCTTGCTGGAAGAAGTCTTGACTTACGGACTTTGTAATAGCTTAGGAAATGTCTTTAAATTTGTAGTTAGCACATTAATTAAGGTTAGGATTAGGTGTTAATCCTATAACCCAAGTAGAGGCCAATTGGGCCCGAGTTCGGATTGGTTTGGGCCAAGTTTGGAGCCCAACCAGTGAGCTGAAATAGTGTAGGCGATGGCACCGCCAGATTAGGCGGTGGCACCGCCCAGAATCCAAGAACTGAGCGGTGGCACTGCCCAGCACCCAAGAGGTCCGGCGGTGGCACCGCGAGTACACTGTCAGTGTCAAACACTGATAGGCGGTGGCACAGCCAGCCTCGGAAATCCAAGAGAATTCAAAATTTGGAGCCCAAATTTGAATCCTCTTGGGGCCTATAAATACCCCTCAATTCTCAGCTGAGATTACAACTTTTGTGAAAGTAATAGATTGAGATAAAGGTCTTAGAAAAGTCTTTAGCGAGTCTTTTCTTAAATTGCTTGAGTGTTCACCTCCGTCTTCGTCTTCAAAAATTGTAAGAGTGTGAACCACTTGTAAAAGGTTGTAAGAGGGGTATTTGTCCTTCCCCTTCAAAGAGATTTGCTAGTGGAAGTTGGGAGCCTCATTGAAGAAGGCTTCGCATGTAGATGTAGGTCATTTGACCGAACCACTTTAAATTGGCGTGTTTATTGAATATGTGAGTACTTACTTTTCTACAATCGTTTTTTACAGAGCAGCAAGTTTTCGGTTTTTTACTTTACTCAAGTTACAATCAAAGTGAAACCTCCTTGCATTTTACGGAATCATTTTTGAACTTACAAGTTTTAATCCACTGCACTAATTCGCCCCCCCCCCCCTCTTAGTGCCGCTCCGATCCTAACAACTGACAGATGACAGGTGGTAGTACCGCCCAGTTATGGCGGTGGTACTACTAGGACCCCGAAAATCCGGGAATGGACACTTTTGAGCTCTAATTTCAAACTAATTAGGGCCTATATAAACCCCACCCTTTCCTACATGAAAGGGCACCAAAAGCTTGCTTTAATTCTAAGTATTTAAGGGCTTAAAAGTGTTGTAAAAGCTAGAGTTCTTCTCCCTCTTTCTTTCTAAGTGTCGATCATTCAAGAGAAGAGTGAAAACTTGTAAGGGTTGTCTCCTAAGCCTGTCAAAAGGAGAAAAGCTATAAAAGGGTGGTTGGCCTTCGCCTATTGAAGGAAAGCCTTTAGTGGACGTTGGTGACCTCATCAGAGGAGGAAGCCAAAAGTCGATGTAGGTCAAGATTGACCGAACTACTCTAAATCTTGGTTTGCATTTACTTTCTGCTATTTATCTTAACTACAAACTGCCTTCATTGCTTTACATCAACTACACTTCCGCACACTCTCAATTTAAAGATCTTTTCGAAATGATTTTTGACAAAATTAGATTTTAACCGATAAAAGTTTTCCGCTACACTAATTCACAACCCCCCCCCTCTTAGTGCTCTTGATCCTAACAATTGGTATCAGAGCGGGTTCACTCTCAGTTGGATTAAAACCCAAGAAAGATGACATTTGTCGGGAACCAAGAGGGTCACCCTATTACACGTCCGCTCATATTCAATGGGACGGATTACACCTATTGGAATACTCGAATGAGGATCTTCTTTATTTTCATGGATTTTGAGCTTTGGAATATTATAGAAAATGGATTTTCAAAGTCTTCTCTTCCAATGATCGATTGGAATGAATTGGACAAGAAGACTTTCGCTCTAAATACTAAGGCTATGAATGCCTTATTTTGTACACTAGATAAAAACGAGTTCAATCGTGTTTCGATTTGTGAAACTATATTTGAAATTTGGCATACACTCGAAGTGACTCACGAAGGCACGAGTAGAGTAAAAGAGTCAAAAATCAATCTTTTAGTATATTCTTATGAACTTTTTCGAATGAAACCGAGTGAGACCATAGGAGACATGTACACCCGTTTTACAGATGTCGTCAATGGTCTAAAAGGAGTTGGTAAAAGTTTTTCGGATTTCAAGCTCGTTAATAAAATTCTAAGATCCCTTCCAAAGAGTTGGGACCCTAAAGTTACAGCCATTCAAGAGGCTAAAGATTTAAACAACTTCCCTCTTAAAGAATTATTCGGGTCACTAATGACCTACGAAATGACTTGCAAAGCTCATGAAGAGCATGAGGACACCCTTTCAAAGAACATGAAAGATATGTCACTTAGAACTCAATAAGACCACTTGAGAGAAAACTCAAGTGATGAGGACTTTGACGATGACTTGGCACTTTTAACAAGAAAATTCAAAAAACTAATTAAAAGAAACAAATTTAAAAATGACACTAAAAGTAAATTTGAACACAAGAAAGACCAAGTAATTTGCTATGAATGCAAGAAACTGGGACACTATAAAAGTGAATGTCCCCAAGCCAAGAAGAGAACACCAAAGAAGAAGATACTCAAAGCAATATGGGATGACCCAAGCACATCCAAAGAAGAGGAGTCCAATACCGAGCAAGTTGCTCATTATGCACTAATGGTCATTAGAGAAGAGATAACAAATTTAATTGATGTAGATTTATCATTCGATGAATTGTTAAATGCTTTCCATAATTTATTTGATGAATGCAAAATAATTAGTAGAAAGTATAAATTATTAAAAAAGGAGCATGATACTCTTGTTAGTAATTTTGATAAATTAAAAATTAAGCATAATGATAGTTTAGCTCCATGTACGATATACCATAACTTAGAAATACTCTAAAAGGAGAACTTGCTACTCAAGGACACCTTGAAGAAATTTGAGATTCGTAGCAAGTCCTTAAATATGATCCTTACCAATAAGGGTCACGTTCATAATGATAGTTTATCTTTGAATTTTTAATCGAGAAATAAATTTGATGTAATGATTCTTTCATATGAATTCCATCTCGATGAAGGAAGTTTTTTTTAGATGGACACTTGTAAGGATTTAATTTCACATGTATATCTTGATCCTTGTAAAAATGAATCATGATTTAATCCATTCAAAGTTAGTTCTTAATGGCTTTCCTCCTTCATGCAAAATGTTAATAACAAATAAAAAGGGAAGAAGTAATGAAAGCTATCTCCTTAATGGACTTTTGAATAATACCATGTCATGATTGCTTGAAATATAAGTTGTATGAATGGTATCTTACCACTTATTGTTGAAAATGACATGAATCTTTTTATGACATAATTTTTTACTACACTTGAAATATGCTTGAATCGCTCTCCTTTCTGTTGATGACAAAGGGGGAGAAATATGTGGTAAATTGATGATAGAATGAATTGCTATACACTTAAAATATTTACATTATGTTAAGATATCTAGAGCTTACATTACAATTTTATAATGTTGATATCTTACCATATGATGATTTGCTATGATTACTATCCTTCATGTTTGAAATATAAGACTTGAAAATGAATGTCATGCCTTGACAACATGATAAGAATCATGATGGGGGTATTGATAAGTTTAAATGAACTTAACTTATCAATATATCTCTTGAATTCAAAGGCTTTCAATTCAAGAATGACTTATCTCAAGTATGACATATAGATAGAGGGAGTTAAGGTTAACTCCGTCATCAATTGATTGTTATCATCAAAAAGGGGGAGATTATTGAATCTCAGATTTTGATGATGAAGTCAATTGTTATTTGTTTATCTAATCTATATGTTGAGATAAATGTGTAGGATTAACTATGATGGCGGTAAGACATGCAGCAGGTGTTGAGCCGGGTCAAGACCAAGATCACGTTGGGAGTTCGAGAGTTCGTTGGAAGTCCGGACGTTTCATCATAAGTTCTGTGGGAACAATCCAAGAAGTCCAGGAGCTTACCAAAGAAGCTCATCGGAACTCGCCAAGAAGATCATCACAAAGTCCAGGAGCTTGTCAGGAGTCCGTCGGAGCATCGCCGAGGGTTCGTCAGATGTTCGCCGGAAGTTGTCCGGAAGCTCGCCGGAAGAAGCGATTAACGCACCAGAGCATAAATTACAGTAATGATGTCTTAATTGTCATAGTTAGTAGGTAGATTAAGTTAGGATTGGGAGGTAATCCCACTAACTTAATCAAGGGCCAACTAGGCCCTTAACAGACCCAAATTGGGCCGAATGGAACAGCCCATTCGGACCTAGAATTCTTGGTCGGTGGTGGCACTACCAGGGGGTGGTGACACTGTCAGGGCCGGTGGTGGCACCGCCCAGGAGACTCGGTCTCCTAGGAGTTATGGGCGGTAGTACCGCCCTTGTCAGTTATTACTGCCAGCGGTGGTACCGCTTGAGCTCGGTCTTCGAGCGCAGTCAGGCGGTAATATCGCCCAAACTAAGTGGTAGTACCGCTAAGTGATAGATGACAGGTGGTAGTACCGCCCAGTTATGGTGGTGGTACCGACAGGACCCCGGAAATCCGGGAATTGACACTTTTGAGCTCCAATTTCAAACTAATTGTGGCCTATATAAACCCCACCCTTTCCTGCATGAAAGGGCACCAAAAGCTTGCTTTAATTCTGAGTATTTGAGGGCTTAAAAGTGTTGTAAATGCTAGAGTTCCTCTCCCTCTTTCTTTCTAAGTGTTGATCATTCAAGAGAGGAGTGAAAACTTGTAAGGGTTGTCTCCTAAAAGAAAAGCGGTGACCTCTGTTGAATCTCGTATTTTGATGATGAAACTACTTGATATATGTTTATGATTTAATTTGCGTTTTAAGTGACGCAGGATGCTTTGATCAGGATGAGACAATTAGAGCAGGAAAATCATGTTGTGCCGGAGAAACATGTTAGAAGATTGGACGTCGGGCCGGTGGATCGGTCGACGTATCGACAGAAGGCTTCGGGCCGTGGACTCGGGCATCGGGCCAAGAAGAGCGGGTATTGTGCCAAGGATATCGGAGTTGTGGAGCCAACTGGCCGATTGGGCAATAGGCCGCAGGAAAGGACGATGCGCCGAAGAATCGGACGAAGCGTCGAGGGACCAATGACATGCCGGACAACTTGGTAAATTGCTTAGGATTAATTGTCTCGATCGAAGTTTTTGTTTTGAGTGTGCAGGATTAACTATGATGGAAGAAAGACAAGCAGCAGGAGTTGCGCCGGAGTCAAGTTCATGATCACGTTGGGAGTTCGAGAGTTCGACGGAAGTTCGGACGGTCGTCAGAGGTTCTGCGAGAACAGATTCGAGAAGTCCAGAAGCTTGCCAAGCGAAGCTCGTCGGAACTCGCCAAGTGGATCGTCGCAAAGTCTAGGAGTTTACCGGAAGTCCGCAGGAGCATCACCGAGGGTTCATCGGATGATCGACGGAAGTTTGCCGGAAACTCGCCGGAAGAAGCGATTGACGCACCAAAGCAAAGCTGCAGAAATTGTCTTAGATCTAATCGTAGTTAGCACATTGATTAAGTTGGAAAATGGGAGGTGATCCCATTAGCTTAATCTTGGGGCAATTGGGCCCCTGAAAGACTGAAATTGGGCCGAATGGAGCTAACCATTCGGACCCTGATTGCACCAGGAGGTGCAACCGCCTAGGCCAGGAGGTGGCACCGCCTGGGCTAAGCCTCCCAGCGAGACTAGGCGGTGCAACCTCCCTAGCCAGGAGGTGGCACTGCCTGAGCTCAGTCTTCGAGCTAGACTGGGCGGTGCAACCTCCCTGACAGAGAGGTGGCACCGCCTGAGCTCGGTCTTCGAGCTCTAGCAGAGAGGTGCAACCGCCTCAGTCAAGAGGTGGCACCGCCTGGGGCTCAGTCTCCGAGCCAGACTCAGGCGGTGCAACCGCCCCTGACAGAGAGGTGCAACCGCCTGGGCTCAGTCCTCGAGCTCTGCCAGGCGGTGCAACCTCTCCAATCAGGAGGTGCAACCGCCTGATCCCGGAATTCCGGGATTTGATCGTTTTGAGCTCCAAATTTGAACTGGGTTGGGGCCTATAAATACCCCACCCATTCAGCACTGAAAGCACAGAACACACACTCGAAATCTTGCTATCTTTCTGTGTTTCTTAGAGCTCAAAACTGCTAGTTCTCCTCTTTCTATTCTTCAAGTTTGAGTTGTAAAGAGAGGAGAGAAAACTTCTGTAAGGGTTGTCTCCTAAGCCCGTCAAAAGGAGTGAATCTGTAAGAGGGTAGTTGGCCTTCGCCTATTGAAGGAAGGCTTCTAGTTGACGTCGGTGACCTCGTCGGTGGAGGAAGCCAAAAGTGGAGTAGGTCAAGACTGACCGAACCACTCTAAATCTCTGGTTTGCTTTCATTTTGAGCACTTTATCATTACTGCAAACCTCCTACATAGCTACTGCTCTCTGCGCTTTTACAAACAAGTTTCTAAGTTCTGTTCTTTTCAAATCTGCATTCAGACGTAAATCGGTGTTTTCGTACGATCTCTACATTGCGGTTTACGTTTACGTCTTGATTCTGTTTATAACTGCAAACTGATTTCTGCAAACGAGTTTCTTTGCAGTTTACGTTTACGTCTTGATTCTGTTTATAACTGCAAACTGATTTCTGCAAACAAATTTCTTTGTAGTTTACGTTTACGTCTTGATTCTGTTTAGACGTAAAACTGTGTTTTAGACGTAAACTACTTTTAAACGTAAAACTACGTTTAGACGTAAAACTGCATTTAGACGCAAACTGCGTTTAGACGTAAAACTACATTTAGACGTAAAACTGCGTTTAGACGCAAACTGCGTTTAGACGTAAAACTACGTTTAGACGTAAAACTGTGTTTAGACATAAAACTGCGTTTAGATGCAAACTGCACTGCGCTCAGACGCAATCTGATCTTAGATGTAAACTGCGCTTAGACGCAAAGTGCGCTTAAACGGAATCTGAGCTTAGACGCAAACTGCGCTTAGATGCAAACTGCGCTTTGACGCTATCTGCATTTAGACGCAAACTGCATAAATTGCGCTTAGATGCAAACTGTGTTTAGACATAAACTGCACTTAATCATAAGTAATCTTAGAATTGGCTTTTGCATCAAAATAGTTTTTATCGAACGAACGCAGCTTTCGTTTTTAATCGCTGAAAGATTTCCGCTGCACTAATTCACCCCCCCCCCCCCCCCCTCTTAGTGCTCTCGATCCTAACAACCTCATCTATTGAGGGCTTAAAAGTGTTGTAAAAGCTAGAGTTCTTCTCCCTCTTTCTTTCTAGGCATTCTCCCTCTTTCTTTCTAAGGGTTGTCTCCTAAGAAGAAAAGCGGTAAAAGAGTGGTTGGCCTTCGTCTATTGAAGGAAGGCCTCTAGTGGACGTCGGTGACCTCGTCGGAGGAGGAAGCCAAAAGTGGATGTATGTCAAGATTGACCGAACCACTCTAAATCTCGATTTGCATTTACTTTCTGCTATTTATCTTAACTGCAAACTGCCTTCATTGCTTTACATCAACTACACTTCCGCACACTCTCAATTTAAAGATCTTTTCGAAATGGTTTTTGACTAAATCAGATTTTAACCGACGAAAGTTTTCCGTTGCAATAATTCACGCCGCCCCCCCCCCCCTCTTAGTGTTATTGATCCTAACATGCCATATTTCAAAAGTCGTTTCGTACGTAGAAACCCAATTAAACTCAGTTTTATCCAAAGCGCAAAATAGAGTGTTCATAGCTCTAGCATTTGAAGAAAAAGTCTTCTTCTCCAAATTATTCTATTGGTTTATTAGAAGAGAAGACCTTTGAAAATCGCTTTCGATAACATTCCATAAATTCAAATCTAACAAAAGCAAGAAAACTCTCATTCGAGTTTTCCAATATGTGTAGTTCATCCCATTGAACAAGGGAGGACGAATAAGAGATTGGCCCTCTTAGAAGCCAAAAAGAGCCATTTCTCTTAGGTGTTAAACCAAATGAGAAATATGAGGCTCTGATACCAATTGTTAGGAAAAGAGTCGGCACTAAGAGGGGGGGTGAATTAGTGCGGTAAAAATTACGTCGGTTCAAGTCCTCGTTGCGATTAAATATGTTTCCAACGAAAAATTGTTTCATAAAGATATTAACTTTGAAAGCATACGAAAAAGTGTAGTCGATGTAAAACAAGTAAAGTAGTTTGCAGTATAGTAAATTATACAAGAGAACGCAAACCAGATTTTTATTGTGGTTCGGTCGTCGTGACATACATCCACTTCGCCGATTCCTCTTTCGTCAAGGCCACTAGCATCCACTATTGGTCTTCTTTTAATGGGCAAAGACCAACTACCCTTTTACACCCCTCTTCTCATTTTCATAGGTTTAGGAAACAACCTTTTATATCCCTCTTTTACAAGGTATCCTTCTCACACCTCTCTTAGAACTCTCTCTAAACTTTGGGAGGAGGGAACTCAACTTTCTAAGGTTTACAACGTTAGATATTTCTTACTTATCCATAAAGGAATAGCTATGGTATTTATAGGCCCCAAATGGATTCAAATTTGGAGCCCAAAATTTAATCCCCCGAAATTTCAAGGCACGGGCGGTACCACCTCCTGCATTGGGCGGTACCACCGCCTACAGCCTGACACTGGGTGGTACCACCACCCAGACTGGCGGTACCACCGCCTGACATAGTCTCAGAGAGTGTGTCATGACGGTTTCACCTGTTTGGTCACTCTTTGGGCCTTTCTCTTGGCCCAACACAGCCCAAACTTGGCCCAACTCTCCCTTAATTGGGTTAGCCTAATTCTAATCCCTATTATATGCTAATTATGAATTTTAAGACATTTACTAAGCTAAATAAAGTCTGTAAGTCTAGGTTTCTTCCGGCGAGCTTCCAATAATCTTCCGATGAACTTCCGACGATATCTCGGCAATGTTCTAGCGGACACCCGACAAGCTCTTGGACTTCATGATGATCTTCTTGGCAAGTTCCAATGAGCTTCTTTGGCAAGCTTCGGGACTTCTCAGTCAATTCCGACAAAACTTTCGACGAATGTCCGGACTTCCGATGAACTCTTAAACTCCTAATGAAATCATGTTCTTGACTCTGGGACTTCATTTTGCTTTATGCCTTACTATCGTAGTTAATCCTACACATGTAAAAACATACTTTGATCTAGACAATTATTATTAAGCATGAATCATGTTGTCTGACATGTCATTGGTCCATCGACGCTTCATCCGATTCTTCGACGCATCGTCCTCTCTTGTGGCCTATTGCCCAATCGGCCAGTTGACCTCCGCAACTCCGATATCCTCGGTGTAATTTCCACTCTTCTTAGCCCAATGCTTGAATCCATGGCCCAAAATATTCTATCGATATGTCATCTAATCCTCCGGCTAGACGTCCAATCTTCTGACATGTTCCACCGGCCCAACATGATTCTTCTTGCTTTAATTATCTCGTCCTGATTGAAGCATCCTACGTCACTCAAAACGTAGATCAATTCATAAACACTTATCAATTGGCTTCATCATCAAAATCTAAGATTTAACATCACCTAGACTGAGTAGTGGTACTGTCGAAAGTTATTACTGCCAAGCGGTGGTACCACTAAAGCTCAGTATCTGAGACTCTATTAGGCGGTGGTACCGCCTAGTGTCAAAGTGTCATGCGGTAGTACCACCAGTACCCCGGAAATCTTGGATGAGACACTTTTTGGCTCCAATTTTGAAGTCATTGGGGCCTATAAATAACCCACACTTTTTTGCATGAAAGAGTAACAAAGTGATATCTAAGTGTGGAAAAATCTTTAAGTGTTGGGGTGTAAAAAGTGTTATAAAAGTGCAATAGTCCTCCTCCTCTTTCTCTTTAGCTTTGTAATCATCCAAGAAGAGGTGTGAGGCTTCTTTTAAGGGTTATCTCCTAAACCCGTAGAAAGGAGAAAGCATTGTAAAGAAGTTGGTCTTCACCTATTGAAGGAGGATCATTAATAGATGCTGGTGACCTCGACGAAGGAGGAATCGGAAGTGGATGTAGGTCACAATGACCGAGCCACTATAAATTATGGTGTGTTCTTTCCTTACTGCTTGTTCTCTTTACTACACTTTACTTTACTTCATTGCAAACTATCCAATCCCCCCCTTATTCAAGTCTAAATAATGGTTTTCGTCGAACTTAGAATTTCATCGAACGAAGTTTTTCGAAATAATTAAAATTTATCGTTTTTATCCACTGCACTAATTCACCCCCCCCCCTAGTGTCGTTCTTAATCCTAACAATTGGTATTAAAGTGAGGTTACTCTCATTTTGATTTAAAACCTAAGAGAGATGACATTTTTCGGCAACCAAGAGAGTCACTCAATTCCACCCATTTTCAATGGGACGGATTACACTTATTGAAAAACTAAAATGAGGATTTTTTTAATTTCTATAGATTTTGAGTTATGGAACATTGTGGAAAATGACTTTCAAAAGTCTTCTCTTCCAATGAACAATTAGAATGAGTTGGAGAAGAAGACTTTCGCTTTAAATGCTAAGGCTATGAATACCTTGTTTTGCACTTTAGATAAAAATGAGTTTAATCGAGTGTCTACTTATGAAATAGCTTTCAATATTTGGCATATACTTGAAATCACTCATGAGGGCTCTAGTAGAGTAAAGGAGTCCAAAATTAATCGTTTAGTCTATACTAATGAATTGTTTCGAATGAAACCAAGTGAGACCATTGGAGACATGTACACCTGGTTTATGGATGTTGTCAATGGTCTAAAAGGACTTGGTAAATATTTTTCTAATTTCAAACTTGTTAACAAAATATTAAGATCCCTCCCAAAGAGTTGGGATCCTAAAGTAACGGTAATTTAAGAAGCCAATGACTTGAACAACTTTCCGCTCGAAGAACTTATTGGATCTTTGATAACCTACAAAATGACTTGTAATGTTCATGAAGAGCTTGGAAATAACCTTCCAAAGAATAAGAAGGATATGACACTAAGAACTCATGAAGACCACTTGAAAGAAAATTCAAGTGATGAGGACTATGATGATGACTTGGCACTCTTGATAAGAAAGTTCAAAAAATTCATAAAAAAAATAAATCTAAAAATGATACTAAAAATAAAATTAAACCCAAGAAAGAATAAGTTATATGCTACAAATATAAGAAATCAGGACATTTCAAAAGAGAATGTCCCCAAATGAAGAAGAAACAACCAAAGAAAAAGAAGATGCTCAAAGCAACGTGGGATGACTCGAGCGATTCCGAAGGGGAAGAACAAAGCAACAAGGAGATCGCCAACTACGCACTAATGGCTATCAGAGATGACGTAAGTAGTTCATTAGATGCAAATTTATCTTTCAATGAGCTTTTAAGTGTTTTTATGTATTATTCGATGAATGTAGAATATTAAGAAAAATGTATAATTCTTTGAAAATGGAGCATGCCTTTTTGAATAATGAACTTGAAAAACTTAAGCATGATAATCCTTCATTGTGTCATGCCCCACCAAATTTTTTTAATCAACAACAATACATTCCAAGATCTAATCATACATTTGAGGACACTGAGAAAACGTTCAAGTCAAAATTCACCTCTATATTTCACAATTTATAAAACTTCTACAGTTTATAATCATACCATCATATTACGTAATGATTCACAAAATCCAAAGCCAGCTCAACTAAACCATAACCATATCATAAATCCATCAGCATGGGAATCCATAAATCACAAACCCAACATGTACCACCTATTTATATCATTACACAATTTAAACTTAACATTCCCAAAATCCCGATATGAAGGGTACTTTTCAAATATTTACAAGATACATCAATCTAGATTTATCGTTGATACACACAAAAGGAACTTATATAACATCAACTTATCAGGTTTGCCTTAAAACCTTCTAGCTTTCCACTATCTCAACCCAATTTACACATTTTAGCGAGTGATAAGCTATATTGAAAAATTTATATAGCAACGGGGTGACAATATAAAGCTCAGCAAGTGACTAACACATCCATAGCAAAGAGGATAGTTTCGAACAAATAAGGTTTCAAAATACATGGCAGAGATACAAGAGTTCAAATATAGCCACTCGACAAATGTAGAGTTACAATATCATTTCATTCGAAGCATGTTTTGTTCATAACAATAGAGTAAGGGCTAATTGGAGCATATCATTGGCAGAAGGAGCATATCTATGGCATATGGTATATTTCAAAGTATATCAAAGACGTAAGGAGCATTTCAGATATCAATAGCATATGAAATATTTTGGAATATATAATGGCAGATGAAATGCTTCTGAACCTATCAATGACATATGAAGCATTTCGGAACATATCAAAGAACAAATATGAAACAAAAGCTTAAATGTGGCATTTGACATTGCATACATTTCATTATTATCCAAAGCACACATAGAAGCATATAACCAAAGCTTTGGATATCATATCAAACAGATAGAAGGTGAAGTGGGATCTCAAACATAATCTAGAGCATCACGGGCTCTAAGCACCTACCCTTTACCATTTATGGCAAAGGTCCAGACAATCCCTTTACTATTTCTAGAAAAGGTCCAAATAATCCTTATACCATTTATAGCAGAGTTCAGATAATCCCACAAACATTGGAGTACAAAAGAGTATTATGAACAATAAGGTTGGTACATATCAGAAACAGATGCGGAACAATGGAATGCATATGCCTATACGAATCATTGCGATGCAAACATGAACTTTACATTATAACTGCAGGTGTACAAATAATTGAAGGATAAAAATATACAGTAATTCAAGGCAATAATGTAAAGCTCAACTGAAGTAAGGGTTTTTGACGAAATCAATTTCCAAAGAGAAGAAATAAGAAGAGGCGAAATCAACCAAAGCTCAAATTCTGATAGAATTTAAGAGGTACTTTGTATGAATTATTTGGATAACCAATTATGATCCAATTTATACAAAATATCATTCGAAAGCTGTATCAATTTAGTTTTAGGCAAATCCAGTTTTACAAGAATTGGAATTTACAACAGGGAGTTACAAATAATTTCGTAGTGAAAGGTCTAAAAACATCAGCTCTGTTTTACTGAATCCATAGGGTTGATGAAAACAGATGTTTTAGTTTGCAATTGTACTCCAAAAATTTCAAATCAGGTATGTACAGAAAGCATTTTGAGTCTAGCTTCGAATAAATCTATTTTACATGAATATGAGTTCCCAGCAGAAATTTATAAGTAGTTAAGCAACAAGTGGTCAGAAATTATAGTCCCTATTTTGCAGAATCTGTAGGGTTAATTGAAACATAAGTATAGTAGGCATTTAAACTCCAAATCATTCAATCTGGGTGTCAAAATAAAGATTTTTTAGTCTACTATCAAATTGAATAAGTTTGCCTAAATTAAAGTTTATTACAAAAAGTTAGGATCAAAATAATACATAGAGGTCAGATTACCAAAAAAATTATAGAATCATGGCTTGGTATTAAAACAAAAGAAGGTCTGGTTCTCAACTGAAATCTCTCAAATTTTGTAGAACTAAAATGGAAATAGAGATTAGGGTTAATATGGGATGGGGTTAGAACACTTGACTTAGAAGAGTTTGATTCTCAAATGTGGGGAGTTGATGCAAAACCTCAAGCAAAGCTTCCTCTTCTTCTTCTTCTTCTTCTTCTTCTTCTTCTTCTTCTTCTTCTTCCCTTCTCTTCTCAAACTAACGTTGGTTGTAGAAATATAAGTTTCCTTTCTTTAATCTCTCATCTAATTACTCTAATTACTTGGGTTTGGCTAATACAAGGGTTGTAATGTGCCATGCATGCATGAAAGGGGCTAGGTGTCATCTTTAGAGCAAACATAAGTGGTGTTGAATCTCAGATTTTGATGATAAAATCAATTGATGGGTTAATTGATCTAATCCATATTATTGAATTAAGTGTGCAGGATTAACTATGACAACCAGAAAACACAAAGCAAGAATACCAGAGTCAAGTTCGATGGACGTTTAAGAGTCCGAAGAATCGTCGAAGATGCTGCCGGAACCAACCGAGAAGAATTCAGGAACTTGTCGGAATTTTCAGAAGTTCACTGAAGAGATCGTCGGAGGTTTGTGGAGATCACTGAGAAGGCTCGGCAACTCGTTAAAGTCATCACAAGATCGGGAGCTTGCTGGGAGTTCGTCGGAAGAAGTTCGTCAGAAAGCTCGCCGGAACAAGGCTCGACGATCGCGATTGAAAACTTGCTTAGGACGTTTTTGGTTATGTAGTTCACTTGTAATTAGGATTATGATTAAGAGATAATCCTATATCCTAGTTAGGGGCCAACTGGGCCTAAAATTAGACTTGGTTTGGGCTAAATTTAAAGCCCAACTAGTGAACCGAAGGGTCTGGCGATGGCACTGCCAGACTAGGCGGTTGCACCGCCCAGCACCCAAGAGCCCGGCGGTGGTACCACCTGGCTGGGCGGTGGCACCGCTTGGCTGGGCGGTGGCATCGCCAATCCACTATCAGTGTCAAACACTGACAGGCGGTGGCACTGCCAGCATCGGGAACCAAAGAGAATTCAAATTTTGGAGCCCAAATTTGAATCCTCTTGAGGCCTATAAATACCCCTCAAATCTCAGTTGAGATTACAACTTTTTGAGAAGCAATTGATTGAGAGAAAGGTCTTAGAAAAGTCTTAGCAAGTTTTGTTTTCAATTTACTAGAGTGTTCACCTCCTTCTTTCTTGCTGAAAATTTATAAGAGTGTGAACCGCTTGTAAAAAGTTATAAGAGGGGTATTTGCCCTTCCCCTTCAAGAGATTTGCTAGTGGAAGGTGGGAGCCTCATCGAAGAGGGCCTCGCAAGTGGATGTAGGTCATTTGACCAAACCACTTTAAAATCGGCGTGGTCTCTGGTTTGCATTTCATTATTGCTATTTACATTACTGCAAACCTTCTTACGAGCTTTATTTCATCATTACCTTTGCTGCACAACTTTACGAATACGCGTTCAAGTTAAGCACTTCCGAGTTCAATTTTTATCGTACGAAAGATTTGTCAAAACCGACGTTTTAATCCGTTGCACTAATTCACCCCCCCCTCTTAGAGCCGCTCCGATCCTAACAATTGGTATCAGAGCTAGGCTCACTCTCATATTTGGTTTGATAACCAAGAGAGATGGCTTACTCCGGCATACATGAGGGTCATTCTATCACACGTCCACCCATGTTTAATGGGTCGGATTATACTTATTGGAAGACTCGTATGAGGATCTTCCTCATTTCCATGGATTTCGAGCTTTGGACTATTGTCGAAAACGGATTTCAAAAATCTTCTCTTCCGATGAGCGAATGGAATGAATCAGAGAAGAAGGTTTTTCCTTTAAACGCAAAGGCTATGAATGCCTTGTTTTATGCACTAGACAAAAATGAATTTAATCGTGTTTCAATTTGTGATTCGGCTTTTTATATTTGGAGAACTCTTGAGGTCACTCATGAAGGCACTAGCCGAGTGAAAGAGTCCAAAATCAATATCCTTGTGCACTTTTACGAACTTTTTCGAATGAAACCAAGTGAGTCCATCGGAGACATGTACACCCGGTTCATGGATGTCATCAATGGACTCAAAGCTCTTGGTAAAGATTTTACTAACTTTGAACTAGTAACTAAAATCTTAAGATCCCTCCCTAAAAGTTGGGATCCAAAAGTTACGGTCATTCAAGAGGCCAAGACCTTAAAACATTCCCTCTTGAAGAACTTATTGGGTCTCTAATGACCTACGAAATGACATGTCAAGCTCATGACAAGCTCGAGAACCCCCTTCCAAAGAACAGGAAGGATATAACACTCACATCACAAGAAGATCACTTGAAAGGAACATCAAGTGATGAGGACAGTGACAATGACATTGCACTTTTGACTCAAAAATTTTAAAAATATTTAAGAAAGAATAAATTTAAAAATAATACGAAAAATAAATTTGAACACAAGAAGGACCAAGTGATTTGCTATGAGTGTAAAAAACTGGGACACTACAAGAACGATTGTCCTCAAGCCAAAAAGAGAACATCAAAGAAGAAGGCGCTCAAGGCAACGTGGGATAATTCAAGCACGTCCGAAGAAGAGGAGTCCAACACCGAGCAAGTTGCTCATTACGCCCTAATGGCCATCGGAGAAGAGGTAATCGATTTAATTGATGCAGATTTACCTTATCATGAATTATTAAATGCCTTCCATGAGTTATTTGATGAATGTAAGACAATTAGTAGAAAATACAAATTGCTAAAAAAGGAGCATGATAGTCTCACTTATAATGTCGATAAATTAAAGACTGAATATCATGATAGTTTAGCTCCATATATAAAATGTCATGATCTAGAAACTCTCCAAAAGGAGAACATGCTACTTAAGGACACCTTGAAGAAATTCGAGGTTAGTAGCAAGTCTTTGAACATGATCCTTACAAATAAGGGTCACGTTCCTAAAAGAAGTGGAATCGGATTTGTGAGAAGTCCTCACCAAAATCCAACCACCTTCATTAAAGGCCCTATCTTACATGTTCGGCACCAAAGCAATTGCAACTTTTGTTGCAAATATGGACATAAAACTTATAAATGTTGATTCAAGAAAATTAGTCTAAACAAACTAATTTGGGTTCCTAAAGGAACCATGATCAATTCTATGCAATATGATGAACAAGTTAAATCAGTTTTTAAGGCACCCAAAAGAAAATGGGTACCTAAAAATAATCCCTTCTTGTAGAAACATACACCATCACAAGCTAGGAGCAAGAGATGGTATCTAGATAGTGGATGCTTAAGACATATGACTGGAGATCCATCTCATTTCTCTATGCTCACTAGCAAAGAAGAAGGGTACATCACCTTCGGAGATAACAACCAAGGTAAAATCATTAGCAAGGGAACCATAGGTAACAAATTAAAATTTTCTATTGATGATGTCTTACTAGTTGATGGATTGAAACATAATCTCTTGAGTGTTAGTAAATTATGCGATAAAGGTTATATCGTTAGATTTGAATCAAATGTGTGTATTATTGAAAAACCAAACCATAACATAACTATGATTGCATTAAAACAAAATAATGTCTACACCATCAACCGTGATGAACTAAGTAATGAAATGTGCTTCTCCGCTTTAAATGATGATGCTTGGCTTTGGCATAGGAGACTAGGCCATGCAAGCATGAAACTAATATCTAAGATCTCATCTAGAGAATTGGTGTGAGGAATTCCAAATATAAAGTTTATCAAGGACAAAGTATGCGATGTATGTCAACTAGGTAAACAAATAAAAACTAGTTTCAAACAAAAAACTCAAATTAGCACCACTAGACTATTACAATTGATTCATTTGGACTTATTTGGACCAATTGGCACGACAAGTCTAGGAGGAAGCAAATATGTGTTTGTAATTATGGATGACTATACTAGATATACTTGGACCTATTTCTTAGCTCACAAAAGTGATTGTTTCAAGTGTTTCTCTAAATTTTGTAAACTCACTCAAAATGAAAAAGGTTTCATGATTTCATCAATTCAGAGTGATCACGGTGGCGAATTTCAAAATCGTGACTTTCAAAATTTTTGTGAAGTTAATGGATACAATCACAACTTCTCCACTCCGAGGAATCCCCAACAAAATGGAGTAGTTGAAAGAAAAAATAGAAACCTACAAGAAATGGCTAGAACGATGTTAAATGAACATAGTCTACCCAAGTATTTTTGGGCCGAAGCCGTGAATACGGCTTGCTACATCATGAATAGGGTTCTAATAAGACCGTCCCTATCAAAAACTCCCTATGAATTATGGAATAACAAAAAACCAAATATTTCCTATTTTAAAATTTTTGGTTGTAAATGCTTTATTTTGAATGAAAGGGATGCCTTAGGAAAATTTGATACTAAATCCGATGAAGGCATCTTTCTTGGTTACTCTTCCGTTTCTAAGGCTTTTCGGGTTTTCAACAAAAGAACCTTAGTAATAGAAGAATCTATTCATGTAGTTTTTAATGAAATTTCTAATTTAAAGAAAAATGATTTTGATGATGATCTTGGTTTTGATAATTTGAATTTAAATGAACCCCCTCCTCAAAATAGCAACTTGGATGCACCTTCTTCCGAAATTTCCTTACCCAAGGAATGGAAGTATATAGATGCTCATCTAAAGGAGCTAATTATATGATAAACATCAAAAGGGGTTCAAACTCGTTCCTCTTTCAAGAATTTTTGTGCTAACACTGCCTTCCTTTCTCAAATCAAACCTAAATGCATTGACGAGGCCATAAAAGATGATTTTTGGGTTATTGCAATGCAAGAGGAATTAAATCAATTTGAGAGGAATAAGGTATGGAAGCTTGTTCCTAGTCCTAGTGACCATTTAGTCATTGGTACTAAATGGGTCTTTAGAAACAAGCAAGACGAAAATGGTATCGTGGTTAGAAACAAGGCTAGATTAGTGGCCAAAGGTTTCAACCAAGAAGAAGGTATCGACTACGAAGAAACCTTCGCTCCTATGGCAAGATTAGAAGCCATTAGGATGCTCCTTGCCTATGCTAGTAGTAATAATTTTAAATTATTTCAAATGGATGTCAAAAGTGCCTTCTTGAATGGTTTTATTTCCGAAGAAGTATATGTCGAACAACCTCCCGGATTTGAAAATTCTCTTCTTCTTAATCATGTATTCAAATTGACTAAGGCTCTCTATGGCTTGAAACAAGCTCCTAGAGCTTGGTATGAAAGGCTTAGTTCCTTTCTTATTTTAAATAATTTTACCAAAGGCAAGGTTGATACTACATTATTTATCAAACATTTTGAAAATAATTTTCTTATTGTGCAAATTTATGTTGACGATATTATTTTTGGCTCTTCGGCTGAATCACTATATGAATCATTTGCCAAATGTATGAGTCATGAATTTGAAATGAGTTTAATGGGTGAATTAACTTTCTTTTTAGGATTACAAATCAAACAACTTAGTGATGGTATATTTCTTAACCAATCTAAATATACATTAGAATTGTTAAAACGATTTAACATGGATAATTCAAAAGCAATAAACACCCCTATGAGTATTGTGACTAAGTTAGATATGGATGAAAATAGTGAAAATTTCGATCAAAAAACATATAGGGGAATGATAGGTAGTCTACTCTACCTCACCGCGACTAGACCAGATATTATGTTTAGTGTAGGACTTTACGCTAGGTTTCAATCTAATCCTAAATTATCTAATCTTAAGAGTGTTAAAAGAATATTTAGGTATCTTAAAGGAACTCCAAATATAGGATTGTGGTATCCAAAATCTGAAAAATTTGATTTAATAGCTTATGCAGATGCCGATTTTGGCGGATGCAGGATAGATAGAAAAAGTACATCCGGAACATGCCAATTTTTAGGACATACACTTGTTTCTTGGACTTCCAAGAAATAAAATTCAGTTGCACTATCTACGACGGAAGCCGAATACATTGTTGCAAGTGCATGCTGTGCACAAGTTGTTTGGATGAAAAATACATTAGAAGACTATGAAATTCATTTTAAAAATATTCCCATAAAATGTGATAATACTAGTGCCATATGTCTTACTAAAAATCCAATTCAGCACTCTAGAACTAAGCACATCGATGTTAGGCATCATTTCATACACGATCATGTCCTTAACAATAATGTTGTTCTAGAATTCATTGACACAAAGCATCAATTAGCAGATATATTTACAAAAGCTTTGAATGAAGACCAATTTGAATTCATTAGAAGGGAATTAGGTATGTTAAATTGTCCCTAAGAATAAACTTGTTTGAATGGATTTTTCGTAAAGTTTTTCATCCTCTCTTCGTTTCTCGGTGAATTTGATCCTTCTCTTTCGATTCTAAATGACACGTTAAATTACCTCATCCTATCTTGAGTCAAACACCGCTCCCATCTGATCAAGATTAATGATTTTATGATATTTTGTGAATCTTAAAATTGATTTTGATGGCTTGATTATGAGTTTTAAGTTGCCGATTTGAATTTGAATAAGTTTGTATTCGAATATGATCTTGACTTATTGGAGTTACTACTTGAAATTTTTTAATCACAATCTCTTCTTTGTACACCTACAATTTTTGTTATTTATAGAAAGAAGAGATTTGATAAAATGGATGAATGCTGAATTTTCCTTTAAGATGAACTCTGCGTAAATATTTTAGTATACTTAATTTTGAATGATGAATTTTTGTATGATCAATGCTGAATTCCTGATGTTATAATCATAAATTATGTGCTTCAAGTCTCATTCCCTTTTTGTTGATGACAAAGGGGGAGAAGTGATGACTAAGTGATGACTTATACCATTTTGATAGCATGACTAATATGAATTGCAAAAGCTTGTGTGATACGAATGTCTTATATGCCTTGCAAAATCTTTGAGAATATCGCAAGATTGATTGATCATATTGAAAGCATGCCTTACATCTATATAATGAAATTCAAGTTGAAAATCTTTATCTCTTGTCGTAGTAAAAATCGTCCCTTATCATTCGACGTGAAAATGATTTTCATCGAAGTTTCGTATTTACTATTGCTTAATGAGAATAACAATAAGTTCTACAGTTAGAACTTATCGGTTTATGCTTGAATTCAATGGGATAGAATTCAAGTGTTTTTATTTTCTCATAATATGGCATATAGATAGGGGGAGTTATGTTTACCTCCGTCATCAATTGATTGTCATCATTAAAAAGGGGGAGATTGTTGAATCTCGGATTTTGATGATAAAATCAATTGATGGGTTAATTGATCTAATCCATATTATTGAGTTAAGTGTGCAGGATTAACTATGATAACCAGAAAACACAAAGCAACAATACCGGAGTCAAGTTCGATGGACGTTTAAGAGTCCGAAGAATCGTCGGAGATGCTGGCGGAACGAACCGAGAAGAATTCAGGAACTTGTCGGAATTTTCGGAAGTTCGCCGAAGAGATCGTCGGAGGTTCGCGGAGATCACCGAGAAGGCTCGGCTACTCGTTAAAGTCATCACAAGATCGGGAGCTTGCTAGGAGTCTATCGGAAGAAGTTCGTCGGAAAGCTCGCCGGAACAAGACTCGACGTTCGCGGTTGAAAACTTGCTTAGGATGTTTTTGGTTATGTAGCTCACTTGTAATTAGGATTAGGATTAAGAGATAATCCTATATCCTGGTTAGGGGCCAATTGGGCCCAAAATTAGACTTGGTTTGGGTTAAATTTAAAGCCCAACCAGTGAACCGAAGGGTCTGGCGGTGGCACCGCCCAGCACCTGAGAGCCAAGTGGTGGCACCGCTTGGCTGGGCGGTGGCACCGCCCAGCACTCGAGAGCTAGGCGGTGGCACCGCTTAGTTGGGCGGTGGCATCGCCAATCCACTGTCAGTGTCAGACACTGACAGGCGGTGGCACCACCAACATCGGGAACCAAAGAGAATTCAAATTTTAGAGCCCAAATTTGAATCCTCTTGAGGCCTATAAATACCCCTTAAATCTCAGTTGAGATTACAACTTTTTGAGAAGCAATTGATTGAGAGAAAGGTATTAGAAAAGTCTTAGCAAGTCTTGTTTTCAATTTGCTAGATTGTTCACCTCCTTCTTTCTTACTGAAAATTTGTAAGAGTGTGAACCGCTTGTAAAAAGTTGTCAGAGGGGTATTTGCCCTTCCCCTTCAAGAGATTTTGTAGTGGAAGGTGGGAGCCTTATCGAAGAGGGCCTCACAAGTGGATGTAGGTTATTTGACCGAATCACTTTAAAATCGGTGTGATCTCTGGTTTGCATTTCATTATTGCTATTTACATTACTGCAAACCTTCTTACGAGCTTTATTTCCTCATTACCTTTGTTGCACAACTTTACGAATACGCATTCAAGTTAAGTACTTCCGAGTTTGATTTTTATCGTACGAAAGATTTGTCAAAACCGATGTTTTAATCCGCTGCACTAATTCACCCCCCCCCCCCTCTTAGTGCTGCTCCGATCCTAACAAGTGGCACCATTAGGTTAGCTAGTGACACATGTCCACCATTTTTTTTTTCTTTAACTTAAATCTGAATCTTTCATAAATTATATCAAACTTCTAATTTTCATATTTAGGTCCCTAGCCATAAACTTGTAATATAATATCATTTGATATAAAAAATTATTAAATAATCCTCATATTTACAAACAAGCATTTACTAAATTTTCAAAAATGGGAGATGTTACACTCTCCCCTCCTCAAAAGAAAATTTTAGTTCTCTAAATTTATCACACCTCTTTCGACGAGAAGATAAGATCAAAATTTTGCACCTAGATTAAGGCCATCAACATCATTGAGTCTTCTGTGGTGACTTCCATTTTCAAATCCATATGTCTTGACCCTCTTGTTATCACTTTCTGATTCATTTTCAATCATATTTTTTTTGTTATTTTTCACCAGTGCTCAGCCTCTACTTCTAATACAAAGGTGGCAAAAGAAATCTTTTGATCGTTAGAATAATTTCGTACATCAAATATCTTCTTCATTCACATCACCCATTATTCTGCTACTATTCTACCACCAATGAATTAGGTTCACCACGCTTTCGCTGCGCCACTCTAATTTAATATTTTCAATCAACCCTTTCATCCCCATTAATTAATTAGAAACAGATGAAGTAGGATGACCAAATGTCCTCGTCATCCTAGATTCCTAAACGACACCAAAGAAAAATTTCACTGATCACTATAGTTTACTAGACCTTAAAATATTTTGCACATCACACATATCAAATATCTTAGTGATCCTCAAATCATGCTCTGATACCATTTCTATCACGCTCCACTGAATTTTTAATCAATAATAATACATTCCAGGATCCATCACACATTTGAGGACATTGAGAAAAACATTCAAGTCAAACACATAGAAGGTGAAGTGGAATCTCAAACATAATCTAGAGCATCGCGGGCTCTAAGCACATACCCTTTACCATTTCTGGCAAAGGTCCCGACAATCCCTTTACTATTTCTAGCAAAGGTCCAAATAATCCCTTTACCATTTCTAGCAAAGGTCCAGACAATCCCACAAACACCGAAGTACAAAAGGGTATTGTAAATAAAAAGGTTGGTACATATCGGAAACACATGCGGAACAACGGAATGCATGTGCTTATAAGAATCATTGCGATGCAAACATGAACTTTACATGATAGCTGCAAGTGTATAAATAATTGAAGGACAAAAATATACAGAAATTCAAGGCAATAATGTAAAGCTCAACTGAAGTAAGGGTTTTTGCCGAAATCAATTTCCAAAAAGAAGAAATAAGAAGAGGCGAAATCAACCAAAGCTCGAATTATGGCAAAATTTGAGAGGCACATTGTATGAATTATTTGGATAACCAATTATGCTCCAATTTATACAAAATAGATGTTATTTGAAAGTTGTGTCAATCTAGTTTTAGGTAAATCTAGTTTATAATAATTGAAATTTATAATAGGGAGTTACAGATAATTTCATAGCGAAAGGTCTAAAAACATCAGCTTTGTTTTACTGAATCCATAGGGTCAATGAAAACAAATGTTTTAGTTTGCAATTGTACTCCAAAATTTTCAAAACATAAAGCATTTTGAGTTTAACTTTGAATAAATCATACTTTGCATGAATCTGAGTTTCCAGCAAAAAGTTATAAGCAGTTAAGCAACAAGAGGTCAAAAATTATATTCCCTGTTTTGTAGAATCTATAGGATTAATTGAAACATAAGTCTTAGTAGGTATTTAAACTCAAAATCATTCAATCTTAGCATCAAAATAAAGATTTTTGAGTCTACTTTCAAATGAAATAGCTTTACCTAAATAAGAGTTTATTATAGAAAGTTAGGACCGAAACAATGCATAGAGGTTAGATTACCAAAAAATTACAGATTCATGGCTTGGTATCAAAATGAAAGAAGGTCTGGTTCTTAGCTGAAATCTCTCAATTTTTGCAGAATTAAAATGGTAACAGATATTAGGGTTATTGTGGGATGGCGTTAGAACACTTGTCTTAGAAGAGTTTGATTCCCAAATGTAGGGAGTCGATGCAAAACTTCAAGTAAGGCTTCCTCTTCCTCTTCTTCTTCTTCTTCTTCTTCTTCTTCTTCTTCTTCTTCTTCTTCTTCTTCTTCTTCTTCTTCTTCCCTTCTCTTCTCAAACTAATGTTGGTTGCAGAAACTTAAGTTTTCTTTCTTTAATCTCTCATCTAATTACTCTAATTACTTGGGTTTGGCTAATACAAGAGTTGCAATGTGTCATGCATGCATAAAAGGGGCTAGGTGTCATCTTTAGAGCAAACATAAGTGGCACCATTAGGTTAGCTAGTGACACATGTCCACCATTTTTTTTTTAACTTAAATATGAATCTTTTATAAATCATATCAAACTTCTAATATTCACATTTAGATCCCTAGCCATAAACTTCTAATATAATATCATTTGATATAAAAAATATGAAATAATCCTCATATTTACAAACAAGCATTTACTAAATTTTTAAAAATACGGGATGTTACACATTGCCTCCATGCACTAAGTGTGAACACTTAGAGGCACTTGAGAAGGAAAACTTGCTATTGAAAGAAACTCTAGAAAAGTTTAAGGTTGATAGCAAGTTCTTGAACATGATCCTTGCCAATAAGGGTCATGTTCATAGAAGAGGCAAAATCAGATTTGTGAGTAGCTCTCACCAAAATCCAACCACCTTCGTTAAAGGCCCTACCTTACATGTATTACCTCACACTAAATGCAACTTTTGTTGCCAACTCAGACATATTGTTTACAAATGTCCATTTAAGAGATATAGTCCACAAAAATTGATTTGAGTTCCTAAAGGAATCGCAAAGAACTCCATGCAAAACGATAAGTTGAGTATATCGATTTTTGAGGCACCTAAGGTCAAATGATTACCTAAAAATCACCCTTCTTTGTAGAAATATTTACCATCATAAGCTAGGAGCAAGAATGATAGTTTGATAGTGGATGCTCAAGGCTTATGACCGGAGATCCAAAATACCTCATAAAGCTCTCTAGCCAAAATAATAAAAGAAATATCATTAGAATTAGAACTATTGTTTACAAAGTGATTTTGATTGAAAATGCTTTATGCTTGATGAAATCAATTTTGATGATTTAATGATGCATAATGATGTAATGAAAACATTAAAAGTTTTGGTATTATGCTTGATGATTTTATACTATGCATGAGATTTGGAAGTTACACATGATGATTTTTACGATTTATGGCTTATTGATTTTAATGTTTTTTGTGATAAATCTTGTTTTTCGAGTTTAAATGATGATGCATGTTTTGATTTGACATAAAAAGACAAAGGCATGCTTGCATGAAATCAATCACAAAATTTGAAACTAAAAGAACATGAGCTACTTTTAATCTTATAGGAATCTATCTATGTTGCTTTCATTGAATTATCCAAAAAATGATTTTGATGATGATTTTTGATTTGTTTTAGTATGATTCGTTTTAATAATAAGACAATATATCCAATCGAATCATTTATCGATGCTTGTGACTTGAGATGTATTTTATATGAAACATTTTTCTTGATTCTCGTATGATTCACTCTCTTAAGAAAACATTCATCTAAACGAATCATGATTATTCTTTTGATTACAACTTGAAAGTTTTATTATAAATCAAGATTTTTCATAAATTATACTCCTATGATTCTATTCATTTTTTACTAAAAGGGAGATTTATTAAGATGAATCATTCACGAATTGATCTTTCATATTAATATCTTTCATGTCATGATTCTTATATGACTCTTGTGTAATTATGATTTGTATATCTCATGATATAATTTAATCATTGATGAAAAAAAAAGGAGAGATTAATGAATCTATCTATGTTTTTTTTGGGAATCTCTTGGAAATGATTTTGATGATTTGATGATTTGATGATTTTAATTTGGATGAGTTTTATCTAATCATGATGTTTATCTTGATTTCTCGATATTTATAATTTGAGATATATTCTATATGAATCGAGATCTTTTATCTCCTATGTTTCTTTTTATTATTCACTAAGGAGGAGATTTTTTTTATCCAAATTAAGTTCTTGATTCTTTGATAATTATAACTTGAAATTCCTATAACTTAAGATTGTATAATATGATTCTTCTTTTCGCTATTTGATTTATCCAAAAGTGTCTCTTGATATTCACAACTTAAAATTTGTTTTCATGAATTGTATATCTCATCACCAAGTTGATTTTTCTTGATATATTTCATGTGATGATTTGAAAATTGACGTAATGAGAAAAGTTTTGCACTATTGTAACCATCCCTTCTTTTTTACAATGACAAAGGGAGAGCAAAACTTGATAGCTTGATCGTCTCAAAAGAGTAGCAAAAAGTGCTATCTTGTAAATCTCAAGAGAAGCAAAGTTTGCTAACTTACACATTTCAAAAAGATACAAAAACATACTATCTTGTACATTTCAAAAAAAAATATTTTTGCTAATTTTCATATCTATAAAACTTGCTAAGTTTGCATGTTCTATAGTGAAGTAGAAATTGCATGTTTCAAAAATATACTAGTTGCACTTTTCTCCTTTTTTATTGATGACAAAGGGGGAGAAAGTTATATTGATGATTTGAATCATGCATGATATGATGCACTTTGATTATGTATGCAATACTCATGATAATGATATACCTTTCAATGTTATGTGCTTTTCAATGATGTACTTCTTGATGATTATAATGCATGCAACACTCTAAGAGTTAGGCATGATAAATCTTTTGAATGCATAAATTCCTTGATACATTCTTCAAATTTCTTAGTTTTCTTTCTAAATCGAGAACATTTTTCTCTCTCGTGATATATACAAAAGAAAATATTTGACTTTTGGTATTTACAACTTGATGTCTTATTTCTTATGTGATGATTATTTGCAAAGTTAGGGATGTTAAATTATCCGAATGCATGAGTTTGTTGTATATCTTTTCCGAACTTTCTTGACTTTTTATAAATAAAGCTTTCATGAAATTATTTCATTTCGTAA
Source organism: Musa acuminata AAA Group (assembly GCF_036884655.1). Lineage (NCBI taxonomy): Eukaryota > Viridiplantae > Streptophyta > Magnoliopsida > Zingiberales > Musaceae > Musa > Musa acuminata. The sequence goes on along the minus strand of NC_088348.1, from coordinate 21,911,027 downwards.
ATAAAGCTTTCATGAAATCTAGAATATTAATTTACTTTGTATCAAATTTATTTCATACCCTTGCTCCATCACTTAATGGTTTTTGATACACTTAGTCCCTTCACTCATGGATTTCATTGACAAATACATCTCTCATGGATTTCATTTGTGGATTTTTTATCCTTCATTTGATGCTCTTTTCCCATGATTTTTTTCTTACTCCTCTTATGAAAGAAGGATTTGATTTCGTATGGACATCTTGATCCTTTTAATGAATCCTTTCTCTTTGTTAAAATAGAAGCTTGATTTGATGATACTCATTTTGGATTTGATTGGTTCAAATCCTTTCATGAATTTGGTTCTTGATGAATTCCTCCCTTACTTTTCTTCCTCTTCTTCTTATTTTTTATGACAAAGGAAGAAAGAAACTTGCATAGAAGAACCAAAAAGCTTTTGCACATCTAAAGTAAAAATGTTAGCTTATCCATTTTTAAAACCAAAAGTAGTTATCATGCAAAGTTTTTGCTTACCTTCCTTTTTGGCTTGGATAAATTGGTGTGAAACTTGCTTGAATTTTTTAACACACTTGCATTATGGCTCTCCTTTTTGTTGATGACAAAGGGGGAGAAATGTGATAAATTGATGACAAATTGGCATTATGAACGTTTGAAATAATATGTAAAATGTATCTTATCGTAAATGCTTGAATACTTGAAATATGATTGGAATCGTCAAATACATCGTAAATACTTGAAACATATCAAAATGTATTGCATATGCATCATATGTATCGTAGATACTTGAAATGTTTCATGAATGCTGGATAAATGTCTATAATTATGATAAGATATCATGAGCTTAATTTCCTACTTACAATTGACATCATGGCTCGGATTGATGAATTGTCATCTTTGAAATTTGAATCTTGCTAAATTTCATATTTGAAATTCGTATCATACTTGAAAATGATGATTGTCTATCATCATTCTATATTGGACTTAAAAATGGATGTTATACCTTGACATCATTTGTATTGTGATAAATACGTGGTATCATATTTTGAGATGGTCAATCATGATTGGTATTATGATGTGCATATCGATAAGTTTAAATGCATATAACTTATCGGTTTGTTACTTGAATTCAAGAGTATCTTTTCTCAAGTAAGACATATAGATAGGGGAGTTAAAGTTGATTCTGTCATCAATTGATTGTCATCATCAAAAAGGGGGAGATTGTTGAATCTCATATTTTAATTATGAAATCAATTGGTAAATTATTTGATCAAATCTATATATGGAGAAAAGTATGTAGGATTAACTACGATAGCAATCAAGGTATAAAGCAAAACGAAGTGCCGGAGTCAAGATCGAGATTTCGTTGGGAGTTCGAGAGTTCATCGGAAGTCCGGAGATTCGTCGGAAATGCTGCCAGAATTGACCGAGAAGAAGCTCATCGAAACTTGCCAAGAAGATCATTGTGAAGTCCAGGAGCTTGTCGGAAGTCTGTTGGAAGATTGCCGAGAGATCATCAGAAGTCCGCTAAAAGATCGCCAGAAGCTCGCCGGAAGAAACCTAGACTTACCGGGCTTGTTTTGTTTAGTGTATGCCTTAAAAATCATAGTTAGCATATAATTAGGGTTAGGTTTGGGAGGTAATTCCATTAACCCTGTTAAGGACCAACTGGGACCGTAATTAGGTTGGTTTGGGCCGGATTCAAGACCCAACCAAGTTGCTAGACCTTGTTTGGCAATGGCACCACCAGACTGGGGCAATGGAATCACCCAGGGAACAGTCTCCTAGATGGTCTAGGTGGTGGTACTGCCTAGACTTAGCGATGGTACCGTCGACAGTTATTACTTCCAAGCAGTGGTAGCTCCCTATCAGGCAGTGGTACTGTCAAAGCTCAGTATCCAAGACTCTATTAGGTGATAGTATCGCCAGACTAGACGGTGGTGTTAGGAATGGGGTCGATCGGTACTAAGGGGGGGGGGGGTGAATTAGTGCAGCGGTAAAATAACGTCGGTTTAAAAACTTCGTTGTGATAAAACCGGTTTCGTAAAGATGTTAACTTGAAAGCATGTTCATAAAAGAGTAGTGGATGTAAAGAACAAGTATGAAGGTTTGTAGTTAAAGTAAATTGCACAAATAAAAAGTAAACCAGATTTTAGAGTGATTCGGTTATCATGACCTGCATCCACTTCACCGATTCCTCTTCTGTCGAGGCCATCGGCATCCACTATTGGTCTTCCTTCAATAGGCGAAGACCAACCACCTTTTACACCCCTCTTCTCCTTTTCCCGGGTTCCTCTCTTATAAAATTCTAAATTTAGAGCGGAGGAGGAAATTTCTCAAGAGATTGCAACAACATTTCTTCACTTTTAAACTCTCTGTGCTTGTGTATTTTAACCAAAGATGAGAGGGATATTTATAGGCTTCAAGTTGATTTAAACATGGAGCCTAAAAACATCTCATCCCGGGTTTCCTGGGTTTAGGCGGTACTACCGCCTATGTTGGGCAGTACCACCGCTAGTGTCAATCTGACACTGACACTGCATTGGGCGATACCACTACCCAGTCTGCCGGTCCACTGCTTGGCAACCTGCCACAAGGCGATACCACCACCTGGCACCCTGATAGGGGCAGTACCACCACCCTGACATAGTCTCGAAGACTGTGCCATGACAGTGCCACTTCTTGGGACACTATTTGGGCCCCTCATTGGGCCCAACACAATCCTTACATGGGCCCAACCAGCCCGTAATTGGGTTGGCCCAAATCCAAACCCAATTACGTGCTAACTACGAAATCTAAGACATTTCCTAAGTTAAATAAGTTCATAAGTCTAGTTTCTTCCGGCAAGCTTTCGACGATCTTTCGGCGAACTTCTGATGATCTCCTGGCAATATTCTATTAGAACCCTTACAGATTCTCAACTTGGGGTTGATCTCTTTAGGGGATCGGCCTCCTTGGAACTCTATAGGGGTTCCTCCCTCCAAGTTGCTTCTCAAAGGCTACAGAAAAGATTCATCTATTGCTTATGAAAAGAGGTGGAATACATGACTATTTATAGGGCTTCTAAACCCTAACTTCTAATAGGACTCTTACTCAAGACTCCTACTTCTAACCAACTCCCAATAGGACTCCTACTCAAGACTCCTATTCCTTTATAATTCCTAATTCTTCTCTAAGAAACAACCTCCTAACCCTAGTCGGCCTCTTCACCTCTTTAATAGGGGTTGTCTTAGGTAGGTTTTATATGAATATCCCTCTCGATTAGGACTCTCCTAGCTAGAGTCCTAACAGACCCGCCCTCTTCAAATCAGCCTTGTCCTCGAGGCTGATGATTCATGAATTTTGGGAATTTGATCTTCAAGTCATCATAGTTCTCCTAAGTGGCATCTTCTGTTAGTAGATTTGCCCACTGTATTAGCAATTTAGTAGTGGATTATCGTCGTCGAGTCACGATCTATCGATCAATAATGGCACTTGGCTGAGTCTGAAGTTCTCCTTGGGTAGTCATATTTGGTGGGTAGCTTTGGGCTGTCTCCAAGCACCTATTTACAACTTCCGTCTGGCCGTCGGTTTGTAGGTGATATGCCATACTCCTTTTCAATTTAGTACCCTGCATATGGAATAACTTTGTCCAAAATCTACTTGTGAAGATGCAAGTAGAATTTATCATAAGCACAATGCGTCCCTTATAGTGTAATTATTTTGAGTCTCAATTGTAATGAGCCATGGGGTTTGGTGCTTCCTCCAATTTTTTTATAATCTTACTAGTCTCTGAATCTTCTTGTCATTCCATCTTAATATCCTCAAGGAAGTCGCTGGTCAGAAATAAAATGGTCGAAACTTCAGCTTGCTCGGGTAGTTGCGAAAGCGCATCTACAAAAATATTCTCTTTCCCCTTTTTGTAAGTTATTTCATAATCAAATCTAAGAAGTTTTGTTACCCATTTTTGCTGCTCAGGGGATGATATCTTTCGCTCCAAAAAGTACTTGAGGCTTTTATGGTCAGTTTTAATTTGAAATCGTCGACCAATCAAGTAGGGTCTCCACCTCGTTGCTGTGAGCATAATGGCTAGCATCTCCTTATCATATGTTGACTTATTTTGATGGGAGGGAGATAATGCCTTGCTAGTGTATGCGAGTGGTAGACCATCTTGCATGAGAATGGCTCCAATTTTGACTCCAGATGCGTCAGCCTCAATAATGAAGGGTCGTTGAAATCTGGTAGTGTTAGCACCGGCGTCGTCGTCATGGCTGCCTTAAGTTTGTCAAAGGCAGCGGAGGCTCTATCCATCCATTGGAAGACATCTTTTTCTAGTAAGGAAGTAAGTGGTGCACTGATCTTTCCATAGTTTTTCATGAACTTACGGTAGTAGCCTGTTAAACCCAGAAAGCCATATAGCAATTTTATGTTTCTCGAGGTCAGTAAGTTTAAAATCTACAAGGATTCTAACACTTGGTATCATAATAGTGTTCTTGGCGTCTTGTTGCCCTTCAACAGCCATCCATCAACCCTCCACAACTGCCCAAAGCAATTCCCACAATTACTTTAAAGATCATCGCTAAATTCCGTCATCTCCACCACCATGGATCATCCTTTGATCTCCCCATGAATTGCAACAGGTTCTGGTTTCCTACCTTACTACTGCTTCAATTTAGTTATCCTTATTTGAAAATCTCAAAAAAATTAATCCTATATTGCTGCATAAACTTTTTGTTATAAAGTTTTCATCTCTACGACGAAAGATACATCGCAGAATTCCAACCGTATGACACCGTCTGTTTGGTCTTGCTACTGTGTTTTTTCTATCCAAATCTCTACGAAATTTTTATGACATCTTTGACATTTCTTAACAGCAGATTTCCTTAGGTTTTGTCAAAAAATTGTTAATAGCTGCAAGGACTCTAGCTAGGAGAGTCCTAATTGAGAGGGACATTCATGTAAAACCTACCTAAGTTGACCCTTATTAAAGAGGTGAAGAGGTCGGCTAAGGTTAGGAGGTTGTTTCTTATAGAAGAATTAGGAGTTATACAGGAATAGGAGTCTTGAGTAGGTCCTATTAGGAGTTGGTTAGAAGTAGGAGTCTTGAGTAAGAGTCCTATTAGGAGTTAGGGTTTAGAAACCCTATAAATAGTCATGTTTTCTACCCCTTTTCATAAGCAATAGATGAATCTTTTCTATAGCCTTTGAGCAGCAACTTGGAGGGGGGAACTCCTATAGAGTTCCAAGGAGGCCGATCCCCTAAAGAGATCAACCCCAAGTTTAGAATCTACAAGGGTTCTAACTCCTGGTATCAGAACAGCATTCTTGGCATCTTGCTGCCCTTCCACAGCCATCCATCAATCCTTCACAACCGCCCAAAGCAATTCCCACAATTGCTTAAAAGATCATCGCCAAATTCCGCCGTCATCTCCACCACCACGGATCATCCTTTGATCTCCCCGTGAATTGCAATAGGTTCTGGTTTCCTAGCTTACTACTGCTGCAATTTAGTTATCCTTATTTGAAAATCTCAAAAAAATTATTCCTATATTGCTGCATAAACTTTTCGTCATAAAGTTTTCATCTCTACGACGAAAGATACATTGCAGAATTCCAACCGTATGCACCGTCTGTTTGATCTTGCTACTATATTTTTTCTATCCAAATCTCTACAAATTTTTTATGACATCTTTGACATTTCTTAACAGCAGATTTCCTTTAATTTTGTCAAAAAATTCTTAATATAAACCATTGATATTTTACGTCTAATCTTCTATACTTAAAAATCTGCACTGTAAAATTTCAATCGCATAGCACTGTTTGTTTGATCTTGATACTATGTTGTTTCTACCCAAATCTCTATGAAATTTTTATGATAGCTTTGACACTTCCTAACAGTAGATTTACCTTTAGTTTCATAAAAAAATTCTCAATATAAACCACTGATCTTTAATGTCCAATCTGCTATACTTAAAAATCTGTGCTGTAGAAAATTTCAGCCGCATATTGTTGCCTTAACCCATCTATTTGCTATCTTTTTTGAATGAAATTTCTTATACACTTTGTAGATCATCTTAGCTTCCATTAACATTGATCTATTAAGGAATTCATCTCTAAAAACGATTTTGTGTTGCTGTAAATTTTCGTCGTAAACCGTTGAAATTTTTCGACGAGAATTCTGCAATCGCAACTTGCACCAATTTCCTTGCTGTTATACTGCTAAAATTTTCTTGATTAAATTAGACATCATTGCTGTTATATAAACTGTGATTTTGCTATCAATTCCCTCCTCAATTCTCTCAATTTTTTGGTGGAAATTACATCAAGAAACCATTGTTTCTTCGACGATAATTCTACTCTTACAAGACAGCACATACTTGCTGCAACTTCCACTGATTTCTATCAATCCTTTGCTACCATATACCATAGATCCAAAACTTTCACCCACAGCCCTAAAACTCCACCAAACCACACCCTCAAACTGCACCCAAAATAACCACAAAACAAGCCTAAACCGTAGCCTACATCCACCAATCCACCAACCCTTTCGACCATCACCTCTCTCAACCAATACATGCCTTTAACCTAACAACAAAAGAGAGATATTAATATCACAGATTTGGTGCCATATACTATGGCATCTGAGGAGGTAATCAATGCTAAATTCAAAGCCTTCGAGGTGCGAATGGAGGATAAGATTCGGATGCTCTTTACCTAACTCAGATTGGGCCGACCACTAAGCCGGAAGAAATCACATCAAGGAGAGAGCTTTGCCCAATTGCACCAAGCCCGAAGATATGACTTCCAAGATAGGGGAAGCTCTATGACCAACCCCAACTATCCATGCATGAGAGTGGACTTCCCTAGATGGGAAGAAGGAGACCCGATTGGTTGGATCTCGTGCGCGGAGCGATATTTTCGGTACCACAAAACCGCAGATGCATCTATGGTGAAAATTCCAGCTATACATCTTGAAGGGGATGCTATATAGTGGTTTGACTGGTTTGAATATACTTATGGAGTCCTTTCATGGCGACAATTCAAAGAAGGACTGTTGATCCACTTCAGACCAACCGATTACGAGAATATTGATGGACAACTAGCAAAGATCCGACAAACCTCCACCATTCAGGAGTACCAAACCAGGTTTGAAAGGTTATATAATCAAACTTATGATTGGTCTAAAAAACAGCTATTGAGGACCTTCATTGAGGGCTTGAAGCCGGAGATCCAAGGAGAAGTTAACGTGCGACAACCGTATACGCATATTGTTGGAAAATCTTGGGGGCGACATCATATGCGCAGCGAAAGAACAAGAAAACAAAATCCCTGATTTCCAAAGAGATGTTTGTCGTCGTGTGAAGATTGGTGCGCAAAATCCGTAAAATTTAAAACTGCGTATAGAGTAGATTGTGTTACCTAGAGAGATCGTATATCCCTGTTTCCTTGCAAATCCTTAGGAGAGGGTGAAGGAGGTCAAGCGTCCTCCTCTCTAGCGATGATCCACATAGTAGGGCTGCGACGATGCTCCTCAAAACTCCAGGCCTGCTCTAAGGTGGAGAGGGGAGGAGAATAGGAAAAGCAAGCAAAGGCTCTAGCCTATGAGGCTTTGAATCCCTCCTATTTATAGAGGCCCCTTGTCAAACCCTAATGGGTCCTCCCCTAGTGGGTATTGGATCTGCATCCAATAAGACAAGGGCCCCGTCGGATATCTCAGATCCGAACCTCTACTCATCGCAATGCCTACCATATGTGTGTGACCCTCTAGGCCCAATATCGAGCTGGCCATGAGTCATACCTGTCAGAACTCCTTCTAACTCAGTGAATTATTCTCTGTAATAATTCACTTGACTCATCGACTACGGACATACTAGGCCCCTACGCCGTAGTCCCCAAACGATACAAGGGAATCCAATCCATTGGACCTATCTATCCTCAATTATCGTGTATCTATAGTCCCTCATCCATCTAATATCCCAGAGACCGTATATCGAGCATGGTGCTGTCAGACCCATACGGTTTCTACTTGAGTCTCGCTCTAATCGGATTCTCCCGGAGAACTCTCTCAACCCGAATGACCCTGGCCAGGGATTTATCTGAGCAAGAATACATGGGATATTCCTCTCATGAAGCCGAGAGTGGATGATCCTCTATCGACACTCAATAGCCCTCGTAAGGTCGACTACCACTCCCAATGACCAGCTGTACTAGATATGGGATAGCCAAACCTATAAGTTTGGTATCAAAGAGTGGAGCACTCATACAGGACATCCTTGGTGTCTCAAGTCTAAGGACCAAATACACCACTAGGACTACAGAATCGCTGTCTGACAATAAGGCATCATCAACCATCCAGCATTCAGTAAGCGGATCAATTAGTGAACTCATTCTCCAATGAGCACCCGTACTGTATCCCTAGTGTCCCTACACGAGAGTAGCTATGAGACCAGCTGCATCCATCATATAGATGGGTATACAGCACACCAGTCTGTCCGGTTATCACGATGTCCCTCTCGAGTAACCTATGACCGGGATTATTAAGGATATGTGTTTAAAGGTGAATCGATCTCATTATCGTGATCTCATCACGATCCGATTCCCATTGCACAAATCAAAGGACATCACAATATATATATGCACATATGCAATAGTTATAAAGTGATATATGTCAAAATATAATGAGCAAAAAGATTCTGTATCAAGTCATATGTACCGTCACTCATGTGATTGGCTTGCTGGGCACCTTTGACTAGCAATCTCTCACTTGACCTAAAGCCAATCACCTATGTGTCTGATCCCCATCAAACCCCTATGACGCTCAAAGACAAAATGAGACAACGACTTTATCAGTGGATCTGCAATGTTATCTTTGGATGGAACTCTTTCCACTACTACATCTCCTCGGGTTACGATCTCTTTGATAAGTTGGAACCTCCTTAGAACACTTCTGATGAGACCCGGGTTCCCTTATTTGAGTAATCGCCCCATAATTGTCGCAATATAAGGAAGTTGGCTCCTCGCTACTCGGCACGACTCCTAAATCTGTGATGAACTTCTTCACCCAGACTCCCTCCTTTGCTACATCTGATGCAGCAATGTACTCCGCCTCTATGGTCGAGTCAGCAGTAGTATCTTGCTTGGATCTCTTCCAGCACACTGCTCCTCCATTCAAGGTGTACATATACCCTGAATTCGCCTTGCTATCATCGACATCAGACTGAAAACTTGAGTCTGTGTAGCCTGCAACCTTAAGGCTACTACCTCCATATACTAGTAAAAGATCCTTTAGTCCTTCTCAAGTACTTAAGGATACACTTTATTGCTTTCCAGTGCTCCAAGCCTGGATCCGCCTAATACCTGCTCGTGGCACTCATAGCATGTGCTATATCAGGCCTAGTACATAGCATGACATACATGATAAACCCTATTGCTGAGGCATAAGGTATCATATTCATGTTCGCCCTTTCTTTTGGAGTCTTTGGGGACATCCTCGTAGAAAGCGATATCCCATGTCTCATCGGTATGAGACCTCTCTTGGAATTTTCCATGCCAAACTTTTTAATAATGGTTTCTATGTACCTGGACTAGGACAAGCCAAGTATCCTCTTGGATCTATCTCTATAGATTCTAATCCCCAAGATATAGGATGCTTCCCCTAAGTCCTTCATCGAGAAGTGTCTAGATAACCAAGTTTTTACTGTGGATAGCATTCCTACGTAGTTCCCAATGATGAGGATGTCATCCACATATAACACCAAAAAGGTGATAGCGCTCCCACTTACCTTCCTATACACACAAGGCTCATCTTCGTTCTTAACGAAGTCATAAGATCTGATTGCCTCATCAAATCTTATGTTCCAACTTCGGGAAGCTTGCTTTAGTCCATAAATGGATCTAAGCAACCTACACACCTTATCTGGGCAGTTCTTGGACACGAATCCCTCAGGTTGCATCATATACACCTCCTCCTCGAGGTTCCCATTGAGGAATGTAGTTTTCACATCCATCTGGCAGATCTCATAATCATAGTGTGCTACAATAGCCAATAGAATTCTGATGGATTTTAGCATTGCTACGGGTGAGAAGGTTTCGTCGTAGTCAATACCATGCCTTTGACGATACCCCTTAGCCACTAGCCTTGCTTTATAGGTCTCTACCTTTCCATTTACTCCGATCTTTTCTTAAAGATCCACTTGCAACCGATGGGTACAATACCTTCGGGCGCATCAACTAGGTTCCAAACCTTATTGGAGTACATAGAATCCATCTCAGAATTCATGGCTTCTTGCCACTTCCCGGAGTCTATACTCATAATAGCCTCCTCATAGGTCTGAGAATCAATATCCTCAACATTCTCTCCTCTAATATGTGCCACATATCTCTCAAGAGGATGGGATACTCTATCAAACCTATGTAAAGTTGAAACTTGTGTATTAGGTACCTGAATAGACTCGGCTGTAGAGTGGTGCTTGAGCTTGGTTCTCTAACCTCGCTCAACTCTATCATTCTCCCACTATCTCCGCCAAGAATATGTTCCTTCTCAAGGAACACTGCTCTCTTAGCTACAAATATCTTTTGGTCCTCGAGATGATAGAAATAATACCTTCAAGTTTTCTTGGGGTATCCCATAAATTTGCATCACTCTGTCCTTAATTCTAACTTATCGGGGTTGTGTCTTTTAACGTGGGCAAGGCAGCCCCAAATCTTAACAACCTTAAGATCAGGCTTCTTCCCTTTCCATATCTCATATGGTGTAGACACTACCGACTTAGTTGGAACTCTATTCAGAAGGTAAGTTGCGGTCTCTAGGGCATATCCCTAGAATAAGATGGGTAGGTCAGCGAAACTCATCTTGGACCGTACCATATCTAATAGCGTACGATTCCTCCTTCCAAAGACACCATATAGCTGAGGTGTATAAGGAGGTGTCCATTGGGATAATATCCCATGGTCCTTAAGGAACTGAGTAAACTCTGTACTTAAGTACTCACCTCCTCGATCTGATCGAAGAGTTTTGATACTCTTTCCAGTCTGGTTCTCCACCTCATTCTTATACTCTCTGAATTTCTCAAAGGCCTCGGACTTGTACTTTATTAAGTACATATATCCATACCTTGAGAAATCATTAGTAAATGTAATGAAGTAGGAGTAACCACCAATAGCATGAGTTGACATGGGTCCACATACATCACTATGTATGAGTTCCAACAACTCAGTGGCTCTCTCTCCAGTTCCACTAAATGGAGAGTTGGTCAGTTTTCCACGAATGCAAGGCTCACAAGTTGCATATGACACATAGTTGAATAGATCTAGATATCTATCATTTAGTAACTTTTGAATCATTCCCTCATGGATGTGACCTAGCCTACAATGCCACAGGTATGCACTGTTCATCTCATATCGTTTCCTCTTAAACACTTACATTCATGATATGTGGAGTAGTGTCTAGCATAAACAAACCTTTATGCAATATTCCTCTCGCCAATCTCCCCTCGGCTGTGCTAGAATTTACAATAAATTGTAGATGTGATAAGCAATACTGGTATCCAATACCAATGCACTATCACAAAAATCTGATAATTGGAGATTGATCATGAATGTACCTGAAGCTTCTCCAAGCTTCTATTTCGCCCATTCTGCAAGGTACTCTTTGCAGTTTCTCTTCCAGTGCCCATCTTTACCACAGTGGAAGCACTGGCCTTTGTCCTTTGCTGGGTCTTTCTTAGCAACCTTTGCTTTACCTGGTTTGCCCTTGCCCTTTCCCTTCTTAAGGGACCTTTCTGCTTTCCTTTTCTTTCTGGTCTCACTAGTGTAGAGAACTGGCTTCTCTTTCTTAATAGTATTCTCTACCTCCCTCAACATATTGAGGAGCTCTGGGAGAGTCACCTCAAGCTTGTTCATATTAAAATTCATTATGAACTGTGAAAAGGAATCTGGTAGGGACTGAAGCACAATGTCCACACACAAGTTATCCTCTAGGACCATTCCTAGACCTGTGAGTTTCTCTATCCACTCAATCATCTTTAGGACATGGTTCTAAACCGGTGTCCCCTCAGTCATCCTAGCGTGGAAGAGGCTCTTGGATATCTCATATCGCTGAGTCCTTCCCTGTTCCTCAAACAATTTACGGACATGTAGGAGAATGGATCTGGCATCCATCTTTTCATGTTGTCTCTGTAACTCAGGAGTCATAGAACCCAACATAGAGCACTGAGCAAGAGTGGAGTCATCAATGTACTTCACGTAGCGAGCGATCTCATCCTCGCTTGCCCCTTCTTCGAGCATAGGCATCACTATATCAAGGACGTATACGATTTTCTCCACTGTGAGAACAATTCTCAAGTTACGGAGCCAATCCGTATAATTTGGACTAGTGAGGCGATTGACATCAAGTATGCCACGTAAGGGATTTGAAAGTGACATTTTCTGAAAATAAAGATGAGCAGAAATGAATAACATGCAGATTTTGCAAAAAATAAACTATCAAGATATGGACTTCTATCTTAAGATGCTCCCACTATTTTACTAACGAGTCACCTGACACCCTCAGTACGTGAAACAGAAGTCTCCGGCAGACTTCTAGTGGGGATCAGGATCCAATCAGCGTCTTAGTGTAACCTCGAGGGACTCGACCAATCACACTAAGCCTAAAAGGTAGGCAACTCTTGCCGATCACAACTCCTTGTGATTCCCGTCCTGTTCGGCCTCCGAATCACCATGGCCTCGAGGGACTCGACCAACCATGATGCTCGGTTAAGTCAACACCTTCGTTACAAGATGAGTCTAATTTGATGATATACCCTCGAGGGACTCGACCAAGCATACCATGCCCTCAAGTCACCGGTGACATCTCTATGTCGTAAGCAAGATAGTGAATCGTGATATAGGTGAGTCTCGAGGGACTCGACTAACTCAACATACACCGGGAATCGGTTCCTACTTATAACGATGGAAGGCCACGTGGGTCAATCTAATTGCCTCACGTTTACCAACTTAATATTATCGAAAAATATTTCTATGATTTGGTCTCCTAATATGATATGTCACACATATACATATTTAATATATATCTACATCGCATGTAAATATATATACATATCTAGTATGTGGATAAGCAATCACACCAGATGATCATGGACCACAACCTAATATTATTAGACCCGAGCCAATAGGCCTAATCACTCACATCAAGATCTATGTGTGCAATGGTGCATCTCCATGCCCTATGATCGTCCATCTCGTCCTCGTCGGTTCCGTCGACATCTTCATGCATCTTCATGCATCACGATCGTCCGTCTCGTGGGTCCCGCTATCGCATCCACGCTCCCGCTACGCCTCCTCATGTGATTACAACTTAATCATAGACACGCAGGCCCGATAATAAACAAGAAATATAATGGAGGCTCGCAAACCTCAATAATAATAATCACAAGTACACACATCACACGGTTCATGATCATCCGTCCACACATCATACATCACATGTATAAATAATCATCATCATGTAGGACTACTAGATAATAATAAATAATAATAATCAACTAAATATTTTAATTAATTAGTATTTTATGAAATCATGGACATATAGGAAATTTTGAATTCATAGGGGTATTTTTGTAATTTAGATAACAGACAGAAATTGGAATTTCTCAAATTTCGAGGGGCAAAACTATCTTTTGCCCAGAAAACCCTAATGCCCTACTCCCTACCACCGCTGCCACCCTGCTGGCAATGGCCTGTGCGACGGGGTGAGGGCGCTGCCCTCGCCTGCAAGCGGCACGCCCGCTGGCAGCGCTGCCGCTGCAGGTGGGCGCCCCCGCGGGTAGTGCTGCCCCTGTAGGTTGGCGCCCCTGCAGGCGCCGCCGCCTCCGTGGGCGGTTCTGCCCGCGGGGTAACGCCCGCAGGCGGTGTTGTCCCGCCGGGCGATCGCCCCTGTGGGGGGTTTCGCCCGTGGGAGCAGCAGCGGCAGGCGCCGCTGCCCTACGGCGCCTCACCCCGCGGGAGACGCAGGTGCCTCTGCCCACGAGCTGCCAGCCCCGCCGGACGCAAGCCCGCTGCAAGCAGGCCACCGGTCGGCTGCTACAGACGCAGCCCCTGTGCTGCCTGCCTACGGCTGCGCTGCACGCATGCAGATCGAGGGCAGGAACTGTTGCTGCCCTTTCTCGCTTTTGCGTCAATGATTTTTACATCAAAATTCTTCCTAAACACAACACACGCAGTTCAAAACCAATCATTCGCATGAACAACCTGGCTCTGATACCACTGTTGGAATATCTTGGGGGTGACATAATATGCGCAGCGGAAGAACAAGAAAACAAAATCCCTGATTTCTAAAGAGATGTTCGTCGTCGTGCGAAGATTGGTGCGTAAAATTCGTGAAACTTAAAACTGCGTATAGAGTAGATTGTGTTACCTAGGGAGATCGTATATCCCTATTTCTTTGCAGATCCTTAGGAGAGGGTGAAGGAGGTCAAGCGTCCTCCTCTCTAGTAGTGATCCACACAGTAGGGCTACGACGACGCTCCTCAAAACTCCAGGCCTACTCTGAGGTGGAGAGGGAGAGGAGAATAGGAAAGGCAAGCAAAGGCTCTAGCTCTGAATCCCTCCTATTTATAGAGGCCCCTTGTCAAACCCTAATAGGTCCTCCCTTAGTGGGTATTGGATCTGCATCCAATAAGACAAGGGCTTCATCGGATATCTTATATCCGAACCTCTACTCATCGCAATGCCTACCATATGTGTGTGACCCTCTAGGCCCAATATCGAGCTGGCCGTGAGTCATACCTATTAGAACTCCTTCTAACTCAGTGAATTATTATCTCTATAATAATTCACTTGACTCATCGACTGCGGACGTACTAGGCCACTACGCTGTAGTCCCCATACGATACAAGGGAATCCAATCCATTGGACCTATCTGTCCTCAGTTACCGTGTATCTATAGTCCCTCATCAATCTAATATCCCAGAGACCGTATATCGAGCATGATGCTGTCAGACCCATACAGTTTCTACTCGAGTCTCGCTCTAATCGGATTCTCCCGGAGAACTCTCTCAACCCGAATGACCCTGGCCAGGGATTTGTCTGAGCAAGAACACATGGGATATTCCTCTCATGATGCCGAGAGTGGATGATCCTCTATTGACACTCAATAGCCCTCGTAAGGTCGACTACCACTCCCAATGACTAGCTATTCTAGATCTGGGATAACCAAACCTATAAGTCTGGTATCAAAGTGTGGAGCACTCATACAGGATATCCTTGGTGTCTCAAGTCTAAGAACCAAATACACCACTAGGACTATGAAATCGCTGTCTGACAATAAGGCATCATCAACCATCCAGCATTTCGTAAGCCGATCAATTAGTGAACTCATTCTCCAATGAGCACCTGTACTGTATCCCTAGTGTCCCTACACGAGCATCTATGAGACCAGCTGCATCCATCATATGGATGGGTACACAACACACCAGTCTGTCCGGTTATCACGATGTCCGTCTCGAGTAACCTATGACCGGGATTATTTAGGATATGTCTTTAAAGGTGAATCGATCTCATTATCGTGATCTCATCATGATCTGATTCCCATTGTACAAATCCAAAGACATCACAATATATATATGCACATATGCAATAGTTATAAAGTGATATACGCCAAAATATAATGAGCAAAAAGATTCTCTATCAAGTCACACGTGCCATCACTCATGTGATTAGCTTTCTGGGCACCTATGACTAGCACATATGGCAGCCATCTCTTTCGCACGACATCAAGAGGAACAATTGAACCATGAAGCTCAGAGGACTAGGGTCGCTCCTCAACCAGTAATATTGAAGCCCTCAGCCCCTCCTACTGTCGACCAAGTCCCTACACCAAAGAGGTTAACAAGAGAAGAGCTTCGGGAGCAATATGCGAAGGGGTTATATTGGCATTGTGACGAGCCGTGGAGCCGTGAGCATCGCTGTAGTAAAGGGAGACTTCTTATGATTGAACCAATAGAAGAAGAGGTCATTGAACATCCAAAAGAGAGCCTTGAACATGAAGAAAAAGATTCAGAAGAAGAGCCACAACCGACCGAAGTTACGGTAAATGCACTAGCCGGCTACTCAAATCCGTAAACAATGAAAGTTGGAGACCTTCTCAAAAAACAACCGATCACTATTCTCATCGACATGGGCAGTACTAATAACTATCTAAACAGTAATGTTACTATCCAGATGGCCTTACCTATCGAGAATTGCAGTAGGTTTGATGTTAAGGTCGCCGATGGATGGATTTTGAAGTATGATCGTAGGCGCCCGCAAGTGAAACTATTGCTGATCATGAGGCCTTACCAAGAGATAATTGCATATTTCTTCCTTCTCCCTCTTGATGATCATGAGGCCATGCTCAGAATTAAATGGTTGACGACATTAGGTGATATTTCTTGGAATTTTATGCAACTAATTATGAAATTTTACAGTAAGGAGAAACAGGTGATACTGAACGGGAAATGTGGGGGCGACGTAACGACGATTTGCACACAACAAATGGAGAAAGTTTTGCATAAAGCATACAGCGCCTTTTTGGTACAACTTGAGCAGCAAACTAAAGGAGAGCCAATAGAATTTAAAGATCTAAACCTACTTCCTTTGCTTGCTGAATTTTCAGATATATTTGACGAACCGCACAACCTACCTCTTACCCATCGACATGATCATTATATAATGATTCTTTTAAGCAAACCTCCAGCAAATACTCGGCTATATCAGTATCTACATCTCCAAAAGGATGAAATAGAAAGGATTGTAAAAGAGATGCTCGAAATAGGAGTTATTCGGCCAAGTTGCAACCTCTAATCTTCACCGGTGCTACTTGTACGCAAGAAGGACAGAACATGGCGAATATACGTTGATTACCGAGCTCTCAGTGGCATAACCATCAAGGATAAATACCCTATTCTAGTAGTAGATGAATTGCTAGATGAAAGGGAGCACAAATCTTCACAAAGCTAGACCTTCGATCCGAGTATTATTAAATACGAGTGTATGAAGAAGTCATACCGAAAATCACCTTTCGAACACACAACGGCCACTATGAATTTTTACTTTCTTCAACAAAAGGTGAAATATCTTGGGCATATCATATCAGAGGAAGGTGTGATGGTGGACCCCTTCAAAATTGAAGCAATGCAAAACTGGCCTACCCCGAGAAACATAAAATTGCTACATGGCTTTTTGGGTTTAACAGGCTACTATCGTAAGTTTGTGAAAAACTTTGGAAAGATTAGTGCACCACTTACTTCCTTACTGGAAAAATATATCTTCCAATGGTCGGACAGAGCTTTCACTGCCTTCGACAAACTTAAGGCAGCCATAACGATGACGCCGGTGCTAGCGCTACCAGATTTCAACCGACCCTTCATCATTGAGGCTGATGCATCTGGAGACAGAATGGGAGATGTTCTCATGCAAGATGGACTACCACTCACATACATTAGCAAGATATTATCTCCCCCCTATCAAAACATATTAACATTTGATTAGGAGATGCTCGCCATTGTGCACACAGCAACGAGGTGGAGATCGTACTTGATCAGGTGATACTTTCAAATCAAGACCGACCATAAAAGCCTAAAATATCTCTTGGAGCAGAAGATATCTTCCCCCGAGCAGCAAAAATGGGTAACAAAACTTCTTGGATTTGATTATGAAATAACTTACAAAAAGTGGAAAGAGAATGTTGTTGTAGATGCGCTTTTACAACTACCTGAGCAAGCTGAATTTTTGGCCATTTCACTTTCGATTAGTGACTTCCTTGAGGATATTAAGATGGAATGGCAAGAATATTCGGAGACCAGTCAGATCATAAAAAAATTGGAGGAAGCACCAAGCTCTATGGCTCATTACAATTGGGACTCAAAAGAATTACACTATAAGGGATGCATTGTGCTTGTGACAAATTCTACTTGCATCTTCACAAGTAGATTTTGGACAAAGTTATTCCATATGCAGGGTATTAAATTGAAAAGGAGTACGGCATATCATCCACAAACCGATGGCCAGATGAAAATTGTAAATAGGTGCTTGGAGACAGCCCAAAGCCACCCACCAAATAAGACTTCCCAAGGAGAACTCCAGACCCAACCAAGTGCCATTATTGATCGACGAATTGTGACTTGATGATGATGACCCACTACTAAAGTGCTAATACAATGGGCGAACTTACCAACAGAAGATGCCACTTGGGAGAACTATGACGACTTGAAGATCAAATTTTCAGAGTTCATGAATCGTCAGCCTTGAGGACAAGACTGATTTGAAGAGGGCGGGTCTGTTAGGACTTTAGCTAGGAGAGTCCTAATTGAGAGGGACATTCATGTAAAACCTACCTAAGCTGACCCCTATTAAAGAGGTGAAGAGGCCGGCTAGGGTTAGGAGGTTGTTTCTTAGAGAAGAATTAGGAGTTGTAAAGGAATAGGAGTCTTGAGTAGGAGTCCTATTAGGAGTTGGTTAGAAGTAGGAGTCTTGAGTAAGAGTCCTATTAGGAGTTAGGGTTTAGAAGCCCTATAAATAGTCATGTATTCTACCTATTTTTATAAGCAATAGATGAATCTTTTCTGCAGCCTTTGAGTAGTAATTGGGAGGAACCCCTATAGAGTTCCAAGGAGGCCGATCCCCTAAAGAGATCAACCCCAAGTTTAGAATCTGCAAGGGTTCTAACACCGGTGCTAACACTACTCAAGACTCCTATTCCTTTACAACTCCTAATTCTTCTCTAAGAAACAACCTCCTAACCCTAGCCGGCCTCTTCACCTCTTTAATAGGGGTCAGCTTAGGTAGGTTTTACATAAATGTCCCTCTTAATTAGGACTCTCCTAGCTAGAGTCCTAAGAGAGAATTCTCGTCAAAAAATTTCAGCGGGTTACGACGAAAATTTGCAGCAACACAAAATCATTTTTAGAGATGAATTTCTTAATAGATCAATCTTAAATGGAAGTCAAGATGATCTATGAAGTGTATAAGAAATTTCATTCAAAAAAGATTGCAAATAGATTGGTTAAGGCAACAATATGCGGCTGAAATTTTCTGCAGCACAGATTTTTAAGTATAGCAGATTGGACGTAAAAGATCAGTGGTTTATATTGAGAATTTTTTGATAAAACAAAAGGGAAATCCACTGTTAGGAAGTGTCAAATCTATCATAAAATTTTCGTAGAGATTTGGATAGAAACAATGTAGTATCAAGATCAAATAAATAGTGCTATGCGGTTGAAATTTTACAGTGCAGATTTTCAAGTATAGCAGGCTAGACGTAAAATATCAATGGTTTATATTGAGAATTTTTTGACAAAAAGAAAAGAAATCTGCTGTTAGGAAATGTTAAAGATATCATAAAAATTTCGTAGAGATTTGGAGAGAAAAAACATAGTAGCAAGATCAAACAGGCGGTGCTATACGGTTGGAATTCTGCAATGTATCTTTCGTCGTAGAGATGAAAACTTTATGATGAAAAGTTTATGCAGCAGTATAGGAATAATTTTTTTGGAATTTTTAAATAAGGATAACTAAATTGCAGCAGCAGTTAAGTAGAAAACCAGAACCTGTTACGATTCAAGGGGGGATCAAAGGATGATCCGCGGTGGTGGAGATGACAATGAAATTTGGCGACGATCTTTTAAGCAATTGTGGGAATTGCTTTGGGCAGTTGTGGAGAGTTGATGGATGGATATGGAAGGGCAGCGAGACACCAAGAATGCTGCTCTGATACCAGGTGTTCGAACCCTTGCAGATTCTAAACTTGGGGTTGATCTCTTTAGGCGATCGGCCTCCTTGGAACTCTATAGGGGTTCCTCCCCCCAAGTTGCTGCTCAAAGGCTATCGAAAAGATTCATCTATTGCTTATGAAAAGAGGTGGAATATATGACTATTTATAGGGCTTCTAAACCCTAACACCTAATATGATTCTTACTCAAGACTCCTACTTCTAACCAACTCCTAATAGGACTCCTACTCAAGACTCTTACTTCTAACCAACTCCCAATAGGACTCCTACTCAAGACTCTTATTCCTTTATAACTCCTAATTCTTCTCTAAGAAACAACCTCCTAACCCTAGCCGGCCTCTTCACCTCTTTAATAGGGATCGGCTTAGGTAGGTTTTACATGAATATCCCTCTCAATTAGTACTCTCCTAGCTAGAGTCCTAATATGTTCCAACGGACTTCTGGAAAGCTCCTGGACTTCAGGATGATCTTCTTGGTAAGTTCCGATGAGCTTCTTCCAGCAAGCTCTTGGACTTCTCGCTGGTTCTGACAGAACTTCTGACGAACTCTCGATCTCCCAACAAAATCACGTCCTTGACTCCGGTACTTCATTTTGCTTCATTCCTTGCTATCGTAGTTAATCCAGCACATGTAAAATATACTTCGATCTAGACAATTAATACTAAACATTAATCATGTTGTCCGGTATGTCATTGGTACCTCGACGCTTCGTCCGCTTCTTCGGCGCATCGTCCTCTCTTGCGGCCTATTGCCCAATCAGCCAGTTGACTTTGCAACTCTGATATCCTTAGCGTAATATCCACTCTTCTTAGCCCGATGTCTGAATCCATAGCCCGAAGCCTTCTATCGGTACATCGACCGATCCACTGGCTCGACGTCCAATCTTCTGATATATTTTCCTCCGGCCCAACATGATTCTTCCTGCTTTAATTGTCTCATCCTAATCGAAGCATCCTATATCACTCAAAATGCAGATTAAATCATAAACTTTTATCAATTGGTTTCATCATCAAAATTCGAGATTCAACAATCTCCTCCTTTTTTATGATGACAACCAATTGATTACGGAGTTAACCTTTACTCCCGGAGTTTAAACAAACTCCTATCAATATGCCATATTGATAGACCCTTAAATTCAAGCTAAATTCAAGCCATTTTAAATTTCATCATGAATATTTTTAATACGTTATCATGCATAACATGATCATACTTCTCCCCTTTTGTCATCAACAAAAAGGGGAAGTGCGACTTTCAATGTGTTTGGAAATATAAGTTCAACTCATTGCATGATAAACATAATCTCCATTTTTATCATCATGCAAGCTAGAAAAAATTTAGCAAGTGTTATATCATATTAGAACCTGCAAGCTATCAAGTTTTAGATATGCAAGTTTTACAACATACAAGCTAGCAAATTTAAAGATGTGCAAGTTGGTTTATTTGCTTTTCTTTACGATGTGCAAAATAGCATTTTTTGTATCTTCTTGAGATTTCAAGCTAGCAATTCTTGGTGATGTTCAAGATGGCAATTTCTTCTCTTTTGAGAAGTGCGATTATTTTTGCTTCCTTTGCAAAAACACAAGCTAACAAAATGTTAAATTATTTTACAACATGGAAGCTAATAATTTGAGATGTTCAAGAAGCAAGTTCTTTCTTCTCTTTTGAGAAGTGCAATTTTTTGCTTTCTTCTTGAATTGTGCGAGCAAGCATCTTTTATCTCCCCCTTTGTCATTGTTAAAAGGAAGGGAAGACCCTTTATATCAATTTTCAGATTATGACAAAGATAAAGTATTAACCTTATTTCAATATGTTTGTGCATCATTATGATTTCAACTTGAAATATGCACAATTTCAAAACCTTACATTTGTATCCTTACTTCATGCATGATAAAAATAAATCAATCATCACTATGGGCATATCATACATGATATTCAAGCATTCATGATACATCATTTTGGTAACATGATCATAGCTTTTCAAATGATGGTATCTAAATGTCAAAATTCATTACATCCTATCATGCATGATCATTAAATTCTCATTTGTATTTCATGCATAATTTCATTTCATTACATTCAAAACATCAAGAGAATTTTGGTGATGAGATAAACATTTCAAGAATACAAGAAATTTTACATAATAAAATTCAAGTCATAAATTATCAAGATGTCAAGTAGCATATCATGATTAATTTGAATACATCATTTTTAGTGAATACCAAGAAGAATCAACACTAATTTCAAGAGATTCAAAAAGACACAAATAAAAACACTAATCTCTTAGTGAAAAATTGATAAGATAGAGAAAAAAAAATTCAAAAAATGCTTTTCTCTTTTTAGTTGTTTCAATTCATGTGATTTATTTCATAGAAACATGCCTTTGTCATTTATGCCAAATAAAAACATGCAGCATACATTAACACCGAAAAAGAACTTTTAAAACCATAAAAGTTGATAATCCATAAATCTCAAGAATCATCATGCATAATTTCAAAAAATAATATCATTAAACATGATCATTATGCATTAAATTATCAAGCATGATTTCATTAAAAATAAAGCATTTATAATCACAAGGAATACAAAAATCATCAAGATACATATTATTACTTCTTAAAAATATATAGCATGGTTTTATAAGGAATTTTTAATCAAAATTATTTTGTTTGTTTATCACAAAACATGCAATTTTCATGATCACTAGAAAGGTAAGCATGATCCCTTTTTTTTGCATTTTCATTACATTATTAAACATGCAATTTTAAAAAAAAATTAAAACTAAATTAAAAATAACTTAAGAAAGTATTATGTAATTTCGAAATAAACTAAGGGCATTTTGATTACCTCATCGTCGAATGTCATTAAGGCGTAGTTTGCCACCTCGCCTTTGTTGATTTTCTCTTCATCTTCAGAGGAGCTCGATTCGTCTTTTGGCAACTTCTTCTTGCATTCATAGCAAGTAGTTCCATTCCTTTTGTTCTTTAATTTTTGTTTCATGAACTTCTTATATTTCATGAGTAGTTCAAGTTCACCATCACTTGAGTTTATGCTCGAGTGATCTTCAATTGTTCTAAGTACCAAATCCTTTCTGTTCTTTGAAAGGTGGTTTTGTTCATCATATTCATCATGTGCATTGTGCACCATTTCATATGTTATCAATGAACCGATAAGTTCTTCAAGTGGAAATATATTTAAATCTTTTGTTGTATTACCGTTACTTTCGATTCCCAAGTTTTAGAAAGTGATATTAAGATCTTGTTAATGAGTTCAAAATTTGAAAAGTTTTTACCAAGTCCTTTTAGACTATGACGACATCCGTAAAACGGGTGTACATGTCTCTAATAGTCTCACTTGGTTTCATATGAAAAAGTTCAAAATCATGCATTAAAAGATTGATTTTCGAATCTTTTACTCTACTTGTGCCTCCGTGTGTGACTTCTAATGTATGCCAAATCTCGAAAGTCATTTCGCAAATAGAAACCTGATTAAACTCAGTTTTATCCAAGGCACAAAATAAGGCATTCATAGCCTTTGCATTTAGAGAAAAAGTCTTCTTCTCTAAATCATTCCAATGGTTCAATGGAAAAGAAGACATTTGAAAACCAAACTCGACTATGTGCCATAAATCGAGATTCAATGAAACTAAGAAAACTCTCATTCGAGTTTTCCAATAAGTGTAGTCTGTCCCATTGAAAAAGGGAGGACGAATGAGAGAATGACCCTCTTAGAAACCAAAAAGAGCTATTTCTCTTTGGGTGTTAAACCAAATGAGAAAACGAGGCTCTGATATCAATTGTTAGGACCGGGGTCGATCGGTACTAAGAGGGGTGTGAATTAGTGTAGTAGTAAAATAACGTCGACTTAAAAACTTCATTGCGATAAAACTAGTTTCGTAAAGATGTTAACTTGGAAGCATGTTCGTAAAAGAGCAATGGATGTAAAGAACAAGTAAGGAGGTTTGCAATTAAAGTAAATTGCATAAATAAAACGCAAACCAGATTTTAGAGTGGTTCAGTCGTCGTGACATATATCTACTTCGTCGATTCCTCTTCCATCGAGGCCACCGGCATCCACTATTGGTCTTCCTTTAATAGGCAAAGACCAACCACCTTTTACACCCCTCTTCTCCTTTTCCCGAGTTTAGGAGACAACCCTTACAAGCACTGACTCCTCTCTTACAGAATTCTAAACTTAGAGTAGAGGAGGGAATTTCTCAAGAGATTGCAACAGCGTCTATTCACTTTTAAAACTCTCTGTGCTTGTGTATTTTAACCAGAGATGAGAGGGGTATTTATAAGCTTTAAGTTGATTCAAACTTGGAGCCTAAAAATATCTTATCCTGGGTTACCTGGGTCCGGGTGGTACCACTGCCTGTGTTGGGCGATACCACTGCCAGTTGTTAGTCTGACACCACTGCCTAGCAACCTGCCATTGGGCAGTACCACCGCCCAAACTGGCGATACCACCTGGCACCCTACTAGGGGCGGTACCACTGCCTAACACAATCTCGAAGATTGTGCCACGATGGTGTCACTTATTGGGATACTGTTTGGGCCTCTCATTGGGCCCAACACAGTCCTTACATAAGCCCAAATAGCTCATAATTGGGTTGGCCCAAATCCAAACCCAATTACGTGCTAACTACGAAATCTAAGACATTTCCTAAGCTAAACAAGTCCGTAAGTCTAGTTTCTTCCGGTAAACTTCCGACGATCTTCCAGCAAACATCCGACAATCTCCCGACAATGCTCCAATGGACTTCCGACAAGCTCCTAGACTTTATGATGATCTTCTTGGTGAGTTCCGATGAGCTTTTTCCAGCAAGCTCTTAGACTTCTCGCTTGGTTTCGACAGAACTTCCAATGAATGTCCGGACTTCCGATGAACTCTCGAACTCCCAACGAAATCGCGTCCTTGACTCCGAGACTTCATTTTGCTTCATGCCTTGCTATCGTAGTTAATCCTACATATGTAAAACATACTTTGATCTAGACAATTAATACTAAGCATTAATCATGTTGTCCAGCATGTCATTGGTCCCTCGACGCTTCGTCCGATTCTTCGGCGCTTCGTCCTCTCTTGTGGCCTATTGCCCAATCGGCTAGTTGACTCTGCAACTCCGATATCCTTGGCGCAATATCCGCTCTTCTTGGCCTAATGCTCGAATCCATGGCCCGAAGCCTTTTGTCGATACGTTGACAGATCCACTAGCTCGACGTCCAATCTTCTGACATGTTTTCCTCTGGCCCAATATAATTCTTCCTACTTTAATTGTCTCATCCTGATCGAAGCATCCTGCATCACTCAAAATACAGATTAAATCATAAACTCTTATCAATTGGTTTCATCATCAAAATCCAAGATTCAACAGGTGGTAATGCCTAGTGTAAGAGTGTTTGGCGTTAGTATTGCCAGTACCCCGGAAACCCAGGATAAGACACTTTTTGGTTCCAATTTTGAAGCCATTGGAGCCTATAAATACCCTACCCTTTTCTGCATTAAAGGGTAACAAATTAATATCTAAGTGTGGAAAAATCTTTTAAGTGTTGGGGTGTAAAAAGTATTGTATAAGTGCAAGAGTCCTCCTCCTCTTTCTCTTTAGCTTTGTAATCATCCAAGAAGATGTGTGAGGCTTGTAAGGATTATCTCGTAAACCCGTGAAAAGGAGAAAGTGCTGTAAAGAAGTGGTTGGTCTTCGCCTACTAAAGGAGGACAATTAATGGACGCCGGTGACCTCGACGAAGGAGGAATCAGAAATAGATGTAGGTCACAATGACCAAACCACTATAAATTTCGATGTGTTCTTTCCTTACTGCTTGTTCTCTTTACTTCACTTTACTTTACTTCATTACAAACTATCCAATCCCTTCTTCTCTACTCACTTGCAAACTTATTCGAGTATAACTAATGGTTTTCATCGAAATTAGAATTTCATCGAATGAAGTTTTTCGAAATTGTTGAAATTTGTCGTTTTTATTTGCTGCACTAATTCACCCCCCCCCCCTACCTCTTAGTGTCATTCTTGATCCTACTAAATTTGGGTCCCTAAAGGAACCTTAAATGATATAATATAAAATGATAAGTTAGGTAGATCTATTTATGAGGAACTCAAGGTAAAATGGGTACCTAAAAGAAAACCTCCTTTCTTGTAAATATGTCTACAATCACAAGCAATGAGCAAGAGATGGTACCTTGATAGTAGATGCTTAAGACACATGACCGGAGATCCAACATACTTCTCTAAGTTCACTATCTAAGACGAAGGATTTGTCACTTTCGGAGATAACAAAAAAGAAAAAATTATTGGAAAAGAAAATATAGGTAACAAATCAAACTTTTTGATTAAAAATATTTTATTAGTAGATGGTTTAAAGCATAACTTGTTAAGCATTAGTCAATTATGTGATAAAGGTTATAATATCAAGTTTGAATTAAATGCTTGCATTATAGAAATACCACACATGAATAGATATTTGATTGCCTTAAGGACCAACAATGTCTATACCATTGATCTTAATGAGTTTTGTAATGAAACTTGCTTTCCGATTTTAAACGATGGTGCTTGGCTTTGGTATTGGAGGTTAGGTTATGCTAGCATGAAACTAATATCCTAAATTTTATCTAGAGAACTTGTCAGAGGAATCCCTAGCATCAAGTTTATCAAAGACAAACTGTGTGATGCATGTCAACTAAGAAAATAAATAAAAGATAGTTTCAAGTCAAAGAATCAAATAAGCACCTCTAGACCATTGCAATTGATCCATATTGATTTATTTGGACCAATTGATACAATAAGCCTAGGAGGTAGCAAATACACCTTTGTAATTATTGATGATTATAGTAGATACACTTGGACGTACTTCTTAACACACAAAAGTGATTGTTTTATGATTAAAATTTTGTAAACTTGTTTAAAATGAAAAAGGCTTTATGATTGCATCTATACCTAGTGATCACGATAGTGAGTTTCAAAACCGTGATTTCCAAAACTTTTGTGAATCAAATGGGTACAACCATAATTTCTCTACTCCAAAAACCCCACAACAAAATGGAGTAGTTGAAAGAAAAAATATGAACTTACAAGAAATGATCAGAACCATGTTAAAGAAATATAGCCTACCCAAATATTTTTGGGTCGAAGCCATTAACACAGTATGTTATATTATGAATAGGGTTCTAGTAAGACTATTACTTTCCAAAACTCTTTATGAGTTGTGGAATAACAAAAAAACCCAATGTTTCATATTTTAAAGTTTTTGGTTGTAAATGTTTTATTTTAAATAAAAAAAATATATTAAAAAAATTTGATGCAAAATCTGATGAAGGCATTTTTCTTGGTTATTCTTCTACTTCTAAAGCATTTTGTGTGTTTAATAAAAAAACTTTAGTTATAGAAGAATATATTCATGTTGTTTTCAATAAGGTTTCTGAATCTAACAAAAATGATTTTGAAGATGATTTTGATTTTGATGGTTTAAATTTGAGTGAACTCTCTCCTCCCACTAGCAACTTGGATGCATCTTCTTCCAAAGAATCCTTATCTAAGGATTGGAAGTATGTAGATGCTCATCCTAAGGAGCTAATCAATGGAGACACTTCAAAAGGGGTTCAAACTTGTTCTTCTTTTAAAAAATTTTGTGCGAGTACATCATTTTTATCTCAAATTGAACCTAAATGCATTGACGAAGCCTTGAAAGATGATTCATAGGTTATAGCAATGCATGAGGAATTAAATCAATTTGAGAGAAATGGGATGTGGAAGCTTGTTCCTAGACCAAATGATCATTTGGTAATTGGTACTAAATGGGTCTTTAGAAACAAGCAAGATGAACTTGGTATCATAGTTAGAAACAAGGCTAGATTAGTGGCAAAAGGTTTCAACCAAGAAGAATATATCAATTATAAAGAATCCTTCACTCTTGTGGCTAGACTTGAAGCTATAAGGATTTTCCTTGCCTATGCTAGTTGTCATAATTTTAAGTTATTTCAAATGGATGTTAAAAGTGCTTTTCTTAATGGTTTTATTTCCGAAGAAGTTTTTGTTGAACAACCACCCAGATTTGAGAATGCCACTTTTCTTAATCATGTTTTTAAATTGTCTAAGGCACTCTATGGTTTGAAATAAGCCCCAAGGGCTTGGTATGAGAAACTTAGTTTCTTTGTAATTAAGAATAATTTTATGAAAGGTAAGGTCGATACTACATTATTTATTAAATAATTTGAAAATAATTTTCTTATAGTTCAAATTTATATTAATAATATCATTTTCGGTTCTTCAAATGAGTCTTTATGTGAGTCTTTTGCCAAGTGTATGAGCCAAGAGTTCGAAATAAGTTTAATAGGGGAATTAACTTTTTTTCCTAGCATTACAAATCAAACAACTTAGTGATGGAACCTTTGTTAGTCAAACTAAGTATACGTTAAATCTATTAAAACGATTTAATATGGATAATGCTAAAGCTATTAATACACCAATGAGCACCTCTACAAAATTAGATATGGACATTAATAGAGAATGTTTTGATCAAAAGACTTATAGGGGTATGATAGATAGTTTATTATACCTCACATCAACTAGACCCGATATCATATTTAGTGTTAGACTATGCACTAGATTTTAATCTAATCCTAAGCAATCTCACTTAAATGCTGTTAAAAGGATTTTTAGATATCTAAAAGGAACTCCTAGTCTCTGCTCATTTGGGGACACTAGGGACATAGTGTAAATACTCATTAGAGAATGAGTTCACTGATTGATCCGCTCACGGAATGTTGGATGATTGATGATGCCTTATTGTCAAACAGTGATTCCATCATCCCAATGGTATATCTGGTCCTTAGACTTGAGACATCAAGGATGTCCTGTATAAGTACTCCACTCTTTGATACCAGACTTATAGGTCTGGAGGTTCCAAATCTAGCACAACCGGTCATCATGAGTGGTAGCCAACCTTACGAGAGCTATTGAGTGTCAATAGAGGATCATACGCTCTCTGTGTTATAAGAGGAATATCTCATATATTCTTGCATAGACAAATCCCTTACGAGGGTCATTCAGATTGAGAGAGAAAGAGTTCTATAGGAGAATCCGATTAGAGTGAGACTTGTGTAGAAACTGTATGGGCCTGACAGCATCATGCCCGGTATACGATCTCTAGGATATTAGATGGATGAGGGACTATAAGTACATGGTAACTGAGGATAGATAGGTCCAAAGGATTGGATCCCCTGTATAATCTAGGGACTATGGTGTAGTGGCCTAGTACGTCCACAATCGATGAGTCGAGTGAATTATTATGGAGAAAAATAATTCACTAAGCCAGAAGGAGTTCTGACAGGTATAACTCATAGCCAGCTCGATATTAGGTCTAGAGGGTTATACACATATGGTAGGCATTGCAACGAGTAGATATTCGAATATGAGATATCCATTGGAGCCCCTATCTTATTGGATATCCAATAAGCCCTTGAATTATTAGATCCTATGGATGAGATCAAATATGCGCTAATAAGATATTATTGGGTAGAGACCTACTAATCTAAGAGGCTTGGGTAGTTAGATGGAAATCCAATACCCAACATGGCAGGATCAACTAGGGTTAAGTTGATAGGGGCCTCTATAAATAGGAGAGAACTAAAGTCCCATAGGTTAGAGCTCCTCCTATTACGGGTGCGCGTATGAGGAGGAGAGGGAGAGAGGAGAATAGGAGGAGGAAACTAAACTCTCCCTAAAGACCCCAAAACTCTTCCTCTCTCCCTATCTCCCTCTCCTCCTCTATAGGCAGCCTCCTTTAAGGCAGGCCCTTCTTGATTGTGGGGTGCGTGTGAGGAAGAGTTTTGAGTAGCGATTTAAGAAATCTTTGCAGCTCCTATCATGTGGATCACTGCTATAGAGGAGGATAGTTGACCTCCTTCATCCTTTCTCACAGATCTATTAAGTCTCTTATTTTGATGATAAAACCAATTGATAGTGTTTATGATCTGATATGTGTGTTGAGTGACGTAGGAAACTACGATCAAGGCGAGACAATTAAAGCAGGTAGAATCATGTTGGGCCAAAGTGGAATATGTCTAAAGATTGAACGTCAAGCCAGAGGATCAATCGACGTATCAACAGAAGGCTTTGAGCCATAGGTTCGGTCATCAAGCTAAGAAGAGCGAAAATTACGCCAAGGAAATCGAAGTTGTGGAGGTCAACTAGTCGATTAGGCAATAGTCCATAAGAGAGGACGATGCACCGAAGAATCAGATGAGGTATTGATGAACCAATGACATGCCAGACAATATTTGATTCAGTTTTGTAATAATTGTTTAGATTGAAGTAGGTTTTAGGTATAATTGGGTTGGAATTGGGCCAACTCAATTATGGGCCAAGTGAAAGGCCTAAATAGTGACCCAATAGGTGGAACCGTTGATAGCACAGTCTCCGAGACTATGTCAAGCGATAGTACCGGTAGCACTACCCAGACTCAGTCTCCGAGATTATCAGGTGGTGGTACTGCCTAGTGTCAATGCTGCAGGTGATAGTACTGTCCAACATAGGCGGTGGTATCGCTAGGACCGAGAAACTTGAGATGAGGCTTTTTTTTGCTCAAATTTTGAAACCATTTGGGGTCTATAAATACCCTAGCTATTCCTATATATAGTAGCAAGAATTGAGCATGAAATTGCGTTGAAAAAAAGGGAAAGAATACTTGGAAAAAAATTGGGAAACTCTCTTAGGATTTAAGATGGCTTCTTCCTAGTATTTAGAAGTTCGTCTAAAGGGAGAAGTGAGGTCTAAGGAAACGAGACTTGTAAGGGTTGTCTCCTAAACCTGTGAAAAGGAGAAAGAGTGTAAAAGGGTAGTTGATCTTCACCCGTTAAAAGAAGATCGATAGTGGATGTAGGTCACAATGATCGAACCACTATAAAAACTTGGTTTGCACTTACTTTTTGCTATTTACCTTTATTGCAAACTAAATTCTTACTTACACTATGCTTCTATACGCTTTTAAAGTTAAGCATTTTCGATATCAGTTTCTATCAAAACGAAGATTTTTGAACCGACATCATTTTTATCCACTACACTAATTCACCCCCCTCTTACTATCAACTTGAACCTAACAGTTGGTATTATAGTCTTGTTTTTTCTTGTTTGGTTTAACAACTAACAGAAATAGCTCTTTTCAGCTTTCAAGAGGGTCACTCTATCATTGGTCCTCCTCTGTTCAATGGAACGGACTACACATATTGTAAAACTTGGATGAGAGTTTTCTTGCTTTTTTTGGATTTAAATTTATAGAGTATTGTGGAAAATGGCTTTCAAAAGTCTTCTCGTCCAATGAACGATTGGAATGAGTTGGAGAAGAAGACTTTCTCTTTAAATTCCAAGGCTATGAATGCCTTATTTTGCGCTTTAGATAAAAATGAGTTCAATCAAGTGTCTATTTGTGAAATAACTTTTGATATTTGGTACGCCCTTAAAATCACACATGAAGGCACTAGTAGAGTTAAAGATTTGAAGATTAATCTTTTGATGTATGATTTTGAATTGTTTCGTATGAAGCCAAACGAAACTATTATTGGCATATACACCTGTTTTACGGATGTCATCAATAGTTTGAAATCTCTTGCCAAATATTTTTTGAATCTTGAACTTGTGAATAAAGTTTTACGTTCTCTTCCTAAAAACTAGGATTCCAAAGTAACGTCAATACAAGAAGCAAAGGACCTAAACAACCTTGCTCTTAAAGAACTTATCGGATCATTAATGACCTATGAAATGATGTGCAAGGCATATAATGAACTTGATAAACTTGAGAACAACCTTCCAAAGAATAGGAAGGATTTGGCACTTAGAATTCAAGAAGACCACTCGAGTGAAATCTAAGTGATGATGACATAAAACTCCTCACAAGTAAATTTATAAAATTTATAAAACATGAAACTAAGAATAAAAATGAACTTAAAAAGAAAAGGTTGCCAGAGAACAAGAAACCACTCAAGATGACTTGGGACGAAACGAGTACATCCGAAGATGAGGAGCAAACCGATGAAGACGAAGTGGTGAACTTCGCTTTGATGACTCTTGACAATGTGGTAAACAACTCAAACGAAACTCCTTTACTTTATTTTAAAATTACTTGATGCTTTTTCATGAGTAATTTTTAAATTAGTTAGGAAAAAATAAAAAAATATATAAAAAATATATCATGCTTCTTTTTTTAGTTATTTTGAAAAACTAATCATGATAATTGCATGTTTGATGATAAAGGAACAAAAATGATCAAGAAAAGCATATTGCTAAGAAAGGTAAAACTTGCAAGCTTGCATGTTAAGGGAGATAGTTTTGCCAGTTTCGATAAATTGGTGTAAAACTTACTTGACATGCTTTCAAACACTTGCATTGATGAATGATTCTCCTTTTTTCCTATGACAAAAGTGTTGAATCTCGCA
Organism: Musa acuminata AAA Group; assembly: GCF_036884655.1. Taxonomy (NCBI): domain Eukaryota; kingdom Viridiplantae; phylum Streptophyta; class Magnoliopsida; order Zingiberales; family Musaceae; genus Musa; species Musa acuminata. The sequence continues at coordinate 21,878,852 of NC_088348.1, read as the reverse complement.
TTTTGATGATGAAGTCAATTGTTATTTGTTATCTAATCTATATGTTGAGATAAGTGTGTAGGATTAACTACGATGAAAGTAAGATATGCAGCAGGAGTTGCGCCGGAATCAAGACAATGATCACATTGGGAGTTCGAGAGTTCGACGGAAGTTCAGACAGTTGTCGGAGGTTTTGCAGGAACAAATCCGAGAAGTCCATGAGCTTGCCAAAAAAGCTCGTCGGAACTCGTCAAGTGGATCGTCGCAAGTCCAGGAGTTTGCCGGAAGTCCGTAGGAGCATCACCGAGGGTTCATCGGATGATCGACGGAAGTTCGCCGGAAGCTCACCGGAAGAAGCGATTGACGCATCGGAGCAAGTTGCAGTAAATGTCTTAGGAAATATCGTAGTTAGCACAATGATTAAGTTGAAAATGGGAGATGATCCCATTAACTTAATCTTGGGGCAATTGGGCCCTTGAAAAACCCAAATTGGGCCGAATGGATCAACCCATTCGGACCCTGATTTATGCCAGGCGGTTGAACCGCCCCAGCAAGGCGGTGGCACCGCTTGGGCTCAGTCTTCGAGCGAGACTGGGCGGTGCAATCGCCCTTGATAGGAGGTGGCACCGCCTGAGCTCGGTCTTCGAGCTCTGGCAGGAGGTGCAACCGCCCCTGACAATAGGTGGCACCGCCCAGAGGCTCAGTCTTCGAGCTCTGCTAGGCGGTGCAACCGCCTCAGTCAGGAGGTGCAACCGCCAGATCCCGGAATTCCGGGAATTGACAATTTTGAGCTCGAAATTCAAACTGGGTTGGGGCCTATAAATACCTCACCCTTTCAGCACTGAAAGAGCACCAAAAACACACCGAAATCCTGATCTTATTCTGTCATTTTTAGAGCTCAAAATTGTTGTAAAGGCCAAAAGTTCTTCTCCCTCTTTTCTTCCAAGTTCTGATCTTTAAAGAGAGGAGAGAAAATTCTGTAAGGGTTGTCTCCTAAGCCCGTCAAAAGGAGTGAAACTGTAAAAGGGTGGTTGGCCTTCGCCTATTGAAGGAAGGCCTTTAGTAGACGTCGGTGACCTCATCGGTGGAGGAAGCCAAAAGTGGATATAGGTCAAGATTGACCAAACCACTCTAAATCTCGGTTTGCATTTACTTTGAGCATCTTATCCTTATTGCAAACCTCCTCAATAGCTTACTGCCTTCTGCACATTTACGATCGTGTTTCAAAGTTCAGTATTTTCCGAATCGGCGTTTAGACGTAAATCAGTTTTATCGTACGAACATCATATTTCAGTTTGCGCTTACATTTTAACTTTCATCATAACTGCAAACTGCCTTCATAGATTTCCTTTAACTACATCTCGCTTGATTACAAGTTAAAGAGATTTACGAATCGGCTTTTCTGCCGAAATCGCTTTTATCGTACGAACACCTTTTTAATCGTTGAAAGTTTTCTGCTGCACTAATTCACCCCCCCCCCCTCTTAGTGCTCTTGATCCTAACAATTGGTATCAGAGCGGGGTTAACTCTCAAATGGATTAAAACCCAAGAGAGATGGCATATGCCGGAAACCAAGAGGGTCATTCTATTACACGTCCACCCATTTTCAATGGGACGGACTACACCTATTGGAAGACCCGAATGAGGATCTTTCTTATTTCTATGGATTTTGAACTTTGGAATCTTGTCGAAAATGGATTTTCGAAGTCTTCTCTTCCAATGATCGATTGGAATGAATTGGAGAAGAAGGCTTTCGCTCTTAATGCAAAGGCTATGAATGTCTTATTTTGTGCGCTTGATAAAAACGAGTTCAACCATGTTTCGGTTTGTGAAACCGCATTTGATATTTGGCACACACTCGAAGTGACTCACGAAGGCACAAATAGAGTGAAAGAGTCAAAAATCAATCTTTTGATACATTCTTTCGAACTTTTTCGGAAGAAACCGAGTGAGACTATTGGCGACATGTTTACCCGTTTCACGGATATCGTCAACGGTCTAAAAGGACTCGAAAAAAGTTTTTTGGATTTTGAGCTCGTAAATAAGATTCTAAGATCCCTTCCTAAGAGTTGGGATCCTAAAGTCATTATTATTCATGAGGCGAAAGATCTAAACAACTTCCCTCTTGAAGAACTAATCGGGTCATTAATGACCTACGAGATGACTTGCAAAGCTCATGAAGAGCAAGAAGACATCCTTCCAAAGAACAGCAAGGATATGACACTTAGAACTTCAGAAGACCACTTGAGAGAAAACTCGAGTGATGAGGATTGTGACGATGACTTGGCACTTCTAACAAGAAAATTTAAAAAATTCATTAAAAGAAACAAGTTTAAGCATGAAACAAAAAATAAATTTGAACCCAAGAAGGACCAAGTTATTTGCTATGAGTGCAAAAAGCCGGGACACTACAAGAGTGATTGTCCCCAAGTCAAAAATAGAACATCAAAGAAGAAGGCGCTCAAAGCAACGTGGGATGACTCGAGTGCGTCCGAAGAAGAGGAGTCCAACACCGAGCAAGTTGCTCATTACGCCTTAATGGCCATCGGGGAGGAGGTAACGAATTTAATAGATGCAGATTTTTCATTTGACGAATTATTAAATACCTTCCATGACTTATTTGATGAATGCAAGATTATTAGTAGAAAATATAAATTGCTAAAAAAGGAGCATGATAGTCTTACTTGTAATTTTGATAAGTTAAAAACTGAATATCATGATAGTTTAGGTTCATGCATAAAATGTCATGATCTAGAAACTCTCCAAAAGGAAAACTAGCTACTTAAAGACACCTTGAAGAAATTCGAGGTTGGTAGCAAGTCTTTGAACATGATCCTTGCAAACAAGGGTCACGTTCCCAAAAGAAGTGGAATCGGATTTGTGAGAAGTCCTCACCAAAATCCAACCACCTTCATAAAAAGCCCCATCGTACATGTTCGACACCAAAGCAAATGCAACTTTTGTTGCAAACTTAGACACAAAACGCATTATTGTCCATTCAAGAAAATTAGTCCGAACAAATTAATTTGGGTTCCTAAAGGAACCATGATAAATTCTATACAACATGATAAACAATGTAGATCTATTTTTGAGGCACCCAAAAGCAAATGGGTACCTAAAGATCATCCTTTCTTGTAGAAACCTATACCATCGCAAGCTAGGAGCAAGAGATGGTACCTTGATAGTGGATGCTCAAGGCATATGACCGGAGATCCATCTCAATTCTCTAAGCTCACTAGCATAGACGAAGGTTATATCACCTTCGGAGACAACAACAAGGGTAAAATCATTGGCAAAGGAACCATAGGTAACAAATCCAACTTCTTTATTGAAGATGTTTTGTTAGTTGATGGTTTAAAACATAACCTCTTGAGCATTAGTCAATTATGTGATAAAGGATATATTGTCAGATTCGAATCTAATGCTTACATCATTGAAAAACCACACAAAAACACGTCTATGATTGCATTAAAACAAAATAACATATACACTATTGACATCAATGATTTGTGTAATGAAATATGTTTTTCGGTTTTGAATAAGGATGCTTGGCTATGGCATAGAAGATTAGGTTATGCTAGCATGAAACTAATCACTCAAATATCATCTAAAGAACTTGTAAGAGGAATTCCTCATATCAAGTTCATCAAAGATAATGTATGTGATGCTTGCCAATTAGGTAAACAAATTAAGGGTAGTTTCAAATCTAAGAATCAAATAAGCACCTCTAGGCCCTTACAATTGATCCATATGGACTTGTTCGGACCAATCTCTACATCAAGCCTAGGAGGTAGCAAATACGCCTTCGTCATTATGGATGACTATAGCAGATACACATGGACTTATTTCTTAAAATAGAAAAATGAATGCTTTAGATATTTTACCAAGTTTTGTAAACTTGTTCAAAATGAGAAGGGTTCTATGATTTCGTCAATTAGAAGTGATCACGGTGGTGAATTTCAAAACCATGATTTCGAAGAATTTTGTGAACTCAATGGATACAACCATAATTTTTCTACTCCTAGAAATCCTCAACAAAATGGAGTAGTAGAAAGAAAAAATCGAAATTTACAAGAAATGGCAAGAACCATGTTGAATGAACATAGCCTACCCAAATATTTTTGGGCCGAAGCCGTAAACACTACATGCTATATTTTGAATAGAGTTCTAGTAAGACCCTTACTCACCAAAACTCCCTATGAGTTATGGAACAACAAAAAACCCAATGTTTCATATTTTAAAGTCTTTGGGTGTAAGTGTTTTATCTTGAATGAAAAAGATAACTTAGGAAAATTTGATGCTAAATCCGATGAAGGAATCTTTCTTGGTTATTCTTCGGTTTCTAAAGCTTTTCGTATCTTCAATAAAAGAACTTTAATTATTGAAGAATCCATTCATGTTGTTTTCAATGAGATTTCCGAAACCAGGAAAAACGATTTTGATGATGATGTTAATTTTGATTCCTTGAATTTAAATTAAACCCCGTCTCCAACTAGCAACTTGGATGCATCCACTTCCGAAACATCCTTACCCAAGGATTGGAAGTATGTAGATGCTCATCCTAAGGAGCTAATCTTAGGAGATACATCAAAGGGGGTTCAAACACATTCTTCTTTTAAAAATTTTGGTGCCAACGCCGCTTTTCTCTCCCAAATTGAACCCAAATGTGTTGACGAAGCCATGAAAGATGATTCATGGATTATCGCAATGCAAGATGAATTAAATCAATTTGAGAGAAATAAGGTGGGGAAGCTTGTTCCTAGGCCAACTGACCATTTAGTTATTGGTACTAAATGGGTTTTTAGAAACAAGCAAGATGAATATGGTATCGTGGTTAGAAACAAGGCTAGATTAGTGGCCAAAGGTTTCAACCAAGAAGAAGGTATCGATTATGAAGAAACCTTCGCTCCTATGGCTCGATTAGAAGCCATAAGTATGCTCCTTGCTTGCGCTAGTAGTAATAATTTTAAGTTGTTTCAAATGGATGTTAAAAGCGCTTTTCTTAATGGCTTTATTTTCGAAGAAGTCTATGTTGAACAACCTCCTGGATTTGAAAATAATAGCCTCCCTAATCATGTGTTTAGATTAACTAAAGCTCTCTATGGTTTAAAACAAGCTCCGAGGGCTTGGTATGAGAGACTTAGTTCTTTTCTTATTGAAAATAATTTCACAAAAGGCAAGGTTGATACTACATTGTTCATCAAGAATTTTGAAAATAATTTTCTCATTGTTCAGATTTATGTTGATGATATTATCTTTGGTTCTACGAATGAATTTCTTTGTGAATTTTTTGCTAAAACTATGAGTCTTGAATTCGAAATGAGTTTAATGGGAGAATTAACATTCTTCTTAGGCTAACAAATCAAACAACTAAGTAATGGCATCTTTATTAGTCAAACTAAATATGCTATGAATTTGCTAAAAAGGTTTAATATGAATAGCTCAAAAGCTATTAACACTCCTATGAGCACCTCCACTAAGTTAGAAATTGATGAAAGTGGAGAAAGCTTCGATCAAAAATCTTATAGGGGCATGATAGGAAGTTTACTTTACCTCACTACAACTAGACCAAATATCATTTTCAGTGTAGGACTTTGTGCTAGATTTCAATCAAACCCTAAGATATCTCATCTCAAAGCAGTTAAAAGAATACTTAGATATCTTAATAGTACCACAAATCTAGGATTATGGTACCCAAAATCAGAGAATCTTGAGTTAATTGCTTATGCTGATGCGGACTTTGCTGGCTGTAGACTAGATAGAAAAAGCATGTCAGGAACATGTCAATTTTTAGGACATGCCCTTATTTCCTGGTCATCTAAGAAACAAAACTCAGTTGCACTATCAACAATCGAAGCTGAATATATTGCAGCAAGTGCATGCTGTGCACAAGTTGTATGGATGAAAAACACCTTAAAAGATTATAAAGTGTTGAATCTCGGATTTTGATGACGAAGTCAATTGTCATTTGTTAACTAATCTATATGTTGAGATAAGTGTACAGGATTAACTACGATGAAAGTAAGACATGCAGCAGGAGTTACGCCGAAGTCAAGACAATGATCACGTTGGAAGTTCGAGAGTTCGACGGAAGTTCAGACAATCGTCGGAGGTTCTGCGGGAACAAATCTGAGAAGTCCATGAGCTTGCCAAAAAAGCTCGTCGGAACTCGCCAAGTGGATCGTCGCAAGTCCAGGAGTTTGCCGGAAGTCCGTAGGAGCATCACTGAGGGTTCATCGGATGATCAACGGAAGTTCGCCGGAAGCTCGCTAGAAGAAGCGATTGACGCACCGGAGCAAGTTGCAATAAATGTCTTAGGGAATATCGTAGTTAGCACAATGATTAAGTTGGAAATGGGAGGTGATCCCATTAACTTAATCTTGGGGCAATTGGGCCCCTGAAAAACCCAAATTGGGCCGAATGGATCAACCCATTCGGACCCTGATTTATGTCAGGTGGTTGAACCGTCCAAGGCAGGAGATTGCACCGCCTGGGCTCAGTCTCCGAGCGAGACTGGGAGGTGCAACCGCTCCAGCCAGGCGGTGGCACCGCCTGGGCTCAGTCTCCGAGCGAGACTGGGCGGTGCAACCTCCTCTGACAGAAGGTGGCACCGCCTGGGCTTGGTCTCCGAGCACTGGCTAAGCGGTGCAACCGCCTCAGTCAGGAGGTTGCACCGCCTGAGCTCAGTCTTCGAGCTCTGGCAGGAGGTGCAACCACCCCTGATAGGAAGTGGCACCACCCAGAGGCTCAGTCTTCGAGCTCTACCCGGCGGTGCAACCGCTCTAGTCAGGAGGTGCAACCGCCTGATCCCGGAATTTCGGGAATTGACAGTTTTGAGCTCCAAATTTGAACTGGGTTGGGGCCTATAAATACCCCACCCTTTTAGCACTGAAAGGGAACTGAACATACACTGAAATCTTGATCTTGTTCTGTGATTTTTAGAGCTCAAAATTGTTGTAAAGGCCAAAAAGTTCTTCTCCCTCTTTTCTTCCAAGTTCTGAGCTGTAAAGAGAGGAGAGAAAATTCTGTAAGGGTTGTCTCCTAAGCCCGTCAAAAGGAGTGAAACTGTAAAAGGGTGGTTCGCCTTCGCCTATTGAAGGAAGGCCTCTAGTTGACGTCGGTGACCTCGTCGGTGGAGGAAGCCAAAAGTGGAGTAGGTCAAGATTGACCGAACCACTCTAAATCTCGGTTTGCATTTACTTTGAGCATATTCTCTTTACTACAAACCTCCTCTAAAGCTTACTGCTTTCTGCGCATATACGATCGGGTTTCAAGCTTTGCACTTTCCGAATCAGCGTTTAGACGTAAATCTGTTTTTTCGTACGATTATCATATTTCAGTTTGCGTTTACGTTTTGATTTCTATCATAACTGCAAACTGCTTTTATATCCTTGCTTAAACTGCATCTCGCCAAATCAAGTGATTTACGAATTAGCATTTAGACGTAAATCAGCTTCTTCGTACGAATGTCGTATTTTAGTTTGCGCTTATATTCTGGTTTTCATCATAACTGCAAACTGCCTTCATAGATTGACTTTAACGTCATCTCGCTTGATCTTAAGTTAAAGTAATCTTAGAATCGGCTTTCACACCGAAATCATTTTTATCGTTCGAACGTTTTTTATCGTTGAAAGATTTCCGCTGCATTAATTCAACCCCCCCCCCCCCTCTCGTTAGTGCCCTTGATCCTAACAATTGGTATCAGAGCGGGGTTAACTCTTAAACGGATTAAAACCCAAGAGAGATGGCATACGTCGGAAACCAAGAGGGCCACTCTATTACACGTCCACCCATGTTCAATGGGACGAACTACACCTATTGGAAGACCCGAATGAGGATCATTCTTATTTCTATGGATTTTGAACTTTGGAATCTTGTCAAAAATGGATTTTCGAAGTCTTCTCTTCCAATGATCGATTGGAATGAATTGGAGAAGAAGGCTTTCGCTCTTAATGCAAAGGCTATCAATGCCTTATTTTGTGCGCTTGATAAAAACGAGTTCAACCATGTTTCGGTTTGTGAAACCGCATTTGATATTTAGCACACACTCGAAGTGACTCACGAAGGCACAAGTAGAGTGAAAGAGTCAAAAATCAATCTTTTGTTACACTCTTTCGAACTTTTCTGGATGAAACTGAGTGAGACTATTGGCGACATGTTTACCCGTTTTACGGATGTCGTCAACGGTCTAAAAGGACTCGAAAAAAGTTTTTCGGATTTTGAGCTCGTAAATAAGATTCTAAGATCCCTTCCTAAGAGTTGGGATCCTAAAGTCACTGCTATTCAAGTGGCGAAAGATCTAAACAACTTCTCTCTTGAAGAACTAATCGGGTCATTAATGACCTACGAGTTGACTTGCAAAGCTAATGAAGAGCAAGAAGACATCCTTCCAAAGAACAGGAAGGATATTGCACTTAAAATTTCAAAAGACCACTTGAGAGAAAACTCAAGTGATGAGGACTGTGACGATGACTTGGCACTTCTAACAAGAAATTTTAAAAAATTCATTAAAAGAAACAAGTTTAAGAATGAAACAAAAAATAAATTTGAACCCAAGAAGGACCAAGTTATGTGCTATGAGTGCAAGAAGCTGTGACACTACATGAGTGATTGTCCCCAAGTCAAGAAGAGAACATCAAAGAAGAAGGTGCTCAAAGTAACGTGGGATGACTCGAGTGCGTCCGAAGAAGAGGAGTCCAACACCGAACAAGTTGCTCATTACGCCTTAATGGCCATCGGAGAGGAGGTAACGAATTTAATAGATGCAGATTTATCATTTGATGAATTATTAAATGCCTTCCGTGACTTATTTGATGAATGCAAGATTATTAGTAGAAAATATAAATTGCTAAAAAAGGAGCATGATAGTCTTACTTGTAGTTTTGATAAATTAAAAACTGAATATCATGATAGTTTATGTTCATGCATAAAATGCCATGATCTAGAAACTCTCCAAAAGGAAAACTTGCTACTTAAGGACACCTTGAAGAAATTCGAGGTTGGTAGCAAGTCATTGAACATGATCCTTGCAAACAAGGGTCACGTTCCCAAAAGAAGTGGAATCGGATTTGTGAGAAGTCCTCACCAAAATCCAACCACCTTCATAAAAGGCCCCATCTTACATGTTCGAGACCAAAGCAAATGCAACTTTTATTGCAAACTTAGACACAAAACACATTATTGTTCATTCAAGAAAATTAGTCCGAATAAATTAATTTGGGTTCCTAATGGAACCATGCTAAATTCTATGCAACATGATAAACAATATAGATCTATTTTTGAGGCACCCAAAAGCAAATGGGTACCTAAAGATCATCCTTTCTTGTAAAGATATAAAACATCTTAAGCTGGGAGCAAGAAATAATATCCTACTCTTTGGATTCTCGATATTCGTGACACGAGATCCAAAAAGAACTCGCGATGCTCTCTAGCCTAAATAACAGAAGAGGATTAGAAAGTTAAAATTACAAATGTGATATAGATATAATCCTATTTGATCTCTCAGAATTGGAAACCCATGATCCTCACTTCACATATCCTGTAGATTTTCAAACTCATTGATTTCATCTGTTCATTACTTTCAATTCCAACTATATCATGAACTTACTAAGTTTGTCATGAACTTGCAAGGCTTACCAATCTGAACAATCTGTCACAAACATGTACACGACATTTAGAGTATGCACGTCACAAGATCTATCTTGATCATGCAAAATTTCTTATCTTACAATGAAAATTCTTACGTAATTACGTAAGTAAAGTTGATTGCTCTGAATGAAAATTCTTCTCAAGTCAAACTTTCAAATCAGATCACATTGCCGTCAGAACAAGTGTTCACCGCCTGCAGGCGGTGGCACCGCCCCAGCTAGATGTAGCACCTCCGACTGTCACATGTTGCAAGCGGTTGCACCGCCCCAACCAGAGGTGCAACCGCCCGCAACTCTGCCCCTTTTAACCCGAGCTAGGGTCGGTGGTAGAACTGACCCCAACTCACTCCCTTCCCCTCTTTACTCTTCCAAAGCTTCTCCACCTCCATTTCTCCCCTCAGAGCATCCCAAATACTCCACATTTCGAAGCAAAAGATTAACAATCTTTCCCCCTCTTGAAGATCTCACTAAGGTATTCTCTAAGAAGCCCTTTAATTCTGTTTTTGATTCATTTACTCTTGCTCATTACTATCCTCCTAAACAACAGTAGTTATGGGGTCTAGAAGATCCTCAAGGGACAAAGGGAAGAGGAGATTAGTGGAAGATTTTGATCTTACCCTTTTCGATTCAAAATATCATGCTGAAAAGTTTTCCTCTTTCGAACTTAGGAGTGTCAATAAGGGAAAACATGTAGATTTAAATGAACTAAGAGACTTAGAGACAATCCAATGGTTTGCAAACTTAGATCTACTCCCTATTTTACAAATTAATGAACTCATCTATCCAAGACTTGTTAGATTGTTTTACAACAACATACAAGTAGATGAAGAAGAAAGAATGTCTACCTATCTCTTAGGACAACACATCTACATTACGAATAAATTCATTTGCGATATGATAGGCATTCCCATAAAAAGTAGAGGACTTTACTTTAGAGGATCATGGGATAATGAAACTGTTGGGACAACATATGTTGAAGCCTTAGGAACAATTTTCGCCAATCCCAACTTAACATTTGTTCCTAAAAGTTGTGAACATCTACTGCCACTAAACACTAAGGTACTTCATCATATCCTAACTAGCATCATTCTCCCTAAACAATAGCATCATGATGAAGTAAGCCAATTAGAATTAGGAACTATATATTTGATCATGAAAGGACATGACATATGTCTTGGTTATCTTATCCAGCAAAACATGTTAGAACTATCTAAGAAAGACATGATGCTTCCATATGGTGGTATAATCACTAGAATACTGAAAGCCTATGATATTCTAATACCACCGGAAGAAGAAGTAATAAAAGTAGATAGGTTTAGCATAATAAATAAAAATCTACTTCACCGATTAAGATGTGTTTATAGAAACGGTAACTGGGTTAGAATGCCTAGAAGAACCGATCCCCCTCAACCTGAACCAAAATCGGAAACACCAGTCTTTAGGGGTACTCAATCTCCTTCGATCTGTCCCTTTGAGGAAACACATTCATTTGAGCCAACTCATACATCATATGTCGAAGATATTGGGATTCGGATGGACCGATTTGAATAAAGACAAGAACGGCTTGAACATCAATAAGATCAAATCCTATCTGAGCTGTAGCAAATTCATCGACAATTTGACTCTTTATTTAGGCATTTTAATTTTTCACCTCTTGAATGAGCTTGTATGTGTATTGTAAACTCTTTATGTTACTATGATCACAATGCCTTGTGCCTTGAACCTTGATCTGGTTACCTGATGTATTTATTTGTGAGCATAGTTACAAACATCACTCATTGTTTAATCTCATTACTCATTGTCGAATTTTACATCGAAACTAAATGTTTTTGAAAACCTTGTGTCTTGATTTCCATGATAAATATGATTTGTGAAAATGATATACCAATGCAATTGATGCGTCATGTTATTATATTGCCATAATATTAAACATCAACTAGCTAATATTTTTATAAAACCTCTAAGTGAAGAACAATTTGATTTCATAAGAACAGAATTAGGAATGTTGATGTGTCCGAGTACATAAACTAGTTAAAATTATCTTTCGGACTTTATTGAATGATCAAATCACTTGATTGTCATTACATGCCTAAATAACATGTCGGAAATTATGTGTTGAATACAAAAATTTCCATAACAATAAGCATGTTTTGTCTTCATGATTGTTTTTGAAAATATGTAGCATAGTCTTATCCGAATGCATGAAAGTATTAATTTCATTTTCGGATTCGCTTAACAATTGGTATCCTAAAAATCGGATTTTCTCATACACTTATATGAAAAATATTTTTCTGAAATGAATTTGATGAAATGATTCTTACTTATGAATTCCATCTTGAAATATGGATGATAGTGTTTTTACTTGCAAAGATTTTCTTCACATACATATCTTGATACCTGAAGCATGATTTAATCTCTCTTCGGTTTTAACTTCACTCAAAGTAAACTCACAAATAGCTGGTACCACAAATGGCCTTCCTCCTTCATGCAAAAAGATTATAACAAATAAAAAGGAAGAAGTATTCAAAGTGATCTACGTATCATGCTTGTACAATTGATTTCCTATCACTTACTATTGGAAAATAACTTGAACCTAGTAAAGAAGGCATGAACGACTATCACACTTATGCTCAAAATTTGCTTATATTGTTCTCCTGGTATCACAATTACCATGCTTTTTGTTGATGACAAAGGGGGAGAAATATATGAGTATTAATGTCATGCTTGCATCACCAAGAGATGCTATGATTGCTATAATTTACATTATGCCTTGTTTGTATCAGGTCAAGATATCAAACAAAAAACTTACATCGTAATTTTATGTATTGATATCTTACCATGTGATGAAATGCAATAATTGCTAAAACATTTGAAATATGTGCATCATGTAATGATATCAAAATCTTACTTCGCAGATTTACATGTTGATATCTTACAATATGATAAACTGCTACTATTACCATCATTCAAACTTGTAATGTAAAATTTGAAAATGAATGTCAAGCCTTGACATCATCTTCAGAGAGATACATCATGATGGGAGTATTGATAAGTTTAAATGATTTTAACTTATCAATATGTCTCTTGAATTCAAAGGTTTTGAATTCAAGAAAGACTTATCTCAAGTATGGCATATAGACAGGGGGAGTTAAGGTTAACTCCATTATCAATTGATTGTCATCATCAAAAAGGGGGAGATTGTTGAATCTCGGATTTTGATGATGAAGTCAATTGTCATTTGTTAACTAATCTATATGTTGAGATAAGTGTGCAGGATTAACTACGATGAAAGTAAGACATGCAGCAGGAGTTGCGCCGAAGTCAAGACAATGATCACGTTGGGAGTTCGAGAGTTCGACGGAAGTTCGGACAGTCATCGGAGGTTCGGTGGGAACAAATCCGAGAAGTCCAAGAGCTTGCCAAAGAAGCTCATCGGAACTCGCCAAGTGGATCGTCGCAAGTCCAGGAGTTTGCCGGAAGTCCGCAGGAGCATCACCGAGGGTTCATCGGATGATCGACGGAAGTTCGCCGAAAGCTCACCGGAAGAAGCGATTGACACACCGGAGCAAGTTGCAGTAAATGTCTTAGGGAATATCGTAGTTAGCACAATGATTAAGTTGGAAATGGGAGGTGATCACATTAACTTAATCTTAGGGCAATTGGGCCCCTAAAAAACCCAAATTGGGCCGAATGGATCAACCCATTCGGACCTTGATTTCTGCCAGGCGGTTAAACCGCCCAAGGCAGGACGTTGCACTGCCTGGGCTCAGTCTCCGAGCGAGACTGGGAGGTGCAACCGCTCTAGCCAGGCGGTGGCACCGCCTGGGCTCAGTCTCCGAGAGACTAGGCAGTACAACCTCCCCTGACAGGAGGTGGCACCGCTTGGGCTCGGTCTCCGAGCACTGGCTGAGCAGTGCAACCGCCTCAGTCAGGAGGTTGCACCGCTTGAGCTTAGTCTTCGAGCTCTGGCAGGAGGTGCAACCGCCCCTGACAGGAGGTGGCACCGCCTAGAGGCTCAGTCTTCGAGCTCTGCCAGGCGGTGCAACCGCTCCAGTTAGGTGGTGCAACCGCCTGATCCTGGAATTCCGGGAATTGATAGTTTTGAGCTCCAAATTTGAACTGGGTTGGGGCCTATAAATACCCCACCCATTTAGCATTGAAAGGGAACTAAACATACACCAAAATCTTGATCTTGTTCTGTGATTTTTAGAGCTCAAAATTGTTGTAAAGGCCAAAAAGTTCTTCTCCCTCTTTTCTTCAAAGTTCTGAGCTATAAAGAGAGGAAAGAAAATTCTATAAGGGTTGTCTCCTAAGCTCATCAAAAGGAGTGAAACTGTAAAAGGGTGGTTGGCCTTCGCCTATTGAAGGAAGGCCTCTAGTTGACGTCGGTGACCTCGTCGGTGGAGGAAGCCAAAAGTGACGTAGGTCAAGATTGACCGAACCACTCTAAATCTCGGTTTGCATTTACTTTGAGCATATTATCTTTACTGCAAACCTCCTCTAAAGCTTATTGCTTTCTGCGCATATACGATCGGGTTTCAAGCTTTGCACTTTCCGAATCAGCGTTTAGACGTAAATCTATTTTTTCGTACGATCATCATATTTCAGTTTGCGTTTACGTTTTGATTTCTATCATAACTACAAACTGCTTTTATATCCTTGCTTATACTGCATCTCGCCAAATCAAGTGATTTACGAATCAGCATTTAGACATAAATCAGCTTCTTCGTACGAACGTCGTATTTCAGTTTGCGCTTATATTCTGGTTTTCATCATAACTGCAAACTACATTCATAGATTGACTTTAACATCATCTCGCTTGATCTTAAGTTAAAGTAATCTTAGAATCGGCTTTCACACCGAAATCATTTTTATCGTTCGAACATTTTTTATCGTTGAAAGATTTCCGCTGCACTAATTCACCCCCCCTCTTAGTGCTCTTGATCCTAACATAAAGTTCATCTTAAAAATATTCCCATTGAGTGTGATAACACAAGTGCAATATGCTTAACAAAGAATCCTATACAACACTCAAGAACAAAACATATTGATATTAGACATCACTTTATACGAGATCATGTTACTAATCATGATGTAATCATAGAGTTCATTGATACTAAACATCAACTAGCTGATATTTTTATAAAACCTCTAAGTGAAGAACAATTTGATTTCATAAGAAGAGAATTAAGAATGTTGATGTGTCCGAATACATAAACTAGTTAAAATTATTTTTCGGACTTTATTGAATGATCAAATCACTTGATTGTCATTACATGCCTAAATAACATGTTGGAAATTATGTGTTGAATACAAAAATTTCCATAACAATAAGCATGTTTTGTCTTCATGATTGTATTTGAAAATCTATAGCATAGTCTTGTTCGACTGCATGAAAGTGTTAATTTCATTTTTGGATTCGCTTAACAATTGGTATCCTAATAATCGGATTTTCTCATACACTTATTATATGAAAAATATTTTTCTGAAATGGATTTGATGAAATGATTCCTGCTTATAAATTCCATCTTGAAATATAGATGATAGTGTTTTCACTTGCAAAGATTTGTTTCACATACATATCTTGATCCTTGTAAAAATGAAGCATGATTGAATCTCTCATCGATTTTAACTTCACTCAAAGTAAACTCATAAATAGCCTTCCTCCTTCATGCAAAAAGATTATAACAAATAAAAAGGAAGAAGTACTCAAAGCGATCTACATATCATGCTTTCCTTTATATGCTTGTATAATTGATTTTCTATCACTCACTATTGGAAAATAACATAAACCTAGTAAAGGCATGAACAATTATCACACTTATGCTCAAAATTTGCTTATATTATTCTCCTGGTATTAAAATTATCACACTTTTTGTTGATGACAAAGGGGGAGAAATATATGAGTATTAATGCTATGCTATGCCTTGTTTGTATCGTGTCAAGATATCAAACAAAAAACTTGCATCGTAATTTTACGTATTGATATCTTACCATGTGATGAAATGCAATAATTGCTAAAACATTTGAAATGTGTGTATCATGTAATGATATCAAAATCTTACTTCGCAGTTTTACATGTTGACATCTTACAATATGATGAATTGCTACTATTACCATCATTCAAACTTGTAATGTAAAATTTGAAAATGAATATCAAGCCTTGACATCATCTTCAGAGAGAAACATCATGATGGGAATCATGATGGGAGTATTGATAAGTTTAAATAATTTTAACTTATCAATATGTCTCTTGAATTCAAATGTTTTGAATTCAAGAATGACTTATCTCAAGTATGGCATATAGACAAGGGGAGTTAAGGTTAACTCCATTATCAATTGATTGTCATCATCAAAAAGGGGGAGATTGTTGAATCTCGGATTTTGATGATGAAGTCAATTGTCATTTGTTATTTAATCTATATGTTGAGATAAGTGTGTAGGATTAACTACGATGAAAGTAAGATATGCAGTAGGAGTTGCGCCAGAATCAAGACAATGATCACGTTGGGAGTTCAAGAGTTCGACGGAAGTTCGGACAGTCGTCGGAGGTTCTGAGGGAACAAATCCAAGAAGTCCATGAGCTTGCCAAAGAAGCTCGTCGGAACTCGCCAAGTGGATCGTCGCAAGTCCAGGAGTTTGCCGGAAGTCCGCAGGAGCATCACCGAGGGTTCATCGGATGATCGACGGAAGTTCGCCGGAAGAAGCGATTGATGCACCGGAGCAAGTTGCAATAAATGTCTTAGGAAATATCGTAGTTAGCACAATGATTAAGTTGGAAATGGGAGGTGATCCCATTAACTTAATCTTGGGGCAATTGGGCCCTTGGAAAACCCAAATTGGGCCGAATGGATCAACCCATTCGGACCCTGATTTTTGCCAAGCGGTTGTACCGCCCCAGCCAGGCGGTGGCACCGCCTGGGCTCAGTCTCCGAGCGAGGCTAGGCGGTGCAACCGCCCCTGAAAGGAGGTGGCACCGCCTGAGCTCGGTCTTCGAGCTCTGGTAGGAGGTGCAACTGCCTCAGTAAGGCGGTGGCACCGCCTGAGCTCGGTCTTCGAGCTCTGGTAGGAGGTGCAACCGCCCCTGACAGGAGGTGGCACCGCCTAGAGGCTCAGTTTTCGAGCTCTGCCAAGTGGTGTAACCGCCTCAGTGAGGAGGTGTAAATGCCAGATCCCGGAATTCCGGAAATTGACAGTTTTTAGCTCGAAATTTAAACTGGGTTTGGGCCTATAAATACCCCACCCTTTCAGCACTGAAAGAGCACCAAAAACACACCGAAATCCTGATCTTATTCTGTGATTTTTAGAGCTCAAAATTGTTGTAAAGGCTAAAAGTTCTTCTCCCTCTTTTCTTCCAAGTTCTGATCTTTAAAGAGAGGAGAGAAAATTCTGTAAGGGTTGTCTCCTAAGCCCGTCAAAAGGAGTGAAACTGTAAAAGGGTGGTTGGCCTTCGCCTATTGAAGGAAGGCCTCTAGTAGACGTCGGTGACCTCGTCGGTGGAGGAAGCCAAAAGTGGATGTAGGTCAAGATTGACCGAACCACTCTAAATCTTGGTTTGCATTTACTTTGAGCATCTTATCCTTACTGCAAACCTCCTCAATAGCTTACTGCCTTCTGCACATTTACTATCGTGTTTTAAAGTTCAGTATTTTCCAAATCGGCGTTTAGACGTAAATCAGTTTTATCATACGAATATCATATTTCAGTTTGCGCTTACATTTTAACTTTCATCATAACTGCAAACTGCCTTCATAGATTTCCTTTAACTACATCTCGCTTGATTACAAGTTAAAGAGATTTACGAATTGGCTTTTCTACCGAAATCGCTTTTATCGTACGAACACCTTTTTAATCGTTGAAAGTTTTCCAATGCACTAATTCACCCCCCCCCCCCTTAGTGCTCTTGATCCTAACAAAAAGGGGAGAAAATAAATGATGAATATTTAGTATCAACAATCATGAAAGTGATAAATGCTTTAAAATGTTGATTTAATGTTTGGTATCATGAATGCTTTAGTATCATGCATGGGAGAAATAATGAATGTTTGGTATTATGATCAAAATGTTGATTTAATGCATGAAGTAATAAATACTTAAAATTTTTAATGTCTTAGCATCATGAATGTTATGCCCAAAATGATATATCATGAATGCTTGAGTATCATATATGATATGCCCATAGTGATAATTGGTTTATTTTTGGTATCATCCATGAAGTAAGGATGAAATGTAAGGTTTTAAAATTATGCATGTTTTAATTTGAATCTATAATGATGCACAAACATATTGAATTAAGAATCATACTTTATCTTTGTCATGGTTTAGAAATTGATGCAAAGGGAAAAGAATTACAACTTTGTATTCTTCACTTCTATTTGACAATGACAAAGGGGGAGATAAATTTGCTAGCTTACAAATTGTAAGGAGAAAAACTTATTAGGAAACAAAATTGCTAGCTTGCACTTCTCAAAAGAGAAGAAAGAACTTGCTATCTTGAACATCACCTAGAATTGCTAGCTTGCAATCTCAAGAGAAGCAAAAGTGCTATCTTACCTATCTTAAGAAGCAAAAGTGCAAACTTGCAAAATTTAAAATCCTACACATCTTTAAAATTAATGATGATTTGGTGATCATGCATGTTGTAAAGTGATGAAAAATTTGCTAGCTTGTATGTTGTGAAACTTGCATATTTCAAAAACTGACTAGATGCACTTCTTTTTGTTAATGACAAAGGGGGAGAAGGTATGATGATAATCATGCATGGCATGATGAATAATGATTTGGAATCATGCATGCAATGATGATTTTATATTTTGAAAATATACATGATGATTTGGTATTATGCATACAATACTTCAACTTATGAGAATGATGCATGCAATGATGAAATATTCATGATGAAATATTGCTTTGACTTGAATTCAACTTGAATTCAATGTTCTATCAATATAGCATACTAATAGGGGGAGTTAAGGTTAACTCCATTATCAATTAGTTGTTATCATAAAAAAGGGGGAGATTGTTGAATCTTGGATTTGATGATGAAACCAATTGATCGTGTTTATGATCTGATCTGCATTTTGAGTAACATAGGAAGCTTTAATCAGGGAGAGACAATTAAAGCAGGAAGAATCATGTTGGGTCGGAGTAGAATATGTCAGAAGATTGGACGTTGAGCTAAAGGATCGGTCGACGTATCGGCAGAAGGCTTCGGGCCATGGGTTAGGGCATCGGGCTAAGAAAAGCAAAAATTATACTAAGGAAATCGGAGTTGCATAGGTCAACTTGCCGATTGGGCAATAGTCCGCAAGAGAGGACAATGCGTCGAAGAATCGGATGAGGTTTCGATGAACCAATGACATGTCGGACAACATTTGATTTAGCTTTGTAATAATTGTCTAGATCGAAATAGGTTTTAAGCGTAATTAGTTTGGAATTAGGCCAACTCAATTAGGGGGCATTTGGGCCCAAGTTTTGGGTGTGTTGGGCTAAGTGAAAGGCCCAAATAGTGACCCAACATGTGAAACCATCGGTAGCATAATCTCCGAGACTATGTCAAGTGGTGGTATCACCTAGACTCAATCTCCAAGACTGTCAAGCAGTGGTACCACCAGACTAAGTGTTGGTATCTCCCAGACATAGTCTCCTGGGCGATGGTACTGCCCAGTGTCAATGCTGTAGGCGATGGTACCACCCAGTACAAGCGATGGTACCGTCAGGACCCAAGAAACCCAAGATGAGACCTTTTTTTGTTCTAATTTTGAAGTCATTTGGGGTCTATAAATACCTCAACTATTCCTACATGGAGTAGCAAGAATTGAGTATGAAATTGAGTTGAAAAAGGGGGAAAGAATACTTGGAAAAAAATTGGGAAACTCTTTTAGGATTTAGGATCACTTCTTCCTAGTATTTAGAAGTTTGTCTAAAGGGAGAAGTGAGATCTAAGAAAGAGAGGCTTGTAAGGGTTGTCTCATAAACCCATGAAAAGGAGAAAAAGTGTAAAAGGGTAGTTGATCTTCACCCGTTGAAAAAAGATCAGTAGTGGAAGCCGGTGGTCTCGACGGAAGAGGAATCGAGAGTGGATGTAGGCCACTACGATTGTATAAAAATCTGGTTTGCATTTACTTCTTGCTATTTACCTTTATTGCAAACTGAATTCTTACTTACACTATGCTTCTGTATTCTTTTAAAGTTAAGCATTTCCGATATCGATTTTTATCGAAACGAAGATTTTCCGAAATGACATTATTTTTATCCGCTACACTAATTCACCCCCCCTCTTAGTGCCGACTCAATCCTAGCAAGATCTGTAGGTTTTTAAGGATATATGATCTCCCTAGGTAATTCTCTTATGCGTAGTTTTTTGGTTTTATGGGTTTTTGCGCACCAATTTTTGCACGACGATGAAACCTTCTTTTCTACGGGAATTTTAGAATTTTATTTTTTTGTTCTTCCACTACGCATGTGATGTCGCCCCAGATCCCCGAATAATTTTTTATAAATCTCTTCTTTTTTAAATAGAAGGAATGATAAGAAATGATCTTGATTCAAAAAGAAAACTCAAGTCATAAAAATCAAGAAATCAAGATCATGATCCGAAAAATGTATAAGAAGAATTTATACATTTGGGAGATATAACATGCCTAAGTTTAACATTCAATCTAGCACTTTTTACTTCTTTTTCCAATGTGCAAGCAAATAATTTTTCTCTCCCCCTTTTGTCATTAAAAAGAAGGAAATAATACAATGATATAATTTTTTTTTTACATCAATGTTCGAATCATAACATAAGATATACAAACATAAATATAAATGAGTCGTATATAATGAAACTCAAGTTATAAACATTAATAAGTCAAGTGATATATCATGGTTTATTTGGTTAAGTCCAATAGTGAAACGAAAGAATCACAATAAATGATCTTGATTCATTAAAAAAAAATCTCAAATTATAATTCTGAGGAATCAAGAGAAAACATGATTTATATGGATCATTTTCCTCTTTAGTAAATAGCAAAAAGAAAGAGAACAAAAAAGAGATCTTAATTCACATAAAATAAATCTCAAGTTATAAATATCAAGATCATAGTTTGTTTGTATAAGTCTCCTCTTTAGTAAATGTTAAAAAGAAGAAATTATAGAAGATAAAAAAAAATCTTGATTCCCATAAAAGATATCTCAAGTTAAGAAATCAAGAGATGGTTCATGATTCAGTTAAAAAAATCTCATTAAAATTCAAATCATCAAATTATCAAAATCATTTTCAAGAGATTCAAGATGACATAAATAGATTTATTAATCTCTTATTGAAAATCGATAAGATAAAGATTGAGAAATTTTTTAAAAAATACATTCCTCTTTTAGTTTCAATTTATGTGATTGATTTCATACAAGCATACCCAAGTCTTTTATGCCAAAAATCATACATCAACATTTAAAACTGAAAAACAAGTTTTATCTTGATAAAGATCAATAGTATAACACATTAAAAAAGAAAACATCTTCAATCAAAGGATTTGTTACCAATAATTCTAATTCTAATGACCTTTCATTTATTTTTTCTGCTAATAAGTTTTATGAAGTATTTTGGATCTCTGGTCATATGCCTTGAGCATCCATTATCAAGATATTATTTTTGCTCCTAGCTTTCGATTGTAAACATTTCTACAAAAAATGTAGGTTTGCTATAGGTACCCATTTAACATTGGGTCTCTCATGTTTAGATCTACCTATCTTGACTTTTGGCATAAAATCATATATGGCTCCTTTAGGAACCCAAACTAATTTATGCAAGTCATACGTTTTGAATGGACATTTATATACAAAATGTCCACACCTACCACAAAAATTATATTCATTTTCAAGAGAAAGATGTAATGTGAGTCCTTTAACAAATATGGTTGGCTTTTGTTGAGTATTACTACTCATAATGTTAATTCCTTCTTTTCTAAGAATATAACTCTTATTGGTAAGAATCATATTTAAAAATTTGCTACAAATTTCAAAATGTTCTAATATTTGTTTTAGTAACAAAATTTTCTTTTTGCATGAATCTAATTCTTCACATTGAGTGTAAAAGGTTACATGCAATTATCATGCTCATTTTTTATTTTTTTTAAATTCACTAGAAAGAGAAGCATGATTATTTTTTAACAATTTATAATTTTTACTAACTAATTTAAATTCATCAAATAAACCATGGAAAGCATTAAGCAATTTATTGTAAGGTAAAGAAGTTTCGTTTGAGTCACTTACCTCATCATTAAGAGCCATTAAGGCGTAGTTTGCCACCTAGCCTTCGTTGGTTTACTCCTTATCTTCGGATGTACTTGATTCATTCCAAGACACCTTGAGTGTTTTCTTCTTCTTTGGCAGCTTCTTCTTTTTAAGTTTATTTTTATTTTTAGTTTCATATTTTATGAATTTTATAAATTTTCTTGTGAGAAGTTCAAGGTTATCATCACTTAAGCTTTCGCTTGAGTGGTCTTCTTTTATTCTAAGTGTCAAATCATTCCTATTCTTTGGAAGGTTGTTCTTATGTTTGTCATATGTTATACATGTCATTTGATAGGTCATTAATGACTCGATAAGTTCTTCAAGCAAAAAATTATTCAAGTCCTTTGCTTCTTGTATTAACGTTACTTTTTGATCCTAACTTTTTGGAAGAGATCTTAGAATCTTGTTTACAAGTTCAAGATTAGAAAAATATTTGCTAAGAGATTTCAAACTATTGACAACATCCATAAAACGGGTGTATATGTCAATAATAGTTACGCTTGGCTTCATTTAAAATAATTCAAAACTATGCATCAAAAGATTAATTTTAGAATCTTTAATTCTACTCATGTCTTCATGTGTGATTTCGAGTATGTACAAAATATTATGTGCACTTTCACATATAGAAACATGATTAAATTTATTTTTGTCCAAAGCACAAAACAAAGTATTTATCACTTTAACATTTAAAGAAAAAGTCGCCTTCTCCAAATCATTCTATTTGTTCATTAGTTTAGAAGACTTCTGAAAATCATTTTCAATGATATTTCATAAATTGAAATCCATAGAAAGCAAGAAAACTCTTATTTGTGTTTTCCAATACGTGTAGTCCGTCTCATTGAACATAGGAGGACGAATGACAGAGTGACCCTCTATATTGTCGATAAAAATCATTCTCTTAGGTGTTAAACTAGATAAGAAAAACTCGGCTCCGATACCAACTGTTAGGATCGTATCGGCACTAAGAGAGGGGGGAGGGGTTGAATTAGTGCTTTCGTATAAACGTCGGTTTGAAAATCTTGTTTGATGAAATTATATCAGAAAGTATTTAAACTTAGAGAGCACGTTCATAAGCATAGTGAGAGTAGTAAGCAAGTAAATCAGTTAGCAACATAAATAAACAGTATAAAGGAAATATAAATCGATTTTATAGTGATTCGGTCGTCTTGACCTACGTCCACTCCTGATTCCTGTTCACTCAATGCCACCGACTTTCACTAACGATCTTCTTTCCAATGGGAGAAGATCAACTACCTTTACAACTCTTTCTCCTTTTCACAGGCTCAGGAGAGAACCTTTATACCTCTCTCTTTTAGACACCACTCTTCCCTTAGAAACCTTCTCAATTTAGGAGGAAGAGACTTACTAACTTTAGATATTATAACACTTTTTCACAAGGATTCTTTCCCCATTTCTACTCTCTTTTTTACTGGTTCAAGCAAGAAGAGCTGGGGTATTTATAGACTCCAAATGGCTTTAAAATAAAGCCAAAAAATATCTCATCCCAGGTTTCTGGGGTATTGGTGATACCACCACCATTATTGGGTGATACCACCATTTGCTAGATTGACAACTAGCGGTACCATTGCTTGTCAATTTGACACTAAGTGGTACCACCACCTAGTCTGGCACTGACACTAGGCGGTACCACCGTCTAATCTAGTGGTACCACCACCTGACATAGTTTGGGAGACTATGTTTGGGCGGTACCACCGCCAGACCTTACAACAGGTCACTTAATGGGCCAAACAACAAGCTAATTGGCCCCTAATCAAGTTAGCATGGTTACACCCAAAACCAACTCAATTATACCTAACTAACTTGATCTAAACATGCATGATTACAAGCATGAATCTTATGTTGTCTAGCATGTCATTGGTTTGTCCAGTGTTTCGTCCGATCTTTCGACGCATCGTCCTCTCCTTCGGCGTATTGCCCAATCGGCATACTGACTCCTATGGCACAATATCCAATCCTTCGACCCGATGCCCGAACTCATGGCATGTTCCTTTTGATACGTTTACCATTCCTCCGGACCAACGTATATTCTTCTGACATGTTCCACTCCTGCCCAACGTTTGATTCTTCCTATTTTAATCGAATTATCTTTCTTTGATCGAGGTTAGTCCAGCATCACTCAAACGCATATTAGATCTTAACTTCATCAATTGATTTCATTATTAAAATCTGAGATTCAATAGATATTATGCTTGGAGGGTCACACATATATTGTAGGTGTTGCGACGAGTAGAGGCTTGGAGATGAGATATCCGTCGAAGCCCCTATCTTATTGGGCATCCAATAAACCCCTACATTATTTGATCTCATGGATGAGATCAAATAAGAGCTAATAAGAGATTATTAGGTAGAGACTCACTAATCTAAGAGGCTTAGATAATTGGATGGAAATCTAGTATCCAATAAAGTAGGATCCATTAGGGATAAGTTAACTAGGGGCCTCTATAAATAAGAGGGAACCAAAGGCCCTTAGGTTGGGGCTTCTGGTTGTCACCTCCTATTCTCTTCTCCCCTTCTCCTCCTCAGAAAGTAGGTGTGGAGATTTGGGTAGCGATTTGAGCAGCATTGTCGTAACCCTATTGTGTGGATCACCGCTAGAGAGGAGGATACTTGGAACTCTTTCATCCAATCCCATAGATCTATAGGAATTCAAGGATATACAATCTCCCTCGATAAAAATGCTATCTTGTTAGGACCGTATCGACACTAAGAGGGGGGGTGAATTAGTACTTTCATAAAAATATCGGTTTGAAAACCTTATTCAATAAAATCATATCGGAAAGCATTTAAACTTAGAGAGAATGTTCATAAGCATAGTGAGCATAGTAAGCAAGTAAATCAGTTAGCAATATAAATGAGAAGCATGAAGGAAATGCAAACCGATTTTATAGTGGTTCGGTCATCGTGACCTACGTCCATTCTCGATTCCTCTTCACTCGAGACCACTGGCTTCCACTACCAATCTTCTTTCCAATGGATGAAAATCAACTACCCTGACAACTCTTTCTTTTGTTCATAAGCTCAGGAGAGAATCTTTACACATCTCTCTTTTAGACCTCACCCCTCCCTTTGAAACCTTCTATCTCTAGGAGGAAGAGACTTACTAACTTTAAAGAGATTACAACACCCTTTCATAAAGTTTTCACACTCTAAACCCCAAGTTTTCATTCTCTTTTCTTGCTTCATCAAGTAGAAAAGATTGGGGTATTTATAGACCCCAAATGGATTCAAATTTGGAGTCAAAACAGTCTCATCCCTGGTTTTCGGGGTATTGGCAGTACCACCGTCGATATTGGACAGTACCACCACCTACCAGACTAACAACTAGCAATACCATCACTTGTCAATCTGACACCGAGTGGTATCACCGTCCAATCTGACATTGACATTGGGCAGTACCACCGCCTGACATAATTTGGGAGACTATATCTGGGCAGTACTACCACCCAATCTGGTCAATACAACCGCTAAATCCTACTACAGGTCACTGAATGGGCCAAATAGTAGGCCCAATTTAGCCTTGATTCAAGCCCAATTTGTTGAATCTCAGATTTTGATAATGAAATCAATTGATGTGTTTATGATTTGATCTATATTTTGAGTGATGCAAGACTAGCTTCGATCAGGAAAGACAATTAAAGCAGGAAGAATCAATGTTGGGAAAGAGTGGAACATGTCAGACGATTGGACATCGAGCTAGAGGATCGGTTGACATATCGGCAGAAGGCTTGGGCCAAGGGTTTGGTCATCGGACCAAGAAGAGTAGAAATTGTATCAAGGAAATCAGAGTTATGGATGTCAATTGGCCAATTGGGAAATAGGCTACAAGAGAGGACGATGGGCCGAAGAATCGGACGAAGCATCGATAAATTAATGATATGCTGGACAACGTTTGATTTTGTCTAGATCGAAATAGGTTTTAGGCATAATTGGGTTTTAATTGGGCTAACTTAATTAGGGGATAATTGGGCCTAAGTTTAGGCTGTGTTGGGCCAAGTGAAAGGCCCAAACAATGACCCAACAAGTGGAACCATCGTGGCATAGCCTCCAAGACTATGTTAGGCAGTGGTACTACCAGTCTGGGCGGTGGTACCACCCAGACACAATCTCCGAGAGACTGTCAGGCGATGGTACCACCAAATTGAGCGGTGGTACTGCCAGACTAGGCAATGGTATCGTCCAGTGTTAGTGCTGCAGGCGGTGGTACCGCCAGTAACCCAAAAATCGGGGATGAGACACTTTTAGACTCCAAGTTTGAATCCACTTGAGGCTTATAAATACCCCTCTCATCCCTGATTAACACACATAAGAATTGAGAGCAAAAAAGTAGAAAAACACTATTATAATCTTATGAGAACTCCTCTCAAGCTCTAAGTGTTAGTGTGGTTTAAGAAATGAGTAAGTGGGGGTGTAAAGGTTCTCTCCTAAGCCTGTAAATGGAGAATAGAGTTGTAAGAATGTGATTGGTCTTCGCCTATTGAAGGAATATCGTTAATGGATGCCGGTGGCCTCGATAGAAGAGAAATCGGGAGTGGATGTAGGTTACGACAACTGAACCACTATAAAATATGGTTTGCATTTCTGTTGGCTATTTACATTTATTGCAAACTACCATACTTCCTCATTACTTTAGCTGTATACTCTTACGAATGTGTTTCAAGTTAACATCTTTCTAAAATTAGTTTTAATCAAACGAAAGATTTTTGAACCAACGTAATTTTATCGGCTGCACTAATTCACCCCCCCTGTTAGTGCCGACTCGATCCTAACAATTGGTATCAAAGCCACATTCTTTCTCGTTTGGTTTAACACCTAAGAGAAATGGCTCTTTTTGGATTTCAAGAGATAATTTCTTTCATTCGTCCTCCTATGTTCAATGGGACGGACTACACATATTGGAAAACTCGAATGAGAGTTTTCTTACTTTCTATTGATTTAAATTTATGGAATATTATAGAAAACGGATTTAAAAAATCTTCTATTCCAATGAACGAATGGAATGATTTGGAGAAAAAAACTTTTTCTTTGAATGCTAGAGCTATGAACACTCTATTTTGTGCTTTGAGCAAAAATGAGTTTAATCATGTTTCTATTTATAAAATGGCTTTTGATATTTGACGCACACTCGAAATCACTCACGAAGGCACTAGTAGAGTTAAGATTCAAAGATTAATCTTTTGATGCACGATTTCGAGTTATTTTGTATGAAGCCAAGCGAAACTATTGTTGATATGTACACTCGTTTTACGGATACCATCAATAATTTAAAAGCTCTTGGCAAATATTTTTCAAACTTTGAACTTGTTAACAAAGTTATACGATCTCTTTCTAAAAATTGGGATTCGAAAATAATGACAATATAAGAATCAAAGAAATTGAACCATTTTACACTCAAAGAATTTATTGGGTCTTTAATGACCTATAAAATGAGTTGTATAGCATATGTTGAACATGATGAACTTAAGAACAACCTTCCAAACAACAAGAAGGATTTGGTATTTCAAACAATAGAATACCACTTTGAGTGATGACTCAAGTGATGATGATGATAACCTTGAACTCTTCACAATAAAGCTTAAAAAATTCTTAAAACAAGAATCAAAGAACAAAAATGAACCTAAAAATAAGAAGCTACAAAAGAAGAAGAAAACACTCAATATGACGATGAAACGAATGAAGATGAAGCAAACTGATAAAGATGAAGTGGTGAACTTCGCTTTGGTGACTCTCAACAGTGAGGTAAACAACTCAAACGAAACTCCTTTACTTTATTTTGAAATTACTTGATGCTTTTTCATGAGTTATTTTTAAATTAGTTAACAAAAAATAAAAAATTATAAAAAAAATTAATATATCATGCTTCTTTTTATTTTAAAAATGATCATGACAATTACATGTTTTATGATAAAGGAACAAAATGTTATATTTAAATCTAATGCTTGTACACCTAATAAGATTAATTTTATGTATGTTATAAGAAACAATTATGTGTTTCTTGATGATTTTGTATTGCTTTTCGATTTTAAACATGATGGATGATTTTCATATGAAAAACTTGAGCATACTTATATGAAATCAATTACATAAAATGAAACATATTAAAAAAAAATGTATTATCATTGGAATCAAAATGATAAATCAAATCACTTTTAAAGAAGTCTTATGTTTAATATGTTATATTTTTTGTCATGATGATTTTAATGATGAAATTTTTTTTCAGTTTTAATCAATGATGCATGTTTTTGATTTGGCATCTTGGGCATGCTTGTGAGAAATAAATCAAACAAAAAAGGGGAGGAAAACATTTTTCTTAAGAATTTCTCAATCCCTATCTTATCGAGTTTTTAAAAAGGAGATTAATGAATCTATTTATATGAATCTCTTGGACTATGAAAAAGATTTTGATGATTTGATGATTTAAATTTAAATGAGATTTCTCTTGAGATATCTTCTATTTCATGTGAATCAAGATCTCTTCTTTATTCTTCTATGCTTCTTCTTTCTTATTTACAATGACAAAGGGGAGAAAGGAAATCACTAGCATTTCAAGAGATCGATAAATCTTTTTAGTTTATCTTGAATCTCTTGAAAGTGACTATGTTGATTTGACAAAACAAATTGAATGAGTTAAAAATAATGATAAATGTTTTAAAAAATAAATACTTGTATCATGTTTGATGATTTAATATTTTATGCATGATGAGTTAAAGTGATAATGGTTTAAAAATATTTCTTCAAATGCATGAATCAACAATCTTTTTGTAAAATGAATCATGATTTTTCTTGTGAATTTTTGGAATTATAACATGATCTTATCTTTCATGATATGATTTTTTTTTGTATAATTCCTTGTGTTCATGAAGTGTATATCTCATCACCCAATTATTTTTTCTTGATATTCTTCATGTGATGATATGAAATTATGCATGAAATACTCATGATATTATGTTGATGCTTACAAATGAGAACTTATGATGAGAACTTATGGTCATGCATAGTAGGATGTAATGTAATTTGATATTTTAATACCATCATAATTTGAAATATTTATGATTTGGAATGATGCATGTAATACTATGATTTTTTGATAAAATGATGTATCATGAATGCTTGAGTATCATATATGAGATGCACATAGTGATGATTGATTTATTTTTGGTATCATGCATAAAGTAAAGATTATATGAAAGATTTTGAAATTGTGCACATTTTAAGTTAAAACTATAATGATGCACAAACATATTGAATTAATAATGATACCTTATCTTTGTCATAATTTGAAGATTGAAGTAAAAGAAAAAGAATTACAACATTGTATTCTTCCCTTCTATTTGACAATGACAAAGGGGGAGTAAAATTTGCTAGCTTGCATATTCTAAAATGATGCATCGCTATCTTGCTAGCTTGCTATCTTGCATTCTTTTTCAAAAACTTGCTAAGCCTTCATACTTCAAAGAGAAATAACACTTGTCAAGTTGCTAGCTTGCATGTTATAAAATGATATAAAATTTTGCTAGCTTGCGCTTTGCAAAGGAAGCAAAAAATCACATTTCTCAAAAGAGAAGAAAGAACTTGCTATCTTGATCACCAAAAATTGCTAGTTTGCCTATCTTAAGAAGCAAAAATGCAAACTTATAAAATTTGCAATCTTGCACAACCTTAAAATCAATGATGATCTGGTGATTATGCATGTTGTAAATTAATGAAAAAAATTTGCTAGCTTGTATGTTGTAAAACTTGTTAGGATCAAGAGCGGCACTAAGAGGGGGGGGGGGGGGGGGGGGTGAATTAGAGCAGTGAAAATATCGTTGATTTCAAAAAATATTTATTTCAATTAAATTCATTTTGAAAAGATATTAAATTTGAAGGTGTTCATAAGAGTGTAAAGAGAAAGTTAAGAAAGATTACAGTAATGTAAATTGCTCAAATAGAAATGCAAACTAGAATTTAGAGTAGTTAGGTCGTTGTGATCTATATCCACTTCCGATTCCTCCTCCGTCAAGGTCATCGGCGTCCACTAATGGTTTTTCTTTAATAGGCAAAGACCAACCACCTCTTTACAACACTTTCTCCTTTTTACAGGTTTAGGAGATAACCCTTACAAGCCTCATACCTCTTTTGAATGATCTCAACACTTAGAAAGGGAGGAGGACTCTTGCACTTCTACAACACTTTAACACCCTAAGAATTCAAGATTATGTTAACACTTTCATGTCCTTTCATGCAGAAAAAGGTGAGGTATTTATAGTCCCCAATGGCTTCAGAATTGGATTCAAAAAGTGTCATATCCCTAGATTTTGGGGTACTAGTGGTACTACCGCCATTATTGGGTGGTACTATCGCCTACAGACTGACACTAAGCGATATCACCGCTCAATTTGGGTAGTACCACCACCTGACAATATTAACTGTCAATGGTACCACTGCCCAGAACACTTGGGAGATCGAGTCAAAGGCGGTGCCACCACCGGCCATGATTTTAGGTGCTGAATGGGCTGTTCAATCCGACTCAATTCAGCCCTATTAAGGGCCTAGTTGGCCCCTACCTGAGTTAGTGGGATTACCTCCCAATCCTAACTCAACTAATGTTCTAATTCTGATTAAGACAAGCAATCTTTGTCCGATATATTGATTTTTTTCTCGACGAGTCTTTCGGCGAACTCTCGACGAACTCCTGACGAACTCTCGGCGATCTTCCGACAAACTCTCGGCGAGCTCTTGACGGACTTCAGGTTCATCATCCGAATCTTCAACTCCGACCCATCATCTACTTTATACCTTACTCCTATCGTAGTTAATCCTACACACTTTTCTCAACATATAGATTAGATCAAACAAATTACCAATTTATTTCATCATCAAAATCTGAGATTCAACAATCTCCTCCTTTTGATGATGACAATCAATTGATGACGGAGTTAACCTTAACTCCCCCTATCTATATGTCATACTTAAGAAAAGACATTCTTGAATTCAAGGCCTTTGAATTCAAGTATTAAACCAATAAGTTATATTCATTTAAACTTATCAATATGCACATCATGATATTTATCATGATTTACCAATTCTAAATACGATACCACATATTTGTTAATAAAAATGATGATAAGGCATGACATCCATTTTCAAATCCAATTGATAGACAATCATCGTTTTCAAATATGATACAAATTTTGAATATGAAATTTAGCAAGATGACTATTCTTCATAAAAGATGACAACTCATCATTTCATAGCATGATATCAATTGTGAATAACAAGTTAAGCTCATGATGCCTTATCATAATGAAAGACATTTATAAAATGATACGAATTCAAGCATGATCCTAGGAATAAAATATTTACAAGTCATCATGCCATATTTCGATATATTTCAAGCAAACATTTTGATATTTTTCAAGTATGTGTTTGATGATACCAATCATATTTAATCATATTTCAAGCATTTGCAATACAATGCATTTTATGCATTTAACTAAGACATGCAAATTTGTCATCAATTTGCCATGTCATTTCCTACTTAAAACAACTAAAATAATGTTCGCCACAATAATCGAGTAAGGAAACATCGTCAACATTAAAATTAGCATAAGAGGAAAGAAAATTAACATATAAAACAAACAGCAAAAACAAAAACCACAAATTCTATCACAAAATTTGCATCTCATTTTTAAAAATGTAATTTTTCTAAAATAATTTTTAAAAGTTCTAAAAATAATTTAAAATATAACAAATAATTTAAAAGTTCTAATTATTTTTATATTTTAAAATATTAATTTTTAAAAAATATAACAAACAATCAGTTATTTTCTAATAGAGTTTTCAGTATCAAAATCTCTCATTGAAAAAAAGAGGTGAATTATTAAAAAATATCATAAGTTTTTTTAAAAAATTATGAAAATTGAAAGTCCCACAGTCGAGATAGGATGCATTTATCAGTATTGCTTAAAAATGAAAGTCCTCTAACATAAACAAGTAATGCAATCCAACCAACGTGGTATTTCATATGAAAATAGAAATGATACAAACAAAACATAAAAACAACTTCTGAAACCATTTCAGAAGGATTGAAACATCCCAATAGTTACGGAGGCCTATATATTTTACCTTTTTTCACATGGATTGAAACTCTTTTCACAGCAATTTCCTTTTCACAAGGATTGAAACATCTTGACAGCTGTGGAGGTCTATATATTTTATCTTTTCACACATGTGAAACCATGAAGAACTAGGATAAAAACTTAATATCCTATCTAATACGGTTGATTGTACCTCAAATGCAAAAAATAACTTCTAATTTGGGACTCCCAACTATAAAAAGATTAATAATTCATCAATAAAAAAGAGAATAATTTAATAATACAAGTATGGTAAAAATTCAAGCAAGTTTCACACCAATGTATTCAAGCAATTGAAGGTAAGCAAAACTTTGCATGATTAATTTTTTTTGGATAAGCTAATATTTTTACTTTGAATGCGCATAGGCTTTTTGGTTCTTCTTTAGATGTTCTTCCTTCGTCATAAAAATAAAAATAAGAAGAAGAAGAAGAAAAAGAAGGGTAAGAAAAGAATACATCAAGAACCAAATTTCATGAAAGGATTTGAACCAAGTCAAATTCAAAACAATAAATAAGTTTCATTAAATCATGCTTGAGAATGATCAAGTGTATCATAAATCAAATCCGTTAAACACTAAGTCAAATCATCATTTTTGCAAGTGATCAATTCATAAAGTTTTTCTTTCATGAGAAGAGTAAGGAAGAAGACTTCATCAAGGAAGAAGCATCAAATGAAGGATTAAAAATCCTTTAATAAGTCTTCATAAATCAAATTTATTTTTCATTAAAAATTCATAAGAGTGAAATCCGTGAAAGATGTATTTGTCAATATATCAAACATCATTATATGATGGAGTAAGGATATGGAGTAAACTTGATACCAAAACAAAATAGCTCCATTCATAAAATACATTAAGAGAAAGATAGTCCGAAAAAGAAATACAACAAACTCATACATTCAGACAGTTTAACGTGCTTATCTCTCTTCTAATGAAATCAAATTGTTCTTCATTTAAAGGTTTTGTAAAGATATCAGTCAATTGATGTTTCATATTAATGAATTCTAAGATTACATCATGATTATTAACATAATCTCGTATAAAGTGATGTCTAATGTCAATATGTTTAGTTTTAGAGTGTTTAATAGGATTTTTTGTTAAACATATTACATTTGTGTTATCACATTTTATGAGAATATTTTAAGATAAATTCTATAATCTTCTGATGTATTTTTCATCCATACGACTTGTGTACAATATGCACTAGCCGTTATGTATTCGGCTTTAGTTGGAGATAGTGCAACCGAGATTTATTTTTTGAAAGACCAAGAGACAAGTGCATGACCTAAGAATTGACATATTCCGGATGTACTTTTTCTATCTAATCTATATCCAACAAAATCCGTATCAGTATAAGCAATTAATTCAAATTTTTTAAATTTTGGATATCATAATCCTATATTAGTGGTTCCTTTAAGATATCTAAGAATTCTTTTAACTGCTTTAGGATGAGATAGCTTAAGATTAGATTGAAACCTAGTACAAAATCCTACGCTAAAATGATGTCCATATTAAATAATTTTAACAAATCTAATGCATATTTTGTTTGATTAAGAAAAGTATCATTACTAAGTTGTTTGATTTGTAAGTCTAAAAAAATGTTAGTTCCCCTAGTAAACTTATTTCAAACTCTAGGCTCATATTCTTAGCAAACGATTAGCAACCAAAAATAATATCATCCACGTAAATTTAAACAATAAAAAAATTATTTTTAAAATTTTTAATAAACAATATAGTATCAACCTTGCCTTTAGAGAAATTATTATGGATAAGAAATGAGCTAAGTCTCTCGTACCAAGCCTTTGGGGTTTGTTTTAATCCATAAAAAGCTTTAGTCAATTTAAACACATGATTAGGAAAATTATCATTCTCAAATCCGGAAGGTTGTTCAACATAAATTTTTTCGGAAATAAAGCCATTAAGAAAAGTACTTTTAACGTCCATTTGAAATAACTTAAAATTATTACTACTAGTATAGGCAAGAAGTATTCTTATGGCTTCTAATCATGCCAAAGGAGTGAAGGTTTCTTCATAATCGATACATTCTTCTTGGTTGAAACCCTTGGCTATTAATCTAGCTTTGTTTCTAATCATGATACCAAATTCATCTTGATTGTTTCTAAAGACCCAATTAGTACCAATAACTACATAGTTATTTGGCCTCGGAACAAGTTTCCACATCTCGTTTATCTCAAATTGGTTCAACTCTTCTTACATTGCGATAACCCATGAATAATCTTTCAAGGCCTTGTCAATGCATTTGGATTCAATTTGAGAAAGAAAAGTGGCATTGGCATAAAAATTCTTAAGAGAAGAACGAGTTTGAACTTCTTTAGATGTGTCTTCTATAATTAGCTCCTTAGGATGAGCATCTACGAACTTCCATTCCTTGGGTAAGGATGTTTCGGAAGAAGATGCATCTAAGTTGCTAGTTGAAGGAGATGGTTCATTTAAATTCAAAGCATCAAAATTAAAATCATCATCAAACTTATTTTTTTTTATTCGGAAACCTCATTAAAGATAATATGAATAGATTCTTCTATAACCAAAGTTCTTTTATTAAAAATACGAAAGGATTTAGAAATAGAAGAATAACCAAGAAAAATTCCTTGATCGGATTTTG
The DNA here is from genome assembly GCF_036884655.1 of Musa acuminata AAA Group. Classification (NCBI taxonomy): domain Eukaryota; kingdom Viridiplantae; phylum Streptophyta; class Magnoliopsida; order Zingiberales; family Musaceae; genus Musa; species Musa acuminata. Next base: position 21,844,192 of record NC_088348.1, on the reverse strand, counting down.
CATCAAACTTTCCTAAAGCATCTTTTTCATTCAAGATAAAAAATTTAAAAAATTTAAAAACTTTAAAATATGAAACGTTAGGTTTTTTGTTGTTCCATAACTCATAAGGAGTTTTGGAAAGTAATGGTCTTACTAGAATCCTATTCATGACATAGCATGTCGTATTAATGGCTTCGGCCTAAAAATATTTGGGTAGGCTATGTTCAATTAACATGGTTCTTGCTATTTCTTATAAATTTCTATTTTTTCTTTCTACTATTCCATTTTGTTGAGGATTTCTTAGAGTAGAGAAATTGTGGTTGTATCCATTAGATTCATAAAAACTTTGGAAATCACGGTTTTAAAATTCGCCACCGTGATCACTCCAAATTGATGAAATCATAAAGCCTTTTTCATTTTTAACAAGTTTACAAAACTTAGAAAAATACCTAAAGTAATCACTTTTGTGAGCCAAGAAGTATGTCCAAGTGTATCTACTATAATCGTCCATAATGACAAAGGTGTATTTGCTATCTACTAAGCTTGATGTATCAATTGGTCCAAACAAATCCATATGGATCAATTGCAATAATCTAGAGGTGCTTATTTGATTCTTTAGTTTGAAACTACCTTTTATTTGTTTTCCTAATTGACATACATCACACACATTATCTTTAACAAACTTAATATGAGAAATACCTATTACAAGTTCTTTAGATGAGATTTGCGAGATTAGTTTCATACTAGCATGACCTAATCTCCTATGCCAAAGCCAAGCATCATCATTCAAAATCGAAAAACACATTTCATTACAAAGATCATTAATGTCGATAGTATATACATTATTTTATTTTAGGATAATCATATATGTATTTTTGTATGATTTTTCAATAATGCAAGCATTAAATTAAAATCTAATGATGTATCATTTATCACACAATTGACTAATGCTCAAAAGATTAAGCTTTAAGCCATCAACCAACAACACATTTTCAATCAAAAAGTTAGATTTTTTACCTATGATTCCGTTGCCAATGATTTTGCCCTTGTTGTTGTCTCCGAATGTGACATACCCTTCGTCTAGGCAAGTAAGCTTAGAGAATTGAGATAGATATCCGGTCAAGTACCTTGAGCATCTACTATCAAGGTACCATCTCTTGCTCCTAACTTGTGATGGCATATATTTCTACAAAAAAAGATAAGTTTTAGGTACTCATTTGACCTTGGGTGCCATGAAAATCAATCTACTTAACTTATCATTTTGTATAGAGCATTTTATGGTTCCTTTAGGAACCCAAATTAATTTGTGTGAACTATATTTTTTAAACGGATATTGATAAGCAACATGCTTAAATTTGCAACAAAAGTTGCATTTGTTCAAGGTGAAACATGCAAAGTTGGGCCTTTAACAAAGATGGTTGGATTTTTATGAGTGTCACTCACAAAGTCGATTTCATCTCTTCTATGAACATGATTCTTACTTGCAAGAATCATGTTGAAGGATTTGCTACATATTTTAAATTTTTCTAAGGTTTCATGTGTTGGGAAATTTTGGGGGCGACATCACATGCGCAGCGGAAGAACAAGAAAACAAAATCCCCGATTCCCAAAGAGATGTTCGTCGTCATGTGAAGACTGGTGCGCAAAATCCGCGAAACTTAAAAACTACGTATAGAGTAGGTTATGTTACCTAGGGAGATCGTATATCCCTGTTTCCTTGCAGATCCTTAGGAGAGGGTGAAGGAGGTCAAGCGTCCTCCTCTCTAGCGGTGATCCACACAACAGGGTTGCAACGACGCTCCTCAAAACTCCAGGCCTGCTCTGAGGTGGAGAGGAAGAGGAGAATAGGAAAAGCAAGCAAAGGCTCTAGCCTATGAGGCTCTGAATCCCTCCTATTTAGAGAGATCCCCTGTCAAAACCTAATGGGTCCTCCCCTAGTGGGTATTGGATCTGCATCCAATAAAACAAGGGCTCCGTCGGATATCTCATATTTGAACCTCTACTCATCGCAATGCCTACCATATGTGTGTGACCCTCTAGGCCCAATATCGAGCTGGTCATGAGTCATACCTATCAGAACTCCTTCTAACTCAGTGAATTATTATCTCTGTAATAATTCACTTGACTCATCGACTACGGAAGTACTAGGCCACTACGCCGTAGTCCCCAGACGATACAGGGGAATCCAATCCATTGGACCTGTCTGTCCTCAGTTACAGTGTACCTATAATCCCTCATCCATCTAATATCTCAGAGACCGTATATCGAGCATGGTGTTGTCAGACCCATACGGTTTCTACTCGAGTCTCGCTCTAATCGGATTCTCCCGGAGAACTCTTTCTCTCTCAACCCGAATGACCCTGGCCAGGGATTTGTCTGAGCAAGAACACATGGGATATTCCTCTCATGACGCCGAGAGTGGATGATCCTCTATCGACACTCAATAGCCCTCATAAGGTCGACTACCACTCCCAATGACCAACTGTACTAGATCTGGGACAGCCAAACCTATAAGTCTGGTATCAAAGAGTGGAGCACTCATACAGGACATCCTTGGTGTCTCAAGTCTAAGGACCAGATACACCACTAGGACTACGGAATCGCTGTCTGACAATAAGGCATCATCAACCATCCAGCATTCCATAAGCGGATCAATCAGTGAACTCATTCTCCAATGAGCACCTGTACTGTATCCCTAGTGTCCCTACACGAGCAGCTATGAGACCAGCTGCATCCATCATATGGACGGGTATACAGCACACCAGTCTATCCGGTTATCACGATGTCCCTCTCGAGTAACCTATGACCAGGATTATTTACGATATGTGTTTAAAGGTGAATCGATCTCATTATCGTGATCTCATCACAATCTGATTCTCATTTCACAAATCCAAGGACATCACAATATATATATATATATATATATATATATATATATATATATATATATATATATAAAGTGATATACGCCAAAATATAATAAGCAAAAAGATTCTGTATCAAGTCACACGTGCCATCACTCACGTGATTGGCTTGCTGGGCACCTACGACTAGCAATCTCCCACTTGACCTAAAGCCAATCACCTATGTGTCTAATCCCCATCAGACCCTTGTAACGCTCAAAGACAAAATGAGACAATGGCTTTGTTAGTGGATCTGCAATGTTATCTTTGGATGGAACTCTTTCCACTGCTACATCTCCTCGGGTTACAATCTCTCTAATAAGTTGGAACCTCCTCAGAACACTTCTGATGAGACCCGGGTTCCCTTATTTGAGTAATCGCCCCGTTGTTGTCGCAATATAAGGAGATCGGCTCCTCGCTACCCGGCACAACTCCCAAATCTGTGATGAACTTCTTCACCTAGACTCCCTCCTTTGCTGCATCTGATGCAGCAATGTACTCCGCCTCTGTGGTCGAGTCAGTAGTAGTATCTTGCTTGGAACTCTTCCAGCACACTACTCCTCCATTCAAGGTGTACACATACCTTGAATTTGACTTACTATTATCGACATCAGACTGAAAACTTGAGTCAGTGTAGCCTTCAACCTTAAGGCTATTACCTCCATAGTAAAAGATCCTTAGTCCTTCTTAAGTACTTAAGGATACACTTTACTGCTTTCTAGTGCTCCAAGCCTGGATCCGCCTAATACTTGCTCATGACACTCAGAGCATGCGCTATATCAGGCCTAGTACATAGCATGACATACATGATAGACCCTATTGCTGAGGCATAAGGTATCATATTCATGTTCGCCCATTCTTCTAGAGTCTTTGGGGACATACTTGTAGAAAGCGATATCCCATGTCTCATCGGTATGAGACTTCTCTTGGAATTTTTCATGCCAAACCTTTTGACAATGGTTTCTATGTACCTAGACTAGGACAAGCCAAGCATACTCTTGGATCTATCTCTATAGATTCTAATCCCCAAGATATAGGATGCCTCCCCTAAGTCCTTCATGGAGAAGTGTCTAGATAACCAAGCCTTTACTGTGGATAGCATTCCTACGTCATTCCCAATGATGAGGATGTCATCCACATATAACACCAAAAAGGTGATAGTGCTCCCACTTACCTTCCTGTACACACAAGGCTCATCTTCGTTCTTAACGAAGTCATAAGATTTGATTGCCTCATCAAATCTTATGTTCCAACTTCGGGAAGCTTGCTTTAGTCCATAAATGGATCTAAGCATCCTACACACCTTATCTTGGCAGTTCTTAGACACGAATCCCTCAGGTTGCATCATATACACCTCCTCCTCGAGGTTCCCATTGAGGAATGCGGTTTTCACATCCATCTACCAGATCTCATAATCATCGTGTGCTGCAATAGCCAATAGAATTCTGATGGATTTTAGCATTTCTACTGTTAGGATCGGAGCGGCACTAAGAGGGGGGGGGGGGTGAATTAGTGCAGCGGATTAAAACTTCGATTTTAGAAAAATCTTTCGTACAATAAGAACGGAACTTGAAAATTTTAACTTGAAAGCGTATTCTTAAAGTTGCGCAGCAAGGGTAATAAGGAACTAAAGCAGTAAGAAGATTTGCAGTAATGTAAATGACAATAATAAAATGCAAACCAGAGATTACGCCGATTTTAGAGTGGTTCGGTCAAATGACCTACTCCACTTGCGATGCCCCTCTTCGATGAGGCTTCCACCTTCCACTAGCAAATCTCTTGAAATGGAAGGGTAAACACCCCTTTTACAACCCTTTACAAGCAGTTCAACCTCTTACAAATTTTCAATAAGAAAGAAGGAGGAGAACTCTCTAGCAAATTGAAAACAAGACTTGCTAAGACTTTCTAAGACTTTTCTCTCAATCAAAATGCTTCTCAAAAGTTGTAATCTCAGCTGAGATTTGAGGGGTATTTATAAGCCTCAAGACGATTCAAATTTTGGGCTCCAAAATTTGAATTCTCTTAGGGTTTCCGATGCTGAAGGTGCCACTACCCAGCCAAGCGGTGCCACCGCCCAATGCTCGGGTGCTGGACGGTGCAACCGCCCAGCCAAGGAGGTGTCACCGCCCAGCTCTCGGGTGCTGGGCGGTTCCACCGCCCAGCTAGACGGTGCCACCGCCTGGCTCTCCGATTCATTGGTTTGGCTTAATTTTAGCCCAAACCAAATCTGACTTTGGGCCCAGTTGACCCCTAACCAGGATATAGGATTATCTCTTAATCCTAATCCTAATTACAAGTGAACTACATAACACAAAAACATCCTAAGCAAGTTTTCAACCGCGAACGTCAAGTCTTGTTCCGGCGAGCTTTCCGACGAATTCCTTCCGACGGAGTCCCTGCAAGCTCCCAATCTTTGTGATGACTTTAACGAGTAGCCGAGCCTTCTCGGTGATCTCCGCGAGCCTCCGACGATTTCTTCGGCGAACTTCCGACACGTTCCCGATTTCTTCTCGGTTGGTTCCGGTAGCATCTCCGATGATTCTTCGGTCTCTTAAACGTCCATCGAGCTCGACTCCGGTATCCTTGCTTTATGTTTTCTGGTTTTCGTAGTTAATCCTGCATACTTAACTCAATAATATGGATTAGATCAATTAACCCATCAATTGATTTTATCATCAAAATCCGAGATTCAACATGTTGAATCTCGGATTTTGATGATGAAACTAATTGATTGTGTTTAAATGTTTGACTACATTTTGAGTGATACAGGTCTACTCGATCAGGATTAGACAATTAACGCAGGAGGAATTGACGTTGCGTCGGAGGAGATCACGTCAGGATATTGGATGGCAGAAGGCTTCGGGCGTCGGGCATCGGGCCAAGGAGAGCAAAATTGCACCAAGGATATCGGGGTTGCGGAGGTCAACCGCCGATTGGGCAACAAGCCGCAAGAGAGGACGATGCACCGAAGAATCGGATGAAGGGCCAACCAATGACGTGCCGGGCAACAGAATGTCAATTTGCGTTATAATAATTGTCTAGATCGGAGTAGAGTGTTTGCTTGTGTGTGTAGGATTAACTACGATAACCAGAAAACACAAAGCGAGAATAACGAAGTCAAGTTCGATGGACGTTTAAGAGTCCGAAGAATCGCCGGAGATGCTGCCAGAACCAACCGAGAAGAAATCGGGAACCTGTCGGAATTTTCGGAAGTTCCCCGAAGAGATCATCGGAGGTTCACGGAGATCACCGAGAAGGCTCGGCTACTCATTAAAGTCATCACAAGTTCGGGAGCTTGCTAGAAGCCTGTCAGCAGAAAGTTCGTCGGAAAGCTCGCCAGAACAAGACTCGACGTTCGCGGTTGAAAATTTGCTTAGGATGTGTTTTGGTTATGTAGTCCACTTGTAATTAGGATTAGGATTAAGAGATAATCCTATATCCTGATTAGGGGCCAACTGGGCCCAAAGTTAGAGTTGGTTTAGGCTAAAAATTAAGCTAAACCAGCGAACTAGAGAGCCAAGATTGAAGCCCAACTAGTGGCTGAAAACACTGTAGTCGGGCTGAAAACACTGTAGGCGGTGGCACCGCCTAGCTGGGCGGTGGCACCGCCCAACACCCGAGAGCTGGGCGGTGACACCTCCTGGCTGGGCGGTGGCACCGCCCAGCACCCGAGCGCTGGGCGGTGGCACCGCTTGGATGGGCGGTGGCACCTCCAGCAGCGGGAACCCAAAGAGAATTCAAATTTTGAAGCCCAAATTTGAATCCTCTTGAGGCCTATAAATACCCCTCAAATCTCAGCTGAGAGTAGAACTTTTGAGCAGCAAGTGTTTGAGAGAAAAGCCTTAGAAAAGTGTTAGCTTGTCTTGTTTTCAATTTGCTAGTGTTCACCTCCTTCTTTCTTGTTGAAAATCTGTAAGAGAGTGAACCGCTTGTAAAAGTTGTAAGAGGGGTATTCACCCTTCACTTTCAAGAGATTTGCTAGTGGAAGGTGGAAGCCTCATCGAAGAGGAGCCTCGCAAGTGGATGTAGGTCACTTGACCGAACCACTTTAAAAACGGCGTAATCTCTGGTTTGCATTTCTTATTGTCATTTACATTACTGCAAATCTTCTTACTTGCTTTGTTTCATCATTACCTTTGCTGCGCAACTTTAAGAATACGCTTTCAAGTTAAGCTTTTCAAGTTCCGTTCTTATCGTACGAAAGATTTTACTAAAACCGAAGTTTTAATCCGCTGCACTAATTCACCCCCCCCTCTTAGTGCCACTCCGATCCTAACAATTGGTATCAGAGCCACGGTTTTCTACTTTGGTTTAACACCCAAATAGAAATGGCTCTTTATGGCTTTCAAGAGGGTCATTCTCTCATTCGTCCTCCCTTTTTCAATGGGACGGACTACACTTGTTGGAAAACTCAAATGAGAGTTTTCTTACTTTCTATGAATTTGGATTTATGGAATATCGTTGAAAATGGTTTTCAACTTCCCTCTAAACCGATGAACGAATGGTCGGATTTGGAGAAGAAGTATTTTTCTTTAAACGCAAAGGCTATGAATGCCTTATTTTGCGCTTTGGACAAAAATGAATTCAATCGGATTTCTATGTGCGAAACGGCTTTTGATATTTGGCGAACACTTGAAATCACGCACGAGGGAACTAGTAGAGTCAAAGACTCGAAAGTTAACATTTTAATGCATGATTTCGAGCTTTTTCAAATGAAGCCGAGCGAAACCATTGTTGACATGTACACCCGTTTTACGGATGTCGTCAATGGTTTACAAGCTCTTGGCAAATGTTTCTCGAATTTTGAACTTGTTAGTAAAGTTTTACGATCACTTTCTAAAGCTTGGGAATCAAAAGTAATGGCAATACAAGAAACAAAAGATTTAAATATTTTTCCACTTGAAGAACTTATCGGCTCATTGATGACATATGAAATGGTGCGCAATGCACATGATGAACACAATGAACACTTGGACCACCTTCCAAAGAACAGGAAGGATTTGGAACTCCGGACAAATAAATACCACTTGAGCGATGACTCAAGTGATGAGGACAATGATGAACTTGAACTTCGAACATTAACTCTTAATAAGTTCATTAAACAAAAATCTAAAACAAACAATGAACTTGAACGGAGGAAGAGGCCAAAGAAGAGGAAGGCAACCAAGGATGAATCAAAAACTTCCAAAGGTGAAACGGCGAATTGGGCTTTGACGAGCTTCGACTACAAGGTAAGTAACTCAACTCTCTTGAATTATTTTGAAATTACATGAGTGCTTAACTTAGTTAGTAGGATTTTTTTTTATGCTTTTCTTTCTAGTATTTTTGAAAAATTAAAAATTATGAATGATGATTGCTTAATTTGAATGTTTATGATTTTCGTATTGGATTTTGATGTATGGTTTTGACATAAAAATTAATTTGCATGATTATGTTTAATAGGATTAATCTATGATTGTGTATTTTGATATTATGCATGAGAATTTAAAATGATGATACCCTATGTTTTGGAATGATGCCTTGATGGTGATAATACTTTCGGTTCTAAACATGATGCTCAACACTTTCATAAACATTTTCTTTTACTCAATCCAAAATGAAACACAAACAAAAAATAAATATATATGTATGATCGTGATAAATTCATGTTGATTTTAGTTTCAAAACAAGATGCATTGTTTGCTACAAATTAAACATCATGATAATGGCATGTTTTATGATAATGCTTACACACCAAATGTGATTAATAGATAGAAGCAAACATAACGATGATTTTGCTCTCAACATGATGCATAGTTTTTACATGAAAATTTTAAATATGCTCATATGAAATCAATTGCATGACATGAAAATGGATTCTCTATCCTATTGAAATTAATGAACTCATTTCATGAATTATGTGAATATCTTGAATCAAATCTTTTGGAAAATGCCACATGCTTAATGCGATTCAACTTAATAAATCTTTATGACAAAATTTGCCTTTCTATCTTGAATGTTGACATTTCTTTTTAAAGCAAAGGCATGCTTATAAGAAGCAAAACACATGAATAGAAATTTATAAAAATGAAATACAATCCTCTATGTTATTGATTTTTCAATAAATCTATGCTTGTCATATATAAATTTATTGAATGTAATTTTGAGGATGATTTCAAATTTGACAAATGCTTGATTCGTATTTACGACATTAGATACATTTTAAATATGAATCATGCTTCAATCTTGTTAAATGCTTCAATCATTTTCTATCTCTAAAGTTCTCGATTTTTGATGAAATACAAGTGATAAATTCATTTATGATATCTTGTAAATCACTTGAATTATGAATGAGATTTTGATGATGTGTTAAAGAATCACTTAAAAAGAAAATGTTTTTCCCATCTTAGCGAGATTAATGATTTCATGATATTGTGTGAATCTCAAAATTGATTTTGATGAAATGGTAATAACGTTATTCATGTTATGAATCTCAAAAATGATAATTTGATTATGATTTTTTTTGAGTTAATGAATTAACTTGAATGAAACTTTGTTTCAACCGAATCATGAACTTGTTAAGAACAATTTTAATGAATCGTGAATCATATCTTTGGTATTCATGAATTGATCCTTATTGATATCTTTCATGAATTCTTTATATATTTGGCTTGTTGAACGGTTGAAATATTTAGCCATTGAGTCCTCCCTTTCTTTTTTACTTTGATAAAGGGGGAGTAGGTTTTGCTAGCTTGTGCATTGAAAATGAAAGTAAACTTCCTAGCATGCTAAGTAAAACTTGCAAGCTTGCACTTCTCAAAAAGAGAAGAAAGATCTTGCCTAACAATATAATTGCTCTAGCCATGCTTTGTATCGAAAATAGGTTGATATCCTTAGAAGCATCGCATTAAATTTTTTAGTGTATCGCAATGTATCACATGTATCGCAAATTGAAAATTTTGAGACTATTATCATTTCATGTTTCACGATTGATATCTTTCATTGATATGATAAATTATCATTTCATTATATATCACACAATGATATCATGCTTTGCGATTGTATCATGTGATTCTTGCTGAATTTTCATATTGAATTCCTTTAAGATATGATTTCTTTGTATTTATGGCTTGCTTGGCTTGAAATGTTTTTGGCATGATGCATGCAATGATGAAATATTCATAAAGTTAAAATGATGTATGTAATACTTATGATAATGATGTACATGATGTATTTATTGCATATGATGTGTATCATAAATGCTTTAAATGATGAATGATTGGTATCATGATCAACGTGTTGATAAATGCTTAAAAATTTTAATGTTTGAGTATCATGTATGATATGCCACATGACATCTTGATAATTTATAACTTGAGTTTTCTTTTTGAATTAAGATTGTTTCCTATCATGCTTTCTATCTACAAAAGAAGAAATTTGTCAAAAATGATATATGTCTTTTGACATTCATTTTTCATCTTTATTATTTACCCTTATCATGATTTGAAGATTATAGTAAAGAGAAATGAATTACATGATTGTATTGTTATTCCCTTCTATTTGACAATAACAAAGGGGGAGCAAAACTTGCTAGATAGTAAATTTGCTAGCTTGCACAATTCGAAAAGAGGCAAACTTGCTAGCTTGCTAATCTCAAAAAGGAAGCGAGAAGTCCTATCTTGCAAATCTCAAGAGAAGCAATGGTTGCCAAGTTACACATTTCAAAAAGAGGCAAAATAGTCCATCTTGCACACCTCAAAAAAAAAAAAAAAAAATGTAAAATTTTGCTAACTTTTTATGTGCAAAAGTTGATAGCTTGTATACTATAAATTTGCATACCAAAAATGCAATCTTGTCTATCTCAAGATGCAAAACATGCTAACTTGCACTTTGCAATGGAAGCAAAATTGCTAGCTCAAACATTGCAAAGGAAGCAAAAATTTGCTTGCTTGCAACTTGCATATTTCAAGAAGCAAGAGTTGCTTTCTTGAACATCTCAAAACTGCTAGCTTGCATGTTCTAAAATGTTATAATATTGCTAGAACTTGCTATCTTGAACATTACCAAAAGTGCTATCTTGTATGCTGTAAAACTTGCATATCTAAAACTTGATAGCTTGAATGTTCTAAGCATGATGTAATACTAGCTAAAGTTTTCTAGCATCAAAACTGCATGATGATAAAACTTGATATTATGTTTTTCATGCAATGAGTTGAACCCATATAACAAACACTTGATAGTTGTACTTCTCCTTTTTGTTGATGACAAAGGGGGAGAAGTATATTGATGACTTCATACATTAAATTGAATATTTTATATATTTGCATGATGGTTTAAATGTTTTTCATAACATGTGATGAATGTTACTTGGATTTGGGATAATCCAAGTGTTCTATCAATGGCATATTGATAGGGGGAGTTTAGTTAAACTCCGGGGAGTTAAGGTTAACTCCGTTAGTCATCAATTAGTTGTCATCATCAAAAAGGGGGAGATTGTTGAATCTCGGATTTTGATGATGAAACTAATTGATTGTGTTTAAATGTTTGACTACATTTTGAGTGATACAGGTCTACTCGATCAGGATTAGACAATTAACGCAGGAGGAATTGACGTTGCGTCGGAGGAGATCACGTCAGGATATTGGATGGCAGAAGGCTTCGGGCGTCGGGCATCGGGCCAAGGAGAGCAAAATTGCACCAAGGATATCGGGGTTGCGGAGGTCAACCGCCGATTGGGCAACAAGCCGCAAGAGAGGACGATGCACCGAAGAATCGGATGAAGGGCCAACCAATGACGTGCCGGGCAACAGAATGTCAATTTGCGTTATAATAATTGTCTAGATCGGAGTAGAGTGTTTGCTTGTGTGTGTAGGATTAACTACGATAACCAGAAAACACAAAGCGAGAATAACGGAGTCAAGTTCGATGGACGTTTAAGAGTCCGAAGAATCGTCGGAGATGCTGCCAGAACCAACCGAGAAGAAATCGGGAACCTGTCGGAATTTTCGGAAGTTCCCCGAAGAGATCATCGGAGGTTCACGGAGATCACCGAGAAGGCTCGGCTACTCATTAAAGTCATCACAAGTTCGGGAGCTTGCTAGAAGCCTGTCAGCAGAAAGTTCGTCGGAAAGCTCGCCAGAACAAGACTCGACGTTCGCGGTTGAAAATTTGCTTAGGATGTGTTTTGGTTATGTAGTCCACTTGTAATTAGGATTAGGATTAAGAGATAATCCTATATCCTGATTAGGGGCCAACTGGGCCCAAAGTTAGAGTTGGTTTAGGCTAAAAATTAAGCTAAACCAGCGAACTAGAGAGCCAAGATTGAAGCCCAACTAGTGGCTGAAAACACTGTAGTCGGGCTGAAAACACTGTAGGCGGTGGCACCGCCTAGCTGGGCGGTGGCACCGCCCAACACCCGAGAGCTGGGCGGTGACACCTCCTGGCTGGGCGGTGGCACCGCCCAGCACCCGAGCGCTGGGCGGTGGCACCGCTTGGATGGGCGGTGGCACCTCCAGCAGCGGGAACCCAAAGAGAATTCAAATTTTGAAGCCCAAATTTGAATCCTCTTGAGGCCTATAAATACCCCTCAAATCTCAGCTGAGAGTAGAACTTTTGAGCAGCAAGTGTTTGAGAGAAAAGCCTTAGAAAAGTGTTAGCTTGTCTTGTTTTCAATTTGCTAGTGTTCACCTCCTTCTTTCTTGTTGAAAATCTGTAAGAGAGTGAACCGCTTGTAAAAGTTGTAAGAGGGGTATTCACCCTTCACTTTCAAGAGATTTGCTAGTGGAAGGTGGAAGCCTCATCGAAGAGGAGCCTCGCAAGTGGATGTAGGTCACTTGACCGAACCACTTTAAAAACGGCGTAATCTCTGGTTTGCATTTCTTATTGTCATTTACATTACTGCAAATCTTCTTACTTGCTTTGTTTCATCATTACCTTTGCTGCGCAACTTTAAGAATACGCTTTCAAGTTAAGCTTTTCAAGTTCCGTTCTTATCGTACGAAAGATTTTACTAAAACCGAAGTTTTAATCCGCTGCACTAATTCACCCCCCCCTCTTAGTGCCACTCCGATCCTAACACAACAATCTCCCCCTTTTTGATGATGACAATCAATTGATGACGGAGCTAAACATAACTCCCCCTATCTATATGTCATATTATGAGAAGATAAAAAACACTTGAATTCCATCCCATTGGATTCAAGCATAACCTGTAGAGCTTATCGTAATTTTCATTAAACAATAGTAAGTACGAAACTTCGATGAAAATCACAAGTTAAATGATAAGAGACGAATTTTACTATTGACAGAAGATAAAGATTTTCAATATAAATTTCATGATATAGATGTAAGGCATGCTTTCAATATAATCAATCAATCTTGTGATATTTTCAAGGATTTTGCAAGGCATATAAGTCATTCATATCACACAAGTTTTTGTAATTCATATAAGTCATGCTATCGATATGGTGTAAGTCATCACTTCTCCCCCTTAGTCATCAACAAAAAGAGACAAGTCAGCTAATCATTGAATCATTGAAACATTTTGAAACAAGATTCATCATTCAAATTTGCCAGAAATAATTTATCCAAAAGAAATTATCATTTCAAAACAGTAGGTATCTAAAAGGAAGGATCAGTTATCGTTCAAACGATGACAAACTTTGAACTTGTTGTTAAAAGTAAACAGAACAGAATAAAAAGATACATCAATTTAATCCTTAGGAGGTAATCCACAGTGCTGATACATGATATCTAATTTTTCATTCATCTGTTGTAGTGTCTTCAAAATTTCAGCTTGTTGATTTTGAATTTGTTGTTGCTGTGATTTGATCTGAGACAGTTTTGCCATAATGAGATCTTCAGAGGAGGAAATAGGAGCTGAAGGTGCTACGCCAAAGGAACTAGGAGGAGGAGATTCATTTCCCATTAGAATTGGTGTTTCGGGGTGTTCTATTGGTGGAGGAATTGGATCAGTCCTTCTAGGCTGCCTAACCCATATGCCATTGCTAAAAGTGCACCTAAGTCTTTTCAGTAGGTTTTTATTTATTATGTTATATCGATCATTTTGAATAGATTCTTCATCGGGTGGGATGCAAATGTCATAGGCATAAAGAAATCTAGTGATTAACCTCCCATATGGCAATATAGTATCTTTAGCCATAATATCCTGCATGTGTTGCCGAATCGAGTACCCAAAACAATTATTCTGACCGGTCATAATCCAATACATGGTACTCATCTCTATTTGACTTATTTCGTCAAGATGAAATTGTTTTGGGAATATGATGCTTGTGATAATGTGATGAAGGATTTTAGAGTTGAAAGGCAGTAAGTGTTCACAGCTCTTAGGTAGGAAGTCAAGGTTTGGATTTGCAAAAATTGTTTCTACGGCTTCGGTATAGGTTGCTCCTATTGTTTTGACGTCCCATTTTCCTTTAAAATAGCATCCCCTATCTTTTTCAGTTATGCCAATTAGCTCACAAATGGTGCTGTCAAATATTCTAATGGGTGTTCTTAGAATGTAAGTGCTTAGGCTATCATTGTCCTCATATAGGTTGGCATAGAACAATCTCACTAACCGTGGATAGATTGGTTCCTCTATTTGTAGTAGAGGTAGAGCTTCTAGGTGTGCAAACCACCTAATGGGATCTAAGTCCTCTAGTTCATCCAAATCAACGTATTTTCCCTTATGGACACATCGTGTTTCAAATTTTGGAAAGCTAAGGGCTACCTCTTTTGATCTAAAAAGGTCATGGTTATATGAATCTCCTTCAATCCTTATTGCTTTTGCTCTCTTAGGAGCCATTTTCTAGACAAGATGATGATGAAATTGTGAAAAATAAGCAAGAGAAAGAGAAAAGAAAAGAGGGATTTCAAGTGTTACCTTGTGGAGATTATGTTGAGAGATGGAAAGCTTGGACCACCAAGAATCCTTCTCCAATGTTTCTAAGAGTTAGAATGAGGGTTAGAGGGAATGGGAGAGGGTTTTTTGAGAGGTTTTTCTTCGGGTTGGGGGCGGTGTCACCGTCGGCCCTAACCCCTCGGGTTAAAAGGGTGACTCGGTCGGTGTCACCGCCAAACCGGTCGGTGTCACCGCCTGGCGCCCGAGCGCCAGGCGGTGCAACCGCCGGATCTGGCGGTGCCACCGCTGGCATCACGCGGAGGAAAGAAAAAAAAATTTTCTTCCCTCCTTTTGTTTAGCTTCTTCCCTCAAGATCATAAGTTATACTTTAATGGATCATTTTGAATTGAAGAAGAAGGAAGAATTCAAATTCATAAACGAAGGGAAAAGAACGAGTCCTTTTTGTGAAGTTCATTTTAGGGACAATTTAGCATGCCTAATTCCCTTCGGATGAATTCAAATTAGTCTTCATTCAAAGCTTTTGTAAATATATCTGCTAATTGATGCTTTGTGTCAATGAATTCTAGAACAACATCATTGTTAAGGACATGATCGCATATGAAATGATGCCTAACGTCGATGTGCTTAGTTCTAGAGTATTGAATTGGATTTTTAGTAAGGCATATGGCACTAGTATTATCGCATTTTATGGGAATATTTTCAAAGTGAATTCCATAGTCTTCTAATGTATTTTTTATCCAAATTACTTGTGCACAACATGCACTTGCAGCAATGTATTTGGCTTCCGCCGTAGATAGTGCAACTGAATTTTGTTTCTTGAAAGTCCAAGAAACAAGTGCATGTCCTAAAAATTGGCATGTTCCGGATGTACTTTTTCTATCTATCCTGCATCCGCCAAAATCGGCATCTGCATAAGCTATTAGATCGAATTTTTCAGATTTTGGATACCACAATCCTAAATTTGGAGTTCCTTTAAGATACCTAAATATTCTTTTAACACTTTTAAGATGAGATAATTTAGGATTAGATTGAAACCTAGCGCAAAGTCCTACACTAAACATAATATCCGGTCTAGTCGCGGTGAGGTAGAGTAGACTACCTATCATTCCCCTATATGTTTTTTGATCGAAACTTTCACCATTTTCATCCATATCTAACTTAGTCGCAGTACTCATAGGGGTGTTTATTGCTTTTGAATTATCCATGTTAAATCGTTTTAACAATTCTAATGTATATTTAGATTGGTTAAGAAATATACCATCACTAAGTTGTTTGACTTGTAATCCCAAAAAGAAAGTTAATTCACCCATTAAACTCATTTCAAATTCAAGACTCATACATTTGGCAAATGATTCACATAGTGATTCATCCGAAGAGCCAAAAATAATATTGTCAACATAAATTTGCACAATAAGAAAATTATTTTCAAAATGTTTAATAAACAATGTAGTATCAACCTTGCCTTTAGTAAAATTATTTAAAATAAGAAAGGAACTAAGCCTTTCATACCAAGCTCTAGGAGCTTGTTTCAAGCCATAGAGGGCCTTAGTCAATTTGAATACATGATTAGGAAGAAGAGAATTTTCAAATCCGGGAGGTTGTTCGACATATACTTCTTCGGAAATAAAACCATTCAAGAAAGCACTTTTAACATCCATTTGAAATAGTTTAAAATTATTACTACTAGCATAGGCAAGGAGCATCCTTATGGCTTCTAATCGAGCCACGGGAGCGAAGGTTTCTTCGTAATCGATACCTTCTTCTTGGTTGAAACCTTTGGCCACTAATCTAGCCTTGTTTCTAACCACGATACCATTTTCGTCTTGCTTGTTTCTAAAGACCCACTTAGTACCTATGACTAAGTGGTCACTTGGTCTAGGAATAAGCTTCCATACCTCATTCCTCTCAAATTGGTTCAATTCTTCTTGCATTGCAATGACCCAAAAATCATCTTTTAAGGCTTCGTCAATGCATTTAGGTTCAATTTGAGAAAGGAAAGCGGCGTTAGCACAGAAATTTTTGAAAGAAGAATGAGTTTGAACCCCTTTTGATGTATCTCCTATAATTTGCTCTTTTGGATGAGCATCTACATACTTCCATTCTTTTGGTAAAGAAATTTCGGAAGAAGATGCATTCAAATGGCTATTTTGAGGAGAGGGTTCATTTAAATTCAAATTATCAAAACCAAGATCATCATCAAAATCATTTTTCTTTAAATCGGAAATTTCATTAAAAACTACATGAATAGACTCTTCTATTACTAAGGTTCTTTTATTAAAAATCCGAAAAGCCTTAGAAACGAAAGAGTAGCCAAGAAAGATGCCTTCATCGGATTTAGCATCAAATTTACCTAAGGCATCCTTTTCATTTAAAATAAAGCATTTACAACCGAAAACTTTAAAATAAGAAATATTTGGTTTTTTGTTATTCCATAATTCATAGGGAGTTCTTGATAGAGATGGTCTTATTAGTGTTAGGATCGGAGCGGCACTAAGAGGGGGGGGGTGAATTAGTACAGCGGATTAAAACGTTGATTTCGACAAATCTTTCGTACGATAAAAATCAGAATCGGAAGTGATTAACTTGAAAGCATATTCGCAAAGTTGAGCAGCAAAGATAATGATGAAACAAAGCAAGTAAGAAGGTTTGCAGTAACGTAAATGATAATAAGAAATGCAAACCAGAGATTACGCCGTTTTTAAAGTGGTTCGGTCAAGTGACCTACATCCACTTGCGAGGCCCCTCTTCGATGAGGCTCCCACCTTCCACTAGCAAATCTCTTGAAAGTGAAGGGTGAATACCCCTCTTATAACTTTTACAAGCGGTTCACTCTCTTACAGATTTTCAGAAAGAAAGAAGGAGGTGAACACTAACAAATTGAAAACAAGACAAGCTAACACTTTTCTAAGGCCTTTCTCTCAAACACTTGCTGCTCAAAAGTTGTTCTCTCAGTTGAGATTTGAGGGGTATTTATAGGCCTCAAGAGGATTCAAATTTTGGGCTCCAAAATTTGAATTCTCTTTGGGTTCCCGAATGCTGGAGGTGCCACCGCCCAGCCAAGCGGTGCCACCGCCCAGCGCTCGGGTCCTGGACGGTGCAACCGCCCAGCCAAGGAGGTGTCACCGCCCAGCTCTCGGGTGCTGGGCGGTGCAACCGCCTAAGCCAAATCAGCTCACTAGTTGGGCTCCAAACTTGGCCCAAACCAGTCCGAACTCAGGCCCAATTGGCCCCTACTTGGGTTATAGGATTAACACCTAATTCTAACCCTAATTAATGTGCTAACTACGAATTTAAAGACATTTTCTAAGCTATTACAAAGTTTGTAAGTCAAGACTTCTTCCGGCGAGCTTCCGACGAACTTCCGGTGGTCTTCCGATAAACTCTCGGAAACCATTCTGCGGACTCCCGGCAAGCTCCTAGACTTCACGATTTGATCTTAGCGAGTTCCGATGAGCTTCTTCAGCAAGCTCCGATCTTTCTCGGCGAGCTCCGCGAACTTCCAACGAACCTTCCGGCGAGCTTCCGAAAAACCCTTCGGCAAGCTCCCTACTCATTCTCGGCTAGTTCCGGTAGCATTCCCAACGAACCTTCGGACTTCCGTCGAACTCTCGAACTCCCAACGAATCCTTCGCGCTTGACTCCAGCACTTTGTTTCGCTTTATGTCTTCATCGTTATCGTAGTTAATCCTGCACACATAAACCAAAACTCTACTCCGATCTAGACAATTATTATAAAGCGAATTGACATTCTGTTGCTCGGCACGTCATTGGTTGGCGCTTCGTCCGATTCTTCGGCGCATCGTCCTCTCTTGCGGCTTGTTGCCCAATCGACGGTTGACCTCCACAACGCGGATATTCTTGGAGCAATTCCGCTCTTGGCCCGATGCCCAACGTCCGAAGCCTTCTGTCATCCAATATCCTAACGTGATCTCCTCCGGCGCAACGTCAATTCCTCCTGCCTTAATTGTCTAATACTGATCGAGTAGACCTACATCACTCAAAATACAGTTAAACATAAACATAATTATCAATTGGTTTCATCATCAAAATACGAGATTCAACAATCTCCCCCTTTTTGATGATGACAACCAATTGATGACGGATTTAAACTTGACTCCCGGAGTTTAAACAAACTCCCCCTATCAATATGCCATATTGATAGAACCTAGAATTCAAACTGAAATCAAGTCATTGCAATATTCATCATGAATACTTGCAACACATCATCATGAACATATGCATAAAACTTATGCATCACATATCATGTCATCAACATACTTCTCCCCCTTTGTCATCAACAAAAAGGAGAAGTACCACAATCAAATGTTTGTTATATGGGTTCAACTTATTGCATGAAAAACATAATATCAAGTTTTATCATCATGCAATCTAACGATTAAAGATGTGTAAGTTTAGCATGTTTGGTCTTCTTGAGATAGCTATTGATTGCTTCTCTTTAGACTATAAGCTAGCAATTTTTATGATATGCAAGTTTTACTACATACAAGCTAGCAAAAAAATTACGAAAGCAAATACAAGATAGCTTTCTTGTGTAAGCTCATGATTCTTGCTTCCTATTGCAATGTGCAAGTTGCAAGTTTTGCTTCTTTTGCAATGTGCAAGTTTTCAAATATTGCATCTTGAGCGAGCAATATTTCTCCCCCTTTGTCATTGTCAAAAAGAAAAGAAGAATATAGTTTTGTAGTTCTTTTTCCTTTTACAACGATTTCAAAATCATGACAAAGGATGAATAATCAAGTTATAAATGTCAAGACAATTTTTCATCATGAATATTTTATCATTGCATGCATCATTATCATAAGTTGAAGTATTACATGCATAATATCATATCATCATTCATAATTACATTAATGTTTCAATATAGCAATTTCTTCTCAGAATGTGTAACTTAGCACTCATTGCTTCTCTTGATATTTGCGAGCTAGCTAGCAAAATTTGCTCCCCCTATGTCATTATCAAATAGAAGGGAATAACAATACAATAGTGTAATTCATTTCCCTTTACTATAATCTTCAAATCATGACAAGGGTCAAGTGTCAATCTTATTTGTGCATCATTATATTTTTAAATTAAAATACACATATTTTCAGAAGCCTTATATTTCATTCATGTACGATATTGAATAAATCGATCGACATTATGAGGATATCATATATGATACTAAAATTTTTAACTATTTATCAATATTTTGATCATGGTACCAAACAATCATCATTTAGAGCATTCATGATACAAAACATTAAATCAACATTTATCATTTTAGTAACAACTCATAGCATTTAAATCATGATTTACATCATATGCAATACATCACATCATAATTAGAAAGCACAAGTATTGCATGCATCATTGCAAATCATAAATGTTTCATGATGATATAAATTTTGTCAAATTATATCCTACCATGCATGATCAAAACTTCTCCCCGTTTTATCATTGAAAACAAGAAAGAAGTAGGGAAGAGCATAAAAGTGTAAAATATTTCAATCATTTCAAGGCATTTATATCATAGATATAAAGAAATCATATCATCAAAGATAAAACCATTTGAATACTAAAAGACATGATTCATTTTATCAAATCTCTTCCTTTTATAAATAACAAAAATTGTAGGTGTACAAAGAAGAGATTGTGATTAAAAAAGAATCTCAAGTAGTAAATCCAAGAAATCAAGATCATAATTTAAATACAAACTCATTCAAATTCAAATCGTCAAATTCATCAAAATCTCAACATTACTTTCAAGAGATTCAAAATGGTATACATAGATTTATCATAATAATCATCAAGATCAATAAGATAGAGAAAAATAAATTTTCAAGGAAAAAATATTTTTCTCTTTTTAGTTGTTTCAATTCCTATGATTTTATTTCATTTATGCCAAATAAAAACATATATCATGTTTAAAACCGAAAGTGTAAGATTTATTACAACAAGGATCAATAAGGCACTTCCATTATAGTAAAAATCAATAATCCGTAAATCGCAAGATTCATCATGCATAATTTTAAAATTTATTAAGCATGATCATTATGCATGACACTAAAACATGGTTTCAAAATGTTTAATATTTTCATTGCACAATTTCATCATTAGGCATCATCATATTTTCAAATTCGAACATGCACAATTTCAAAACTATATCTTTTATTTTTCATGCATGATACAAATAACTCAATCATCAATATCGGTATATCATACATGATATTCAAGCATTCATGATAAATCATTTTGGCAACATGATCATAGCTATTCAAATGATAGTATCTAAATGTCAAAATTCATTACATACTATCATGCATGATCATTAACTTCTTATTTGAATTTCATGCATTATTTCATTTCATCACATAAGGAATATCAAGAAGAGTTATTGGGTGATGAGATAAATATTTCATGAGTACAAGGAATTGCATAAAAATCATATCATGAAAAGATAATAGAAGACACGTTTTGTTTTGAAAAATCTCCTCTTAAATAATCAAGGAAAAATCTTAGGAGATCATGATATAGATAAAATTCATTCAATCTTAATTCAAGTATATAAAATTTCTCAATTCATTATGAATCATAAAAAGAATTGTGGTTCCGAAATATCACGATTCATTTAGGAAAATTTTCTCTTTAGTGCACGATAAGAAGAAATATAGCAATGATACCAATCATAATTCATTTGGATAATAGATGCTAAAAAGGAACATTGAGGATACAAGATCTTGATTTTTATAGAGTAAATCTCAAGTTATAAATCTCAAAAAATCAAGATAAAGCTCCTTCAAATTCAAATCATCAAATCAAAAATTATTTTCAAGATATTCATAAAAAGATGATAAAATAGATTCATCAAACCAAGAATTTTCAAGAAAAATACTTTTATCTATTTAGTTGTTTCATATAAGTATGCCTTTGTCCTTTTTGTGCCAAAAAATATATATATCATCAATCATTTAGGATCGAAAAATAAATTTCTTCATAACAACCATCAAGATCATTATGTATAACGTTTAAAATCTCATGCATAAAATGGTATTAAAACATTTAATATTTTCATTCCATCATTTTGCTTTTTTTATTGAACATAATTTTGAATGATTCTTATAGATAACTAAAACTTCTTTAGTTTTAGTTTATATGATTGACTTTATCTTAGCATGCTCAAATTTTGTTCATATGTCAAAACCATACATCATGTTTGAAAACCAAAGACAAGGTTCATAAAAAAAATCATCAAGCCTTCCTTTCAAAAGTTATGCATCGTCATTGAAAATCAATATTGAAATCGTCAAAATACACATTCTTGCTTCTCAAGCACATACATAAGATTAATCTTACTAGGTGTATAAGAATTAGATTTATATCTAACATTTTATTGCATTAACATAACACATGTAATTTTCAAGAAAATTAATCCTAAACTAAATTAAAAATAACTCATGAAAGTATTATGTAATTTCGAAATAAATTATGGGGATTTCGATTACCTCATTGTTGAAAGTGGTTGAGGCGTAGTTTGCTACCTCGCCTTTCTTGATTTTCTCCTCATCTTCGGAAGAGCTTGATTCATCCCAATTGTTATTCTTCTTGCGTTCAAAGCAAGTAGTTCCATTCCTTTTTCTTTTTCATTTTTGTTTCATTTGTAGTTTAAGTTCATCATCACTTGAGCTTATGCTCGAGTGGTCTTCATGTGTTCTATGTCCGAAATCCTTCCTGTCCTTTGGAAGGTTATTCTCGAGTTTCCTTTTTATCACATTGTTCATTTCATAGGTCATTAGAGACCCAATAAGTTCTTCGAGAGGGAATGTTTTAAGGTCCTTGGCCTCTTGAATGGCCGTAACTTTTGGATCCCAACTTTTTGGAAGGGATCTTAAGATTTTAGTGACTAGTTCAAAATTAGAAAAACTTTTACCAAGAGCTTTGAGTCCATTGATGACATCCGTGAAACGGGTGTACATGTGTCCGATGGACTCACTTGGTTTCATCCGGAAAAGTTCGTAAGAATGCACAAGAATATTGATTTTGGACTCTTTCACTCGGCTAGTGCCTTCATGAGTGACCTCTAGAGTTCTCCAAATATCAAAAGCCGAGTCACACATCGAAACGCGATTAAATTCATTTTTGTCAAGTGCACAATATAAGGCATTCATAGCCTTTGCATTTAGAGAAAACATCTTCTTCTCCAAATCATTCCAATGGTTCATTGGGAGAGAAGACATTTCAAATCCATTTTCGACAATGTGCCATAAATTCAAATCCAAAGAAAGTAAGAAAACTCTCATTTGAGTTTTCCAACAAGTGTAGTCCGTCCCATTGAAAAAGGGAGGACAAATGAGAGAGTGACCCTCTTGAAAGCCATAAAGAGCCATTTCTATTTGGGTATTAAACCAAAGTAAAAAACCGTGGCTCTGATACCAATTGTTAGGATCGGAGCGGCACTAAGAGGGGGGGGGTGAATTAGTGCAGCGGATTAAAACGTTGATTTCGATAAATCTTTCGTACGATAAAAATCAGAATCGGAAGTGATTAACTTGAAAGCGTATTCGCAAAGTTGAGCAGCAAAGATAATGATGAAACAAAGCAAGTAAGAAGGTTTGTAGTAACGTAAATGATAATAAGAAATGCAAACTAGAGATTACGCCGTTTTTAAAGTGGTTCGGTCAAGTGACCTACATCCACTTGCGAGGCCCCTCTTCGATGAGGCTCCCACCTTCCACTAGCAAATCTCTTGAAAGTGAAGGGTGAATACCCCTCTTATAACTTTTACAAGCGGTTCACTCTCTTACAGATTTTCAGAAAGAAAGAAGGAGGTGAACACTAACAAATTGAAAACAAGACAAGCTAACACTTTTCTAAGGCCTTTCTCTCAAACACTTGCTGCTCAAAAGTTGTTCTCTCAGAGATTTGAGGGGTATTTATAGGCCTCAAGAGGATTCAAATTTTGGGCTCCAAAATTTGAATTCTCTTTGGGTTCCCGAATGCTGGAGGTGCCACCGCCCAGCCAAGCGGTGCCACCGCCCAACGCTCGGGTGCTGGACAGTGCAACCGCCCAGCCAAGGAGGTGTCACCGCCCAGCTCTCGGGTGCTGGGCGGTGCCACCGCCTAGGCCAAATCAGCTCACTGGTTGGGCTCCAAACTTGGCCTAAACCAGTCCGAACTCAGGCCCAATTGGCCCCTACTTGGGTTATAGGATTAACACCTAATTCTAACCCTAATTAACATGCTAACTACGAATTTAAAGACATTTTCTAAGCTATTACAAAGTTTGTAAGTCAAGACTTCTTTCGGCGAGCTTCCGGCGAACTTCCGGTGGTCTTCCGATAAACTCTCGGAAACCATTCTACGGACTCCCAGCAAGCTCCTAGACTTCACGATTTGATCTTGGCGAGTTCCGATGAGCTTCTTCGGCAAGCTCCGATCTTTCTCGGCGAGCTCCGCGAACTTCCAACGAACCTTCCGGCGAGCTTCCGAAAAACCCTTCGGCAAGCTCCCTACTCATTCTCGGCTAGTTCCGGCAGCATTCCCAACGAACCTTCGGACTTCCGTCGAACTCTCGAACTCCCAACGAATCCTTCGCGCTTGACTCCAGCACTTTGTTTCGCTTTATGTCTTCATCGTTATCGTAGTTAATCCTGCACACATAAACCAAAACTCTACTCCGATCTAGACAATTATTATAAAGCGAATTGACATTCTGTTGCTCGGCACGTCATTGGTTGGCGCTTCGTCCGATTCTTCGGCGCATCATCCTCTCTTGCGGCTTGTTGCCCAATCGGCGGTTGACCTCCACAACGCCGATATTCTTGGCGCAATTCTGCTCTTGGCCCGATGCCCAACTTCCGAAGCCTTCTGTCATCCAATATCTTAATGTGATCTCCTCCGGCGCAACGTCAATTCCTCCTGCCTTAATTGTCTAATACTGATCGAGTAGACCTGCATCACTCAAAATACAGTTAAACATAAACATAATTATCAATTGGTTTCATCATCAAAATACGAGATTCAACAATTAGAACCCTATTCATGATGTAGCAAGCCGTATTTACGGCTTCGGCCCAAAAATATTTGGGTAAACTATGTTCATTTAACATAGTTCTTGCCATTTCTTGTAGGTTTCTATTTTTTCTTTCAACTACACCATTTTGTTGAGGATTTCTTGGAGTTGAGAAGTTGTGATTGTATCCATTAACTTCGCAAAAATTTTGAAAGTCATGGTTTTGAAATTCACCACCGTGATCACTCCGAATTGATGAAATCATGAAGCCTTTTTCGTTTTGAGTGAGTTTACAAAATTTAGAGAAACACTTGAAGCAATCACTTTTGTGAGCTAAGAAATAGGTCCAAGTGTATCTAGAGTAGTCATGCACAATCACAAAAGCATATTTGCTTCCACCTAGACTTGTTGTATCAATTGGTCCAAATAAGTCCAAATGGATCAATTGTAATGGTCTAGTGGTGCTAATTTGATTTTTTGGTTTGAAGCTTGTTTTTATTTGTTTGCCTAGTTGACATGCATCGCATACTTTGTCCTTAATAAACTTTATATTTGGAATTCCTCGTACTAATTCTTGAGATGAGATCTTAGATATTGTTTTCATGCTTGCATGGCCTAATCTCCTATGCCAAAGCCAAGCATCATCATTTACGGCGGAGAAACACATTTCATTACTTAGTTCATCAAGATTGATGGTATAGACATTATTTTGTTTTAAAGCAATCATAGTCATGTTATGATTTGGTTTTTCAATAATGCACATATTTGATTCAAATCTAACGATGTAACCTTTATTGCATAATTGACTAATACTCAAGAGATTATGTTTCAATCCATCAACTAGTAAGACATCATCAATGGAAAAATTAAATTTGTTACCAATAGTTCCCTTGCCAATGATTTTGCCTTTGTTGTTGTCTCCGAAGGTAACGTACCCTTCTTCTTTGCTAGTGAGCATAGAGAAATGAGATGGATCTCCAGTCATATGTCTTGAGCATCCACTATCGAGATATCATCTCTTGCTCCTAGCTTGTGGGTTTGTCTACAAAAGAGGATGATTTTTAGGTACCCATTTGATTTTGGGTGCCTCAAAAATTGACCCACTAACTTTGTTATTTTTTATTGAATTCTTTATAGTTCCTTTAGGAACCCATATTAATTTTTGTGAACTAATTTTCCTAAATGGGCATTTGTAGGCAATATGTCCGGATTTACAACAAAAGTTGCATTTCATATAAGAGGAAACATGTAATGTAGGTCCTTTTATGAAAGTGGTAGGATTTTGATGTAATCCTTTTACAAATCCAATTCCATTTCTATTTACGATGTGACCCTTGTGTGCAAGGATCATATCTAATCCTTTGCTACCAACCTTAAACTTGTTTAAGGTTGCCTTAAGAAGCAAATTTTCATTTTTTATTGCTTCTAAGTGCTCACACTTAGAGCATGGAGGAGTTTGAAGACTATCAAACTTATCTTGTAGCAAAGCATGCTCTTTCTTTAAGATACTTAACTTCTTGCTAACAGTTCTACATTCATCAAATAATTCATGAAAAGCGATAGATAGTTCTTCAAAAGATAAATCTTCATTAAATAAATCACATACCTCTTCTCCTAACGCCATTAGCGCGTAATGAGCAACTTGCTTGGTGTTGGACTCCTCTTCTTCGGATGCGCTTGAATCATCCCACGTTGCCTTGAACGCCTTCTTCTTTGATGTTCTCTTTTTGGCTTGAGGACAATCGTTCTTATAGTGTCCCGGTTTTTTGCATTCATAGCAAATCACTTGGTCCTTCTTTTGTTCAAATTTATTTTTTGTATTATTTTTAAATTTGTTCTTTCTTAAATATTTTTTAAATTTTTGAGTCAAAAGTGCAATGTCATTGTCACTGTCCTCATCACTTGATGTTCCTTTCAAGTGGTCTTCTTGTGATTTGAGTGCCATATCCTTCCTGTTCTTTGGAAGGGGGTTCTCGAGCTCGTCATGAGCTTGACATGTCATTTCGTAGGTCATTAGAGACCCAATGAGTTCTTCAAGAGGGAATGCTTTAAGGTCTTTGGCCTCTGAATGGCCGTAACTTTTGGATCCCAACTTTTAGGGAGGGATCTTAAGATTTTAGTTACTAGTTCAAAGTTAGTAAAATCTTTACCAAGAGCTTTGAGTCCATTGATGACATCCGTAAACCGGGTGTACATGTCTCCGATGGACTCACTTGGTTTCATTCGGAAAAGTTCGTAAGAGTGCACAAGGATGTTGATTTTGGACTCTTTCACTCGGCTAGTGCCTTCATGAGTGACCTCAAGAGTTCTCCAAATATCAAAAGCCGAATCACACATTGAAACACGATTAAATTCGTTTTTGTCTAGTGCACAAAATAAGGCATTCATAGCCTTTGCATTTAAAGCAAAAACCTTCTTCTCCGATTCATCCCGTTCGCTCATCGGAAGAGAAGATTTTTGAAATCCATTCTCGACAATAGACCAAAGCTCAAAGTCCATAGAAATGAGGAAGATCCTCATGCGAGTCTTCCAGTATGTGTAATCCGACCCATTAAACAAAGGTGGTCGTGCAATAGAATGGCCCTCTTGCATGCCGGAGTAAGCCATCTCTCTTGGGTATTAAACCAAATATGAGAGATAACCTCGCTCTGATACCACTTGTTAGGATCGGAGCGGCACTAAGAGGGGGGGGGGTGAATTAGTGCAACAGATTAAAACTTCAATTTTAGAAAAATCTTTCATACGATAAGAACGGAACTTGAAAATTTTAACTTGAAAGCGTATTCTTAAAGTTGCACAGCAAGGGTAATAAGGAACTAAAGCAGTAAGAAGATTTGCAGTAATGTAAATGACAATAATAAAATACAAACCAGAGATTACGCCGATTTTAGAGTGGTTCGGTCAAATGACCTACTCCACTTGCGATGCCCCTCTTCGATGAGGCTTCCACCTTCCACTAGCAAATCTCTTGAAATGGAAGGGTAAACACCCCTCTTACAACCCTTTACAAGCAGTTCAACCTCTTACAAATTTTCAATAAGAAAGAAGGAGGAGAACTCTCTAGCAAATTGAAAACAAGACTTGCTAAGACTTTCTAAGACTTTTCTCTCAATCAAAATGCTTCTCAAAAGTTGTAATCTCAGCTGAGATTCGAGGGGTATTTATAAGCCTCAAGAGGATTCAAATTTTGGGCTCCAAAATTTGAATTCTCTTAGGGTTTTCGATGCTGGAGGTGCCACCGCCCAGCCAAGCGGTGCCACCGCCCAACGCTCGGGTGCTGGACGGTGCAACCGCCCAGCCAAGGAGGTGTCACCGCCCAGCTCTCGGGTGCTGGGCGGTTCCACCGCCCAGCCAAGCGGTGCCACCGCTTGGCTCTCCGATTCATTGGTTTGGCTTAATTTTAGCCCAAACCAAATCTGACTTTGGGCCCAGTTGGCCCCTAACCAGGATATAGGATTATCTCTTAATCCTAATCCTAATTACAAGTGAACTACATAACACAAAAACATCCTAAGCAAGTTTTCAACCGCGAACGTCGAGTCTTGTTCCGGCGAGCTTTCCGACGAATTCCTTCCGACGGACTCCCTACAAGCTCCCAATCTTTGTGATGACTTTAACGAGTAGTTGAGCCTTCTCAGTGATCTCCGCGAGCCTCCGACGATTTCTTCGGCGAACTTCCGACACGTTCCCGATTTCTTCTCGGTTGGTTCCGGCAGCATCTCCGATGATTCTTCGGTCTCTTAAACGTCTATCGAGCTCGACTCCGGTATCCTTGCTTTATGGTTTCTGGTTATCGTAGTTAATCATGCACACTTAACTCAATAATATGGATTAGATCAATTAACCTAGCAATTGATTTTATCATCAAAATCTGAGATTCAACAATTACGGGTGAGAATGTTTCGTCGTAGTCAACACCTTGCCTTTGACGATACCCCTTAGCCACTAGCCTTGCTTTATAGGTCTCTACCTTTCCATCTACTCCGATCTTTTTCTTAAAGATCCACTTGCAACCGATGGGTACAATACCTTCAGGCGCATCAACTAGGTTCCAAACCTTATTGGAGTACATAGAATCCATCTCAGAATTCATGGCTTCTTGCCACTTCCCGGAGTCTATACTCATAATAGCCTCCTCATAGTTTTGAGGATCAATATCCTCAACATCCTCTCCTCTAATATGTCTCACATATCTCTCAGGAGGATGGGATACTCTATCAGACCTGCGTAAATTTGAAACTTGTGTATTAGGTACCTGAACAGACTCGGGCTGTAGTGTGGTGCTTGAGCTTAGTTCTCCAACCTCGCTCAACTCTATCATTCTCCCACTATCTCCGCCAAGAATGTGTTCCTTCTCAAGGAACATTGCTCTCTTAGCTACAAAGACCTTTTGGTCCTCGAGATGATAGAAATAATACCCATAAGTTTCCTTGGGGTATCCCACAAATTTACATCGCTCTATCCTTGATTCTAACTTATCAGGGTTATGTCTTTTAACATGGGTAGGGCAGCCCCAAATCTTAACAACCTTAAGATCAGGCTTCTTCCCTTTCCATATCTCATATGGTGTAGACACTACCGACTTAGTTGGAACTCTGTTCAGAAGGTAAGCTATGATTTCTAGGGCATATCCCCAGAATGAGATGGGTAGGTTAGCGAAACTCATCATGGACCGTACCATATCTAATAACGTACGATTTCTCCTTTCAGAGACACCATTGAGCTGAGGTGTATAAGGAGGTGTCCATTGGGATAATATCCCATGGTCCTTGAGGAACTGAGTAAACTCTGTACTTAAGTACTCACCTCCTCGATCTGATCGAAGAGTTTTGATACTCTTTCCAGTCTGGTTCTTCACCTCATTCTTATACTCTCTGAATTTCTCAAAGGCCTCGGACTTGTACTTCATTAAGTACATATATCCATACCTTGAGAAATCATCAGTAAAGGTAATGAAGTAGGAGTAACCACCAATGGCATGAGTTGACATAGGTCCACATACATCACTATGTATGAGTTCCAACAGCTCAGTAGCTCTCTCTCCAATTCCACTAAATGGAGAGTTGTTTAGTTTTCCACGAAGGCAAGGCTCGCAAGTTGCATATGACACATAGTCGAATGGATCTAGATATCAATCATTTAGCAACTTTTGAATCATTCCCTCATGGATATGACCTAGCCTACAATGCCATAGGTATGCATTGTTCACCTCATCTCGTTTCCTCTTACTCACTTACATTCATGATATATGGAGTAATGTCTAGCATAAACAAACCTTTATGCAATATTCCTCTCGTCAATCTCCCCTCGGCTTTGCTAGATTTACAATAAATTATAGATGTGATAAGCAATACTGGTATCCAATACCAATGCACTATCACAAAAATCTGACAATTGGAGATTGATCATGAATGTACCTGAAGCTTCTCCAAGCTTCTATTTCGCCCTTTCTCTAAGGTACTCTTTGTAGTTCCTCTTCCAGTGCTCGTCTTTAGCACAGTGGAAGCACTGGCCTTTGTCCTTTGCTGGGTCTTTCTTAACAACCTTTGCTTTACCTGGTTTGCCCTTGCCCTTTCCCTTCTTAAGGGACCTTTGCCCTTTCCCTTCTTAAGGGACCTTTCTGTTTTCTTTTTCTTTTTGGTCTCACTAGTGTAGAGAACTGGCTTCTCTTTCTTAATAGTACTCTCTGCCTCCCTCAACATATTGAGGACTCTGGGAGAGTCACCTCAAGCTTGTTCATATTAAAATTCATTATGAATTGTGAAAAGGAATTTGGTAGGGACTGAAGCACAATGTCCACACACAAGTTATCCTCTAGGACCATTCCTAGACCTGTGAGTTTCTCTATCCACTCAATCATCTTTAGGACATGGTTCTGAACCGGTGTCCCCTCAGTCATCCTAGCGCGGAAGAGGCTCTTGGATATCTCATATCGCTGAGTCCTTCCCTGTTCCTCAAACAATTTGCGGACATGTAGGAGAATGGATCTGGCATCCATCTTTTTATGTTGTCTTTGTAACTCAGGAGTCATAGAGCCCAACATATAGCACTGAGCAAGAGTGGAGTCATCAATGTACTTCACGTAGTGAGCGATCTCATCCTCGTTTGCCCCTTCTTCGGGCGTAGGCATCACTGTATCAAGGACGTATACGATTTTCTCCGCTGTGAGAACAATTCTCAAGTTACGGAGCCAATCCGTATAATTTGGACCAGTGAGGCAGTTGACATCAAGTATGCCACGTAAGGGATTTGAAAGAGACATTTTCTGAAAATAAAGATGCAGCAGAAATGAATAACATGCAGATTTTACAAGAAATAAACTATCAATATATGGACTTCTATCTTAATATGCTCCCACTATTTTACTAACGAGTCACGCGACACCCTCAGCACGTGAAACGGAAGTCTCCGGCAGACTTCTAATGGGGATCAGGATCCAATCAGCGTCTTAGTGTAACCTCGAGGGACTCGACCAATCACACTAAGCCTAAAAGGTAGGCAACTCTTGCCGATCACAACTCCTTGTGATTCTCGTCCTGTTCGGCCTCCGAATCACCATGGCCTCGAGGGACTCGACCAACCATGATGCTCGGTTAAGTCAACACCTTCGTTACAAGATGAGTCTGATTTGATGATATACCCTCGACGGACTCGACCAAGTATACAATGCCCTCAGGTCACCGGTGACATCTCTATGTCGTAAGCAAGATAGCGAATCGCGATATAGGTGAGTCTCGAGGGACTCGACCAACTCAACCTACACCGGGAATCGGTTCCTACTTATAACGATGGAAAGCCACGTGGGTCAATCTAATTGCCTCACGTTTACCGACTTAATATTATCGAGAGATGTTTCTATGATTTGGTCTCCTAATATGACATGTCACACATATACATATTTAACATATATCTACATCGCATGCAAATATATATACATATCTAGTATGTGTATAAGCAATCACACCAGATGATCATGGACCACAACCTAATATGATTAGGCCCAAGCCAGTAGGCCTAATCACTTACATCAATATCTATGTGTGCAACGGTGCATCTTCATGCCCTGTGATCGTCCATCTCGTCCTCGTCGGTTCCGTCGACATCTTCATGCATCTTCATGCATCACGATCGTTCGTCTCGTGGGTCCTGCTATCGCATCCACGCTCCCGCTACGCCTCCTTATGTGATTACAACTTAATCATAGACACGCAGGCCCGACAATAAACGAGAAATATAATAGAGGCTCGTAGACCTTAATAATAATAATCACAAGTACACACATCGCACGGTTCATGATCATCCGTCCATATATCATACATCACATGTATAAATAATAATCATCATATAGGACTACTAGATAATAATAAAAAATAATAATAAACTAAACCTTTTAATCAATTAATATTTTCTGAAATCAGAGACATGTAGGGAATTTCTGAATTTATAGGGGTATTTTCGTAATTTGGACAAAAGACAGAAACTGAATTTTCTCAAATTCCGAGGGGCAAAACTATCTTTTGCCCAGAAAACCCTAATGCCCTACTACCCTTTGCTGTTGTCGCCGCCGCCGCCACCCTGCTGGCGGCGGCCTGTGCGGAGAGGGGCGGGGTGCTGCCCTCGCCTACGGGCGGCACGCCCGCTGGCGGCGCTGCCGCTGCAGGTGGGCGCCCCCGCGGGCGTCGCCGCCTCCGCGGGCAGTTCTGCCGGCGGGGCAACGCCCGCAGGCGGTGCTGCCCCTGCAGGTTGGCGCCCCTACGGGCGCCGCCGCCTCCGCGGGCGGTTCTGCCCGCGAGGCAGCGCCCGCAGGCGGTGCTGCCTCGCTGGCGACCGCCCCTGCGGGGTTTTTGCCCGTGGGAGCAGTGGCCATAGGCGCCGCTGCCCTGCGGTGCCTCAGCCCGCGCTGCTGCCCCGCGGCGCCTCTGCCCGCGGGCTCAGCGGCCGCAGGCGCCTCTACCCGCGGGTTGCCAGCCCCGCCGGCCGCAAGCCTGCTACAAGCAGACCGCCGGCCGGCTGCTGCAGGCGCAGCGCTTGCGCATGCGTCGGCGTTGTGCTGCCTGGCTGCGGCTGCGGCTGCGGCTGCCGCTGCATGTGGCTGCAGGCATGTAGATCGAGGGCAGCAATTGTTGCTGCGCTTCCTCGCTTTTGCGTCAACGATTTTGACTTCAAAATTATTCCTAAACACAACACAAGCAATTCAAAACCAATCATTCGCACGAACAATCTGGCTCTGATACCACTGTTGGGAAATCTTGGGGGTGACATCACATGTGCAGCGGAAGAACAAGAAAACAAAATCCCCGATTCCCAAAGAGATGTTCGTCGTCGTGCGAAGATTGGTGCGCAAAATCCGCGAAACTTAAAAACTGCGTATAGAGTAGGTTGTGTTACCTAGGTGTTTCCTTGCAGATCCTTCGGAGAGGGTAAA
The DNA here is from genome assembly GCF_036884655.1 of Musa acuminata AAA Group. NCBI lineage: Eukaryota > Viridiplantae > Streptophyta > Magnoliopsida > Zingiberales > Musaceae > Musa > Musa acuminata. The sequence goes on along the minus strand of NC_088348.1, from coordinate 21,811,034 downwards.
GGAGGTCAAGCGTCCTCCTCTCTGGCGGTGATCCACACAGCAGGGTTGCGACAATGCTCCTCAAATCTCCAGGCCTGCTTTGAGGTGGAGAGGAAGAGGAGAATAGCTCTGCTCTGAATCCCTCCTATTTATAGAGATCCCCTATCAAACCCTAATGGGTCCTCCCCTAGTGGGTATTGGATCTGCATCCAATAAGATAAGGGCTCCATCGGATATCTCATATATGAACCTTTACTCATCGCAATGCCTACCATATGTGTGTGACCCTCTAGGCCCAATATCGAGCTGGCCATGAGTCATACCTGTCAGAACTCCTTCTAACTCAGTGAATTATTATCTCTGTAATAATTCACTTGACTAATCGACTACGGAAGTACTAGGCCACTACGCCGTAATCCCCAGACGATACAGGGGAATCCAATCCATTGGACCTGTCTGTCCTCAGTTACAGTGTACCTATAATCCCTCATCCATCTAATATCTCAGAGACCGTATATCGAGCATGGTGTTGTCAAACCCATACGGTTTCTACTCGAGTCTCGCTCTAATCGGATTCTCCCGAAGAACTCTTTCTCTCTCAACCCGAATGACCCTAGCCAGGGATTTGTCTAAGCAAGAACACATGGGATATTCCTCTCAATGACGCTGAGAGTGGATGATCCTCTATCGACACTCAATAGCCCTCGTAAGGTCGACTACCACTCCCAATGACCAGCTGTACTAGATCTGGGACAACCAAACCTATAAGTCTGGTATCAAAGAGTGGAGCACTCATACAGGACATCCTTGGTGTCTCAAGTCTAAGGACCAAATATACCACTAGGACTACGGAATCGCTGTCTGACAATAAGGCATCATCAACCATCTAGCATTCCGTAAGCGGATCAATCAGTGAACTCATTCTCCAATGAGCACCTGTATTGTATCCCTAGTGTCCCTACACGAGCAGCTATGAGACCAACTGCATCCATCATATGGACGGGTATACAGCACACCAGTCTATCCGGTTATCACGATGTCCCTCTCAAGTAACCTATGACCGGGATTATTTAGGATATGTGTTTAAAGGTGAATCGATCTCATTATCGTGATCTCATCACGATCTGATTCCCATTGCACAAATCCAAGGACATCACAATATATATATATATATATAAAGTGATATATGCCAAAATATAATAAGCAAAAAGATTCTGTATCAAGTCACACGTGTCATCACTCACGTGATTGGTTTACTGAGCACCTATGACTAGCATCATGTAGTTGCAAATTCTCCTTTTTAAGCGTTTCTAATTCATCACATTTTGTGAAAGGAGCTAAACTATCATCATGCTCAATTTTTAATCTATCACAATCACTAACAAGAGAAACATGCTCATTTTTTAATAGTTTATATTTTTTATTAACTAATTTATATTCATCAAATAAATCATGAAAAGCACTTAGTAATCCATCAAAAGAAAATTTTGCATCTAATGAATTGCTTACCTCATCTCCGATAGCCATTAGTGCGTAGTGAGCAACTTGCTCTGTGGTGGTTGGCTCCTCTTTTTCGGATGCACTTGAATTGTCCCAAGTTGCTTTGGTTGTTTCTTCTTTGCTTGGGGACATTCACTTTTGAAATATCCCAGCTTCTTGCAAGTATATAATTTGTTCTTTTTTGGGTTCAATTTTATTTTTAGTATTATTTTTAAATTTATTCCTTTTTATGAATTTTTTAAACTTTCTTGTCAAGAGTACCAAGATTTCATCATAGTCCTCATCACTTGAATTTTCTTTCAAGTGGTCTTCATGAGTTCTTAGTATCTTATCCTTGTTGATCTTTGGAAGGTTGTTCTCAAGCTTTTTATGAGCATTGCAAGTCATCTCATAGGTTATTAGTGACCCGATAAGTTCTTCGAGTGAGAAGTTATTTAAATCCTTTGCTTATTGAATAGCAGTTACTTTAGGATCTCAACTCTTTGGAAGGGATCTCAAGATTTTATTAACAAGTTCTAAATTAGAAAAACTTTTACCAAGTCCTTTTAGACCATTGACGACATCCGTAAATCGGGTGTACATGTCTCCAATGGTCTCACTCAGTTTCATCTGAAATAACTCATCAGTATGGACTAAAAGATTAATTTTTGACTCCTTTATTCTACTAATGCCTTCGTGAGTAACTTCGAGTGAATACCAAATATCAAAAGTCGTTTCACAAATGGACACTCGATTAAACTCATTTTTATCCAAAGCACAAAACAAGACATTCATAGCCTTGACATTTAAAGCGAAAGTCTTCTTCTCCAACTCATTCCAATCATTCATTCGAAGAGAAAACTTTTAAAAGTCATTTTCTACAATATTTCATAATTCAAAATCCAATGAAATTAGAAAAATCCTCATTCTAGTCTTCCAATATGTGTAATATGTTCCATTGAACATAGGCGAACATGTAATTGAGTGACCCTCTTGGTTGCCAACAAATGCCATCTCTCTTGGGTTTCAAACTAAACGAGAGTGACATTGCCCTGATACCAATTGTTAGGATCAAGAGCGGCACTAAAAGGGGGGGGGGGGGTGAATTAGTGCAGTAGAAAAATTATTGATTTCAGAATATATTCATTTCGATTAAATCTGTTTCAAAAAGATATTAAACTTGAAGGTGTTTGTAAGAGTGTAAAGAGAAAGTTAAGGAAGATTGCAGTAATGTAAATTGATCAAATAGAAATGCAAACCAGAATTTAGAGTGGTTCGGTCATTGTGACCTATATCCACTTCTGATTCCTCCTCCGTCGAGGTCACCGATGTCCACTAATGGTCTTCCTTCAATAGGTAAAGACCAACCACCTCTTTACAGCGCTTTCTCATTTTCACGGGTTTAGGAGATTACCCTTACAAGCCTCACACATCTCTTGAATGATCTCAACACATAGAAAAGGAGGAGGACTATTGCACTTTTACAATACTTTAACACCCCAAGAATTCAAGATTATGTTAACACTTTCGTGCCCTTTCATGCAGAAAAGTGTAGGGTATTTAGAGGCCACAATGGCTTCAGAATTGGAGCCAAAAAGTGTCACATCTCCAGATTTCAGGGTACTAGCGATACCACCGCCATTATTGGGTGGTACTACCGCCTACAAACTAACACTGGCGGTACAATTGCCTGACAGGGGTGGTACCATTGCTTGACAGCATTAACTATCGACGATACCATCACCCAGAACACTTGGGAGACTGAATCCCAAGCGGTGCCACCACCGGCCGTGATTTCATATGCTAAATGGGTTGTTCAATCCGGCCCAGTTGGCCCTTACCTAAGTTTGGGATTACCTCACAATTCTAACTCAACTAATGTTCTAACTATGATTAAGGCAAGTAATCTCTGTCTGGTATGTCGAATTTTTTCTCGGCGAGTCTTCCGATGAACTCTCGACGAACTCTCAACGAACTCCCAACGAACTCTCAACGAGCTCTCGACGGACTTCCAGTACATCGTTTGAATCTTCGACTCAAGCCCATCATCTGCTTTATGCCTTACTCCTATCGTAGTTAATCCTACACACTTTTCTCAATATATAGATTAGATTAAACAAGTTATCAATTGATTTTATCATCAAAATCTGAGATTTAACAAAACTTGCATATCTCAAAAACTGGCTAAATGCACTTCTCCTTTTTGTTGATGATAAAGGAGAAGTTATGATGATGATCATGCATGGAATGATGTAATGAAATTTTGATTATTTATGATTTTATGATGACATGTTACATATATTCATGATGAAATATTGCTTTGACTTGAATTCAAGGTTCTATCAATATGGTATATTGATAGGGGGAGTTTGGTTTAAACTCCATCATCAATTCGTTGTCATCATCAAAATAGGGGAGATTGTTGAATCTCAGATTTTGATAATGAAACCAATTGATGTGTTTATGATCAGATCTGCATTTTAAGTGACGTAGGACTAGCTTCGATTAGGAAAGACAATTAAAGCAGGAAGAATCAATGTTGGGCCAGAGTGGAACATGTCAGACGATTGGACGTTGAGCCGAAGGATTGGTCGACATATCGATAGAAGGCTTCGGGCCATGGGTTTGGGCATCGAATCAAGATGAGCGGAAATTATGCCAAGGAAATCGGAGTTGTGGAGGTCAACTATCTGATTGGGCAATAAGCCGCAAGAGAGGATGATACGCCGAAGAATCGGACGATGTGTCGATAAACCAATGACATGCCGGACAACATTTGATTAGCTTTGTACTAATTGTCTATATTGAAATAGGTTTTAGGCATAATTGGGTTGGAATTGGGCTAACTCAATTAGGGGATAGTTGGGCCCAAGTTTAGGTTGTGTTGGGCCAAGTGAAAGGCTCAAACAATGACCCAACAGGTGGAATCGTTGTGGCACAGTCTCCGAGACTGTGTTAGGGAATGGTATTGCCCAGACACAGTCTCCGAGAGACTGTCAGGCGGTTGTACCACTAGACTGGGCAGTAGAACCGCCTAGTGTCAGTGCTATAGGCGATTATACTGCCCAGCACAAGCGGTGGTACTACCAGTACCCCAAAAACCGGGGATGAGACACTTTTAGGCTCCAAGTTTAAATCCACTTGAGGCCTATAAATACCCCTCTCATCCCTGATTAACACACACAAGAATTGAGAGCAAAAAAATAGAAAAATAATGTTGTAATCTTGTGAGAACTCCTCTCAAGCTTTAAGTGTTAGTGTAGTTTAAGAAAGAAGTAAGTGGGGGTGTAAAGGTTCTCTCCTGAGCTTACAAAAAGAGAATAGAGTTGTAAGAAGGTGGTTGGACTTCACCTATTGAAGGAAGACTATTAGTGGATGCGGATGGCCTCAGCGAAAGAGGAATCGGGAGTGGATGTAGGTCACAACAACCAAACCACTATAAAATATGGTTTGCATTTCTGCTTGGCTATTTATATTTATTGCAAACTGCTATACTTCCGCATTACTTTAGCTGCACACTCTTATGAACGTGTTTCAAGTTAACATCTTTCCAAAATCAATTTTAATTGAACGAAAGATTTTCGAACTGACGTAATTTTATCCACTGCACTAATTTATCCCCCCCCTCTTAGTGCCGACTCGATCCTAACACAATTGGCACCTAATCAAGTTGGCATTGTTACACCCTATAAACTAACTCAATTATACGTAACTAACTCAATCTAGACATACACGATTACAAGCATGAATCTTATATCATCTGACATGCCATTAGTTCATCCGGCGCTTCGTCCGATCCTTTGACGCATTGTCCTCTCTTTCGGCGTATTTCCCAATCAGTATATTGACTCCCGCAACTTCTGATCTCCTTAGCGCAATGTTCGATCCTTCGCCCCGATGCTTGAACTCATGGCACGAAGTCCTTCCGGCACGACATCCAATCTTCTAATATGTTCCACTACAGCCCAACGTCTAATTCTTCCTATTGTAATCGAATTGTCTTTTCTTGATCGAGGTTAGTCCTACGTCAGTCAAATGCATATTAGATTATAATTTCATTGATTGATTTCATCATCAAAATCCAAGATTCAACATATCTCACACGTAGATTTAAGTTTTACAGGTTTTGAAGCACTAATCCTCGCATAACGACAAACACCTTTTTGAGAAATTTGGGGTTTCTGTTTTCTGTTCTTCCTTTGTGCATGTGATGTCACTCCTAGATTTTCATACAACCCTAACTGCCACCTTGCCCCATGCGACTAAGAGTCATGGCCGTCGGGGACTCTTGGGCGGCTAGGAAACCCTAGTAGCCTGTGGTGCACCCTGCAGCCAGGAAACCTGGCTGCAATGGCTGCCAACCCCAGGCCGAGTGCCCCCTTGCTGCTTTCGGCCTTATTGCCTTTGGCCAAGCCGAGAGCAGCATGTTATGCTCTCAACTAAGGCCTTCAGCCAAACCACGGGGCAGTAGCCAATAGATGCTGCCCTTTGCCCTCTATTCTGTGATAACTTATTTGGCAACAAAACATCGATTTAAAACACCTTTTAACAGGTAGAAGATGTGCAGTTCAGATCTCAAAAACTATGCCAAAAATTATAGCAATCGCGTAAAATAGTTTCTACGCGATTGAATACAACACACAGTTTAAAAACCAATCCTTTGCACAAGCAACCTGGCTCTGATACCACTATTGGGAAATCTAGAGTGACATCACTTCCGTAGTGGAAGAACAGAAAATAAAATCCCATAATTCCCGCAGAAAAATAAGGTTTCATCGTCGTGCGAGGATTGGTGCGTAAAAACCTGCAAAACCAAAAAACTACATGTATAAGGAAGATTGTGTTACCTAGGGAGATCGTATATCCTAAAAACCTACAAATCTATGAGAGAGGATGAAGGAGGTCAATTGTCCTCCTCTCTAGTGGTGATCCACACGGTAGGGGCTGCGAAGACGCTCCTCAAATCACTGCACGATCCTCCTTGTTGTGTGCACCATGCAATCAAGAGACTACCCCTTCTTGTTATCCATACGCCCCAAATAGGCGCTGTAGGTTGAGGAGGAGAGGGAGAGAGAAGAATAGGAAGTGATAGCAAAAAAGAACCTAGCCCATGGCTCTTTGGTTCTTTCCTATTTATAAAGGTCTCCTATCAACTTAACCCTAATGGATCCTACCATATTGGGTATGTTAGGATCGTGAATGGCACTAAGAGGGGTGGGGGGTGAATTAGTGCTTTCGTAAAACTTCCAACGATTTAAAATTTTCATTTGATAAACCCTGTATCGAAAATGCATTTAACATAAAAAGGGTGTAAAGTGGATTGTGCAGCCAAATCAATAAGCAATATAAAGAGAAAGCATAATATAAATGGAAAAGAAGAGACCACACCAGATTTATAGTGGTTCGGTAGTCGTGACCTACGTCCACTCCTGATTCCTCCTCCATTGAGGCCACCGGCACCCACTAACGATCTTCCTTCAATGGACGAAGACCAACTATCCTCTTACAACCATTTTCTCCTTTTCACAGGTTTAGGAGATAACATTTACAACCACTCAACCCTCCCTTAAACAGAAATTACACATTTAGAGAAAAGGAGGGGAACTCTCAAGATTACAATAACGTTTTCCCCAATTTATGTTCTAAGTTCATGTGTTTAATAAGTAGGGATGAGTGGGGTATTTATAGGCCCCAAATGACTTCAAAAAGTGGAGCCAAAATTCAACTCTCCGAGATTTTGGGGTACTATCGGTACCACCGCCAATACTAGACGGTACTACTGCTTGTTAGTTCTGACACTTGGCGGTACCACCACCTAGACTAGCAGTATTATCGCTTGACACACTAACAATGGGCGGTACCATCGCCCAGTCTGGCGATACTACCACCTGACACAGTCTGGGAGACTTTATTTGGGCGATACCACCGTCAGACCCTACTGCAAGTCACTGAATGGGCCAAACAACAAACCCAATTCAGCCCTGATTTAGGCTCAATTGGCCCATAATTGAGTTAGCATTGTTTCACCCCAATACCAACTCAATAAGACCTAAACTAACTCGATCTAGACACATGATTACAAGCATGAATCCTATGTTGTCCGACATGTCACTAGTTCATCCGGCACTTCGTCCGATCCTTCGACGTATCATCCTCTCCTTCGGCATATTACCAAAATAACATATTGACTCCTACAATTTCCGATCTTCTTGGCACAATGTCTGATCCTTCGGCCTGATGCCTGAACTCATGGCATGAAGTCCTTCTACCGGTACATCAACCAATCCTTCGGCTCAACGACCAATCTCCTGACATATTTCACTTCGACCTAACTTCTGATTCCTCCTACTTTAATCAATTTATCTTTTCTGATCGAAGTTAGTCCTACGTCACTCAAAACGTAAATTAGATCGTTAACTCATCAATTGCTTTCATCATCAAAATCCGAGATTCAATAGGGTACTAGATCTCCATCCAACTACCGAAGCCTCTTAGATTAGTGGGTCTCTACCCAATAATCTCTTATTGGCTCTTATTGGATCTTATCCATATGATCCAATAATTCAATGGCTTATTGGATATCCAATAAGATATGGGCTCCAACGGATATCTCACATCTGAACCTCTACTCATTGCAACACCTACCATATATGTGTGACCCTATAAGCCCAATATCGAGTTGGCCGTGAGTCATTCCTATCAGAACTCCTTTTGGCTCAATGAATTATTATCTTCATAATAATTCACTCAACTCATCGACTACGGACGTACTAGGCCACTACGCTGTAGTTCTTAAACGATATAAGGGAATATAATCCGTTGGATCTGTCTATCCTCAGTTACCGTGTATCTATAGTCCCTCATTCATCTAATACCCTAAAGACTGTATACCAAGTATAGTGCTGTCAAGCCCATACAGTTTCTACTCGAGTCTCACTCTAATCGGATTCTCCTAGAAAACTCTTTCTCTCTCAATCCGAACGACCCTAGTCATAGATTTGTTTGAGTAAGAACACATGAGATATTCCTTTCATGATACTAAGAGCGGATGATCTTCTATAGACACTCAATAGCCCTTGAAATGTTGACCATCACTCCCGATGATCGATTGTGTTAAATCTAAAATTTTATAGGCCTATAAGTCCGGTATCAAATAGTTGAGTACTCATATAGGACATCCTTGATGTCTTAAGTCTAAGGACAAGATACACCACTAGGATGACAGAATCGATATCTGATAATAAGACATCATCAACCATCCAGCATTTCGTAAGCGGATTAATCAGTGAACTCATTCTCCAATATGCACCTGCACTATATCCCTAGTATCCTCACACGAGTAGCTACGAGACCAACCGCCTTCATCATATCGACATATATATAGTACATTAGTCTGTCTAGTTATCTCGATGTCCCTCTCGAATAACTTATGACCGAGATTATTTAAGGTTTGTGTTTAAAAGTAAATCGGTTTCATTATCTTGATTTCATCACGATCCGATTCTTATTGCACAAATCCATAAACATAATAATATATTCATACAATAAGTAATATAAAATAATAAAATAATAAATAATATAATATATAATAAATAATATAAAATAATAAAATATTAAAATAATATAATAAAAAATATATATATCATTTTATACGTGTCATCATTTCATATGATTAGCTGCATCAATAATAACATTTTTCCCTGGCACATGTAAAAGAGAAGAGAAAAAACTTAACAAACATGCATCAAATTCCAATCGTCACTCATCAAGGACTACTAATTCGAGATCTTAAAAATGGAATACAAAGTTAATTATTTTTTATGACTAAAATAGTTAGATCTGATTTAAAAAAAAATAGTTTGATATTATTTATTTTATATTAATATATATTTAAGTGTGAAAATGGTGACAGACTAGATGAGCTAATATAACAATAGCCATATTGCTCACTAAACCTATACAACCTTTTCCTTTAGTAATTATTCAAAATTCCATTTGTACCAGTAAAAGATCTGCTAGATTCATATTTTCCAATAACACCACTTGAACAGAGAAGAAATTCAGATCTAATAATATATTGGCGAAGCGGACAACTTGCACTTAAACACTGAAGCATACACATGAATGAACCTTTTTCTCCCTTCTATCAGAAACTATCAATGTCTTGAACAAAAAGAATCTGGAGTTATAATAATAACAAAAGTTTTTCATTTTTTCCGTAGAAAATTATCAAATATGTTGAACAAGATGGTCTGCAGATTGCAATGACGGCCAACATATTAGTTGTTCTGATAGACATCGACTATGCTTTTCTTTTATTACTTAATAACACAAGTGAACTACTAGATTATATCTCATACCGTAATGAATGTGCGACTCCCAATATTTAATAACCTTGCACTGCTAAAAATTGAAGCATGCATTAAGCAAATATCCTGCTGTTCACTCCAGCTCGATACAGCTTGATCAGTCCATCAGCACAAGCACTTAGTCTAATCTCAGTTTGAGCAGGCACAAAATACACATCCCCCTCCATTATCTTCAGTTCCTCAACCACAGAACTTACCTCCATTCTGCCCTCCCCAGCCACCACAACAAAAATAGATGGTCCTGGTATGGCAGAGAACTCAACAGATTCTTTTGACGGAAGTAAGCATCGATCAACTTCAAACTCATCGAATGGAGGTCTAAACCGTGATACATAAGGGTTTATGGGACTCCCTCGAAGAATTTCAGGAAAGCCCTGCACAAGTTCACATGAATAATATTACTAGCTTATCATACAGGAACAAAATTTCTGTAGTCGAATCAAATAAAGTAGATCGATAAATATTTACGGTGAACAGGAAGCTCTTTATTCATAGTGCAATTCTATAAGCAAAATGATAAACAAACTTATTACATATCCCACATGGACGATCAATCTAATAGACACCAACATCCTATTTAGGCTATTTATATGTATGTGGTTCATCATGCTCTATCATCTCCAAATATACTCATCCGACAAATACATAATTTTTCCAACATTTGCTACACGCTAATGACTTTCCTTTTGACCCACCTCAATGAAAAAAATAATCAGCAATTTTTTGCAGAATGAGGCTACTACATAGCTAAGTACGGAACTATTTCACCTTGCTGCATCATCCTACACCGTCTGTGCAATCAAACTTTGTATAAATCTAAAAGTTTCAAAGGCCTAGCTTCAATATTGTCATAGCAACCACCTATTCCAGACTAAGAAAGAAGGTCAGAAAGCACTAACAAAAAGTAAATCAACATCACTAGAGACATTTTGATCACTAAGCTCTTTCAAATTAATCTCTTCAAAGAAAATTGCAGGAGCAAAATAGTAGCCCAGTTTCGAAATTTATATAAGTGATCTTGCTAAACATATAGACATGTATCACCTTTTCTTAGTTATCAACAATAGTAAATGCACATAAGTTATTTTATAACCCAGGAATTAGTATAAGTTATTGTTATTTAGAAAGGGAATTTTCTATTTAGAAGTTACCAGACCTGTTTGTATGTCAGCATTGAACAAAGAGTTTGCTTGTCTATGTACTTGGGTGTCAGTCCAGCTCGCACAACATTGTCTGATGTCGCCATACATTCGATGCATTCGCCTGAAATATAAGCATGGGGTTCATTTGGACCAATATACAGTGCTTCACCTGGGCTGAGCTTCACATAATTGAACAAGAAGGCTGCTATAACCCCAACATCAGCTTGGTACTGCTTCTCCAGAAGTAATACAAGCTGTTCTTTCTCAGTTAATGTCCTAATCTAGTAGAAGTAATGAAACTAGTTAAAATTGCAACATTTGAGTAACAACAGAAACTGGGAAAGAGTTGCAAAGTATTTAATAGTCTCAGCTCTAAAGCAGCTAGAAAAAAAATGTTTCAACAATAACTAATCAAATCAGTCTGGGGAGAAAATTATGATACATACAATCTTACGCAAAAAGGATCATTTAAAGATGAGTTTGAAGACCTACATTAGATTATGAATAAAGAGCACCAAAACACTCTTGTTATTATTGTTATTCTCCCTCTATCATTCCCTGGCCAGTCCTTGATCAGGGGCCCATTTATTTGTTTGGCTGCAGGTGCTTGGACACTGCAGTGAAGGAAAATCAGTCTTCAGAAGAGTCTGAAAGACTGTAAGATTGGCCAAAGGCCGCTGATCCTTGTCCATGCAGTGAAAGGAGTAATGAGACTTCATCTGCCGCCCATAGGAGTCATAGGACTTCTAATTCCAGTTGTACAGCAGACTCAACTGGACTTTTAATTCCAGTAGTATAGCAGATTCAACTGCTGTAAGATGTGTCCAGGCCCATGTTTGCGCTGTAGCTGCTACTATGAGCCTTGCTTGCTGCTGTTGGATGGATGCATGGAGAAAAGAGGAACTTGCATTGTGACATATAACAAATATGATATAATTATAGAATCCAGTATAGATCAGATACATAACATACATGTATCTGTGTATTATCCAGTTGAAATGCTTTAACTGCAACACAACACAAAAAACACTTCCAAAAAATGCCAATAGTAAAATAAAAGCATCTATATTATGTTTTAACAGCAAAGTGGCGGCTTAGTTGCAATGACATGAACAAAACCAAGTTGACAATTATATGAGCAAATGAGTCACGACCTAAATTTCCACTACAGTTTTAAAACTTGCAAAAAAATAAAGGACTAAAACCTGGTTGACAAAAAAAAGATGGAATATGCACCTACGTTAGCATTTGGTTAGCCAGATGGCATGTGCAAATATGGATAACTTGAGAGTGAAAATGAACAAAATTAAGAGTGAAACTATAAATTTTGAAAGCTGACAAAATACAAGGATAAACATCATCTAATTAAAATTTTACTTTTAGTTATTGGCATATGGAAACTGTACTTAATTTTCATTGAGAAGTATTGGATCAGAAGGCAATTGGCAATTACCAAAGTGACATAGAGACATTCATATCATTGTCCTCTAGTTACATAATTTCAAAAGCAAATATAAAGTTTGCACACCAGAGTATACCTTATTTTCAAGGTCCAAACGAGCTTTTAATTTAGAAACCAGTTCTGATACAGCCTCTTTACTTGCTGTCATAAGCTTAGTGAAGACTAATTGCAGAAAAGATTTTGCATCCACATATCCATTTAGATCCTGACTTAAAATTTTGCTTGCCTCATCATTGCCAAGCAGCTGTGTAATTTCCGGTACAGCAACAAGTACATCCTTAAGCTCCTGAACAGTCACAAGATGACCATGAACACAATATTCCGCGTCTTGTTTCACTATCTTACAAATAGATTCTATTTCTAGGTATCAAAATGAATTGTAGAAAAAAAAATCATAGATAAAACTTACTAATTAAAGATGACACAGGAAGAAGCTTATTCTTCATATGATATAGAAGAACTTGATTAAGCATTACAGTTCAATACAGCACAGAAGCGAAATTACAGACTTCTTCACATAATGCAGTCACATTTCTTTCTGAAAAGCAGAAAGCAAATGCGGAAAGTATTATGAAGGTCCTTGTGATTAAAATTTGGCAAGAAGAGAAAGAAAGGCCATAAACCACAAATAAAATAATATCTAACCACCACTTGAAACTATAAGAGGCTTTAGGATTCATTGAAAAGACTGAAAGTCGTATAAGCATTCAGGATTGGTTCTGTACTAACATCAAAATATAAGGGAATATGCCCCATAAGAGCATATCTAAGAGGCAAGGGGGCAATAATATATAGTTCAATATTGGCAAGCATGCCAAAGTAATATAAGCTAGAAATCACATGAACAAAAGACTACATTAAACAGTTAGATCAATGCATACCAAGAGTTGGTAAGGTGTATTGGTAGGTGCAAACAATAGCATCGATAGTACAAACAATGAAAATAGAATGAGGTTCACATGTCCATCTACTTGTTGAGCCCGTTAAACACCATGATAGCATAATAAAATTCTCGCATTGCAAAAGTAATGAATGTGAAATAAAAGAAGGAAAAAGGAAAATTTTAGTGCAGCTTACATTCTTAAACCAATAAGTTTACATGACTGATCATATAACCAATTCGGTAAAGATCATAATGGTAATTACAATCATCGAACATCATATTTTAAGCTTTTCAATAAGAAACAGGTTGAATTTGCTGAATTTCCACCATCTGTTATCTTCATCATTTATACAGTATAGTAAGGGATTGCTTTAGATACTTCAACTCTTCCCAAATGTACATCTATAAAAAAAATCTAAACCTCCATTTTTTCTTTTCCATGAACGAGTGACAAGAAAAGATTTCCATCTAGAAAAGGGACAACAGGAAAAAAAAGTAAGCATTAGAGTACAACAAGATCATCAAAGAGGCTACCTTTACTACTAAAAGACGAGGCGAGCAAAAAGCAATCCAGAGATTTTGAACTACAACCAGAGAAAAATTACATATGTACCTCGATGCTGACAAAACCACATAGCGCCTTGAACTCGGTTAGAGCAATCGCCATTTCTGGCTTATGGTTGGGGTCCTTATAAACGCTCGGCCGCATCTTATGTAGCATCCTCGCCAACTCCTTATCGGGATGCGCTTGTATGGACAACGCTTTTGCCACTGATAAGATCTATTCCCCATCCACCGGCAACAAAAGTGAGCATTAATTTAATGACCAAGAACTTCCAACAGCCTACTTCGACACCAAAAGATGAAAGATGCCTACTTTATCAACAGAACGCTACGAAACAAAATCAGAATCAGAGAATAAACTACGTCAAATCCAACTGAAAGAGCAACAGGCACAAAAGAGAGACGCTGGAGCACAGGAGCAACCTTGAACAAGAACGGAAGGTCGTTCCCCCACTTCTCCACGACCTTATTCCCCAGAGCACCAGGGTTCGCCCCAGTCCACTTCTTGAGCGTAACCGCCTTCGTTCCCGATCCCTCCGCGGCCACCACGAATGAGGGGCCAGACTCGTGCGTGCCCATCCAGAACTCGGCGTAGGGCCGACCCAACTCGATCTCCTTACCGGAGTTCCGCCTGAACAGCCGTGCGACTGTCGATTCCTCCCCAAAGCGGCCCCAATCGTAGTTCTGGACCGAGCACCGCAACCGCAACGGCCTCTGCGACGCTTCCATCGCCATCTCTACCCTACCACGAGCCGTCAAACACTAGAAGAAGCCGGCAAGAAGAGGCGAAGGCGAGAAAGGCTTCTGTCCGCCAATGGCGAGCGCTGGTCGCGAGGGTTTTAATGCCGAGAAGGAAACGGGAGGGACGGGGGCCGATGGACGGAGATGGTATGTGGTGAGAGACCCACGAGGCCGGTCCGCGAGCTCCGCTCGAAGCCGCCAGCCGTATCGATTCCTTCGTAATAAACATAGCGTTCACCGAGCCGAACCGAGACGTGCGAGACGACTCGACGAGCTTGTAACAGAACGTGACGGTGACGCCGTCTTAAACGGGTATGACTTCTAGTGATTGCTGGATCAACCTCTCGGCCTCATCGATCTCAAAAATTACCAAATAACCTGCGCACGATCCATCCCGATGTGTGCCACGTCGAAACCACTATGCTGCCCGTTGGATCGTAAAGGAACGGCTGATGACATGACGTTGGGTCACGGGTGTCCCGTGCGCTGATCCTACGGCTAGATGAACGAAGCTGTCTGTTCTACGATTCGTGCGGATAGAGTTGTTTGGACGTGTGTTGATTCACGTCATCAGCTCTGGCGTTTCGTTTCATGTTAATCTGCACAATATTCCAAATATCAATATGTAGAAGGAAAAAAAAAAAAAAGGTACAAACAAATCACATCCAATTCATCCTACAGATACATGAAATAATTTTTTTCACGTCTAAAAAAAGAGCTAATATTTAATACTTTGATGATATTTATGGAGATATTCTAATAATTAAGATGTTAGATTATATTTTAAATAAGCAGTATGGTGGTGTTGTAATGCATAATACTTTATTAGTTTAACTCGAGATACCTTTGGAGATGTTCTAAGGAAGAGAAACCCACCCCAAGTTAAATACGATGAGTCGAGTGATCCAATGTGCATAGGTTTTAATTTAATATTTGACAAACGTGTCTGAGTATTTGCCCCACCTACCTTGCATTTTACATGTCCTTGACAGTAAATATGATGCCCTCACCGTATTGAATTGGATTATAACGACTTAATAGGTATAACATTATTAATTCGAATTTAAATATTTTGATGTAATAATTTTAATTTAATCAAGTTACTGAGCATGATGATATATCTAAGTGAAAAAAATATTATTCATTGATCTCAATTTACTTAGCCATCAAAGAGTAAAATTGGATTATAAGGATTTTATGGATGTGCTAGTTGAACTAAGATTAAACATTTTGATCAAAGGTCCAAACTCATCCAGTGAGTGAATTAATTATTATATCAGAACTGACTGAGCTATATGGTAGGATTTAACAAAAAAAATTAATGAGGAAAAAATATTTATCATGTCAAATACATTTCAAAAACCAAAGTTCAGGGCTCAAGATTGTTCTTATATTTATTTTCAGAAACACAGGGACATGTGGTCTTGATATATAAAAAATGTGGTATATATGTTCACTTGGAGATATTTAATTATCCGCAAAAAGGGTTTCTTCTTTACAGCAAATAGTCCATCTTATACTTCTTATTGCCTCCGTGTAAGCCACTTTTACTATGTGTTTACATCGAACTGAAATCTACATGTTTGAAACGTCAAATATTGCACCTACATTGGATTCTTAAGTCAAACTTATTTTTATTTTTTCATCCTACCAAATATTGTCTATTCACATATTATTCCTCTGTTTTAATTGCAACCATGAGTAGCAAAGACCGTAATACCTATACTTATAACTTGCAACAGTTGTTCCTACTTGCAAGCATTTAAAAAATTGTAGGCAATAATTGATTCCTCTTTTTAGGACTTGGAATCTTTCTCCTCCAAAAGTTTGAGAGCATATTATTGGTTATGGAACTTGAGTGATCATACCTGTAACTGTAGGCAATATAATTGATTCCTCTTTTTAAGACTTGGAATCTTTCTCCTCCAAAAGTCTTGAGAGCATATTATTTATTGGTTATGGAAGTTGAGTGATCATACCTATTAACTGTAATACCTATAAAGAGCACACATTGATTCTTCTTTCTAGGACTTGGAATCTGTCTCCTTGTAAAGTTTTAGAGTATGTTATTGGTTATGGAACTTGAGAGATTATAAAACCTTTACTGACCTTGTCATATATGACCAAGACATCACATGTGGAGGCATGGAAAGCGAGGAAAGGCCACATCATAACAATGGTGGATCCAAAGTTCGCCCACCTTAATTGTAGAAGGTGCTTCCCCCATAGCAAGCAAAAATGATGTGGTTTACTGCGAAGCCAAGCATATGCCACCCATCCCAAGTAAACGAATGAGGTTTATCCATGAACGCTGGCAGCCGATCAGCATATTACCATCACCTGATCACCAAGAACAAGGAGGAAATAGTTGCCTTGTCAACATTTTGGCCTCTTTAATTCACAAACTCTGGCATCAGGCTATCAGCATATTAAGAAGAAGAGGAAACATGTGTCTCATCATCATATCAGCTCTTGAACTCACAAATCCTTTCATTGGACCCTTAAGGCTTTGATATAAGCTTGCATATTTAGTCCAATATTGAGCCAATCTTTTCATTTGCAGCCCTTTTGCTGACCCACAAATCAGGAACACCATTCAATTATGTGCAAAAGGAGTCCTTTTCGGCAGCATATAATATCATTCTTCTGTGAAGACAGTTGATATCATGAAAGTTGTGGATTTCATCAAATCCTTAGGCTGTGGTCATCACCATCAAGAAATTGAGAGTTGAAGACCATTATAATGGGAATCAGTTTCACGAGCCTGTACGTCATCCACTTTGTGCCACAAGAATCATGCAGAAGCCTGATCACATCAAGAAGAGTCCAACTTCTAGCCTCTCAAGAACATACCTGTAGTAGGTTGTCTATGGTCCAAGGTTTCTTCCTTTCTGTATCAAAGAGAGAGGTTTCAGCTTTAGACCAAGGAAGACACAAACATGGTCCAAAAACTCAACTAATCAATAAGAAACTGAAACCAAGGTTGAAGAAATCAAACACTGTCAGATAGAGCCAGATTTCAGCGACTCAGGAGATGAAGTGGAAGACACTGATCAAAGAACAAACCTGCTTGCACATTAAGTCATTTATGGACATTTAGATTGGTAAAGGAGAGAGCCTTCAATGACTAACCAGCACAGCACTGCTGTAAGCTCTGAAGCATTTTGTTATGTTTATGGTTCCTTGAGCAGTTTAAAGAACATCCAGAAGAGATCATGGTTGCAATCAGATCAAAGGATGAAATAGGATTTCTTTCAGTTTCAAATAATATTAAACAACAATGGTTAGCGATCTTGATTCCACTGCTAGAGATCGATCATCTTGAGCAGTAAAGAAAGGGCACTGCAGTTATCTGACCAACATATAACAAGAAAGACCAAACTGCTGACACACTTGATCTCTAATCCAAAATGGGGTCGTTTAAATTGCAAGGCATTCTTGCCAGTCTAAATAACAGAAATGTCAAGGTGTAACTGTAACTCAGCTTGGTCATCCTGAATCCCCAATCAGCACATTAGATAGAAACTACTCTAAGAAGAAATGAGAATGACTATATCTCTGAACCAATTCCAAGAGATACAAACTTTGCCAAGATCAAGAGCTCATCCCAACTAGTTATTTCTGTCTGACATATCAAGCCAAAGAAAAGATCCAAACATAATATGTACAATATTTGCGATTGAAAGCTAAAGAAACCACTGAAGAAAGCAAATGCTACCCAGTAAGACTCAAACCACTGAAGAAAGTAAATGCAACTCAGTGAGACTTACTTCGAGTCAAGAACAAAAACAAGTTAGCAGTCTGACTGTCAGGGGCAAGATTGATCCCTCATCATCATCACTGATAGGTCCCATTAACAAGGAGAAGAACATGATTGCTATCTTTAGGTCAACGAATCACAACATCTGCTCTCTTCAATGCCACAATAGTAGACACATGAACCTGAACAAACCAAGTGAAGAAGATTAACTTAGTGAGGACATATGAAGAATCATATAGAGTACTTTCTAAAAAAATAAAACCCTTGGTCCATAAACAAAATCAAGTCAAATTTATCATGGAAAAATCATGAATCAATAGGACTATGCAATATCAATGCCAAAGGCAAATGACCATTAGAATCTTTCCTTTCATATTTTTTTCAGAAAGGTCATAAGGGATCCCCCCAATATACTTACCAGGTTATAAAACCCTCCACAAGGACTTAAACTCAGAACCTCTTCAAGATAAAGAGCAGAACAAACCACCAGGCCGAGGCTTAGATAAATATTCCATTAATGTTGACAAATGATAAGGTTAACAATTCATCCCACTAAAATCTACATATGCAACACAAAATGACTTCAGCTTTCCTTCCTTTGGCTAGTTATATATCTACATATCGTTTGATCAATCGATGAATTATATATGAGCTGGATTAAAGCCGATAATATAGATCTTGGGAGAAGGAAAAGTTAAAACAGAAGTTATTAAAGTCTCAAGAAGTGCTAAGGTGCTAAGGTCTCTTGGAACCTAGCACTAGGCGTGAGGCAAGGTGTGCACCTAAATAAAGAAGCGTGCACTTAAATGGAATTGATAAGAAAGTAATTTAGAAAGCTATTCAGTTATATGTAAACAAACAGAATGTTAACTTTAACTTGTTAGCTTAAATAGTATAATATTTTGTTCATTGCAGATTGCATGAATACAAGGACAAGGTTCAAACTAAAAAAAAGAATAAAATATTTATTAGTGTTAATTCCGGTCATCAACCCGATAAACCATAGCTGACCCGATATGGCCTGGTTTTCCAAATCTTGCCACGTTTAGAATTGAAAAAGAAGTCTGTCTTGGAGTGAAGTGACATCTGAAAGCCTAACCAAGGAAAATGTTCACCTTGAGAGTCCTTGATGAAATCTATGAGATCATTTGTTTAGAGGTGAAATTCTTTGGAATCCAAAAAATTTTCAACTTTTCAATCTCGGTTCAAATATTTCCTACAAGATTTATATTGGAGGCATGGCCAACAAGAAAGTTAGTATTTGTTCATATCACATTAAAAAGGCCCAAGGAAGTTCAAGAGTTCATAATGAGTTTTAAATATTCACCTAAAAATTTACCAGGTGTATCCCTCTTTTATAATAATTATTCAATTATTCTATAACCATCGTTGATTATAGAAAATTAAATACTTTAAAGAAAGAATATTTCTTTTAGATGTCATACTGATTTTACATGCCCAATTGACACATCTTCGTTTCCAAGCTAACTAAAAGTTCATGTTGAGTCTTGGTTGATTACCTCATATTATTTTATTCATATTGCACTTCGAGGTAAGAGCTTATTCATTATAAAGGGCAATGTTCATCTTGGGAATCCCAAAAATATTGTTTACATCAAAAATAGGAGTCCTCTGCATGCCTTTGTTAAAAATGGATGCATGAGACATGATAGGTGATTTGCTAAATATCGATACATCAGGCCCTTTGATATTTATAACATAATGTCACGAATAAAATTCTAAATAGAATATTTAATGTAATACTTATGTATCTTCGTGTCTTTTTATTTGTTCATGCTTTACACAGCATGTAGAGGGACGATCAAAAGCTTAATAGCCTCATTTTAGTTGGGTTTGGTGACCGTTTGTAAATAAAGGTAGTGTCATGTAGACACTTATGAGAGATACTCGATCTATAGTGGACTATTTTGACTTTTTTTTTATGGAATTGTTCAAAGCTTGTAAAGTGTATTTGTAATTTGCATTGGCTATGAAGTGTTTTCGAAAATGTTTGCTTGTAGATCCCGAGTGAGGCGTTTTCTCTTTTGTAGGTCCTAAGGGACCATGGGAGGTTTCGAGGAGGTTGACCTTTATGGACGGACACGCAAAGGTGCCGCACGACTTAGGCAAAACCAGCTAAGTCCGTGACATATGGTATTAGAGCGGGACAAGCACTCATAGAAACACTTAGCATGTAAATGTGGGGTCCTAGCGGGGCTGCGTTGAAGGTAGTCAGCATATGCACGACCGTTTGAGAGAAAACGAGCATGGAGATGTAGGGAAAAGGAGTCGCTTGGAGGAGCGGGCATCTGAGAGTAGTATTCAGAGGAATGGGTAACCCTTCATGTAAGAGGCACCACGAGAACAAGCAAGCTTGGAAGAATGTGTAGCGCACAAAGGTTGGGATGACTAAATTTAAGCTACGGCTCGACGTTGACAACTATACTTGATGGTGCTCAAGGCAAGCGAGGTGAGGGGAATTACTAACTCGAAGAATTCGATACTCATGCAAGGGCTTATATGCAGACAATGGAATGTTCGTGGTCATCCCAATGTGATCGAAACTCGATGCCATAAAGCATTGAAACTTTCTCTTCGATATGAGAAGGATACGTCTATAGGAGGCTGAAGTGTGCAGCGAGTTCAGCATGTTACTAGGCCTTGAGTGGTGCAGCGAGGGCTGTATTGACATGGAGTCGCAATCTAGCAAGTGCATTTGTAGAAGGCAGAACAATGCACAGTTTGTTTAGCAAATCGGAGTAGTTTAAGGGGATGGTGGTCTCCGAAACTTTTAGAGAGAAGGAAACAAAGAGAGATATTGCTCCAACGGGATAGATATCCAAGAGGGATAAGTCCTGGCTCTCTAGAGGGAGAATCATGTGCAATAAACCACACATGTTGAGGAGTAGTACCTCAAAAACAATAACTTCATAAAGTTTAATGGACCGAGCGAGCAGCGAGGAGTCGTCACATGATCTCACTTAAGAGAAT
This sequence comes from Musa acuminata AAA Group, assembly GCF_036884655.1. Classification (NCBI taxonomy): domain Eukaryota; kingdom Viridiplantae; phylum Streptophyta; class Magnoliopsida; order Zingiberales; family Musaceae; genus Musa; species Musa acuminata. The sequence goes on along the minus strand of NC_088348.1, from coordinate 21,789,664 downwards.
ACATTGGTGGATGCATTGCGAGATCAAGTGGGGTAGTGACCCAAAGCAACACAAATGAAGGCACACTTAAAGTTGACATGGAGATCAGACTCAAGGAAGGGCTGACCCATGGAAAGGTGGGCGTGAGGGCCACCGTCAACTCAATACAAAACGAGGAGTGGAGCAACTTGGGTATAACTTAGCGAAGTACCCAATCCGCATGAAGGGAGCTGGCATAGAAGATGGGATATGGAGCGGAGGCACAGAGCTTTCCTTGGACAAAGGTCAAGGACATGAACTCTTGCAAAGGCAAGAGCAGGATCATGTTGTTCCATGGGTCCTTCATTCTGATGGAGCGGACTCATCTTGTATGGTGCCAAAGACAAAGGGAGTTTCTGGGCACATGCACCTTATCTTGGAGAAGCATTTGATGGAAGAGCTAAGGTGACTTAACTTGCAGAGGCAAAGTTGGGTTCAAAAGACCTTGGCACAGGGCAAGAGGATGCGGAGGCGAGTACTCTTGAAGAATATACTATAGTGTTGCCATTCAAGTTGCTATGAAGGAAGTGGTGCACAACGGAGATTGTGTTGGTGGGGCAAAGGCCTAGGATCCAGACAATGGTGCACTATTTTCAGCCAAGTCAGTGGACTTCGGGAGCTACTAGGTGACAGACTGTCCTAAAGCGGTGCTTCATCTAGGTGTAACCTAAGAGCGGGTGGATGAAGGTCGATTGCCAAAGGAGCAAACAAAATCGAAGTTGGAAGAAACCCAATGATGTATTGGCAAAGGCCATACATGGAGGGATTACAATTCGAGTTCATCCCACAAGGATCAGAATGCAATGAAGATATCACTAGGAGGCGACATGGTAGCGGATCGTAGTGGAACAGTTCGTGGCAATGCGATACACACGAATCTAGTCCCATGAGAGACTATATCATACGGAGGTATAATTAGGAGCTACTGGAAGCTTCAATTCGGTGAACAATACAATGGCAAGAATGGCTATGGATTCAAGGAGTGAAGGCTATGGTACCGCAGATGCGGGTCTTCCGTACATGCATTGAGTTTTGCATCGGATGAAAGCCTTGGTTATCAGTATATAGGGGCTGTGTTCCACTAAGAGAAAAGTTCGAATGCAAGTACCAATGAGTCCCATGGGAGGGACTTGATCATGCAGAGGTATAACCGAAGTAGCTGGAGAGTTGGACTGCTCTAGAGCCCATATTCGCTTAAGGGAGCCCGATAAGTCAGAGGACAAAGTCGAGTAAGCGAACGTTGCTACCAAGGAAGCTAAGGAGAACAGAATCGGTGCAAACCCTACAACGTGATGGCAGAGGCCATACATGGGAGTTGCAATCTACCTTTCTATCGACCAAAGGGAGCTGCTTAGATAACACAAAGGTGTTGAAGCAGGGGGTCAAAAGGGGGGAGAAAGCGACGATGAGTCCAGAGGGACTTAGCTACCCAAAATCAAACATCAGTTAGAATAGAGGTGGACTCGGAGGAGTGCCATAGAGACATATCTACTAATCATGAAGAAAAGGGATGCAGATGTAAGGTGACAGATAGTAGGGCCATGGGCATAGTAGTGTCATGGTACCACAAAGGCGGGACTTCCATGAAAGTCATTGATCCCTTCCTCTCATGGAGGGAGAGCGCTTGTTCGTGAAAGGGGCTGAGGAGGTGGAGCATGTAGAGGCAAACTCCAAATACCGAGACAAGGCTGAAGGGCAAAGGCCAAGGAACTTCGTAAGATCGGTGTCAACGAGCTTCTCATCAAGATAGCCAAAAGTGAAGGACTTCGGGTCATGCAAGAGTGCACGACCAAGGAACGAAGCAGGCAGTACGTGGTGTTGTACCTTTGCTACTCAGTGGAGTAGGTGGCAGGGTTGATAGAGAAGACGACACAATCTCAGAGGTAGCCAAAACTATTAGAGACTTATTCCAAGTTGGGGTAAAAACTTCCTGCATTCCAGAAGTTCGATAGCATTGAGAAGGCGAATCATAATAGCTAACTCAATGCAAGAAGTGTAAACACTCCGAGTGCTTTAGAAGTGTAAGCAAAGAGCAGACGAAGGTCAGTAACCAGCTCGATGCATGGAGTACAACCCTTGAGGAGGCGGGCGAAGTCAACTAACCATTGCCTTCTCAACTCTTACGAGAATGGGTGAAACCGAGTACCCCAATTCTCTTATCTATCTAGCAGAAGAGCTCTACATAGGTTTAAAGACCCTTCAAAGATATTAGAAGATAATAGTTGTCAAATCCTCACCGATGGTGATCAGTGCTACTGAGAGTAGATTATCTGCTTCATTTTCCAATGGAATGCCAATCAAAAGCGGAAGTGATGCGAATCTACTTGGAAGTGACAACTATGTGAAAAAAGAGTCGATGGGCAAATTTTGTGGAGAAAGGACTCAAAACTCCAGAAGTTTGGGAGGTGATGCTCATTAAAACTCCAACAAGCATCCACCTAGTTCAAGCAACATGAGACATTTGAGAGACTAGCACATAGTAAGGATGGTCTTTTCCTTCATCTGATGGGTCCGTAGGAACCAACAGGGATCAGCACAACTCAGCCAACCCCATACTGGAGTCAGAGTCATTGGCAAGTTGAAGCAGCATAGCGGATCAAAGGTTCGACTACTCAAAAACAGTAGCGGAGAGTAGTTAGGAGCCAAGAGGCGCATTGCAGCTAGAGCAGAAGATTGAAGACTCAGCAAAGGCAAGGAGTTGCAGTGTCGGTAAAGGCTTTGACGAGGATGTTGGAGGAATAAGTGGGGGAGAATGTCATGGATAAAGTTCTAAATAGGATGTTTAATATAATACTTATATATGTCCGTGTCTTTTTGTTTGTTTATGCTTTGCACAGCATATAGAGGAATGGTCGAAGGCTTAATAACCCCATTTTAGTTGGGTTTGGTTGCCTTCTTAGGCTTGTAAATAAATGTTGTGTCATGTGGACACTTGTGAGAGATACTCGGTCTGTAGTGGACCATTTTGACCCTTTGTTGTGCAATCGTTCAGAGCTTATAAAGTGTGTTTGTGATTTGCATTGGCTATAAAGTGTTTTCAGAAATGTTTGTTTGTGGATCCCAAGTGAGGCGCTTTCTCTAACCCATTTTCTCTTTTGTAGGTCCTAAGAGACCATGGGAGGTTTCAAGGAGGCTGACTTTTGCAGACGGACATGCAAGGGTGCCGCATAACTTAGGCAAAACCAACTAAGTCTGTGACAATAAAATATTTAGATATTTATGCCATGGGCAAATACATTGTGTGCGAAGAAATATTTTGTCTAATTAAAATGCATCATATGCATAATGCTTATGTCCCCAAACTGATGCAACATACACGAGTAAATGCTTTGCCCCATTATCCCCACATCATGCTCTTTCATGCTTATGTCCTCCCATTATCGCTCATCAAGTTCTTTGATGCTTATGTCTTGGAAGATGCACCACAGATCGGTAAATGCTTTACCCCGTTATCATACATTCAGATATTTAATGCTTATGTCCTAGATTGACATATCGTGCAGGGAAGATGTAGATTTTTTTGCTTGGGTATGATATATTAAACACTTCGATGCTTATGTCCCCGGAAGATGCATCCCGTGTGGGGAGGCACATTATAGAATGGGAAATGTTTTTTCAGTTAGAGTTTTATCGCTAAAGGCATATATGGAACATCGATAATTATGTCCTAAATAGATGCATTATGTGTTGGAAAATCTTGGGGGCGACATCACATGCGTAGCAAAAAAAAATAAAACAAAATCTCTAATTCCCAAAGATATTTTCATCGTTATGCGAAGATTGGTGCGTAAAAATTCACGAAATAGAAAATCACATGTGAGATAGATTGTGTTACCTAGGGAGATCGTATATCCCTGAATCCCTGCAGATCTCTAGGAGAGGGTGAAGGAGGTCAAGCGCTCTCCTCTCTAGTGGTGATCCGCATAGCAGGGCTGCGATGATGCTCCCCAAAATACAGGCCTGCTCTCAGGTGGAGGGGGGAGGGAGAATAGGAGAGGAAGCAAAAAGCTCTAGCCTATAAACTATTGAAACCCTCATATTTATAAAGATCCCCTGTCAACTTAACCATAATGAATCATCCCCTATTGGGTATTGGATTTTTATCCAACTACTCAAGCCTCTTAGATTAGTGGATCTCTATCCAATAATCTCTTATGGGCTCTTATCGGATCTCATCCATAGGATCCAATAATTCATGGGGTTATTGGATATCCAATAAGATATGGGCTCCAACGGATATCTAATATCCGAACCTCTACTCATCGCAATGCCTATCATATGTGTGTGACCCTCTAGGCTCAATATCAAACTAGCCGTGAGTCATACCTATCAGAACTTCTTCTGGCTTAGTTAATTATTATCTCCATAATAATTCACTCGACACATCGACTATGGATATACTAGACCACTACGTCGCAGTCCCCAGATGATACAGGGGAATCCAATCTATTAGACCTGTTTGTCCTCAATTATCGTATACCTATAGTCCCTCATCCATCTAATATCCCAAAGATTATATACCGGGTATGGTGTTATCAGACCCATACGGTTTCTTCTCGAGTCTCGCTCTAATCGGATTCTCCCGGAGAACTTTTTCTCTCTCAATCCGAATGACCCTGGCCAGGGATTTGTCTGAGCAAGAACACAAAAGATATTCCTCTCATGACACCAAGAGTAGATGATCCTCTATCGATACTCAATAAATAGTCCTCGTAAGGTTAACTACCACTCCCAATGGTCGGTTATGCTATATTTGGGACATCCAAACCTATAAATCTAGTATCAAAGAGTGGAACACTAATACAGGACATCCTTGGTGTCTCATGTCTAAGGATCATATACACCACTAGGATTACGGAATTATTGTCTGACAATAAGGCATCATCAACCATTCAACATTTCATAAGCGGATTAATCAGTGAACTCATTCCTCAATGAGCACCTGTATTGTATCCCTAGTGTCCTCACACAAGCAGCTATGAGACCAGCTACATCTATCATATGGACGGGTATACAACACACCAGTTTGTCTAGTTATCTCGACGTCCCTCTCGAGTAACCTATGATCGGAATTTTTTAGGATCTATGTTTAAAAGCGAATTGGTCTCATTATCGTGATCTTATCACGATCCGATTCCCATTGCACAGATCCAAGGATATCACTATATATATATATATATATATATATATATATATATATATATATATATATATATATATATATATATATATATATATATATATAAATGTATGTATGTATGTATGTATATATATATATGTATGTATATGTATATATACATATACATACATACATACATACATATATATATATATATATATATATATATATATATATATACATACATATATATATATACATACATACATATATATACATACATACATATATATACATACATACATATATATACATACATACATATATATACATACATACATATATATACATACATACATATATATACATACATACATATATATACATACATACATATATATACATACATATATATATATATACAATATATATACATATATATATACATATACATATATATATATACATATACATATATATACATATATATATATACATATATATATATATAAGACTGCGTGTCAAGTCATACATGTCATCACTCATGTAATTGGCTTGCAAAGCACCTATGACTAGCAATCTCCCACTTGACCTAAAGCTAATCACCTATGTTTCTGATCCCCATCAGACCCCTGTGATTCTCAAAGACAATGGCTTTATTAGTGGATCTGTAGTGTTATCTTCGAATGTAACTCTTTCCACTACTACATCTCCTTGGGTCATAAAATCTCTAATAAGTTAGAACCTCTTCAAAACACTTTTGATGAGACCCGGGTTTCCTCATTTGAGCAATCGTCCCGTAGTTGTTGCAATATAAGGAAATCGGCTCCTCGATACCGAACATGACTCCTTGTGATGAACTTCTTCATCCAGACTCTCTCTTTTGCTGCCTCTGCTGCAACAATGTACTCTGCCTCTATAGTCAAGTCAGTAGTAGTATCTTACTTAGAACTCTTCCACCATACTACTCCTCCATTTAGGGTGTACACATGTCACGCCCCTCAAAATTATCGATAATATTAAAATTTTCATCACAAACCAATCCAGGATCCAAACTAACATTTGAGGACTCTGAAAAATATTCTATCAAATTCACATCTATAAAACCTGTGCAGTTTATAATCATATATCATATCTCTCGATAATTCACATTTATGGCAACCCAAGCCAACTTAACAAATATGAACAACATTTATAAATCCACAAGCTAAGTAATTTATACAATCATAACTCCAATTATTCACCACAAGTTCATATCATTATAAACTAGACTTAACATTCCAAAATTCCAAATAAGAGAGATCTTCTAACACTTTTATACAGTAAATCCATTTCAATTCATCGACAACATTTTATTAAATACAAAATATGCTTATACAACAATAACATAATAACCAACAAGACTTGCCCACAATTCTGAATAACTCTCCACTACCTCAGCCCAATTCAAAACATCTCAAAGAGTGACAACTTGACCTGAAAGATTTATATAACAACAGAGTGAGCTAAAAACAGCTCAGCAAGTGACAAAGCATATTTAGAACAAAAGGAACGGTTTCAAACAAGTAAGATATCATAATGCAAGGCAGAATACAAGAATTTTTAAGGTACCATATCATTAGATACAAAATCATATGTGTCATTTCAATCGAAACATATTTGGTTCCAAAACAAATGGAGCATAGAGTAATTGGAGCATATCAATAGCATAGGAAATGTTCCGGAGCATATCAACGACATATGGAACATTTCGGAGCATGCCAATAACAGATGAAATATTTCGGAGCATATCAACAACGAATGAAACGTTTTGGAGCATATCAATAACAAATAAAATGTTTCGGAGATTATCAATGGCGTATAAAATGTTCCAGAGCATATCAACGGCGTATGGAACATTTCGAAGCATATCAACAATGAATGAAACATTTCAGAGCATATAAATAGCAAATGAAACGTTTCGGAGCTTATCAGTGGCGTATGAAATGTTCCAGAGCATATCAACGGCGTATGGAACATTTCGGAGCATATCAATAACAAATACAAAATAGAAGCTCAAACGTCGTATTTGACATTGCATTCATATCATTCTTATCCAAAGAATGTACAGAAACACATAACCAAAGCTCTGGATATCATATCAAACATACAGAAGGTGTAGTGGGATCACAGACAGAATGTGATTCATCAATTTCTGAATGACCACCAGACGGAAGTCTCCCACGTTTGGGAGCTCCATCCACCCACGTCTAGGTGAAGTCAGAGGGAGCCGATAGAGCATCGCAGGCTCTATGCATAACTCTCTTTACCATTTCTGGCAAAAGTTCACATTATCCCACAATACCAGAGTACAAAGGGCAGTATGAACAATAAATAGCACATATCGGAAGCACACGCAGAACAACAAAACGTATATGTGCCTTTACGAGTCAATATGAAGCAAGCAATAATCTTTCAAAAATGTATTCAGATTTGAAAGGAAATGAAAGCAAGAGTACATACGGATTCCAAGCAATAATATATAGCTCAATTCAAATAAGATGGTTAGATGAATTTAATATCCAAAAGAATGAAACTGGAATAGGCATATATCGAAAGAAAATGCAGAACAATGGGATATACATGTGCCTATATGAGTCAATATGATATAGCATAAACGTTACACAATAGTTTTCAAGAATGCAATAATTTTAAGGACAAGAGCATACAAGAATTCAAAGTATTAATATAAAGCTCAATTGAATAAGAAAGCTAAAGGATATCAATTTCCAAAGGAATGAAACCATAATATGAGAAATCGACCAAAGCTCGATTTCTAATAGAATACAAGAGGCACATTGAACAAATGATTCAAACTATCAATTGTACTCCAATATACTCAATAAAGCTATCAAAAGAAAGGTTTATGAGTCTATATTCCGATCAAATAAGTTTTGTCCAAATCAAAGGTCAATACATGAAGTTATAATCATAACAAGGTAGAAAGGTCAGAATCTCAGAAGTTGCACAGATTCAGATCGATACGTCTAAACAAGAGATATATCAAATGCAAGGCTAGAACAATTCAAAGTTTCTCATATTCAAAACAAATGTAGAGATAAAATTGCAGTAAGGAAAGATCAGGACACTTGCAATAGGAAATATTAGAAAGCTTGCAATAGGAAGGATCGGAACACTTGCCTTTCAAAGATTTTGATTCGAAGATCCAAAGAAGGTGTCAGCCCAAATCCTTCTACTTTTCCTCGGTGTCCTCTCCCTGTTTCGTGTTCTACATATATCTTCTCTTTTTCCTCCACAACTGCAGCTCATGCACAATATAAAGGCATAGTCACCTGCTCTCTCTTACTCTCATTCCTTCGTTTTCTTTTTCAAACGCAGCTATCGCCGCTGCCACTACCATAGTCGTAGCCACGACCGCAGCTGTTGTCACAATTGCAGCCCGTTCTACTGTACTACTTCCTTTCTCCCTTCTCTCGTTCCTACATTTTTTTCTTTCCCAAACACAGCTGCCGCATACGCAGTCGCCACCACCGCAGCCGCAACCACGGCCACAGCCCCTTTTTTTTTTCCCCTTTCCTTTCTTTCTATTTCCCAAAAGCAGCTGCTGCAGCCACCACCGCTACCGTAGCTATCGCAACCAACGTGGCAGCCGCAGCCACGGCCGTAGCCACCGCAGCCGCAGCCTCTTCTTCCTCCCCTGCTATGTTTCCTCTCCTTCTCTTCCAACTGCAGCTGCCACTGCCGCAGCTGCCTCCCCTTCTCCTCTTCCTCTCTTCTTCCCTTTTCCTTTCTCTTCTTCTTCCTTTCCTTCTATTCTTTCCCAGCTGCACTGCTACAGTCGCAGCCTCAGCCACGGCCGCAGCCACAGCCTCTTCTTCCTCCCCTGCTCATCTTCCTCTCCTTCTTCTCTTCCAACTGCAGCTGCCATTGCCGTAGCCGCAGCCCCTTCTTCCCCTTCTCTTTTTCCTCTCCTTCCCTTCTTCCTTCCTCTCCCTCTTTCCCTGCCACAGCTGCAGCTGCCACAGTCGCAGCCGCTGCTACTTCTTTCCCTTCTCCTCTTCCTTCTCCTTCCTTTCTTCTTCTTCTCTTCTTCTCCTTCCTCCCCTTCTTCTCCCCAACGCATAGCACCTCCTCTCCTCTATTTCCTTCCTGCAGAAAACAGAGGTGTCGCCACTTCACCCGCTTCTACTTCTTCTCTTTCTCTTCTTCTTCTCCTTCTTCTTCTTCTCTTCTTCCCTTCTCCTACTCGACACCCCACACCTTCTCACTGCAGCCCATGCCGTAGCCATCCTTATTTTTTTTACTTTTTCTCTTCTTCTTTTTCCTCTTCTTCTTCTTCTCCTCCCCAACACCCCACACCTCGTCTCCTCTGTTTCCGCCTGCAGGAAACAGAGGTGCTGCAGCCCTAGCTGCTGCCACCTCTCGCTCCTCTCCCACTTCCCTCTCTTTTTCTTCTTCTTCTATTCTTCTCTTCTCCCTCTTCTTCCTTCTCTCTTCTTTTCCCTCTTCTTCTTCTTTTCTTCTCCTCTTCTTCCTTTCTCCTCCCCAACGCCCCACAGCTCCTCGCTACAGCCCTTGCCGTAGCCACCTCCTCTTTTCTTCTTCTGCTTCTCTTCTTCTCCTCTTCTTCCCTTCTCCTCCCCAACGCCTCACACATGAACTCCTCTGTTTCCTCCTACACGAAACAGAGGTGCTACAGCCCTAGCTGCTGCAGCTATCTCTCTTTCCTGTCCCTCTTCCCTCTCTTCTTCTTCTTTTTTTCTTCTCTTCTTCTCTTCTCCCTCTTCTTCCTCTCTTCTTTTCCCTCTTCTTCTTCTTTTCTTCTCTTCTCCTTGTACTTCTCTTCTTCTCCCCGACGCCCCACACATAAACTCCTATGTTTCCTCCTACACGAAATAGAGGTGCTGCAACCCTAGTTGCTGCAGCTATCTCTCTTTCCTCTCTCTCTTCCCTCTCTTCTTCTTCTTCCCACACCCCACTGCTCCTCTCTCTATTTCTCAAGAAATACAAAGCATGGGAGGCGGTGGGATAAAACCAAAATTTTCGATTTTCTCTTTTTCTCTTTTTACTTAAAAGTTTAGTCCTTGAAATTTCTATATTTACATATAGGTCCTCCGATTTATAAATAAATATTTATTAATAAATTTCAAAAGAGGGATATTACACTCTCTCCCCCCTTAAAAGAAAATTTAGTCCTCTAAATTGGTCATAGTTCAATGGATGAAAAGATGAGGATTATTATTTCTTTATTTCCTCCTCCTGCTCTCAAATAGTTTCATCAATACAATACAATTACACAATTATCCAAGAGTGATCGAAATATTCTCCTCCTTGATCCTCAATAGATGGTAACCCAACCTTAATCAATTTTTGAAAATACTTGTGCACCCTACAGTTAATCAAACAAGTCGTTACTTCAGAAAATACTCGTTTTTTATGGTTACCTGATTCAACTGTCTATAATCAATACAAAGCCTCAATGTTCTATCCATCTTTTTAACTAACACCGGAGCACCCCATGATGAAATATTAAGCCAAATAAAATCCTCGTTTAATAGTCCTTGTAGTTGCTTTTTTTTTTTTCAATTCCACATACTCAAATGATGTCATTCTGTAGAGAGGCTTAGATATTGGGATTGTCCTAAGGACAAAGTCAAAAGCAAAATCACGTTTGGAGGTAATCCGGGCAAGTCATCTTGGGATACATTAGGCAAGGAGATAAATCATGTTTAATACTCTCAAAATAAGAGATGGGCTGATCTAATATGCAAAAAGTGATCATTTGTTATATAACAATCCATACTAGTATGATAAAAAGATAGCCAATCCATACCAAGTATAATATCAAAACTTAAAATCTCTAGGATTGAGTCTTTTGTGATGACTTTCCTTTTCAAATTCAAATGTCTTGACCCTCTTGTTATAACTTTCTGATTCATTTCCAATCATATTTTTATTGGTAAACTTGTCCTTGTCATTTTTGCCATTGATCTTCAAAAATTCTTTTCATTGTTCCCATTAATGATCAGCCTCTACTTCCAATATAACGTGGCAAAAGAAATCTTTTGATCATTGAAACAATTTCGTACATCAAATATCTTCTCTATTCGCATCATCCATTTTTCTACCACCAATGAAATTAGGTCTACCATGCTTTCACTACGCTACTCTGATTTAGTATCCTCGATCAACCCTTTCATCCCCCTTAATTAATCAGAAACAAATGAAATAGGAGGACCAAATGTCCTCATCATCCTAGATTCCTAAAATGCATCAAAGAAAATTTTCACCAATCACTATAGTTCATTAGACCTCAATATATTTTGCACGTCAACATATCAAATATTTCAGTGATCCTCAAACTATACTCTGATACCACCTCTGTCATGCCCCTCAAAATATCCATGATATTTAAAATTTTCATCACAAACCAATCTATGATCCAAACTAACATTTGAGGACTTTGAAAAACATTCTATCAAATTCACATCTGTAAAACATGTGCAGTTTATAATCATATATCACATCTCTCGATAATTCACATTTATGGCAACCCAAGCCAACTTAACAAACATGAACAACATTTATAAATCCATAAGCTAAGTAATTTATATAATCAGAACTCCAATTATTCACCATAAGTTCATATCATCATAAACTAGACTTAACATTCCGAAATTCCAAATAAGAGAGATCTTCTAACACTTTTATACAGTATATCCATTTCGATTCATCGACAACATTTCATTAAATACAAAATATGCTTATATAACAATAATATAATAACCAACAAGACTTGCCCATAATTCTGAATAGCTCTCCACTACCTCAGCCCAATTTAAAACATCTCAAAGAGTGACAACTTGACCTAAAAGATTTATATAACAACGGAGTGAGCTAAAAATAGCTCAGCAAGTGACAAAGCATATTCAGAATAAAAGGAACGGTTTCAAACAAGTAAGATATCATACTGCAAGGCAGAATACAAGAATTTTCAAGGTACCATATCATTAGATAAAAAAACATATGTGTCATTTTAATCGAAACATATTTGGTTCCAAAACAAATGGAGCATAGAGTAATTGGAGCATATCAATAGCATAGGAAATGTTCCGGAGCATATCAACGACATATGGAACATTTCGGAGCATGCCAATAACAGATGAAATATTTCGGAGCATATCAACAACGAATGAAACGTTTTGGAGCATATCAATAGCAAATAAAATGTTTCGGAGATTATCAATGGCGTATAAAATGTTCCAGAGCATATCAACGGCGTATGGAACATTTCGAAGCATATCAATAATGAATGAAACATTTCAGAGCATATAAATAGCAAATGAAACGTTTCGGAGCTTATCAGTGGCGTATGAAATGTTCCGGAGCATATCAACGGCGTATGGAACATTTCGGAGCATATCAATAACAAATACAAAACAGAAGCTCAAACGTCGTATTTGACATTGCATTCATATCATTCTTATCCAAAGAATGTACATAAACACATAACCAAAGCTCTGGATATCATATCAAACATACAGACGGTGTAGTGGGATCACAGACAGAATGTGATTCATCAATTTCTGAATGACCACCAGACGGAAGTCTCCCACGTTTGGGAGCTCTATCCACCCACGTCTAGGTGAAGTCAAAGGGGGCCGGCAGAGCATCGCAGGCTCTATGCATAACTCTCTTTACCATTTCTGGCAAAGGTTCACATTATCCCACAACACCAGAGTACAAAGGGCAGTATGAATAATGAATATCATATATCGGAAGCACACGCGGAACAACAAAACGTACATGTGCCTTTACGAGTCAATACGAAGCAAGCAATAATCTTTCACAAATGTATTCAGATTTGAAAGGAAATGAAAGCAAGAGTACACACAGATTCTAAGCAATCATATACAGCTCAATTCAAATAAGAAGGTTATATGAATTTAATATCCAAAAGAGTGAAACTGGAATAGGCACATATCGAAAGCAAATGCCGAACAATGAGATATACATGTGCCTATATGAGTCAATACGATATAGCATAAACGTTACACAATAGTTTTCAAGAATGCAATAATTTTAAGGACAAGAGCATACAAGAATTCAAAGTAGTAATATAAAGCTCAATTGAATAAGAAAGCTAAAGGATATCAATTTCCAAAGGAATGAAACCATAAAATAAGAAATCGACCAAAGCTCGATTTCTGACAAAATACAAGAGACACATTGAACAAATGATTCAAACTATCAATTGTGCTCCAATATACTCAATAAAGCTATCAAAAGAAAGGTTTATGAGTCTATATTCCGATCAAATAAGTTTTGTCCAAATTAAAGGTCAATACATGAAGTTATAATCATAACAAGGTAGAAAGGTCAGAATCTCAGAAGTTACATAGATTCGGATCGATACGTCTAAACAAGAGATATATCAAATGCAAGGCTAGAACAATTCAAAGTTCCTCATATTCAAAGCAAATGTAGAGATAAAATTGCAGTAAGGAAAGATCAGGACACTTGCAATAGGAAAGATTAGAAAGCTTGCAATAGGAAGGATCAGAACACTTGCCTTTCAAAGATTTTGATCCGAAGATCCAAAGAAGGTGTCAGCCCAAATCGTTCTACTTTTCCTCCGTGTCCTCCCCCTGTTTCGTGTTCTACATATGTCTTCTCTTTTTCCTCCACAACTGCAGCTCATGCACAACATAAAGGCTTAGTCACCTGCTCTCTCTTGTTAGGATCGGAGCGGCACTAAGAGGGGGGGTGAATTAGTGCAGCGAATTAAAACGTTGATTTCGACAAATTTTTCGTACGATAAGAACGGAACTTGAGAAATTTAACTTGAAGGCGTGTTCTTAAAGTTGCGCAGCAAGAGTAATAAGGAACTAAAGCAGTAAGAAGATTTGCAGTAATGTAAATGACAATAATAAAAAGCAAACCAGAGATTACGCCGATTTTTAGAGTGGTTCGGTCAAATGACCTACTCCACTTGCGAGGCCCCTCTTCGATGAGGCTCCCACCTTCCACTAGCAAGTCTCTTGAAAGTGAAGGGTGAATACCCCTCTTACAACTTTTACAAGCGGTTCACTCTCTTACAGATTTTCAACAAGAAAGAAGGAGGTGAACACTAGCAAATTGAAAACAAGACAAGCTAACACTTTTCTAAGGCTTTTCTCTCAAACCCTTGCTGCTCAAAAAGTTGTTCTCTCAGCTGAGATTTGAGGGGTATTTATAGGCCTCAAGAGGATTCAAATTTGGGCTTCAAAATTTGAATTCTCTTTGGGTTCCCGCTGTTGGAGGTGCCACCGCCCAGCCAAGCGGTGCCACCGCCCAGGGCTCGGGTGCTGGGCGGTGCCACCGCCCAGCCAGGAGGTGTCACCGCCCAGCTCTCGGGTGGTGGGCGGTGCCACCGCCCAGCTAGGCGGTGCCACCGCCTACAGTGTTTTCAGCCCAACTACAGTGTTTTCAGCCACTAGTTGGGCTTCAATCTTGCCCCAAACTAGTCCGAACTTGGGCCCAATTGGCCCCTACTTGGGTTATAGGATTAACACCTAATCCTAACCCTAATTAACGTGCTAACTACGAATTTAAAGACATTTTCTAAGCTATTACAAAGTCCGCAAGTCAAGACTTCTTCCGGCGAGCTTCCAGCGAACTTTCGACGGTCTTCCGATAAACTCTCGGAAACCATTCTGCGGACTCCCGGCAAGCTCCTAGACTTCACGATTTGATCTTGGCGAGTTCCAACGAGCTTCTTTGGTAAGCTCCGATCTTTCTCGGCGAGCTCCGCGAACTTCCAACGAACCTTCCGGCAAGCTTCCGAAAAACCCTTCGGCAAGCTCCCTACTCATTCTCGGCTAGTTCCGGCAGCATTCCCGACGAACCTTCGGACTTCCGTCGAACTCTCGAACTCCCAACGAATCCTTCGCGCTTGACTCCGGCACTTTGTTTTGCTTTATGTCTTTGTCGTTATCGTAGTTAATCCTGCACACACAAGCAAACACTCTACTCTGATCTAGACAATTATTATAACGCAAATTGACATTCTGTTGCCCGGCACGTCATTGGTTGGCGCTTCGTCCGATTCTTCGGTGCATCGTCCTCTCTTGCGGCTTGTTCCCCAATCGGCGGTTGACCTCCGCAACCCCGATATCCTTGGCGCAATTTCGCTCTCCTTGGCTCGATGCCCGACGCCCGAAGCCTTCTGCCATCCAATATCCTGACGTGATCTCCTCCGACGCAACGTCAATTCCTCCTGCGTTAATTGTCTAATCCTGATCGAGTAGACCTGTATCACTCAAAATGTAGTCAAACATTTAAACACAATCAATTAGTTTCATCATCAAAATCCGAGATTCAACAATCTCCCCCTTTTTGATGATGACAACTAATTGATGACTAAAGGAGTTAACCTTAACTCTCCGGAGTTTAACTAAACTCCCCCTATCAATATGCCATTGATAGAACACTTGGATTATCCAAAATCCAAGTAACATTCATCACATGTTATGAAAAACATTTAAACTATCATGCAAATATATAAAATATTTAATTCAATGCATGAAGTCATCAATATACTTCTCCCCCTATGTCATCAACAAAAAGGAGAAGTAGCTACTCTTATGTGTTTATTATATGGGTTCAAACCATTGCATGAAAAACATAATATTAAATTTTTATCATCATGCAATTTTGAAGATAGAAAATTTAGCAAGTAATGCATCATGCTTGGGACATTCAAGCTATCAAGTTTTAGATATACAAGTTTTACAGCATATAAGATAGCACTTTTGGTAATGTTCAAGATAGCAAGTTCTACATCATGCAAGCTAGCAATATTGAGATGTTCAAGAAAGCAACTCTTGCTTCTTGAAATATGCAAATTGTAAGCTAGCAAATTTTTGCTTCCTTTGCAATGTTTGAGCTAGCAATTTTGCTTCCGTTGCAAAGTGCAAGTTAGTATGTTTTGCATCTTGAGATAAACAAGATTGTATTTTTGGTATGCAAATTTATAGTATACAAGCTATCAACTTTTGCACATAAAAAGTTAGCAAAATTTTACATCTTTTGAGATGTGCAAGATGGACTATTTTGCCTCTTTTCAAATTGTGCAAGCTAGCAAATTTGCTATCTAGCAAGTTTTGCTCCCCTTTGTCAGTGTCAAATAGAAGGGAATAACAATACAATCATGTAATTCATTTCTCTTTACTATAATATTCAAATCATGATAAGGGTAAATAATAAAGATGAAAAATGAATGTCAAAAGACATATATCATTTTTGACAAATTTCTTCTTTTGTAGATAGAAAACATGATAGGAAACAATCTTGATTCAAAAAGAAAACTCAAGTTATAAATTATCAAGATGTCAAGTAGCATGTCATGGTTTACAAAAACAAGTTTCTTGCTAGTTAATAGCAAAAAGAATCTCAATTCATGCATATAAAATCTTATGATTCACATAGAACATCTCCTCTTTTATAAAACGAGAGAATCATGATGAAGAATCTTGATTTACATAGAGTTTCAAAATATAATTATCAATATCATGAATACTAAAAGACCATGAAAATTTTGATAAATATCCTTTTAAATAGAAAACAAACTTGATTCATTCAATAGAAAATTGTGAGAAATCAAGATCATGATTTCAATAAAATCCATTAAATTCAAATCATTTTCATAATCCATGAGATTCATAAAAATAATACAAATAGATTCATCAAAATCAATAATATAGAAAAAATAATTTTCAAGAAGAAAAATGTTCTTCTCTTTTAGTTACTTCAATTCATGTGATTTATTTCATTCAAGCATGCCTCCCTTTTTTTTTATGTCAAATAAAAACATGTATCATGTTTAAAACCGAAAGTGCTAGATTTATTATGACAAGGATCAATAAGGCACTTTCATTATGGTAAAAAGAAAATCGATAATCTGTAAATTACAAGATTCATTATGCATAATTTTAAAAATCTTATGCATAGAACAAAATCATCAATCATGATATCAAGACATTTATCATTTAAAGCATTCATGATTCACATCATATGCAATACATCACATATATTATCATAATAAAAGGCATAAGTATTGCATGCATCATTCCAAATTATAAATATTTCAAATCATAATGGTATTAATTTGTCAAATTACATCCTACCATGCATGATCATAACTTTTCATTTGTATGCATCAAAATAATCTCAAGAGTATTTCATGCATGATTTTATATCACCAAATAAGGAATATCAAGAAGAAAATAATTGGTGATGAGATAAACATTTCATGAATATAAGGAATTACATAAAAATTTTATCATGAAGGATTAGAACATGTGAATACCAGAAGACATGATTTCTTTTTGAAAAACCTACTCATTAATAATCAAAAGAAAATCTTAGGAGATCGATTAATGAAAAATCTTGATTCATAATAAATCTTAATTTGTAAATATCACGGAATCAAGATCATGATTTTAGATAAAACTCATTCAAATTCAAATCGTCTAAATCATCAAAATCTCAACATTTCTTTCAAGAGATTCAAAATGACATAAATAATTTTATTGGTCTCTTAGGTATAAATCAATAAGATAGAGAAAAAGAAAATTTTCAATAAAAAATCTTTCCTCCTTTTGTTTCAACTTATTGATTGATTCCATGCATGCATCTCCTTTTCTTTCAAATCCATGCATCATCGTTTTAAAACAAAAAAAATCAAAGATCATCAAGATAAAAAAGTGCAACACATAATTCCAAAAAAAAATGATTTCAACTCATTACTTCAAGTCAAATCAATATCATGATTTTGATATAACTCATTTGTAATTCAAATCATCAAACCAAAATCATTTTCAAGGGATTCATATAAATCAACAAGATAGAGAAAAATAATTTTCAA
Organism: Musa acuminata AAA Group; assembly: GCF_036884655.1. NCBI lineage: Eukaryota > Viridiplantae > Streptophyta > Magnoliopsida > Zingiberales > Musaceae > Musa > Musa acuminata. Next base: position 21,771,620 of record NC_088348.1, on the reverse strand, counting down.
GAACAATGCTTTTCTCTTTTTAGTTATTTAAATTCATGTCATTTATGCTAGATAAAAATGTGCATCAACATTTAGGATCGAAAAATGAATTTTGTCATAAAAACCATCAAGACCAAAAAATCATCATGTATAACTTTACAATCTCATGCATAAAATCATCAAATCATAGCATCAAAACTTTCAATAGTTTCATTACAACATCAAGTAAGGTTTTATTGAACATAATTTTGAATGATTCTTATAGATATTTAAAATTTCTTTAGTTTTACTTTATATGATTGACTTTATATTAGCATGCTTCAAATTTTTGTTCTTATGTCAAAACTATACATCATGTTTGAAAACCAAAGATAAGGTTCATAAAAAAAATCATAAAACCTTCCATTCAAAAGTCATGCATCGACATTGAAAATCAATATGGAAATCGTCAAAGTACAAATTCTTGCTTCTCAAGCACATATATAAGATTAATCTTACTAGGTGTATAAGCATTATATTTATATCTAACATTTTATTGCATTAACATAACACAAGCAATTTTCAAGAAAATTAATCCTAAACTAAATTAAAAATAACTCAAGAAAGTATTATGTAATTTCGAAATGAATTAGTGGGATTTTGATTACCTCATTGTTGAAAGAGGGTGAGGCATAGTTTGCCACCTCGCCTTTCTTGATTTTCTCCTCGTCTTCGGAAGAGCTCAATTCATCCCAACTTTTGTTCTTCTTGCGTTCAAAGCAAGTAGTTCCATTCTTTTTGCTTTTTAATTTTTGTTTCATTTGTAGTTTAAGTTCACCATCACTTGAGCTTATGCTCGAGTGGTATTCATGTGTTCTATGTCCCAAATCCTTCCTATCATTTGGAAGGTTGTTCTCGAGTTTCTTTTTTGCCACATTGTTCATTTCGTAGGTCATTAGAGACCCAATAAGTTCTTCGAGAGGGAATGTTTTAAGGTCCTTGGCCTCTTGAATGGCCGTAACTTTTGGATCCCAACTTTTTGGAAGGGATCTTAAGATTTTAGTGACTAGTTCAAAATTAGAAAAACTTTTACCAAGAGCTTTGAGTCCATTGATGACATCCGTGAACCGGGTGTACATGTCTCCGATGGACTCACTTGGTTTCATCCGGAAAAGTTCATAAGAATGCACAAGAATATTGATTTTGGACTCTTTCACTCGGCTAGTGCCTTCATGAGTGACCTCTAGAGTTCTCCAAATATCAAAAGCCGAGTCACACATCGAAACGCGATTAAATTCACTTTTGTCAAGTGCACAATATAAGGCATTCATAGCCTTTGCATTTAAAGAAAACATCTTCTTCTCCAAATCATTCCAATGGTTCATTGGGAGAGAAGACATTTCAAATCCATTTTCGACTATGTCCCATAAATTCAAATCCAAAGAAAGTAAGAAAACTCTCATTCGAGTTTTCCAACAAGTGTAGTCCGTCCCATTGAAAAAGGGAGGACGAATGAGAGAGTGACCCTCTTGAAAGCCATAAAGAGCCATTTCTATTTGGGTGTTAAACCAAAGTAGAAAACCGTGGCTCTGATACCAATTGTTAGGATCGGAGCGGCACTAAGAGGGGGGGTGAATTAGTGCAGCGGATTAAAACGTTGATTTCGACAAATTTTTCGTACGATAAGAACGGAACTTGAGAAATTTAACTTGAAGGCGTGTTCTTAAAGTTGCGCAGCAAGAGTAATAAGGAACTAAAGCAGTAAGAAGATTTGCAGTAATGTAAATGACAATAATAAAAAGCAAACCAGAGATTACGCCGATTTTTAGAGTGGTTCGGTCAAATGACCTACTCCACTTGCGAGGCCCCTCTTCGATGAGGCTCCCACCTTCCACTAGCAAGTCTCTTGAAAGTGAAGGGTGAATACCCCTCTTACAACTTTTACAAGCGGTTCACTCTCTTACAGATTTTCAACAAGAAAGAAGGAGGTGAACACTAGCAAATTGAAAACAAGACAAGCTAACACTTTTCTAAGGCTTTTCTCTCAAACCCTTGCTGCTCAAAAAGTTGTTCTCTCAGCTGAGATTTGAGGGGTATTTATAGGCCTCAAGAGGATTCAAATTTGGGCTTCAAAATTTGAATTCTCTTTGGGTTCCCGCTGTTGGAGGTGCCACCGCCCAGCCAAGCGGTGCCACCGCCCAGGGCTCGGGTGCTGGGCGGTGCCACCGCCCAGCCAGGAGGTGTCACCGCCCAGCTCTCGGGTGGTGGGCGGTGCCACCGCCCAGCTAGGCGGTGCCACCGCCTACAGTGTTTTCAGCCCAACTACAGTGTTTTCAGCCACTAGTTGGGCTTCAATCTTGCCCCAAACTAGTCCGAACTTGGGCCCAATTGGCCCCTACTTGGGTTATAGGATTAACACCTAATCCTAACCCTAATTAACGTGCTAACTACGAATTTAAAGACATTTTCTAAGCTATTACAAAGTCCGCAAGTCAAGACTTCTTCCGGCGAGCTTCCAGCGAACTTTCGACGGTCTTCCGATAAACTCTCGGAAACCATTCTGCGGACTCCCGGCAAGCTCCTAGACTTCACGATTTGATCTTGGCGAGTTCCAACGAGCTTCTTTGGTAAGCTCCGATCTTTCTCGGCGAGCTCCGCGAACTTCCAACGAACCTTCCGGCAAGCTTCCGAAAAACCCTTCGGCAAGCTCCCTACTCATTCTCGGCTAGTTCCGGCAGCATTCCCGACGAACCTTCGGACTTCCGTCGAACTCTCGAACTCCCAACGAATCCTTCGCGCTTGACTCCGTCACTTTGTTTTGCTTTATGTCTTTGTCGTTATCGTAGTTAATCCTGCACACACAAGCAAACACTCTACTCTGATCTAGACAATTATTATAACGCAAATTGACATTCTGTTGCCCGGCACGTCATTGGTTGGCGCTTCGTCCGATTCTTCGGTGCATCGTCCTCTCTTGCGGCTTGTTCCCCAATCGGCGGTTGACCTCCGCAACCCCGATATCCTTGGCGCAATTTCGCTCTCCTTGGCTCGATGCCCGACGCCCGAAGCCTTCTGCCATCCAATATCCTGACGTGATCTCCTCCGACGCAACGTCAATTCCTCCTGCGTTAATTGTCTAATCCTGATCGAGTAGACCTGTATCACTCAAAATGTAGTCAAACATTTAAACACAATCAATTAGTTTCATCATCAAAATCCGAGATTCAACATCTCTTACTCTCATTGCTTCGTTTTCTTTTTCAAACTCAGCTATCGCAGCCATCGCCGCTGCCACTACCACAGTCGTAGCCATGACTGCAATTGTTGTCACAATTGCAGCCCCTTCCACTGTACTACTTCGTTCCTCCCTTCTCTCGTTCCTACATTTTTTTCTTTCCCAAACACTGCTGTCGCAGACGCAGCCGCCACCACCGCAGCTACAATCACGGCCACAGCCCCTTTTTTTTTTCCCTTTCCTTTCTTTCTATTTCCCAAAAGCAGCTGCTACAGCCACCACCGCTGCCGCAGCTACCATAACCAACGTCGCAGCCGCAGTCACAGCCACGGCCGCAGCCACCACAACCGCAGCCTCTTCTTCCTCCCCTGCTTTGTTTCCTCTCCTTCTCTTCCAGCTGCAACTGCCACTGCCGCAGCTGCCTCCCCTTCTCCTCTTCCTCTCTTCTTCCCTTTTCCTTTCTCTTCTTCTTCCTTTACTTCTCTTCTTTCCCAGCTGCAATGCTGCAGTCGCAGCCTCAGCCACGGCCGCAGCCTTTTCTTCCTCCCCTGCTTATCTTCCTCTCCTTCTTCTCTTCCAACTGCAGCTGCCATTGCCGTAGCCGCAGCCCCTTCTTCCCCTTCTCTTCTTCCTCTCCTTCCCTTCTTCCTTCCTCTCCCTCTTTTCCTGCCACAGCTGCAGTTGCCACAGCCGTAGCCGCTACTACTTCTTTCCCTTCTCCTCTTCCTTCTCCTTCCTTTCTTCTTCTTCTCTTCTTCTCCTTCCTCCCCTTCTTCTCCCCGACGCATAGCACCTCCTCTCCTTTGTTTCCGCCTGCATAAAACAGAGGTGCTACCACTTCACCCGCTTCTACTTCTTCTCTTCCTCTTCTTCTTCTTCTCCTTCTTCTTCTCCTCTTCTTCCCTTCTCCTACCCGACACCCCATACCTTATCACTGCAGCCCATGCCGTAGCCATCCTTCTTTTTTTTTTCTTTTTCTCTTCTTCTTTTTCCTCTTCTTCGTCTTCTCCTCCCCAACGCCCCACACCTCGTCTCCTCTGTTTCCGTCTGTAGGAAACAGAGGTGCTGCGGCCCTAGCTGCTGCCACCTCTCGCTCCTCTCCCACTTCCCTCTCTTTTTCCTCTTCTTCTATTCTTCTCTTCTCCCTCTTCTTCCTCCTCTCTTCTTTTCCCTCTTCTTCTTCTTTTCTTCTCCTCTTCTTCCTTTCTCCTCCCCAACGCCCCACAGCTCCTCCTTATAGCCCTTGTCGTAGCCACCTCCTTTTTTCTTCTTCTTCTTCTTCTTCTTCTGCTTCTCTTCTTCTCCTCTTCTTCCCTTCTCCTCCCCGACGCCCCACACATGAACTCCTCTGTTTCCTCCTACACGAAACAGAGGTGCTGCAGCCCTAGCTACTGTAGCTATCTCTCTTTCCTCTCCCTCTTCCCTCTCTTCTTCTTCTTCTTTTCTTCTCTTCTTCTCTTCTCCCTCTTCTTCCTCTCTTCTTTTCCCTCTTCTTCTTCTTTTCTTCTCTTCTCCCTCTACTTCTCTTCTTCTCGTCGATGCCCCACACATGAACTCCTCTGTTTCCTCCTACATGAAACAGAGGTGCTGCAGCCCTAGCTACTACAGCTATCTCTCTTTCCTCTCTCTCTTCTCTCTCTTCTTCTTCTTCCCATGCCCCACCGCTCCTCTCTCTGTTTCTCGAGAAATACAGAGCGTGGGGGGCGGTGGGATAAAACCGAAATTTTTGGTTTTCTCTTTTTTTTTAACTTAATAGTTTAGTCCTTGAAATTTCTATATTTACATATAGGTCCTCCGATTTATAAATTAATCTTTATTAATAAATTTCAAAAGAGGGATATTACAACACATACCCCGAATTTGACTTGCTATCATCGACATCGGACTGAAAACTTGAGTCCATGTAGCCTTCAACCCTAAGGCTATTACCTCCATATACTAGTAAAAGATCCTTAGTTCTTCTCAAGTATTTAAAGATACACTTTACTGCTTTCTAGTACTCCAAGCTTGGATCTGCCTGATACATATTCATGACACTCAGAGTATGCACTATATCAGGCTTGGGACATAGCATGGCATATATGATAGACTCCATTGCTGAGGCATAGGGTATCCTATCCATGTTTACCCTTTCTTCAAGAGTCATTGGGGACATACTCCTAGAAATTGATATCCCATGTCTCATTAGTATGAGACCTGTCTTGAAAATTTTCATACCAAACCTTTTGACAATTGTATCTATGTACCTGGATTGGGATAAGCCAAGCATCCTCTTGGATCTATCTTTATAGATCTGAATCCCCAAGATATAGGATGCTTCCCCTAAATCCTTCATAGAGAAGTGTATAGATAACAAAGCTTTTACTATGGATATTATTCTTACATCATTCCCAATGATCATGATGTCATCCACATATAACACCAAGAAGGTGATAGTGCTCCCACTTACCTTCCTGTACACACAAGGCTCAAGTTTGTTCTTAATGAAGTTAAAAGATCTGATTGCCTCATCAAATCTTATGTTCCAAATTCGGGAAGCTTACTTTAGTCCATAAATGGATCTAAGCAACCTGCACATCTTATTTGGGTAGTCCTTGGATACGAATCCCTCGGGCAATATCATACATACCTCCTCCTCGATGTTGCCATTGAGGAATGTGATTTTCACTTCCATCTATTATATCTCATAACTATAGTGTACTATAATAGCTAATAGAATTCGGATGGATTTTAGCATAGCAACGGGTGAGAAGGTTTCGTTATAGTTTAACACATTGCCTTTGACGATACCCCTTAGCCACTAGCCTTGCTTTATAGGTCTCTACCTTTCGATCTACTCCGATCTTTTTCTTAAAGATCCACTTGTAACCGATGGGTACAATACTCTCAGGCGCATTAACTAGGTTCTAAACCTTCTTGGAGTACATGGAATCTATCTCAGAATTCATGGCTTCTTGCCACTTTCCGGAGTCTATACTCATAATAGCCTCCTCATAGGTCTAAGGATCAATATCCTCAACATCCTCTCCTCCAATATATCCCACATATCTCTCATGAGGATGGGATACTCTATCGGACCTATGTAATGTTGGAACTTGTGTGTTAGGTACCTGAATAGACTAGGGCTGTAGAGTGGTGCTTGAACTAGGTTCTCCAACCTCGCTCAACTCTATCATGCTCCCACTATCTTCGTCAAGAATATCTTTTTTCTCAAGGAACACCACTCTCTTAGCTATACAGACCTTTTGGTCCTCAAGATGATAGAAATAATACCCACAAGTTTCTTTTGTTGAATCTCGAATTTTGATGATGAAGTCAATTGTCATTTGTTATCTAATCCATATATTGAGATAAGTGTGCAGGATTAACTATAATGGAAGTAAGACATGCAGCAGGAGTTACGCTGGAGTCAAGACCATGATCACGTTGGGGGTTCGAGAGTTCGACGGAAGTCTGGACGATCGTCGGAGGTTTTGCGGGAACAAATCCAAGAAGTCCAGTAGCTTTCCAAAGAAGCTCGTCGGAACTCGCCAAGTGGATCGTCGCAAGTCTAGAAGTTTGCTGGAAGTCCACCGGAGCATCGCCGAGGGTTCGTCGGATGTTCACCGGAAGTTCGCCGGAAGTTCATCGGAAGCTCGCCGGAAGAAGCGATTGACGCACCGGAGCAAGTTGTAGTATTAATATCTTAAATATTATAGTTAGCATATAGATTAAGTTAGGAATGAGAGGTGATCTCATTAACTTAATCTGGGGGCAATTGGGCTCTTGACAAACCCAAATTGGGTCGAATGGATCAGCTCATTCGGACCCAGAATTCTTAGCCGACAGTGGCACCACCTAGGAGCTCAATCTCCCAAGAATGTTGGGTGGTGGTACCGCCCCTGTCAGACGGTGGTACCACTTGAGCTCTGTCTCTGAGTGAAACTGAGCGGTGGTACCACCCTTGTCAAGCGGTGGTACCACCTGAGATCGGTCTCCAAGCAATGCTAGGTGGTAGTACCACCCAGTTATGGCAGTAGTACCGCCAAGACCCCGAAAATCCGAGAGATGATATTTTTGAGCTCCAAATTCGAACCAGTTATGGCCTATATAAACCCTACCCTTTCCTATATGAAAGGACATCGAAATCTTGATCTTATTCTGAGAATTTGAGAGCTCAAAAGTGTTGTAAAAGGCTAAAAGTTATTCTCCCTCTTTTCATCTAAGTTTTGATCATTCAAGAGAGGAGTGAAAATCTATAAGGGTTGTCTCCTAAGCCTATCAAAAGGAGTAAAGCTATAAAAGGGTGGTTGGCCTTCGCCTATTGAAGGAAGGCCTCTAGTGGACGTCGGCGACCTCATCGGAGGAGGAAGCCAAAAGTGGATGTAGGTCAAGATTGATCGAACCACTCTAAATCTCGGTTTGCATTTACATTCTGCTCTCTATCTTAACTACAAACTACCTCCATTGCTTTTCTTCAATTGTACTTCGCTTAATCTTAAGTTGAAGAACTTTTCGAAATAGTTTTTCATCGAAAGTGTTTTTATCGTACGAACGTCATTTTAAATCGTCGAAAGTTATCCACTGCACTAATTCACCCCCCCCCCAAGTGCTCTTGATTCTAACAATTGGTATTAGAGCAGGGTTCACTCTCAATCAGATTAAAACTCAAGAGAGATGGCATACGCTAGAAACCAAGAGGGCCACTCTATTACATGTCTGCCCATGTTCAACGGGACGGACTATACCTATTGGAAGACCCAAATGAGGATCTTCCTTATTTCCATGGATTTTGAACTTTAGAATATTGTTAAAAATGGATTTTCAAAGTCTTCTCTTCCAATGATCGATTGGAATGAATTGGAGAAGAAGACTTTCGCTCTTAATGCAAAGGCTATGAATGCCTTATTTTGTGCACTTAATAAAAACGAGTTCAATCGTGTTTCGATTTATGAAACTGCATTTGATATTTGGCATACACTCGAAGTGACTCACGAAGGCACAAGTAGAGTGAAAGAGTCAAAAATCAATCTTTTAGTAGATTCTTATGAACTTTTTCGAATGAAACCGAGTGAGACCATAGGCGATATGTACACCCGTTTCACGGATGTCGTCAATGGTCTAAAAGGACTCGATAAAAGTTTTTCAAATTTTGAGCTCGTCAATAAAATTCTAAGATCCCTTCCAAAGAGTTGGGACCCTAAAGTCATTGCTATTCAAGAGGCTAAAGATTTAAACAACTTCTCTCTTGAAGAATTAATCGATTCATTAATGACCTACAAAATGACTTGCAAAGCTCATGAAGAGAAAGAAGACATCCTTCCAAAGAACAGGAAGGATATGTCACTTAGAACTCTAGAAGACCACTTGAGAGAAAACTCAAGTGATGAGGAATTTGACGATGACTTTGGCACTTCTAACAAGGAAATTTAAAAAATTTATTAAAAGAAATAAATTTAAAAATGACACTAAAAATAAACTTGAATCCAAAAAAGATCAAGATATTTACTATGAATACAAGAAGCCAGGATACTACAAAAGTGATTGTCCCTAAGCCAAGAAGAGAACACTAAAGAAGAAAGCGCTCAAAGCAACATGGGATGAATCAAGCGCATCCGAAGAAGATGAGTCCAACATCGAGCAAGTTGCTCATTATGCCCTAATGGCCATCGGAGAGGAGGTAACGAATTTAATTGATACAGATTTATCATTTGATGAATTGTTAAATACTTTCCATTACTTATTTGATGAATGCAAAACAATTAGTAGAAAATATAAATTATTAAAAAAGGAGCATGATATTCTTATTAATAATTTTGATAAATTAAAAACTGAACATAATGATAGTTTAGCTCCATGTATAAAATGTCATGATCTAGAAACTCTCCAAAAGGAGAACTTGCTATTTAAGGACACTTTGAAGAACTTCGAGGTTGGTAGCAAGTCTTTGAATATGATCATTACAAATAAGGGTCACGTTCCTAAAAGAAGTGGAATCAGATTTGTGAGAAGTCCTTACCAAAATCCAACCACCTTCATTAAAGGCCCTATCTTGCATGTATCGCACCAAAATAAATGCAACTTTTGTTACAAACATGGACATAGAACTTATCATTGTCCATTTAAGAAAGTTAGTCCAAACAAATTGATTTGGGTTCCTAAAGGAACCATGATAAATTCCATGCAACATGATAAATAATTTAGATCAGTTTTTGAGGCACCCAAAATTAAATGGGTACCTAAAATTCATCCTTTCTTGTAGAAACATATACTATCATAAGCTAGGAGCAAGAGATGGTACCTTGATAGTGGATGCTTAAGGCATATGACTAGAGATCCATCTCAATTCTCTAAGCTCACTAGCATAGACGAAGGCTATGTCACCTTCGGAGACAACAACAAGGGTAAAATCATTAGTAAATGAATCATAGGTAACAAATCCAACTTCTTTATCGAAGATATTTTGTTAGTTGATGGTTTAAAACATAACCTCTTGAGCATTAGTCAATTGTGTGATAAAGGATATATTATCAAATTTGAATCTAATGCTTGCATTATTGAAAAATCACACAAAAACACATCTATGATTACATTAAAACAAAATAATGTATACACCACTGACATCAATGATCTTTGTAATGAAATATGTTTCTCAGTTTTGAATGACGATGCTTGGCTTTGGCATAGGAGATTAGGTCATGCTAGCATGAAACTAATCACTCAAATTTTATCCAAAGAACTTGTAAGAGGAATTCCTCATATCAAGTTCATCAAAGATAATGTGTATGATGCTTATCAATTAGGAAAACAAATTAAGGGTAGCTTCAAACCTAAGAACCAAATAAGCATCTCTAGACCCTTGCAATTGATCTATATGGACTTATTCGGACCAATCTCTACATCAAGCCTAGGAGGTAGCAAATACGTCTTTGTTATTGTAGATGATTATAGTAGATATACATGGACTTATTTCTTGAAACACAAAAATAAATGCTTTAGATATTTCACCAAGTTTTGTAAACTTATTCAAAATGAAAAGGGTTCTATGATTTCATCAATTAGAAGTGATCACGGTGATAAATTTCAAAACCATGATTTTCAAGAATTTTATGAATTTAATGGATACAATTATAAATTCTTTACTCCAAGAAATCCTCAACAAAATGGAGTAGTAGAAAGAAAAAATAGAATTTACAAGAAATGATGAGAACCATGTTGAATGAACATAGCCTACCCAAATACTTTTGGGTCGAAGTCGTAAATACTGTATGCTATATTTTGAATAGAGTTCTAGTAAGACCCTTACTCACCAAAACTCCTATGAGTTGTGGAACAATAAAAAACCCAATGTTTCATATTTTAAAGTTTTTTAGTGTAAGTGTTTTATCTTGAATGAAAAAGATGCCTTAGGAAAATTTGATGCTGAATCCGATGAAGAAATTTTTCTTTATTATTCTTTGGTTTCTAAAGCTTTTCATATCTTCAATAAAAGAACTTTAATTATAGAAGAATCCATTCATGTTGTTTTCAATGAGATTTCTGAAATCAAGAAAAATAATTTTGATGATGATATTAATTTTGATTCTTTGAATTTAAATGAAACCCCTTCTCCAACTAGCAACTTGGATACATCCACTTCTGAAATATCCATACCCAAGGATTGGAAGTATGTAGATGCTCATCCTAAGGAGCTAATCCTAGGAGACACATCTAAGGGGGTTCAAACACGTTATTCTCTTAAAAATTTTTGTGCCAACGCCGCTTTTCTCTCCCAAATTGAACCTAAATGTATTGACGAAGCCATGAAAGATAATTTATGGATTATCATAATGCAAGATGAGTTAAATTAATTTAAGAGAAATGATGTGTGGAAGCTTGTTCCTAGGCCAAATGACCATTTAGTTATTGGTACTAAATGTGTCTTTAGAAACAAGCAAGATGAATCTGGTATCGTGGTTAGAAACAAGGCTAGATTAGTAGTCAAAGGTTTCAACTAAGAAAAAGGTATTGATTATAAAGAAACCTTCACTCTTGTGGCTCGATTAGAAGCCATAAGGATGCTCCTTGCCTATGCTAGTAGTAATAATTTTAAGTTGTTTCAAATGGATGTTAAAAGCATTTTTCTTAATGGCTTTATTTCCGAAGAAGTTTATGTTGAACAACCTCCCAGATTTGAAAATAATAGCCTCCCTAATCATGTGTTTAAATTAACTAAAACTCTCTATGGTTTAAAACAAGCCCCAAGGGCTTGGTTTGAGAGACTTAGTTCTTTTATTATTGAAAATAATTTCACAAAAGGCAAGGTCGATACTACATTGTTTATCAAGAATTTTAAAAATAATTTTCTCATTGTTCAGATTTATGTTGATGATATTATCTTTGGTTCTATGAATGAATCTCTTTGTGAATCTTTTGCTAAAACTATGAGCCTTGAATTTGAAATGAGTTTGATGGGAGAATTAACCTTTGTCTTAGGCTTACAAATTAAGCAACTAAGCAATGACATCTTTATTAGTCAAACTAAATATGCTTTAGATTTGCTAAAAAGATTTAATAAGGATAGCTCAAAAGCTATCAACACTTCTATGAGCACCTCCACTAAGTTAGAAATTGATGAAAGTAGAGAAAGCTTTGATCAAAAAACTTATAGAGGTATGATAGGAAGTTTACTTTACCTCACTGCAACTAGACCAGATATCATGTTCAGAGTAGGACTTTATGTTAGGTTTCAATCAAACCCTAAGATATCTCATCTCAAAGTAGTTAAAAGAATACTTAGATATCTTAAAGGTATCACAAATCTATGATTATGGTATCCAAAAATCAAGAATTTTAAGTTAATTGCTTATACTGATGCGGATTTTGCTAGGTGTAGACTAAATAGAAAAAGCACATCAGGAACATGTCAATTCTTGGGACATGCTCTTGTTTCCTGGTCATCTAAGAAACAAAACTCGGTTGCACTATCAACAACCGAAGTTGAGTATATTGCAGCTAGTGCATATTGTGCACAAGTTGTGTGGATGAAAAACACCTTAGAAGATTATAAAGTTCATCTTAAAAATATTCCCATTAAATGCGATAACACAAGTGTAATATGTTTAACAAAGAATCTCATTCAACACTCAAGAACAAAACATATTGATATTTGACATCACTTTATATGAGATCATGTCACTAATCATGATGTAATTATAGAATTTATTGATACTAAATATCAACTAGCTGATATTTTTACAAATCCTTTAAGTGAAGAATAATTTGATTTCATTAGAAGAGAATTAGGAATGTTGATGCGTCCGAATGCATGAACTTATTAAATTTATTTTTCGGACTTTCTTGATTCAATGATCAATCACTTAATTGCTATGATGAGAATTTTACATGATTACATGCCTTAATAATATGTTAGAAATTATATGTTTTGGATGCAAAACTTTCAGGATGATGAGCATGTTTTACCTTCATGATTGTATTTGAAAATCCATAACAAAACCTCGTCCGAATGAATGAATATGTTAAATTTCACTTTCGGACTTTCTTGATCCTAACGATACATGATTTAGTATTTCTCTTCCGGACTTAATGTAGCTTTCATAAGCCTATGTCATATCAAGTTTGTTTTATATCATTGATTTTTGACATATGGAATCAATTAACAAATGCATCTCTCATAGATTTATCTTGTGAAAAATATTTTTTCGAGAAATAGATTTGATGAAATGATTCCTTCTTATGAATTCCTTCTTGATGAAGGAAGATTTTTAAAATGAATTATGATTTAATCTCTTATCATTTTAACTTCATTCAAGTAAGTTCACAATGGCTTTCCTTCTTTATGCAAAACGTTAATGACAAATAAAAGGGAAGAAGTAATGAAAGCTATCTTTATGTCATGTTTGCTTGAAAAATTTGTATAATTGGTATCCTATCACTTATTGTTGAAAAATAATATGAACCTTTTTATCACATGAATCATTACCGCACTTATGCTTAAAGTTTGCTTAAATAGTTCTCTTTTTTATTGATTACAAAGGGGGAGAAATACATGGCAAATTGATGATAGAATTGCTATGAGTGCCATATTTTAATTATGTTAAGATATCAAAAGTTTGCATCGAAATATATGATAAATTGGTGATAAAATTGCTATGAAAACTTATCAAAAAAAGAATTGCTATGATTGCCATATTTGCACTATGCCATATTTAAGATATCTAGAGCTTATATCGCAATTCTACAAATTGATATCTTGTCATGTGATGAAATGCTATGATTGCTAAACACTTGAAATGTTTGCATTATGTTAAGATATCAAGAACTTACGTCGTAATTTTACATGTTGATATCTTACCATATGATGAATTGCTACGATTGCTATCTTTCACATTTGAAATGTAAAACCTGAAAATGGATGTCAAGCCTTGACATCATTTTCAAAGAGATACATCATGATAGGAATCATGATGGGAGTACTGATAAGGATAAACGATCTTAACTTATTAATATGTCTCTTGAATTAAAAGGCTTTTAATTTAAGAATGACTTATCTCAAGTATGGCATATAGATTGGGGGAGTTAAGGTTAACTCCGTTATCAATTGATTATCATCATAAAAAAGGGGGAGATCGTTGAATCTCATATTTTGATGATGAAGTCAATTGTCATTTGTTATCTAATCCATATGTTGAGATAAGTGTATAGGATTAACTACGATGGAAGTAAGACATGCAGCAGGAGTTACGCCGGAGTCAAGACCATGATCACGTTGGGGGTTCGAGATTTCAATGAAAGTCCGGACGGTCATCGGAGGTTCTACGGAAACAAATCCGAGAAGTCTAGGAGCTTGCCAAAGAAGCTCGTCGGAACTCACCAAGTGGATCGTCGCAAGTCTAGGAGTTTGTCGAAAGTCTGCCGGAGCATCGCTGAGGGTTCATCGGATGTTCGCCGGAAGTTCGCCGAAAGCTCATAGGAAGAAGCGATTGACGTATCGGAGCAAGTTATAGTATTAATGTCTTAAATATCATAGTTAGCATGTAGATTAAGTTAGGAATGAGAGGTGATCCCATTAACTTAATCTGGGGGCAATTGGGCCCTTGACAAACCTAAATTGGGCCGAATGGATCAGCCCATTCGGACCCAGAATTCCTGGCCGGCGGTGGCACCACTTGTGTCGATGGTGGCACCGCCTAGGAGCTCAGTCTCCCAGGAATGCTGGGCGGTGGTACCGCCCTTGTTAGGCGGTGGTACCGCTTGAGCTCGGTCACCGAGCGAAGCCGAGCGGTAGTACCGCCCCTATCAGGCGGTGGTACCGCCTGAGCTTGGTCTCCGAGCAATGCCAGGCGATAGTACTGCCCAGTTATGATGGTAGTACCGCTAGGACCCCGGAAATCCAAGAGATGACATTTTTTAGCTCTAAATTCGAACTAGTTGGGGCCTATATAAACCCTACCCTTTCCTGCATGAAAGGACATTGAAATCTTGATCTTATTCTGAGAATTTGAGAGCTCAAAAGTGTTGTAAAAGGCCAAAAGTTCTCCCTTTTTTCATCTAAGTTTTGATCATTCAAGAGAGGAGTGAAAATCTATAAGGGTTATCTCCTAAGCCCATCAAAAGGAGTAAAGCTGTAAAAGGGTGGTTGGCCTTCACCTATTAAAGGAAGGCCTCTAGCGGACGTTGATGACCTAATCAGAGGAGGAAGCCAAAAGTGGATGTAGGTCAAGATTGACCGAACCACTCTAAATCTCGGTTTGCATTTACATTCTACTCTCTATTGTTAGGATTGGAGCGGCACTAAGAGGGGGGGGGGGGGGGTAATTAGTGTTAGGATCGGAGCGGCACTAAGAGGGGGGGGTGAATTAGTGCAGCGGATTAAAACTTTGGTTTTAATAAAAACTTTCGTACGATAAGAACGGAACTTGAAAAGCTTTAATCTTGAAAACGTATTCTTAAATATGTACAGCAAAAGTAATAAGGAACTTAAAGCATATAAGAAGGTTTGCAATAATGTAAATAGCAATAATGAAATGCAAACCAAGAATCACGCCGATTTTAGAGTGGTTCGGTCAAATGACCTACTCCACTTGCGAGGCCCCTCTTCGATGAGGCTCCCACCTTCCACTAGCAAGTCTCTTGAAATGGAAGGGTAAATACCCCTCTTACAACTTTTACAAGCGGTTCACTCTCTTACAGATTTTCAACAAGAAAGAAGGAGGTGAACACTAGCAAATTGAAAACAAGACAAGCTAACACTTTTCTAAGGCTTTTCTCTCAAACACTTGCTGCTCAAAAAGTTCTTCTCTCAGCTGAGATTTGAGGGGTATTTATAGGCCTCAAGAGGATTCAAATTTGGGCTTCAAAATTTGAATTCTCTTTGGGTTCCCGCTGTTGGAGGTGCCACCGCCCAGCCAAGCGGTGCCACCGCCCAGGGCTCGGGTGCTGGGCGGTGCCACCGCCCAGCCAGGAGGTGTCACCGCCCAGCTCTCGGGTGGTGGGCGGTGCCACCGCCCAGCTAGGCGGTGCCACCGCCTACAGTGTTTTCAGCCCGACTACAGTGTTTTCAGCCCGACTACAGTGTTTTCAGCCCGACTACAGTGTTTTCAGCCACTAGTTGGGCTTCAATCTTGGCTCTCTAGTTCGCTGGTTTAGCCTAAACCAACTCTGACTTTGGGCCCAGTTGGCCCCTAACCAGGATATAGGATTATCTCTTAATCCTAATCCTAATTACAAGTGGACTACATAACCAAAACACATCCTAAGCAAATTTTCAACCGCGAACGTCGAGTCTTGTTCTGGCGAGCTTTCCGACGAACTTTCTGCCGACGGGCTTCTAGCAAGCTCCCGAACTTGTGATGACTTTAATGAGTAGCCGAGCCTTCTCGGTGATCTCCGTGAACCTCCGACGATCTCTTCGGCGAACTTCCGAAAATTCCGACAGGTTCCCGATTTCTTCTCGGTTGGTTCTGGCAGCATCTCCGACGATTCTTCGGACTCTTAAACGTCCATCGAACTTGACTCCGGTATTCTCGCTTTGTGTTTTTTGGTTATCGTAGTTAATCCTGCACACACAAGCAAACACTCTACTCCGATCTAGACAATTATTATAACGCAAATTGACATTCTGTTGCCCGGCACGTCATTGGTTGGCGCTTCATCCGATTCTTCGGTGCATCGTCCTCTCTTGCAGCTTGTTGCCCAATCGGCGGTTGACCTCCGCAACCCCGATATCCTTGGCGCAATTTCGCTCTCCTTGGCCCGATGCCCGACGCCCGAAGCCTTCTGCCATCCAATATCCTGACGTGATCTCCTCCGACGCAACGTCAATTCCTCCTGCGTTAATTGTCTAATCCTGATCGAGTAGACCTGTATCACTCAAAATGTAGTCAAACATTTAAACACAATCAATTAGTTTCATCATCAAAATCCGAGATTCAACAATCTCCCCCTTTTTGATGATGACAACTAATTGATGACTAACGGAGTTAACCTTAACTCCCCGGAGTTTAACTAAACTCCCCCTATCAATATGCCATTGATAGAACACTTGGATTATCCCAAATCCAAGTAACATTCATCACATGTTATGAAAAACATTTAAACTATCATGCAAATATATAAAATATTTAATTCAATGCATGAAGTCATCAATATACTTCTCCCCCTATGTCATCAACAAAAAGGAGAAGTAGCTACTCTTATGTGTTTATTATATGGGTTCAAACCATTGCATGAAAAACATAATATTAAATTTTTATCATCATGCAATTTTGAAGATAGAAAATTTAGCAAGTAATGCATCATGCTTGGGACATTCAAGCTATCAAGTTTTAGATATACAAGTTTTACAGCATATAAGATAACACTTTTGGTAATGTTCAAGATAGCAAGTTCTACATCATGCAAGCTAGCAATATTGAGATGTTCAAGAAAGCAACTCTTGCTTCTTGAAATATGCAAATTGTAAGCTAGCAAATTTTTGCTTCCTTTGCAATGTTTGAGCTAGCAATTTTGCTTCCGTTGCAAAGTGCAAGTTAGTATGTTTTGCATCTTGAGATAAACAAGATTGTATTTTTGGTATGCAAATTTATAGTATACAAGCTATCAACTTTTGCACATAAAAAGTTAGCAAAATTTTACATCTTTTGAGATGTGTAAGATGGACTATTTTGCCTCTTTTCAAATTGTGCAAGCTAGCAAATTTACTATCTAGCAAGTTTTGCTCCCCCTTTGTCAGTATCAAATAGAAGGGAATAACAATACAATCATGTAATTCATTTCTCTTTACTATAATATTCAAATCATGATAAGGGTAAATAATAAAGATGAAAAATGAATGTCAAAAGACATATATCATTTTTGACAAATTTCTTCTTTTGTAGATAGAAAACATGATAGGAAACAATCTTGATTCAAAAAGAAAACTCAAGTTATAAATTATCAAGATGTCAAGTAGCATGTCATGGTTTACAAAAACAAGTTTCTTGCTAGTTAATAGCAAAAAGAATCTCAATTCATGCATATAAAATCTTATGATTCACATAGAACATCTCCTCTTTTATAAAACGAGAGAATCATGATGAAGAATCTTGATTTACATAGAGTTTCAAAATATAATTATCAATATCATGAATACTAAAAGACCATGAAAATTTTGATAAATATCCTTTTAAATAGAAAACAAACTTGATTCATTCAATAGAAAATTGTGAGAAATCAAGATCATGATTTCAATAAAATCCATTAAATTCAAATCATTTTCATAATCCATGAGATTCATAAAAATAATACAAATAGATTCATCAAAATCAATAATATAGAAAAAATAATTTTCAAGAAGAAAAATGTTCTTCTCTTTTAGTTACTTCAATTCATGTGATTTATTTCATTCAAGCATGCCTCCCTTTTTTTTTTTTTATGTCAAATAAAAACATGTATCATGTTTAAAACCGAAAGTGCTAGATTTATTATGACAAGGATCAATAAGGCACTTTCATTATGGTAAAAAGAAAATCGATAATCTGTAAATTACAAGATTCATTATGCATAATTTTTAAAAATCTTATGCATAGAACAAAATCATCAATCATGATATCAAGACATTTATCATTTAAAGCATTCATGATTCACATCATATGCAATACATCACATATATTATCATAATAAAAGGCATAAGTATTGCATGCATCATTCCAAATTATAAATATTTCAAATCATAATGGTATTAATTTGTCAAATTGCATCCTACCATGCATGATCATAACTTTTCATTTGTATGCATCAAAATAATCTCAAGAGTATTTCATGCATGATTTTATATCACCAAAAAAGGAATATCAAGAAGAAAATAATTGGTGATGCGATAAACATTTCATGAATTTAAGGAATTACATAAAAATTTTATCATGAAGGATTAGAACATGTGAATACTAGAAGACATGATTTCTTTTTGAAAAACCTACTCATTAATAATCAAAAGAAAATCTTAGGAGATCGATTAATGAAAAATCTTGATTCATAATAAATCTTCATTTGTAAATATCACGGAATCAAGATCATGATTTTAGATAAAACTCATTCAAATTCAAATCGTCTAAATCATCAAAATCTCAACATTTCTTTCAAGAGATTCAAAATGACATAAATAATTTTATTGGTCTCTTAGGTATAAATCAATAAGATAGAGAAAAAGAAAATTTTCAATAAAAAATCTTTCCTCCTTTTGTTTCAACTTATTGATTGATTCCATGCATGCATCTCCTTTTCTTTCAAATCCATGCATCATCGTTTTAAAAAAAAAATCAAAGATCATCAAGATAAAAAAGTGCAACACATAATTCCAAAAAAAAATGATTTCAACTCATTACTTCAAGTCAAATCAATATCATGATTTTGATATAACTCATTTGTAATTCAAATCATCAAACCAAAATCATTTTCAAGGGATTCATATAAATCAACAAGATAGAGAAAAATAATTTTCAAGAACAATGCTTTTCTCTTTTTAGTTATTTAAATTCATGTCATTTATGCTAGATAAAAATGTGCATCAACATTTAGGATCGAAAAATGAATTTTGTCATAAAAACCATCAAGACCAAAAAATCATCATGTATAACTTTACAATCTCATGCATAAAATCATCAAATCATAGCATCAAAACTTTCAATAGTTTCATTACAACATCAAGTAAGGTTTTATTGAACATAATTTTGAATGATTCTTATAGATATTTAAAATTTCTTTAGTTTTACTTTATATGATTGACTTTATATTAGCATGCTTCAAATTTTTGTTCTTATGTCAAAACTATACATCATGTTTGAAAACCAAAGATAAGGTTCATAAAAAAAATCATAAAACCTTCCATTCAAAAGTCATGCATCGACATTGAAAATCAATATGGAAATCGTCAAAGTACAAATTCTTGCTTCTCAAGCACATATATAAGATTAATCTTACTAGGTGTATAAGCATTATATTTATATCTAACATTTTATTGCATTAACATAACACAAGCAATTTTCAAGGAAATTAATCCTAAACTAAATTAAAAATAACTCAAGAAAGTATTATGTAATTTCGAAATGAATTAGTGGGATTTTGATTACCTCATTGTTGAAAGAGGGTGAGGCATAGTTTGCCACCTCGCCTTTCTTGATTTTCTCCTCGTCTTCGGAAGAGCTCAATTCATCCCAACTTTTGTTCTTCTTACGTTCAAAGCAAGTAGTTCCATTCTTTTTGCTTTTTAATTTTTGTTTCATTTGTAGTTTAAGTTCACCATCACTTGAGCTTATGCTCGAGTGGTATTCATGTGTTCTATGTCCCAAATCCTTCCTATCATTTGGAAGGTTGTTCTCGAGTTTCTTTTTTGCCACATTGTTCATTTCATAGGTCATTAGAGACCCAATAAGTTCTTCGAGAGGGAATGTTTTAAGGTCCTTGGCCTCTTGAATGGCCGTAACTTTTGGATCCCAACTTTTTGGAAGGGATCTTAAGATTTTAGTGACTAGTTCAAAATTAGAAAAACTTTTACCAAGAGCTTTGAGTCCATTGATGACATCCGTGAACCGGGTGTACATGTCTCCGATGGACTCACTTGGTTTCATCCGGAAAAGTTCATAAGAATGCACAAGGATGTTGATTTTGGACTCTTTCACTCGGCTAGTGCCTTCATGAGTGACCTCAAGAGTTCTCCAAATATCAAAAGCCGAATCACACATTGAAACACGATTAAATTCATTTTTGTCCAGTGCACAAAACAAGGCATTCATAGCCTTTGCATTTAAAGCAAAAACCTTCTTCTCCGATTCATTCCATTCGCTCATCGGAAGAGAAGATTTTTGAAATCCATTCTCGACAATAGACCAAAGCTCAAAGTCCATAGAAATGAGGAAGATTCTCATGCGAGTCTTCCAATATGTGTAATCCGACCCATTAAACAAAGGTGGTCGTGCAATAGAATGGCCCTCTTGCATGCCGGAATAAGCCATCTCTCTTGGGTATTAAACCAAATGTGAGAGATAACCTTGCTCTGATACCACTTGTTAGGATTGGAGCGGCACTAAGAGGGGGGGGTGAATTAGTGCAGCGGATTAAAACTTTGGTTTTAATAAAAACTTTCGTACGATAAGAACGGAACTTGAAAAGCTTTAATCTTGAAAACGTATTCTTAAATATGTGCAGCAAAAGTAATAAGGAACTTAAAGCATATAAGAAGGTTTGCAATAATGTAAATAGCAATAATGAAATGCAAACCAAGAATCACGCCGATTTTAGAGTGGTTCGGTCAAATGACCTACTCCACTTGCGAGGCCCCTCTTCGATGAGGCTCCCACCTTCCACTAGCAAGTCTCTTGAAATGGAAGGGTAAATACCCCTCTTACAACTTTTACAAGCGGTTCACTCTCTTACAGATTTTCAACAAGAAAGAAGGAGGTGAACACTAGCAAATTGAAAACAAGACAAGCTAACACTTTTCTAAGGCTTTTCTCTCAAACACTTGCTGCTCAAAAAGTTCTTCTCTCAGCTGAGATTTGAGGGGTATTTATAGGCCTCAAGAGGATTCAAATTTGGGCTTCAAAATTTGAATTCTCTTTGGGTTCCCGCTGTTGGAGGTGCCACCGCCCAGCCAAGCGGTGCCACCGCCCAGGGCTCGGGTGCTGGGCGGTGCCACCGCCCAGCCAGGAGGTGTCACCGCCCAGCTCTCGGGTGGTGGGCGGTGCCACCGCCCAGCTAGGCGGTGCCACCGCCTACAGTGTTTTCAGCCCGACTACAGTGTTTTCAGCCCGACTACAGTGTTTTCAGCCCGACTACAGTGTTTTCAGCCACTAGTTGGGCTTCAATCTTGGCTCTCTAGTTCGCTGGTTTAGCCTAAACCAACTCTGACTTTGGGCCCAGTTGGCCCCTAACCAGGATATAGGATTATCTCTTAATCCTAATCCTAATTACAAGTGGACTACATAACCAAAACACATCCTAAGCAAATTTTCAACCGCGAACGTCGAGTCTTGTTCTGGCGAGCTTTCCGACGAACTTTCTGCCGACGGGCTTCTAGCAAGCTCCCGAACTTGTGATGACTTTAATGAGTAGCCGAGCCTTCTCGGTGATCTCCGTGAACCTCCGACGATCTCTTCGGCGAACTTCCGAAAATTCCGACAGGTTCCCGATTTCTTCTCGGTTGGTTCTGGCAGCATCTCCGACGATTCTTCGGACTCTTAAACGTCCATCGAACTTGACTCCGGTATTCTCGCTTTGTGTTTTTTGGTTATCGTAGTTAATCCTGCACACACAAGCAAACACTCTACTCCGATCTAGACAATTATTATAACGCAAATTGACATTCTGTTGCCCGGCACGTCATTGGTTGGCGCTTCATCCGATTCTTCGGTGCATCGTCCTCTCTTGCAGCTTGTTGCCCAATCGGCGGTTGACCTCCGCAACCCCGATATCCTTGGCGCAATTTCGCTCTCCTTGGCCCGATGCCCGACGCCCGAAGCCTTCTGCCATCCAATATCCTGACGTGATCTCCTCCGACGCAACGTCAATTCCTCCTGCGTTAATTGTCTAATCCTGATCGAGTAGACCTGTATCACTCAAAATGTAGTCAAACATTTAAACACAATCAATTAGTTTCATCATCAAAATCCGAGATTCAACAATCTCCCCCTTTTTGATGATGACAACTAATTGATGACTAACGGAGTTAACCTTAACTCCCCGGAGTTTAACTAAACTCCCCCTATCAATATGCCATTGATAGAACACTTGGATTATCCCAAATCCAAGTAACATTCATCACATGTTATGAAAAACATTTAAACTATCATGCAAATATATAAAATATTTAATTCAATGCATGAAGTCATCAATATACTTCTCCCCCTATGTCATCAACAAAAAGGAGAAGTAGCTACTCTTATGTGTTTATTATATGGGTTCAAACCATTGCATGAAAAACATAATATTAAATTTTTATCATCATGCAATTTTGAAGATAGAAAATTTAGCAAGTAATGCATCATGCTTGGGACATTCAAGCTATCAAGTTTTAGATATACAAGTTTTACAGCATATAAGATAACACTTTTGGTAATGTTCAAGATAGCAAGTTCTACATCATGCAAGCTAGCAATATTGAGATGTTCAAGAAAGCAACTCTTGCTTCTTGAAATATGCAAATTGTAAGCTAGCAAATTTTTGCTTCCTTTGCAATGTTTGAGCTAGCAATTTTGCTTCCGTTGCAAAGTGCAAGTTAGTATGTTTTGCATCTTGAGATAAACAAGATTGTATTTTTGGTATGCAAATTTATAGTATACAAGCTATCAACTTTTGCACATAAAAAGTTAGCAAAATTTTACATCTTTTGAGATGTGCAAGATGGACTATTTTGCCTCTTTTCAAATTGTGCAAGCTAGCAAATTTACTATCTAGCAAGTTTTGCTCCCCCTTTGTCAGTGTCAAATAGAAGGGAATAACAATACAATCATGTAATTCATTTCTCTTTACTATAATATTCAAATCATGATAAGGGTAAATAATAAAGATGAAAAATGAATGTCAAAAGACATATATCATTTTTGACAAATTTCTTCTTTTGTAGATAGAAAACATGATAGGAAACAATCTTGATTCAAAAAGAAAACTCAAGTTATAAATTATCAAGATGTCAAGTAGCATGTCATGGTTTACAAAAACAAGTTTCTTGCTAGTTAATAGCAAAAAGAATCTCAATTCATGCATATAAAATCTTATGATTCACATAGAACATCTCCTCTTTTATAAAACGAGAGAATCATGATGAAGAATCTTGATTTACATAGAGTTTCAAAATATAATTATCAATATCATGAATACTAAAAGACCATGAAAATTTTGATAAATATCCTTTTAAATAGAAAACAAACTTGATTCATTCAATAGAAAATTGTGAGAAATCAAGATCATGATTTCAATAAAATCCATTAAATTCAAATCATTTTCATAATCCATGAGATTCATAAAAATAATACAAATAGATTCATCAAAATCAATAATATAGAAAAAATAATTTTCAAGAAGAAAAATGTTCTTCTCTTTTAGTTACTTCAATTCATGTGATTTATTTCATTCAAGCATGCCTCCCTTTTTTTTTTTTATGTCAAATAAAAACATGTATCATGTTTAAAACCGAAAGTGCTAGATTTATTATGACAAGGATCAATAAGGCACTTTCATTATGGTAAAAAGAAAATCGATAATCTGTAAATTACAAGATTCATTATGCATAATTTTTAAAAATCTTATGCATAGAACAAAATCATCAATCATGATATCAAGACATTTATCATTTAAAGCATTCATGATTCACATCATATGCAATACATCACATATATTATCATAATAAAAGGCATAAGTATTGCATGCATCATTCCAAATTATAAATATTTCAAATCATAATGGTATTAATTTGTCAAATTGCATCCTACCATGCATGATCATAACTTTTCATTTGTATGCATCAAAATAATCTCAAGAGTATTTCATGCATGATTTTATATCACCAAAAAAGGAATATCAAGAAGAAAATAATTGGTGATGCGATAAACATTTCATGAATTTAAGGAATTACATAAAAATTTTATCATGAAGGATTAGAACATGTGAATACTAGAAGACATGATTTCTTTTTGAAAAACCTACTCATTAATAATCAAAAGAAAATCTTAGGAGATCGATTAATGAAAAATCTTGATTCATAATAAATCTTCATTTGTAAATATCACGGAATCAAGATCATGATTTTAGATAAAACTCATTCAAATTCAAATCGTCTAAATCATCAAAATCTCAACATTTCTTTCAAGAGATTCAAAATGACATAAATAATTTTATTGGTCTCTTAGGTATAAATCAATAAGATAGAGAAAAAGAAAATTTTCAATAAAAAATCTTTCCTCCTTTTGTTTCAACTTATTGATTGATTCCATGCATGCATCTCCTTTTCTTTCAAATCCATGCATCATCGTTTTAAAAAAAAAATCAAAGATCATCAAGATAAAAAAGTGCAACACATAATTCCAAAAAAAAATGATTTCAACTCATTACTTCAAGTCAAATCAATATCATGATTTTGATATAACTCATTTGTAATTCAAATCATCAAACCAAAATCATTTTCAAGGGATTCATATAAATCAACAAGATAGAGAAAAATAATTTTCAAGAACAATGCTTTTCTCTTTTTAGTTATTTAAATTCATGTCATTTATGCTAGATAAAAATGTGCATCAACATTTAGGATCGAAAAATGAATTTTGTCATAAAAACCATCAAGACCAAAAAATCATCATGTATAACTTTACAATCTCATGCATAAAATCATCAAATCATAGCATCAAAACTTTCAATAGTTTCATTACAACATCAAGTAAGGTTTTATTGAACATAATTTTGAATGATTCTTATAGATATTTAAAATTTCT
The DNA here is from genome assembly GCF_036884655.1 of Musa acuminata AAA Group. NCBI lineage: Eukaryota > Viridiplantae > Streptophyta > Magnoliopsida > Zingiberales > Musaceae > Musa > Musa acuminata. Next base: position 21,746,489 of record NC_088348.1, on the reverse strand, counting down.
TTAGTTTTACTTTATATGATTGACTTTATATTAGCATGCTTCAAATTTTTGTTCTTATGTCAAAACTATACATCATGTTTGAAAACCAAAGATAAGGTTCATAAAAAAAATCATAAAACCTTCCATTCAAAAGTCATGCATCGACATTGAAAATCAATATGGAAATCGTCAAAGTACAAATTCTTGCTTCTCAAGCACATATATAAGATTAATCTTACTAGGTGTATAAGCATTATATTTATATCTAACATTTTATTGCATTAACATAACACAAGCAATTTTCAAGGAAATTAATCCTAAACTAAATTAAAAATAACTCAAGAAAGTATTATGTAATTTCGAAATGAATTAGTGGGATTTTGATTACCTCATTGTTGAAAGAGGGTGAGGCATAGTTTGCCACCTCGCCTTTCTTGATTTTCTCCTCGTCTTCGGAAGAGCTCAATTCATCCCAACTTTTGTTCTTCTTACGTTCAAAGCAAGTAGTTCCATTCTTTTTGCTTTTTAATTTTTGTTTCATTTGTAGTTTAAGTTCACCATCACTTGAGCTTATGCTCGAGTGGTATTCATGTGTTCTATGTCCCAAATCCTTCCTATCATTTGGAAGGTTGTTCTCGAGTTTCTTTTTTGCCACATTGTTCATTTCATAGGTCATTAGAGACCCAATAAGTTCTTCGAGAGGGAATGTTTTAAGGTCCTTGGCCTCTTGAATGGCCGTAACTTTTGGATCCCAACTTTTTGGAAGGGATCTTAAGATTTTAGTGACTAGTTCAAAATTAGAAAAACTTTTACCAAGAGCTTTGAGTCCATTGATGACATCCGTGAACCGGGTGTACATGTCTCCGATGGACTCACTTGGTTTCATCCGGAAAAGTTCATAAGAATGCACAAGGATGTTGATTTTGGACTCTTTCACTCGGCTAGTGCCTTCATGAGTGACCTCAAGAGTTCTCCAAATATCAAAAGCCGAATCACACATTGAAACACGATTAAATTCATTTTTGTCTAGTGCACAAAACAAGGCATTCATAGCCTTTGCATTTAAAGCAAAAACCTTCTTCTCCGATTCATTCCATTCGCTCATCGGAAGAGAAGATTTTTGAAATCCATTCTCGACAATAGACCAAAGCTCAAAGTCCATAGAAATGAGGAAGATTCTCATGCGAGTCTTCCAATATGTGTAATCCGACCCATTAAACAAAGGTGGTCGTGCAATAGAATGGCCCTCTTGCATGCCGGAATAAGCCATCTCTCTTGGGTATTAAACCAAATGTGAGAGATAACCTTGCTCTGATACCACTTGTTAGGATCGGAGCGGCACTAAGAGGGGGGGGTGAATTAGTGCAGCGGATTAAAACTTTGGTTTTAATAAAAACTTTCGTACGATAAGAACGGAACTTGAAAAGCTTTAATCTTGAAAACGTATTCTTAAATATGTGCAGCAAAAGTAATAAGGAACTTAAAGCATATAAGAAGGTTTGCAATAATGTAAATAGCAATAATGAAATGCAAACCAAGAATCACGCCGATTTTAGAGTTGTTCGGTCAAATGACCTACTCCACTTGCGAGGCCCCTCTTCGATGAGGCTCCCACCTTCCACTAGCAAGTCTCTTGAAATGGAAGGGTAAATACCCCTCTTACAACTTTTACAAGCGGTTCACTCTCTTACAGATTTTCAACAAGAAAGAAGGAGGTGAACACTAGCAAATTGAAAACAAGACAAGCTAACACTTTTCTAAGGCTTTTCTCTCAAACACTTGCTGCTCAAAAAGTTCTTCTCTCAGCTGAGATTTGAGGGGTATTTATAGGCCTCAAGAGGATTCAAATTTGGGCTTCAAAATTTGAATTCTCTTTGGGTTCCCGCTGTTGGAGGTGCCACCGCCCAGCCAAGCGGTGCCACCGCCCAGGGCTCGGGTGCTGGGCGGTGCCACCGCCCAGCCAGGAGGTGTCACCGCCCAGCTCTCGGGTGGTGGGCGGTGCCACCGCCCAGCTAGGCGGTGCCACCGCCTACAGTGTTTTCAGCCCGACTACAGTGTTTTCAGCCCGACTACAGTGTTTTCAGCCACTAGTTGGGCTTCAATCTTGGCTCTCTAGTTCGCTGGTTTAGCCTAAACCAACTCTGACTTTGGGCCCAGTTGGCCCCTAACCAGGATATAGGATTATCTCTTAATCCTAATCCTAATTACAAGTGGACTACATAACCAAAACACATCCTAAGCAAATTTTCAACCGCGAACGTCGAGTCTTGTTCTGGCGAGCTTTCCGACGAACTTTCTGCCGACGGGCTTCTAGCAAGCTCCCGAACTTGTGATGACTTTAATGAGTAGCCGAGCCTTCTCGGTGATCTCCGTGAACCTCCGACGATCTCTTCGGCGAACTTCCGAAAATTCCGACAGGTTCCCGATTTCTTCTCGGTTGGTTCTGGCAGCATCTCCGACGATTCTTCGGACTCTTAAACGTCCATCGAACTTGACTCCGGTATTCTCGCTTTGTGTTTTTTGGTTATCGTAGTTAATCCTGCACACACAAGCAAACACTCTACTCCGATCTAGACAATTATTATAACGCAAATTGACATTCTGTTGCCCGGCACGTCATTGGTTGGCGCTTCATCCGATTCTTCGGTGCATCGTCCTCTCTTGCAGCTTGTTGCCCAATCGGCGGTTGACCTCCGCAACCCCGATATCCTTGGCGCAATTTCGCTCTCCTTGGCCCGATGCCCGACGCCCGAAGCCTTCTGCCATCCAATATCCTAACGTGATCTCCTCCGACGCAACGTCAATTCCTCCTGCGTTAATTGTCTAATCCTGATCGAGTAGACCTGTATCACTCAAAATGTAGTCAAACATTTAAACACAATCAATTAGTTTCATCATCAAAATCCGAGATTCAACAATTAGTGCAGTAGATTAAATCTCGTAAGTTTGAAAATAAATTCGTAAATACGAGGAGATTTCGCTTTGATTGTAACTTGAGTAAAGTAAAAATCGAAAACTTGCTGTTGTGTAGATAATGATTGCAGACAGGTAAGTACTCACACATTCAATGAACATGCCAATTTAAAGTGGTTCGGTCAAATGACCTACATCCACTTGCGAAGCCTTCTTCGAAGAGGCTCCCAACTTTCACTAGCAAATCACTTTGAAGGGGAAGGACAAATACCCCTCTTACAACCTTTTACAAGTGGTTCACACTCTTACAAGTTTTCAACAAGAAAGAAGGAGGTGAACACTCAAGCAATTAAAAAACAAGACTTGTTAAAGACTTTGCTAAGGCTTTATCTCAATTTCTTACTCCTCAAAGGTTGTGTTCTCTGTTGAGAATTGAGGGGTATTTATAGGCCCCAAGAGGATTCAAATTTGGGCTCCAAATTTTAAATTCTCTTGGGTTTCCGAGGCTGGCGGTGCCACCGCCTATCACCGCCCGACCTCTCGGGTTCTGGGCGGTGCCACCACTCAGTTCTCGAGTTCTGGGCGATGCCACCGCCTAATCTGGCGGTGCCACCACCTACACTATTTCAGCTCACTAGTTGGGCTTTAAACTTGGCCCAAACCAATCCGAACTCGGGCCCAATTGGCCCCTACTTGGGTTATAGGATTAACACTTAATCCTAACCCTAATTAATATGCTAACTACGAATTTAAAGACATTTCCTAAGCTATTACAAAGTTCGCAAGTCAAGACTTTTTCCGGTGAGCTTCCGGCGAACTTCCGGCGGTCTTCCGACGAACTCTCGGAAACCATTCTGCGGACTCTCGACAAGCTCCTAGACTTCACGATTTGATCTTGGCGAGTTCCAATGAGCTTCTTCGGCAAGCTCCGATCTTTCTCGGCGAGCTCCGCGAACTTCCAACGAACCTTCCGGCGAGCTTCCGAAAAACCCTTCGGCAAGCTCCCTACTCATTCTCGGCTAGTTCCGGCAACATTCCCGATGAATCTTCGGACTTCCATCGAACTCTCGAACTCGCAACAAATCCTTCGCGCTTGACTCCGACACTTTGTTTCGCTTTATGTCTTCATCGTTATCATAGTTAATCCTGCATACACAAGCCAAAACTCTACTCCGATCTAGACAATTATTACAACGCGAATTGATATTCTGTTGCCCGGCACGTCATTGGTTGGCGCTTCGTCCGATTCTTCAGCGCATCATCCTCTCTTGCGGCTTATTGCCCAATCGGCGATTGACCTCCGCAATCCCGATATCGTTGGCGCAATTCCGCTCTTGGCCCGATGCCCAACGTCCGAAGCCTTCTGCCATCCCATATCCTAACGTGATCTCCTCCAGTGCAACGTCAATTCCTCCTGCGTTAATTGTCTAATCCTGATCGAGTAGACCTGCATCACTCAAAATGCAGTTAAACATCTAAACACAATCAATTAGTTTCATCATCAAAATCCGAGATTCAACAATCTCCCCCTTTTTTATGATGACAACTAATTGATGACTAACGGAGTTAACCTTAACTCCCCAGAGTTTAACCGAACTCCCCCTATCAATATGCCATTGATAGAACACTTGGATTATCCCAAATCCAAGTAATATTCATCACATGTTATGAAAAACATTTAAACCATCATGCAAATATATATAAAATTTTCAATTCAATGCATGAAGTCATCAATATACTTCTCCCCCTATGTCATCAACAAAAAGGAGAAGTAGCTCTAGCTATTTTAAAATATATTCAAGTTTTTATAACATGAAGCTAGATTTTCATCACAACATATAAGCACAAAAGCATACCAAGATTCTTAAGTTCAATCATGGCAATTCAACACTTGAATTTTTGTGCAAGATTGCACTTTGCTTTTCTTTGCAAGTAACAATATTTATGATGTTTGATATAGCAAATTTCTTCATTACAATTATTGAGCTAGCAAATTCTTCATTCAAGTGTGCAAGCTAGCAATAACTTTCTCCCCCTTTGTCAATGTCAAAAAGAAGGAGAGGAACCAATGATTTAGACTTTTACATCAACTTTGCATCAATCAATATTTCAATCATCACATGATGCATACAAGACAATAATGCAAAGAAATCATTTCATGAAGGATATCAATGTGAAAATTCACCAAGGATCACATGATACAATCACAAATCATGATATCATTATGCGATACATCATGAGATTGATAATTTATCATATCAATGAAAGATATCAATTGTTAAACATGATATGATAATAGTCTCAAAATTTTCAATTTGCGATACATGTGATATATTGCAATACACTAAAAAATTTAATGCGATGCTTTTAAGGATATCAACCTATTTTTGATACAAAGCATGGCAAGAGCAATTTTGTTGCAAGTTTTCTAAGTTTTGCACTTTTTGCTTCTTTCGATAGGCAAGATCTTTCTTCTCTTTTTGAGAAGTGCAAGCTTGTAAGTTTTACTTCCTTAGCCACGCTAGGAAGTTTACTTTCATTTTCAATGCACAAGCTAGCAAAACCTTCTCCCCCTTTATCAAAGTCAAAAAGAAAGGGAGGATTCAATGGCTAAAAATTTCAACCATTCAACAAGCTAAATATGCAAAGAATTCATGAAATATATCAATAATGATCAATTCATGAATACCAAAGATATGATTCATGGTTCATTAAAATTCTTCTTAACAAGTTCACGATCAAGATTCATATAATTCATAATAAAGTATATTGATGTACAATCATCACATAAGGCATACAAGGCAAAGAAATCTTGTTATTTTTATATTATGAAATATATGATATCAAGGCTCATGATTCATTTGAAAAGATATAGCACAAAGAGCAACTTAAAACATTCTTATCAAGATCACATTTTAAAATATTTCAAGTATCAAGTGTTTAGAAATAAAAAGTTCAATACATTGTATGAAAAAAATATATATATAATATCAAGTTTTATCATCATGCAATGTAGCAATTAAAGATTCGCAAGTTTAGCATTTTTGCTTTTCTTGAGATAACAACTGTTTGCTTCTCTACAAGCTAGCAATTTTTACGATATGCAAGTTTTACTACATACAAACTAGCAAATTTAAAGATTTGCAAGTTAGCATATTTGCTTTTCTTTGCGATGTGCATGATAGCATTTCTTTGTAATGTTTAAGATAGCAAATTGTATATTATGCTAGCTAGCAAATTAAAGATGTTCAAGAAAGCAAGCTCTTTCTTCTCTTTTGAGAAGTGTCATTTTTGCTTCCTTAGTAAAATGCCAACCTAGCAAGGAACAATGTTTTACATGAGGCAAGCAAGCAATTTGGCAAGTGTTACATTTGCATCTTCTCTTTAGATGTGCAAGAAAGTAAGCAAGTTTTTACATTTTCTTGACTTGTGCAAGCTAGCTAATTTCTTTTTTAGATGACCCTTTACATCAATTCAAGATAGTACATTAGCAACTCTTTCTCCCCCTTTGTCATTGGCAAAAGGAAAGGAAGATTCAAGTCATGAATATCAAAATAATAATTTTATCATGAATATTTCATCATTGCGTGCATCATTATCATACGTTAAAGTATTGCATACATAATACCAAATCATCATATATATTTTTAAAATATATAAACTCATCATTATATGCATGATTCCAAATCATCATTTATATTATTTCAATCATTTTTTCAATCATCACTATAACTCATCATGCACAAAATGTAAAATTATCTAACATAATACAAACATTTATTTTCAAAATATTTATCACTATTTTCATGTATGATAATAAAGTATTCATGATACCGAACATTAAATCAATATTTTTAAGTATTTATCACTTCATGATTGTTGGTACCAAACATTTATCATTTAAAGCATTCATGATACACATCATATGCAATACATCACATACATCATCATAATAAAAAACATATGCATCATTCCAAATCATAAACATTTCAAATCATCATGGTATTAATCTATCAAATTGCATCTTGCCATGCATGATCATAACTTGTTCCCATTTTATCATTGTAAACAAGAAAGAATAAGGGAAGAACAAAATAGTGCATAATATTTCAATTATTTCAAGGCATACAAGCCATAAATCCAATGGCATCATGTCATGAAAGATAAGACCTCTTGAATTACAAAAACATGATTCATTTTATCAAATATCTTCTTTAAATAAAATATCAAGAAAAATCATAGGAGTACAAAGAAGAGATTTTGTTTTAAAAGAAAATCAAGTAATAAATCCAAGAAATCAAGATCATAATTTGAATACAAACTCATTCAAATTCAAATCGTCAAATTCATCAAAATCTCAACATTACTTTCAAGAGATTCAAAATGGTATACATAGATTTATCATAATAAACATCAAGATCAATAGGATAGAGAAAAATAATTTTTCAAGGAAAAAATATTTTCCTCTTTTTAGTTGTTTCAATTCATATGATTTTATTTCACTTATACCAAATAAAAATATGTATCATGTTTAAAACTGAAAGTGTAAGATTTATTACAACAAAGATTAATAAGGCACTTTCGTTATGGTAAAAATCAATAATCCATAAATCACAAGATTCATCATGCATAATTTCGAAATTTATTAAGCATGATCATTATGCATGACACTAAAACATAGTTTCAAAATGTTTAATATTTTCATTACATCATTATGCAATGGTTTCATTGAACATAATTTTGAATGATTCTTATAGATAACTATAACTTTTTTAGTTTTAATTTATGTGATTGACTTTATATTAGTATGCTCAAGTTTTGTTCTTATGTCAAAAACATACATCATGTTTGAAAACCAAAGACAAGGTTCATAAAAAAATCATCAAGCCTTCCATATAAAAACCATGCATCGTCATTGAAAGTCAATATGGAAATTATCGAAATACACATTCTTACTTCTGAAGCACATATGATTATTTAAATCTAACATTTTATTCTATTAACGTAAAACATACCATTTTCAAGAAAAATAATTATTCAAAGAAAAAGAGAAAATGCATCATGGAAAACATCAAGTAATTTCAAAATAATTCAAGAGAGTTGAGTTACTTACCTTGTAGTCAAAGCCCGTCAAAGCCCAATTCGCCATTTCACCTTTGGAAGTTCTTGATTCATCCTTGGGTGCCTTCCTCTTCTTTAGCCTCTTCCTCCGTTTAGGTTCATTGTTTATTTTAGATTTTTTTTTAATGGACTTATTAAGATTTAGTGTTCGAAGTTCAAATTCATCATTGTCCTCATCACTTGAGTCATTGCTTAAGTGGTATTCATTTGTCCGGAGTTCAAATGTTCAAGTGTTTGGAAGGTGGTTCAAGTGTTCATCGGGTTCAAAATGTTCCAAAAGTGTCATTTCATAGGTCATTAATGACCCGATTAATTCTTCTAATGGAAAATCATTTAAATTTTTTGTCTCTTGTATTGCAGTTATTTTAGGATCCCAACTTTTTGGAACGGATCTTAAGATCTTGCTTATGAGATCAAAATTCGAAAAAGATTTACCAAGAACTCGTAGATTATTGACGACATCCGTGAAACGGGTATACATGTCACCTATAGTCTCGCTTGGTTGCATTCGAAAAAGCTCAAAATCATGCAATAAAATATTAACTTTCGAGTCTTTAACTCTACTAGTTCCCTCATGCGTGATTTCAAGTGTTCACCAAATATCAAAAGCCGTTTCGCACGTTGAAATCTGATTGAACTCATTTTGGTCCAAAGCGCAAAATAAGGCATTCATAGCCTTTGCGTTTAAAGAAAAATACTTCTTCTCCAAATCTGACCATTCGTTCATCGGTTTAGAGGAAAGTTGAAAATCGTTTTCAACGATATTCCATAAATCTAAATTCATAGAAATCAAGAAAACTCTCATTCGAGTTTTCCAATAAATGTAGTCCAATCCGTTAAACAATGGTGGACGAACAATCGATAAGCCCTCTTGAAAGCCATGAAGAGTCATTTCTCTCGGGTGTAAATCCGAATTGAGAAATACCAGGTTCTGATACCAATTGTTAGGATTGGAGTGGCACTAAGGGGGGGGGGGGGGGGGGGGGGTGAATTAGTGCAACGGATTAAATCTCATAAGTTTGAAAACAAATTCGTAAATACGAGGAGATTTTGCTTTGATTGTAACTTGAATAAAGTAAAAACCGGAAACTTACTGTTGTGTAGTTAATGATTGCAGAAAGGTAAGTACTCACACATTCAATGAACACGCCAATTCAAAGTGGTTCGGTCAAATGACCTACATCCACTTGTGAAGCCTTCTTCGAAGAGGCTCCCAACTTCCACTAGCAAATTACTTTGAAGGAGAAAGACAAATACCCCTCTTATAACCTTTTACAAGTGGTTCACACTCTTATAAGTTTTCAACAAGAAAGAAGGAGGTGAACACTCAAGTAATTGAAAACAAGACTTGCTAAAGACTTTGCTAAGGCTTTATCTCAATTTCTTACTCCTCAAAGGTTGTGTTCTCTGCTGAGAATTGAGGGGTATTTATAGGCCCCAAGAGGATTCAAATTTGGGCTCCAAATTTTGAATTCTCTTGGGTTTCCGAGGCTGGCGGTGCCACCGCCTATCACCGCCCGACCTCTCGGGTTCTGGGCGGTGCCACCGCTCAGTCCAGCGGTGCCACCGCTCAGTTCTTGGGTTCTGAGCGGTGCCACCACCTAATCTGGCGGTGCCACCACCTACACTATTTCAGCTCACTGGTTGGGCTTCAAACTTGGCCCAAACCAGTCCGAACTCGGGCCCAATTTGCCCCTACTTGGGTTATAGGATTAAAACTTAATCCTAACCCTAATTAACATGCTAACTATGAATTTAAAGACATTTCCTAAGCTATTACAAAGTTTGCAAGTCAAGACTTTTTCCGGTGAGCTTCCGGCGGTCTTCCGACGAACTCTCGAAAACCATTCTGCGGACTCTCGGCAAGCTCCTAGACTTCACGATTTAATCTTGGCGAGTTCTAATGAGCTTCTTCGGCAAGCTTCGATCTTTCTCGGCGAGCTCCACGAACTTCCAACGAACCTTCCGGCGAGCTTCCGAAAAACCCTTCGGCAAGCTCCCTACTCATTCTCGGCTAGTTCCGGCAGCATTCCTGACGAACCTTTGGACTTCCGTCGAACTCTCGAACTCGCAACAAATCCTTCGTGCTTGACTCCGATACTTTGTTTCGCTTTATGTCTTCATCGTTATCATAGTTAATCCTGCACACACAAGCCAAAACTCTACTCCGATCTAGACAATTATTACAATGCGAATTGACATTCTGTTGCCCGGCATGTCATTGGTTGGCGCTTCGTCCGATTCTTCAGCGCATCGTCCTCTCTTGTGGCTTATTGCCCAATCGACGATTGACCTCTGCAACCCCGATATCCTTGGTGTAATTCCGCTCTTGGCCCGATGCCCAACGTCCGAAGCCTTCTGCCATCCAATATCCTAACGTGATCTCCTCCGGCGCAACGTCAATTCCTCCTGCGTTAACTGTATAATCCTGATCAAGTAGACCTACATCACTCAAAATATAATTAAATATCTAAACACAATCAATTAGTTTCATCATCAAAATCCGAGATTCAACATCTATCTTAACTGCAAACTGCCTCCATTGCTTTTCTTCAACTGTACTTCGCTTAATCTTAAGTTGAAGAACTTTCCGAAATGGTTTTTCATTGAAAGTGATTTTATCATACGAACGTCATTTTAAATCATCAAAAGTTATCCGCTGCACTAATTCACCCCCCCCTCTTAGTCCTCTTGATCCTAACATCCTTGGAGTATCCCACGAACTTACATCGCTCCGTCCTTAATTCTAACTTATCGAAGTTGTGTCTTTTAACGTGGGCATGGTAGCCCCAAATCTTAACAACTTAAGATCGGGCTACTTCCCTTTCCATATCTCATATGGTATAGACACTACTGACTTAGTTGGAACTCTATTCAGAAGGTAAGCTGCGGTCTCGAAGGCATATCCCTAGAATGAGATAGGTAGGTCAGCGAAACTCATCATGGACCGTGCCATATCTAACAGCGTATGATTCCTCCTTTCAGATACACAATTGAGCTGAGATATATAAGGAAGTTTATAATCCCATGGTCCTTGAGGAACTTGGTAAACTCTGTACTTAAGTACTCGCCTCCTCGATATGATCGAAGAGTCTTGATACTCTTTCCAGTCTAGTTCTCCACTTCATTCTTATACTCTCTAAATTTCTCAAAAGCCTCGGCCTTGTACTTCATTAAGTACACATGTCAATACCTTGAGAAATCATCAGTAAAGATAATGAAGTAGGAGTAACCACTAATAGCATGAGTTGAGATGGGTCCACATACGTCACTATATATGAGTTTCAATAGTTCAGTGGCTCTTTCTCCGGTTCCACTAAATGGAGAGTTTGTTAGTTTTTCATGAAGGCAAGGCTCGCAGGTTGCATATAACTCATAGCCGAATAGATCTAGTTATTCATCCTTTAGTAATTTTTGAATTATTCTCTCATGGATGTGACCTAACCTATAATGCCACAAGTATGCATTGTTCACCTTATCTCGTTTCCTCTTAAACACACTTATATTCAGGATATGCGGAGTAATATCTAACATAAACAAACCATTATGCAATGTTCCTCTCATGATGATCTCATCATCTAATAATATTGAACAACCATTGTTCTCAAAAACTAATTTATATCCACTAACCGTTAAGAAATAAAAATAATATTTTTGATAATAGAAAGAACAAAATAATATGTATCAAATGCAATAATAGTTCCACCAAGCATATGTAGGGTGATCTCGCCAACAGCTACTGCAGAAACTTTTGCTCCATTACCCATCTTAAGGTCCATCTCGCCTCTCGCCAGTCTCCTAGGCCTTGTCAGAATCTGTAATAAATTACAAATATGATAAGCACTACCGGTACCCAATACCCATGTGTTATCATAGGAGTTTGACAAATGGAGACTGATCATGAATATACCTGAAGCTTCTCCAAGCTTCTATTTCGCCCTCTCTGCAAGGTACTCTTTGTAGTTCCTCTTCCAATGCCCATCTTTTCTGTAGTGGAAGTACTGGCCTTTGTTCTTTATCGGATCTTTCTTAACAACATTTGCTTTACCTGGTCTGCCCTTGCCCTTGCCCTTCTTAAGGGATTTTTCTGTTTTCCTTTTCTTTTTTGTCTCACCAAAGTAGAGAACTGGCTTCTCTTTCTTGATAGTGCTCTATGTCTCCCTCAACATATTAAGGAGCTCTGGGAGAGTCACCTCACGCTTGTTCATATTAAAATTCATTATAAACTATGAAAAAGAATCTGATAAGGACTGAAGCACAAGATCCACACACAGGTTATCCTCTAGGATCATTCCTAGACCTGTGAATTTCTCTATCCACTTAATCATCTTTAGGATATGGTTCTGAATCGGTGTCCCCTCAGTCATCCTAGCACTGAAGAGGCTCTTGGATATCTCATATCGCTTAGTCCTTCCTTATTCATCAAACAGTTTGCGAACATATAGGAGAATGGATCTAGCATCCATCTTTTCATGTTGTCTTTGTAACTCAGGAGTCATGGAGCCCAACATGTAACATTGAGCAAGAGTGGAGTCATCAATGTACTTCACATAGCGAGTGATTTCATCCTCATTTGCCCCCTCCTCGGGCGTAGGCATCACTATATCAAGGACGTACGTGATTTTCTCCACCGTGAGAACAATTCTCAAGTGCGGAGCCAATCCGTATAATTTGGACCAGTGAGGCGGTTGACATCAAGTATGCTACGTAAGGGATTTGAAAGCGACATTTTCTGAAAATAAAAATGTAGCAAAAATAAATAACATGCAGATTTTATCAAAATAAATAATCAAGATATGGACTTCTATCTTAATATGCTCCCACTATTTTACTGGCAAGTCACACGATACCCTCAGCACGTGAAATAGAAGTCTCCGATAGACTTCTAGTGGGGATTGGGATCCAATCAACGTCTTAGTGTAACCTCGAGGGACTCAACCAATCACACTAAGCCCGAAAGGTAGGAAACTCTTATTGATCATAACTCCTTGTGATTTCCATCCTGTTCGGTCTCCGAATCATCGTGGTCTCAAGGGACTCGACCAACTATGATGTTCAGTTAAGTCAACACCATCGTTACAAGATAAGTTTGATTCGATGATATACCCTCGAGGAACTCGACCAAGCATACCATGTCTTTAGGTCACGAGTGATATCTCTATGTTATAGGCAAGATAGTGAATCATGATATATGTGAGCCTCGAGGGACTCGACCAACTCAACTTACATCGAGAATCGGTCCCTACCTATAACGATGGAAGGCCACGTGGGTCAATCTAATTGCCTCATATTTATCTACTTAATATTATCAAGAGAGGGATTTCTTTTATTTGGTATCTACATCGCATGCAAATATATATATACAAATCTAGTAGGTGTATAAACAATCACACATCACATGAGCAATTACACCAAATGATCATGGACCACAGTCTAATGTGATTAGGCCTGAGCCAGTGGGCCTAATCACTCACATCAAGATCTATGTATATAGCGGTGCATCTCTATGCCCTGTGATCGTCCATCTCATTCTCGTCGATTTCGTCGGTATCTCGACGCATCTCCATGCATCGTGATCGTTCATCTCGTGGGTCCCGCTATCGCTTCCATGCTCCCACTACGCCTCCTCGTGTGATTACAACTTAATCATAGGCACGCAAGCCCGATAATAAACAAGAAATAAAATGGAGGCTCGCAGGCCCCAATAATAATAATCACAAGTACACACATCACATGGTCCATGATCATCCGTACACATATCATACATTACATGTATAAATCATCATCATGTAGGACTACTAGATAATAATAAAAAATAATAATCAATTAAATATTTTAATTAATTAATATTTTTTTAAAAATCAGGGACATGTAGGAAATTTTTTAAATTCTGAGGTGCATTTTTTATAATTTGGATAAAAGACAGAATTTGAAATTTCTGAAATTTCGAGGGGTAAAACTATTTTTCCCCTAGAAAACCCTAAGCCCCTTTCTCCCTTTCCCCTATTGCCCTACAAGCTAATCACGTGAGTGATGGCATGTGTGACTTAACATGCAATCTTTTTGCTTATTATATTTTAGCATTTTATCACTTTATATTGACTATTGCATATATGCATATATATATTGTGATGTCCTTGTATCTGTGTAATAGGAATCGGATCGTGATAAGATCATGATAATGAGACCGATTCACTTTTAAACACAGATCCTAAATAATCTCGATCATAGGATACTCGAGAGAGACATCGGGATAACCGGACAGACTAGTGTGTTTTATACTCGTCTATATGATGGATACAGTTGGTCTCATAGCTGCTCGTGTGGGGATACTAGGGATACAATATAGGTGCTCATTGGGGAATGAGTTCACTAATTGATCCGCTTATGGAATCCTGGATGGTTGATGATGCATTATTGTCAGATAGCGATTCCGTGGTCCTAGTGGTGTATCTAGTCCTTAGACTTGAGACACCAAGGATGTCCTGTATGAGTGCTCCACTCTTTGATACTGGACTTATAGGTTTGGATGTCTCAGATCTAGCACAACTAGTCTTTGGGAGTGGTAGTCAACCTTACGAGGGCTATTGAGTGTCGATAGAGGATCATCCACTCTCGGTGTCATAAGAGAAATGTCTCATATGTTCTTACTCAAACAAATCCCTGGCCAGGGTCATTCAGATTGAGAGAGAATGAGTTCTTCGGGAGAATCAGATTAGAGCAAGACTCAAGTAGAAACCGTATGGGTCTGGCAGCACCATGCTCGGTATATGGTCTCTAGGATATTAGATGTATGAGGGACTATAGGTACATGGTAACTGAGGACAAACAGGTCCAATGGATTAGATTCCCCTGTATCGTTTGGGGACTGCGGCGTAGTGGCCTAATACGTTCGCAATCGATAAGTCGAGTGAATTATTATGGAGATAATAATTCACTGAGCTAGAAGGAGTTCTGACATGTATGACTCATAGTCAGCTTGATATTGGACCTAGAGGATCACACACATATGGTAGGTATTGCGATGAGTAGAGATTCGGATATGAGATATCCACCAGGGCCCCTATTTTATTGGATATCCAATAAGCCCCTGAATTATTGGATCCCATGGATGAGATCCAATAAAAGCCCATTAGAGATTATTGGATAGAGATCCACTAATCTAAGAGGCTTGGGTAGTTCAATGAAGATCGAATACCTAATAGGGGAGGATCCATTAAGGTTAAGTTGACAAGGGACCTCTATAAATAGGAGGGATTTAGTGGTTCATAGGCTAGAGCCTTTTGCTTGCCTCTCCTATTCTCCTTCCCCTCTCCACCTCAGAGCATGCCTGGAGTTTTGAGGAGCGTCATCATAATCATGCTGTATGGATCACCGCTATTGAGAAGGGCGCTTGACCTCCTTCACTCTCTCCTAGAGACCTATAGTGATTCATGGATATACGATCTCCCTAGGTAATACAATCTATCTTATACGCCATTTTAAGTTTTATAAATTTTGCAAAACAAAACACACGTAGATCAAAACCAATCTTTTGCACGAACAACATAGCTCTGATACCATTGGTTGCAGCCTTTGGCCACCTGCGTGCATGGGCCGCAGGCGGCCAACAATCGATGGTCGTCTGCCCACAGGTAGGCTGCCCGCTGGCAAGCCGCCTGTACGTAGGCACTGCGCCCATGCGCAAGGGTGGTGCTTGCAAGCACTGGGCCCGTGGGCGAGCCACCCGCAAGGGTGGGGGCGACCGCCGCTGGGCCCCCGCACGACCCCTAACAAAGGCAGCTGTGGACACAGGCCCCGCAAGGGGCGACTGTTAGGATTAAGAGCACTAAGAGGGGGTGTGAATTAGTACAGCAAATAACTTTCGACGATTTAAAACGACGTTCATACGATAAAAACACTTTCGATGAAAAACCATTTTGGAAAGTTCTTCAACTTAAGATTAAGCGAAGTGCAATTGAAAAAAAAGGAATGGAGGTAGTTTGCAATTAAGATATAGAGCAGAATGTAAATGCAAACCGAGATTTAGAGTGGTTTAGTTAATCTTGACCTACATCCACTTTTGGCTTCCTCCTCTAATGAGGTCATCGACGTCCACTAGAGGTCTTCCTTCAATAGGCGAAAGTCAACCACTCTTTTACAGCTTTACTCCTTTTGACGGGCTTAGGAGACAACCCTTACAGATTTTCACTCCTCTCTTGAATGATCAAAACTTAGATAAAAGATAGAGAAGAACTTTTGACCTTTTACAACACTTTTGAGCTCTTAAATTCTCAGAATAAGATCAAGATTTCAGTATCCTTTCATGCAGGAAAGGGTAGGGTTTATATAGGCCCCAACTAGTTCGAATTTGGAGCTCAAAAATGTCATCTCCTGGATTTCTGGGGTCCCGGCGGTACTACCGCCATAACTGGGCGGTACTAGTGCCTAACACAACTCAGAGACCGAGCTCAGGTGGTACCACCGCCCAGCATTCCTGGGAGATTGAGCTCCTAGGCGGTGCCACCACCGGCCAGGAATTCTGGGTCCGAATGGGCTGATTCATTCGGCCCAACTTGGGTCTGTTAAGGGCCCAATTGCCCCCAGATTAAGTTAATGGGATCACCTCTCATTCCTAACTTAATCTATATGCTAATTATGATATTTAAGACATTAATACTATAACTTGCTCCGGTGCGTCAATCACTTCTTCCGACGAACTTCCGGCGAACATCCGACGAACCCTCGGCGTTGCTCCGACAGACTTCCGGCAAACTCCTAGACTTACGACGATCCACTTGGCGAGTTCCGACGAGCTTCTTTGGCAAGCTCCTAGACTTCTCGGATTTGTTCCTACAAAACTTCGACGACCGTTCAGACTTCCGTCGAACTCTCGAACCCCATATGTGATCATGGTCTTGTCTCTGACGCAACTCCTGCTACATGTCTTACTTCTATCGTAGTTAATCGTGCACACTTATCTCAACATATGGATTAGATAACAAATGATAATTGACTTCATCATCAAAATCCGAGATTTAACAATCTCTCACTTTTTGATGATGACAATCAATTGATAACGGAGTTAACCTTAACTCCCTCTATCTATATGCCATGCTTGAGATAAGTCATTCTTGAATTCAAAGCCTTTTAATTCAAGAGACATATTGATAAGTTAAGATCGTTTAACCTTATCAATACTCCCATCATGATTCCTATCATGATGTATCTCTCTGAAAATGATGTCAAGGCTTGACATCCATTTTCAGGTTTTACATTTCAAATATGAAAGATAGCAATCAAAGCAATTCATCATATGGTAAGATATCAACATGTAGAATTGTAATGTAAGCTCTTGATATCTTAATTAATTCAAATATGGCACTCATTGCAATTCTATCATCAATTTACCATGTATTTATCTGATATCTTAACATAATGCAAATATGACAATTATAGCAATTCTATCTATCATCAATTTACCACATATTTCTCCCACTTTATCATCAACAAAAAGGAGAACGATTTAAGCATATTTCAAGTATAAGTGCGGTAATGATTCATGTCATAGAAAGGTTCATGTCATTTTTCAATAATAAGTGATAGGATACCAATTATACAAACATTTCAAGGAAACATGACATGGAGATAGCTTTCATTACATCTTCCTTTTTATTTGTCATTATCTATTTGCATGAAGGAGGAAAGTCATTGTGAGCTTACTTAAATGAAGTTAATCAAAACGATAAGAGATTAAATCATACTTCATTTTTACACGGATCAAGATATGCATGTGAATTAAATCCATGCAAGTGTTCATCTCAAAAGGAAATCTTCCTTCATCAGGAAGGAATTCATATGAAAGAATCATTTCATCAAATCCCTTTCTCGATTAAAAATTCAAGATAAATCTATTAGAGATGCATTTTCATGTGTCAAAAATCATAGAGCATTGATATGAAATAAACTTGATACATTGATATAAAATCATTTAGGCTCATGAAGCTCCATTAAGTCTGGAAGATAAATACAAAATCATGTATTCAAACAATATTGTTAGGATCAAGAAAGTCCGAAAATAAAATTCATGTATTCAGACAAGGTTTTGCTATAGATTTTCAAATACAATTATGAAGATAAAACATGCTTATCATGATGGAAATTTTACATCCAAAACACATAATTTCCAACATGTTATTAAGGCATGTAATCATGTAAAATTCTCATCATAGCAATCAAGTGATTGATCATTGAATCAAGAAAGTTCGAAAAATATATTTAATAAGTTCATGTATTCGGACAAATCTCCTAATTCTCTTCTAATGAAATCAAATTGTTCTTCACTTAAAGGCTTTGTAAAAATATCAGCTAGTTGATGTTTAGTATTAATGAACTCTATAATTACATCATGATTAGTGACATGATCTCATATAAAGTGATGTCTAATATCAATATGTTTTGTTCTTGAGTGTTGAATGAGATTCTTTATTAAATATATTGCACTTGTGTTATCACATCTAATGGGAATATTTTTAATATGAACTTTATAATCTTCTAAGGTGTTTTTCATCCACACAACTTGTGCACAACATGCACTAGCTACAATATACTCAGCTTCGGTTGTTGATAGTGCAACCGAGTTTTGTTTCTTGGATGACTAGGAAACAAGGGCACGTTCTAAAAATTGACATATTCCTGATGTGCTTTTTTGTATCTAGTCTACACCCAACAAAATCCATATTAGCATAAGCAATTAACTCAAAATTCTCAGATTTTGGATACCATAATCCTAGATTTGTGGTACCTTTAAGATATCTAAGTATTTTTTTAACTGCTTTGAGATGAGATATCTTAGGGTTCGATTGAAACCTAGCACAAAGTCCTACACTGAACATGATATCCGGTCTAGTTGCAGTGAGATAAAGTAAACTTCCTATCATACCCCTATAAGTTTTTTGATCGAAGCTTTCTCCACTTTCATCAATTTCTAACTTAGTGGAGGTGCTCATAGGAGTGTTGATAGCTTTTGAGCTATCCATATTAAATCTTTTTATCAAATCTAAAGCATATTTAGTTTGACTAATAAAGATATCATTGCTTAGTTGTTTAATTTGTAAGCCTAAGAAGAAGGTTAATTCTCCCATCAAACTCATTTCAAATTCAAGGCTCATAATTTTAGCAAAAGATTCACAAAGAGATTCATTTGTAGAACCGAAGATAATATCATCAACATAAATCTGGACAATGAGAAAATTATTTTCAAAATTCTTGATAAATAATGTAGTATCGACCTTGCCTTTTGAGAAATTATTTTCAATAAGAAAAGAACTAAGTCTCTCATACCAAGCCCTTGGGGCTTGTTTTAAACCATAAAGAGCTTTAGTTAATTTAAACACATGATTAGGGAGGCTATTATTTTTAAATCCGGGAGGTTGTTCAACATAAACTTCTTCGGAAATAAAGCCATTAAGAAAAGCGCTTTTGACATCCATTTGAAACAACTTAAAATTATTACTACTAGCATAGACAAGGAGC
Source organism: Musa acuminata AAA Group (assembly GCF_036884655.1). Taxonomy (NCBI): domain Eukaryota; kingdom Viridiplantae; phylum Streptophyta; class Magnoliopsida; order Zingiberales; family Musaceae; genus Musa; species Musa acuminata. The sequence continues at coordinate 21,726,962 of NC_088348.1, read as the reverse complement.
ATCCTTATGGCTTCTAATCAAGCCACAGGAGCGAAGGTTTCTTCGTAATCAATACCTTCTTCTTGGTTGAAACCTTTGGCCACTAATCTAGCATTGTTTCTAACCATGATACCAGATTCATCTTGCTTGTTTCTAAAGACCCATTTAGTACCAATAACTAAATGGTCATTTGGCGTAGGAACAAGTTTCCACACCTCATTTCTCTCAAATTGATTTAACTCATCTTGCATTATGATAATCTATGAATCATCTTTCATGGCTTCATCAATACATTTAGGTTCAATTTGGGAGAGAAAAGCGGCATTGGCACAAAAATTTTTAAGAGAAGAACGTGTTTGAACCCCCTTAGATGTGTCTCCTAAGATTAGCTCCTTAGGATGAGCACCTACATACTTCCAATCCTTTGGTAAGGATGTTTTGAAAGTGGATGCATCCAAGTTGCTAGTTGGAGAAGGGGTTTCATTTAAATTCAAAGTATCAAAATTAACATTATCATCAAAATCATTTTTCTTGATTTCAAAAATCTCATTGAAAACAACATGAATGAATTCTTCTATAATTAAAGTTTTCTTATTGAAGATATGAAATTCTTTAGAAATCGAAGAATAACCAAGAAAATTTTCTTCATTAGATTTAGCATCAAATTTTCCTAAGGCATCTTTTTCATTCAAGATAAAGCACTTATACCCAAAAACTTTAAAATATGAAACATTGGGTTTTTTGTTGTTCCACAACTCATAAGGAGTTTTGGTGAGTAAGGGTCTTACTAGAACTCTATTCATAACATAGCATGCTGTGTTTACGGCTTTGGCCCAAAAATATTTGGGTAGGCTATGTTCATTCAACATGGTTCTTGCCATTTCTTGCAAATTTCTATTCTTTCTTTCTACTACTCCATTTTGTTGAGGATTTCTTAGAGTAGAGAAGTTGTGGTTATATCCATTAGATTCACAAAATTCTTGAAAATCACGGTTTTGAAATTCACCACTGTGATCACTTCGAATTGATGAAATCATAAATCTCTTTTCATTTTGAACAAGTTTACAAAACTTGGTCAAATATCTAAAGCATTCACTTTTGTGTTTCAAGAAATAAGTCCATGTGTATCTACTATAATCATCTACTATAACAAAAGCGTATTTGCTACCTACTAGGCTTGATGTAGAGATTGGTCCGAATAAGTTCATATGAATCAATTGCAAAGGTTTAGAGGTGCTTATTTGATTCTTAGATTTGAAGTTACCCTTTATTTGTTTTCCTAAATGGCAAGCATCACACACATTATCTTTGATAAACTTGATATGAGGAATTCCACTTACAAGTTCTTTAGATGAAATTTGGGTGATTAGTTTCATGCTAGCATGACCTAATCTCCTATGCCAAAGCCAAGCATCGTCATTCAAAATCGAAAAGCATATTTCATTGCAAAGATCATTGATGTCAATAGTGTATACATTATTTTATTTTAATGCAATCATAGATGTGTTCTTGTGTGGTTATTCAATAATGCAAGCATTAGATTCGAATTTAATAATATATTCTTTATCACACAATTGACTAATGCTTAAGATGTTATGTTTTAAATCATCAACTAACAAAACATCTTCAATAAAGAAGTTGGATTTGTTACTTATGGTTCCTTTGCCAATAATTTTACCCTTGTTGTTGTCTCTGAATGTCACATAGCCTTCGTCTATACTAGTGAGCTTAGAGAATTGAGATGGATCTTCGGTTATATGCCTTGAACATCCACTATCAAGATACCATCTCTTGATCCTAGCTTGTGATGGTATATGTTTCTACAAGAAATAATGATTTTTAGATACTCATTTAATCTTGGGTGTCTCAAAAACTGATCTAAATTATTTATCATGTTGCATAGAATTTATCATGGTTCCTTTAGGAACCCAAATCAGTTTGTTCGGACTAACTTTCTTGAATGGACAATGATAAATTCTATGTCCATGTTTGCAACAAAAGTTGCATTTGCTTTGGTGCCGAACATGTAAGATTGGGCCTTTAATGAAGGTGGTTGGATTTTGGTGAGGACTTCTCATAAATCCGATTCCACTTTTTTTAGGAATGTGACCCTTATTTATAAGGATCATATTCAAAGACTTGCTACCAACCTCGAATTTCTTCAAGGTGTCCTTAAGTAGCAAGTTCTCCTTTTGGAGAGTTTCTAGATCATGGCATTTTATACATTGAGCTAAACTATCATGATATTCAGTTTTTAATTTATCGAAATTACTAATAAGACTATCATGCTCCTTTTTTAACAATTTATATTTTCTACTAATTATTTTTCATTCATCAAATAAGTCATGGAAAGCATTTAATAATTCATCAAATGATAAATCTACATCAATTAAATTCGTTATCTCCTCTCCGATGGCCATTAGGACATAGTGAGCAACTTGCTCGGTGTTGGACTCCTCTTCTTCAGACGCACTTGAGTCATCCCACGTTGCTTTGAGTGTTGGGAAATCTTGGGGGCGACATCATATGCGCAGCGGAAGAACAAGAAAACAAAATCCCCGATTCCCAAAGAGATGTTCGTCGTCGTGCGAAGATTGGTATGCAAAATCTACGAAACTTAAAACTGCGTATAGAGTAGATTGTGTTACCTAGGGAGATCGTATATCCATGTTTCTTTGCAGATCCTTAGGAGAGGGTGAAGGAGGTCAAGCGTCCTCCTCTCTAGCGGTGATCTACACAGCAGGGTTGCGACGACGCTCCTCAAAACTCTAGGCCTGCTCTGAGGTAGAGAGGGAGAGGAGAATAGGAAAGGCAAGCAAAGGCTCTAGCCTATGAGGCTCTGAATCCCTCCTATTTATAGATGTCCCCTATCAAACCCTAATGGGTCCTCCCCTAGTGGGTATTGGATTTGCATTCAATAAGATAAGGGCTCCGTCGGATATCTCATATCCGAATCTCTACTCATCGCAATGCCTACAATATGTGTGTGACCCTCTAGGCCCAATATCGAGCTGGCCGTGAGTCATACCCGTCAGAACTCTTTCTAACTCAGTGAATTATTATCTCTATAATAATTCACTTGACTCATCGACTACGGATGTACTAGGCCACTACGCCGTAGCCCCCAGACGATACAGGGGAATCCAATTCATTAGACCTGTCTATCCTCAGTTACCATGTACCTATAGTCCCTCATCCATCTAATATCCCAGAGACCGTATATCGAGCATGGTGTTGTCAGACCCATACGGTTTCTACTCGAGTCTCGCTCTAATCAGATTCTCCCGGAGAACTCTTTCTCTCTAAACCCGAATGACCCTGGCCAGGGATTTGTCTGAGCAAGAACACATGGGATATTCCTCTCATGACGCCGAGAGTGGATGATCCTCTATCGACACTCAATAGCCCTCGTAAGGTCGACTACCACTCCCAATGACCAATTGTACTAGATCTAGGACAGCCAAACCTATAAGTCTGGTATCAAAGAGTGGAGCACTCATACAGGACATCCTTGGTGTCTCAAGTCTAAGGACCAGATACACCACTAGGACTACGGAATCGCTGTCTGACAATAAGGCATCATCAACCATCCAGCATTCCGTAAGCGGATCAATCAGTGAACTCATTCTCCAATGAGCACCTGTACTGTATCCCTAGTGTCCCTACACGAGTAGCTATGAGACCAACTGCATCCATCATATGGACGGGTATACATCACACCAGTCTGTCCGGTTATCACGATGTTCCTCTCGAGTAACCTATGATCGGGATTATTTAGGATATGTGTTTAAAGGTGAATCGATCTCATTATCGTGATCTCATCACGATCCGATTCCCATTGCACAAATCCAAGGACATCACAATATATATATATATATATATATATATATATATGCATTTATGCAATAGTTATAAAGTGATATACACCAAAATATAATAAGCAAAAAGATTCTGTATCAAGTCACACGTGCCATCACTCACGTGATTGGCTTGCCGGGCACCTATGACTAGCAATCTCCCACTTGACCTAAAGCCAATCACCTATGTGTCTGATCCCTATCAGACCCCTATGACGCTCAAAGATAATCTGAGACAACGGCTTTGTTAGTGGATCTGCAATGTTATCTTCGGATGGAACTCTTTCCACTGCTACATCTCCTCGGGTTACGATCTCTCTAATAAGTTGAAACCTCCTCAGAACACTTCTGAGGAGACCCGGGTTCCCTTATTTGAGTAATCGCTCCATAATTGTCGCAATATAAGGAAGTCGGCTCCTAGCTACTCGGCACGACTCCCAAATCTGTGATGAACTTCTTCAACCAGACTCCCTCCTTTGCTACATCTGATGCAGCAATGTACTCCGCCTCTGTGGTCGTGTCAGCAGTGGTATCTTGCTTGGAACTCTTCCAGCACACTGCTCCTCCATTCAAGGTGTACACATACCCTGAATTTGACTTGCTATCATCAACATCAGACAGAAAACTTAAGTCAGTGTAGCCTTCAACCTTAAGGCTATTACCTCCATATACTAGTAAAAGATCCTTAGTCCTTCTCAAGTACTTAAGGATACACTTTACTGCTTTCCAGTGCTCCAAGCCTAGATCCGCCTGATACCTGCTCGTGACACTCAAAGCATGCGCTATATCAGGCCTAGTACATAGCATGGCATACATGATAGACCCTATTGCTGAGGCATAAGGTATCATATTCATGTTCGCCCTTTCTTCTAGAGTCTTTGGGGACATACTCGTAGAAAGCGATATCCCATGTCTCATCGGTATGAGACCTCTCTTGGAATTTTCCATGCCAAACCTTTTGACAATGGTTTCTATGTACCTGGACTGGGACAAGCCAAGCATCCTCTTGGATCTATCTCTATAGATTCTAATCCCCAAGATATAGGATGCTTCCCCTAAGTCATTAATGGAGAAGTGTCTAGATAACCAAGCCTTTACTGTGGATAGCATTCCTACTACTAGTCATAGGTGCCCAGCAAGCCAATCACATGAGTGATGGCACGTATGACTTGATACAGAATCTTTTTGCTTATTATATTTTGGCGTATATCACTTTATAACTATTGCATAAATGCATATATATATTGTGATGTCCTTGGATTTGTGCAATGAGAATCGGATCGTGATGAGATCACGATAATGAGATCGATTCACCTTTAAACACATATCCAAAATAATCCCGGTCATAGGTTACTCGAGAGGGACATCGTCATAACCGAATAGACTGATGTGCTGTATACCCGTCCATATGATGGATGCAGCTGGTCTCATAGCTGCTCGTGTAGGGACACTAGGGATACAGTACAGGTGCTCATTGGAGAATAAGTTCACTAATTGATCCGCTTACGGAATGCTGGATGGTTGATGATGCCTTATTGTCAAACAGTGATTCCGTAGTCCTAGTGGTGTATCTGGTCCTTAGACTTGAGACACCAAGGATGTCCTGTATTAGTGCTCCACTCTTTGATACCAGACTTATAGGTTTGGCTGTCCCCAGATCTAGTACAGCTGGTCATTGGGAGTGGTAGTCGACCTTACGAGGGCTATTGAGTGTCAATAGAGGATCATCCACTCTCGGCGTCATGAGAGGAATATCCTATGTGTTCTTGCTTAGACAAATCCCTGGCCAGGGTCATTCGGGTTGAGAGAGAAAGAGTTCTCCGGGAGAATCCAATTAGAGCGAGACTCGAGTAGAAATCGTATGGGTCTGACAGCACCATGCTCGATATACGGTCTCTGGGATATTAGATGGATGAGGGACTATAGGTACATGGTAACTGATGACAGACAGGTCCAATGGATTGGATTCCCCTGTATCGTCTGGGGACTACGGCGTAGTGGCCTAATACGTCCGTAGTCGATGAGTCGAGTGAATTATTACAGAGATAATAATTCACTGAGTTAGAAGGAGTTCTGACAGGTATGACTCACGGCCAGCTCGATATTGGGCCTAGAGGGTCACACACATATGGTAGGCATTGCGATGAGTAGAGGTTCGGATATGAGATATCCGACGGAGACCTTGTCTTATTGGATGCAGATCCAATACCCACTAAGGAAGGACCAATTAGGGTTTGACACGGGATCTCTATAAATAGGAGGGATTCACAGCCTCATAGGCTAGAGTCTTTGCTTGCCTTTCCTATTCTCCTCTCCCTCTCCACGTCAGAGTAGGCCTGGAGTTTTGAGGAGCGTCGTCGCAACCCTGCTGTGTGGATCACCGCTAGAGAGGAGGACGCTTGACCTCCTTCACCCTCTCCTAAGGATCTGCAAGGAAACAGGGATATACGATCTCCCTAGGTAACACAATCTCTATACGCAGTTTTGTGTTTTGCGGATTTTTGCACACCAATCTTCGCACGATGACGAACATCTTTTTGGGAATCGGGGATTTTTGTTTTCTTGTTCTTCCGCTGCGCATATGATGTCTCCCCCCAATGATTTCCCAACAGTGGTATCAGAGCCAGGTTGTTCGTGCGAATAATTGGTTTTGAACTACGTGTGTTGTGTTTAGGAAGAATATTGACGTCAAAATTGTTGACGCAAAAGCGAGGAAGGGCAGCAATAGTTGCTGCCCTCGATCTGCATGCTTGCAGCCACCTGCAGCGACAGCCGCAACCAGGCAGCACAGCGCTGGCGAATGCGCAAGCGCTGTGCCTGCAGCAGCCGGTCGGCGGTCTGCTTGCAGCATGCTTGCTGCTGGCGGGGCTGGCGGGGCTGGCAGCCCACGGGCAGAGGCGCCGCAGGGCAGCAGCGCCTACCGCCGCTGCTCCCGCGGGCGAAACCCCCCCACAGGGGCGGCCGCCCGGCGGGACAGCACCGCCTGCGGAGGCAGCGGCGCCCGAAAGGAGAGCCCACCTGCAGCGGCAGCGCCACCAGCGAGCGTGCCGCCTGTAGGCGAGGGCAGCGCCCTCGCCCCGCCGCACAGGCCGCCGCTAGCTGGGTGGCGGCGGCGGCAGCGGCAGCAGAAAGAGGGAATTAGGGTTTTCTGGGAAAAAGACAGTTTTGCCCCTCGGAATTTGAGAAATTCCAGTTTCTGTCTTTTGTCCAAATTACGAAAATACCCTTAGGAATTGAGAAATTCCCTACATGTCCCTGATTTCAGAAAAATATTAATTAATTAAAAGGTTTAGTTGATTATTATTTTTATTATTATCTAGTAGTCCTACATGATGATGATTATTTATACATGTGATGTATGATGTGTGGACGGATGATCATGGACCGTGTGATGTGTGTACTTGTGATTATTATTATTGAGGTCTGCGAACCTCCATTATATTTCTCGTTTATTGTCGGGCCTGCGTGCCTATGATTAAGTTGTAATCACATGAGGAGGCGCAGCGGGAGCGTGGATGCGATAGCGGGACCCACAAGACGGACGATCGTGTTGCATGGAGATGCATCAAGATGTCGACGAAACCGAGGAGGACGAGATGGACGATCACAGGGCATGGAGATGCACCGTTGCACACATAGATCTTGATGTGAGTGATTAGGCCTACTGGCTCGGGCCTAATCATATTAGGTTGTGGTCCATGATCATCTGATGTGATTGCTTATACACATACTAGATATGTATATATATTTGCATGCGATGTAGATATATATTAAATATGTATATGTGTGACATGTCATATTAGGAGACCAAATTATAGAAACATCTCTCGATAATATTAAGTCGGTAAACGTGAGGCAATTAGATTGACCCACGTGGCCTTCCATCGTTATGAGTAGGAACCGATTCCCGGTGTAGGTTGAGTTGGTCGAGTCCCTCGAGACTCACCTATATCGCGATTCGCTATCTTGCTTACGACATAGAGATGTCACCGGTGACCTGAGGGCATGGTATGCTTGGTCGAGTCCCTCGAGGGTATATCATCAAATCAGACTCGTCTTGTAACGAAGGTGTTGACTTAACCGAGCATCATGGTTGGTCGAGTCCCTCGAGGCCATGGTGATTCGGAGGCCGAACAGGACGGGAATCACAAGGAGTTGTGATCGGCAAGAGTTGCCTACCTTTTAGGCTTAGTGTGATTGGTCGAGTCCCTCGAGGTTACACTAAGACGCTGATTGGATCCTGATCCCCACTAGAAGTCTGCCGGAGACTTCCGTTTTACGTGCTAAGGGTGTCGCGTGACTCGATAGTAAAATAGTGGGAGCATATTAAGATAGAAGTCCATATCTTGATAGTTTATTTCTTGCAAAATCTGCATGTTATTCATTTCTGCTACATCTTTATTTTCAGAAAATGTCGCTTTCAAATCCCTTACGTGGCATACTTGATGTCAACCGCCTTACTGGTCCAAATTATACGGATTGGCTCCGTAACTTGAGAATTGTTCTCACAACGGAGAAAATCGTGTACGTCCTTGATACAGTGATGCCTACGCCCGAAGAAGGGGCAAGCGAGGATGAGATCGCTCGCTACGTGAAGTACATTGATGACTCCACTCTTGCTCAGTGCTATATGTTGGGCTCTATGACTCTAGAGTTACAGAGACAACATGAAAAGATGGATGCCAGATCCATTCTCCTACATGTCTGCAAATTGTTTGAGGAACAGGGAAGGACTCAACGATATGAGATATCCAAGAGCCTTTTCCGCGCTAGGATGACTGAGGGGACACCGGTTCAAAACCATGTCCTAAAGATGATTGAGTGGATAGAGAAACTCACAGGTCTAGGAATGGTCCTAGAGGATAACTTGTGTGTGGACATTGTGCTTCAGTCCCTACCAGATTCCTTTTCACAGTTCATAATGAATTTTAATATGAACAAGCTTGAGGTGACTCTCCCAGAGCTCCTCAATATGTTGAGGGAGGCAGAGAGTACTATTAAGAAAGAGAAGCCAGTTCTCTACACTGGTGAGACCAGAAAGAAAAGGAAAGCAGAAAGGTCCCTTAAGAAGGGAAAGGGCAAGGGCAAATAAGATAAAGCAAAGGTTTCTAAGAAAGACCCAACAAAGGACAAAGGCGCTTCCACTGTGGTAAAAATGGGCACTGGAAGATAAACTGCAAAGAGTACCTTGCAGAAAGGGCGAAACAAAAGCTTGATGAAGCTTCAGGTACATTCATGATCAGTCTCCATTTGTCAGACTCTTATGATAACACATGGGTATTGGATACCGGTAGTGCTTATCATATATGCAATTCGTTGCAGGTTTTGGCAAGGCCTAGGATACTAGAGAGAGGCGAGATGGACCTCAAGATGGGTAATGGAGCAAAAGTTGCTGTATTAGCTGTTGGCGAGGTCGCCCTACATCTGCCTAGTGGAGCTTTTATTGCATTAGATGCATGTTATTTTGTTCCTTCTATTATCAAAAACATTATCTCCATTTCATATTTAACAGTTAGTGGATACAAATTTGTTTTTGAGAACAATGGTTGTTCGATATTATTAGATGATAAGATCATCACGAAAGGAACATTGCATAATGGTTTATTTATGTTAGACACCACTCCACATATCATGAATGTAAATGTGTCCAAAAGGAAACGAGATGAGTTGAACAGTGCATACCTGTGGCATTGTAGGCTAGGTCACATCCATGAAAGAAGGATTCAAAAGTTGCTAAATGATGGATATCTAGATCCATTCGACTATGTGTCATATGCAACTTATGAGCCTTGCATTCGTGGAAAACTGACCAAATCTCCATTTAGTGGAACTGGAGAGAGAGCCACTGAGTTGTTGGAACTCATACATAGTGATGTATGTGGACCCATGTCAACTCATGCCATTGGAGGTTACTCCTACTTCATTACATTTACTGATGATTTCTCAAGGTATGGATATGTGTACTTAATGAAGTACAAGTCCGAGGCCTTTGAGAAATTCAGAAAGTATAAGAATGAGGTGGAGAACCAGACTGGAAAGAGTATCAAAACTCTTCAATCAAATCGAGGATGTGAGTACTTAAGTACAGAGTTTACTCAGTTCCTCAAGGACCATGGGATATTATCCCAATGGACACCTCCTTATACACCTCAGCTCAATGGTGTCTTTGGAAGGAGGAATCGTACGCTATTAGATATGGTATGGTCCATGATGAGTTTCGTTAACCTACCCATCTTATTCTAGGGATATGCCCTAGAAACCGCAGCTTACCTTCTGAACAGAGTTCCAACTAAGTCGGTAGTGTCTACACCATATGAGATATGGAAAGGGAAGAAGCCTGATCTTAAGGTTGTTAAGATTTGGGGTTGCCCAGCCCACGTTAAAAGACACAACCCCGATAAGTTAGAATCAAGGACAGAGCGATGCAAAATTTGTGGGATACCCCAAGGAAACTTGTGGGTATTATTTCTATCATCTCGAGGACCAAAAGGTCTTTGTAGCTAAGAGAGCAGTGTTCCTTGAGAAGGAACACATTCTTGACGGAGACAGTGGGAGAATGATAGAGTTGAGCGAAGTTAGAGAACCAAGCTCAAGCACCACTCTACAGCCCGAGTCTGTTCAGGTACCTAATACACAAGTTTCAACTTTACGCAGGTCTGATAGAGTATCTCATCCTCCTGAGAGATATGTGGGACATATTAGAGGAGAGGATGCTGAGGATATTGATCCTCAGACCTACGAGGAGACTATTATGAGTATAGACTCCGGGAAGTGGCAAGAAGCCATGAATTCTGAGATGGATTCTATGTACTCCAATAAGGTTTGGAACCTAGTTGATGCGCCCGAAGGTATTGTACCCATCGGTTGCAAATGGATCTTTAAGAAAAAGATCGGAGTAGATGGAAAGGTAGAGACCTATAAAGCAAGGCTAATGGCTAAGGGGTATCGTCAAAGGCAAGGTGTTGACTACGACGAAACTTTCTCACCCGTAGCAATGCTAAAATCCATCAGAATTCTATTAGCTATTGCAGCACACTATGATTATGAGATCTGGCAGATGGATGTGAAAACCGCATTCCTCAACGGGAACCTCGAGGAGGAGGTGTATATGATGCAACCTGAGGGATTCGTGTCCAAGAACTGCCCAAATAAGGTGTGTAGGTTGCTTAGATCCATTTATGGACTAAAGCAAGCTTCCCGAAGTTTGAACATAAGATTTGATGAGGCAATCAGATCTTATGACTTCGTTAAGAACGAAGATGAGCCTTGTGTATACAGGAAGGTAAGTGGGAGCGCTATCACCTTTTTGGTGTTATATGTGGATGACATCCTCATCATTGGGAATGATGTAGGAATGCAATCCACAGTAAAGACTTGGTTATCTAGACACTTCTCCATAAAGGACTTAGGGGAAGCATCCTATATCTTGGGGATTAGAATCTATAGAGATAAATCCAAGAGGATGCTTGGCTTGTCCTAGTCCAGGTACATAGAAACCATTGTCAAAAGGTTTGGCATGGAAAATTCTAAAGGGCAAACATGAATATGATACCTTATGCCTCAGCAATAGGGTCTATCATGTATGCCATGCTATGTACTAGGCCTGATATAGCGCATGCTCTGAGTGTCACGAGCAGGTATCAGGCGGATCCAGGCTTGGAGCACTGGAAAGCAGTAAAGTGTATCCTTAAGTACTTGAGAAGGACTAAGGATCTTTTACTAGTATATGGAGGTAATAGCCTTAAGGTTGAAGGCTACACTGACTCAAGTTTTCAGTCTGATGTCGATGATAGCAAGTCGAATTCAGGGTATGTGTACACCTTGAATGGAGGAGCAGTGTGCTGGAAGAGTTCCAAGCAAGATACCACTGCTGACTCGACCACAGAGGCGGAGTACATTGCCGCATTAGATGCAGCAAAGGAGGGAGTCTGGGTGAAGAAGTTCATCACAGATTTTGGAGTCGATACAGATAGCGACAAGTCGACTTCCTTATATTGCGACAACTATGGGGTGATTACTCAAATAAGGGAACCCGGGTCTCATCAGAAGTGTTCTGAGGAGGTTCCAGCTTATAAGAGAGATCGTAACCCGAGGAGATGTAGTAGTGGAAAGAGTTCCATCCGAAGATAACATTGCAGATCCACTGACAAAGACGTTGTCTCAGATTGTCTATAAGCGTCACAGGAGTCTGATGGGGATCAGACACATAGGTGATTGGCTTTAGGTCAAGTGGGAGATTGCTAGTCATAGGTGCCCAGCAAGCCAATCACGTGAGTGATGGCACGTGTGACTTGATACAGAATCTTTTTGCTTATTATATTTTGGCGTATATCACTTTATAACTATTGCATAAATGCATATATATATTGTGATGTCCTTGGATTTGTGCAATGGGAATTGGATTGTGATGAGATCACGATAATGAGATCGATTCACCTTTAAACACATATCCTAAATAATCCCGGTCATAGGTTACTCGAGAGGGACATCGTGATAACCGGATAGACTGGTGTGCTGTATACCCGTCCATATGATGGATGCAGCTGGTCTCATAGCTGCTCGTGTAGGGACACTAGGGATACAGTACAGGTGCTCATTGGAGAATAAGTTCACTGATTGATCCGCTTACGGAATGCTGGATGGTTGATGATGCCTTATTGTCAGACAGTGATTCCGTAGTCCTAGTGGTGTATCTGGTCCTTAGACTTGAGACACCAAGGATGTCCTATATGAGTGCTCCACTCTTTGATACCAGACTTATAGGTTTGGCTGTCCCCAGATCTAGTACAACTGGTCATTGGGAGTGGTAGTCGACCTTACAAGGGCTATTCAGTGTCAATAGAGGATCATCCACTCTCGGCATCATAAGAGGAATATCCTATGTGTTCTTGCTCAAACAAATCCCTGGCCAGGGTCATTCGGGTTGAGAGAGAAAGAGTTCTCCGGGAGAATCCGATTAGAGCGAGACTCGAGTAGAAATCGTATGGGTCTGACAGCACCATGCTCGATATACGGTCTCTGGGATATTAGATGGATGAGGGACTATAGGTACATGGTAACTGAGGACAGACAGGTCCAATGGATTGGATTCCCCTGTATCGTCTGGGGACTACGGCATAGTGGCCTAGTACGTTCGTAGTCGATGAGTCGAGTGAATTATTACAGAGATAATAATTCACTGAGTTAGAAGGAGTTCTGACAGGTATGACTCACGGCCAGCTCGATATTGGGCCTAGAGGGTCACACACATATGGTAGGCATTGCGATGAGTAGAGGTTCGGATATGAGATATCCGACGGAGCCCTTGTCTTATTGGATGCAGATCCAATACCCACTAAGGAAGGACCCATTAGAGTTTGACACGGGATCTCTATAAATAGGAGGGATTCACAGCCTCATAGCCTAGAGTCTTTGCTTGCCTTTCCTATTCTCCTCTCCCTCTCCACCTCAGAGTAGGCCTGGAGTTTTGAGGAGCATCGTCGCAACCCTGCTGTGTGGATCACCGCTAGAGAGGACGCTTGACCTCCTTCACCCTCTCCTAAAGATCTACAAGGAAACAGGGATATACGATCTCCCTAGGTAACACAATCTCTATACGCAGTTTTGTGTTTTACGGATTTTTGCGCACCAATCTTCGCACGACGACTAACATCTTTTTGGGAATCGGGGATTTTTGTTTTCTTGTTCTTCCGTTGCGCATATGATGTCGCCCCCCAATGATTTCCCAACACCTACGTCGTTCCCAATGATGAGGATGTCATCCACATATAACACCAAAAAGGTGATAGCGCTTCCACTTACCTTTTTGTACACACAAGGCTCATCTTCGTTCTTAACGAAGTCATAAGATCTGATTGCCTCATTAAATCTTATGTTCCAACTTCGGGAAGCTTGCTTTAGTCCATCAATGGATCTAAGCAACCTACACACCTTATCTGAGCAGTTCTTGGACACGAATCCCTAAGGTTGCATCATATACACCTCTTCCTCGAGGTTCCCATTGAGGAATGCGATTTTCACATCCATCTGCCAGATCTCATAATCATAGTGTGCTACAATAGCCAATAGAATTCTAATGGATTTTAGCATTGCTACGGGTGAGAAGGTTTCGTCGTAGTCAACACCTTGCTTTTGACGATACCCCTTAGCCACTAGCCTTGCTTTATAGGTCTCTACCTTTCCATCTACTCCGATCTTTTTCTTAAAGATCCACTTGCAACCGATGGGTACAATACCTTCGGGCGCGTCAACTAGGTTTCAAACCTTATTAAAGTACATAGAATCCATCTCAGAATTCATGGCTTCTTGCCACTTCCCGGAGTCTATACTCATAATAGCCTTCTCGTAGGTCTGAGGATCAATATCCTCAACATCCTCTCCTCTAATATGTCTCATATATCTCTCAGGAGGATGGGATACTCTATCAGATCTGCGTAAAGTTGAAACTTGTGTATTAGGTACCTGAACATACTCGGGCTGTAGAGTAGTGCTTGAGCTTGGTTCTCCAACCTCGCTCAACTCTATCATTCTCCCACTATCTCCGCCAAGAATGTGTTCCTTCTCAAGGAACACTGCTCTCTTAGCTACAAAGACCTTTTGGTCCTCGAGATGATAGAAATAATACCCACAAGTTTCCTTGGGGTATCCCACAAATTTGCATCGCTCTGTCCTTGATTCTAACTTATCGGGGTTGTGTCTTTTAACATAGGCAGGGTAGCCCCAAATCTTAACAATCTTAAGATCAGGCTTCTTCCCTTTCCATATCTCATATGGTGTAGACACTACCGACTTAGTTGGAACTCTGTTCAGAAGGTAAGCTGTGGTTTCTAGGGCATATCCCCAGAATGAGATGGGTAGGTCAGCGAAACTCATCATGGACCGTACCATATCTAATAATGTACGATTTCTCCTTTCAGAGACACCATTGAGCTGAGGTGTATAAGGAGGTGTCCATTGGGATAATATCCCATGGTCCTTGAGGAACTGAGTAAACTCTGTACTTAAGTTCTCACCTCCTCGATCTGATCGAAGAGTTTTTATACTCTTTCTAGTCTGGTTCTCCACCTCATTCTTATACTTTCTGAATTTCTCAAAGGCCTCGGACTTGTACTTCATTAAGTACACATATCCATACCTTGAGAAATCATCAGTAAATGTAATGAAGTAGGAGTAACCTCCAATGGCATGAGTTGACATGGCTCCACATACATCACTATGTATGAGTTCCAACAACTCAGTGGCTCTCTCTCTAGTTCCACTAAATGGAGAGTTGGTCAGTTTTCCACGAATGCAAAGCTCACAAGTTGCATATGACACATAGTCGAATGGATCTATATATCTATCATTTAGTAACTTTTGAATCATTCTTTCATGGATGTGACCTAGCCTACAATGCCATAGGTATGCACTGTTCAACTCGTCTCGTTTCCTTTTCGACACATTTACATTCATGATATGTGGAGTAGTGTCTTGCATAAACAAACATTTATGCAATATTCCTCTCGCCAATCTCCCCTCGGCTTTGCTAGAATTTACAATAAATTGTAGATGTGATAAGCAATACTGGTATCCAATACCAATGCACTATCACAAAAATCTGACAATTGGAGATTGATCATAAATGTACCTAAAGCTTCTCCAAGCTTCTATTTCGCCCTCTCTGCAAGGTACTCTTTGCAGTTCCTCTTCCAGTGCCCATCTTTAACAAGTCACACGACACCCTCAGCACGTGAAATGGAAGTCTCCGGCAGACTTCTTGTGGGGATCAGGATCCAATCAGCGTCTTAGTGTAACCTCGAGGGACTCGACCAATCACACTAAGCCTAAAAGGTAGGCAACTCTTGCTGATCACAACTCCTTGTGATTCCCGTCCTGTTCGGCCTCCGAATCACCATGGCCTCGAGGGACTCAACCAACCATGATGCTCGGTTAAGTCAACACCTTCGTTACAAGATGAGTCTGATTTGATGATATACCCTCGAGGGACTAGACCAAGCATACCATGCCCTCAGGTCACCGGTGACATCTCTATGTCGTAAGCAAGATAGCGAATCATGATATAGGTGAGTCTCGAGGGACTCTGTTAGGATCGAGAGCACTAAGAGGGGGGGGGTGAATTAGTGCAGCGGAAATCTTTCACTATTAAAATCGAAAGCTGCGTTCGTTTGATAAAAACGATTTACGTCTAAATGCTAATTTTGAAGGTACTAAACTTTGAGATATGTTTTATAAATGCGCAGAAGGCAGTTTGCAGTTATGATTGAAATCAAAACGTAAACGTAAACTGAAATGTAATGATCGTACGAAAAAGCCGATTTACGTCTAAATGCAGATTCGGAAAGCTCTGAACTTAGAAACTCGTTGGTAAAAGCGCAGAAGGCAGTAGCTATTTAGGAGGTTTGCAGTAAAGATAAAATGCTCAAAGTAAATGCAAACCGAGATTTAGAGTGGTTCGGTCAAGCTTGACCTACTCCACTTTTGGCTTCCTCCACCGACGAGGTCACCGACGTCAACTAGAGGCCTTCCTTCAATAAGCGAAGGTCAACCACCCTTTTACAGTTTCACTCCTTTTGACGGGCTTAGGAGACAACCCTTACAGAAATTTTCTCTCCTCTCTTTACAACTCAGAACTTGGAAGAACAGAGGGAGAAGAACTTTTGGCCTTTACAACAATTTTGAGCTCTAAGAATCACAGAAAAAGATCAAGATTTCGGTGTATTTCTATGCTCTTTTAGTGCTGAATGGGTGGGGTATTTATAGGCCCCAACCCAGTTCAAATTTGGAGCTCAAAACTGTCAATTCTCGGAATTCCAGGATCAGGCGGTTGCACCTCCTGATTGGAGCGGTTGCACCGCCTGGCAGAGCTCGAAGACTGAGCCTCTGGGTGGTGCCACCTCCTATCAGGGGCGGTTGTACCTCTCTGCCAGAGCTCGAAGACTGAGCTCAGGCAGTTGCACCTCCTGACTGGGGCAGTTGCACCGCCTGCCAGAGCTCGAAGACCGAGCTCAGGCGGTGCTACCTCTTGTCACGGGAGGTTGCACCGCCCAGTCTCGCTCGGAGACTAAGCCCAGGCGGTGCTACCTCTTGGCTGGGGCGGTTGCACCGCCCAGTCTCCCTGGGAGACTTAGCCCAGGCGGTGCTACCTCCTGGCTTGAGCGGTTGCACCTCCCACAGCAATCAGGGTCCGAATGGGTAGATCCATTCGGCTCAATTTGGATTTTTCAGGGGCCCAATTGCCCCAAGATTAAGCTAATGGGATCACCTCCCATTTCCAACTTAATCATTGTGCTAACTACGATAAATCCTAAGACAATTTCTGTAGCTTGCTCCGGTGCGTCAATCGCTTCTTTAGGCGAGTTTCCGGCGAACTTCCGTCGATCATCCGATGAACCCTCGGTGATGCTCCTGCGGACTTCCGGCAAACTCCTGGACTTGCGACGATACACTTGGCAAGTTCCGACGAGCTTCTTTTGCAAGCTTATGGACTTCTCGGATTTGTTCCCGCAGAACCTCTGACGACTGTCTGAACTTCCGTTGAGCTCTCGAACTCCCAACATGATCATTGTCATGACTCCGGCGCAACTCCTACTACATGTCTTACTTTCATCGTAGTTAATCCTGCACACTTATCTCAACATATAGGTTAGACAACAAATGACAATTGACTTCATCATCAAAATCCGAGATTCAACAATCTCCCCCTTTTTTATGATGACAATTAATTGATAATGGAGTTAACCTTAACTCCCCCTGTCTACATGCCATACTTGAGATAAGTCATTCTTGAATTCAAGACCTAAGAATTCAAGTGACATCTCTGAAGATGATGTCAAGGCTTGACATTCATTTTCAAATCTTTCATAACAATTTTGAATGATGGTAATTGAAGCAATTCATTATATTGTAAGATATCAACATGTAAAGTTGTGAAGTAAGATTTTGATATCATTACATGATGTACACATTTCAAGTACACATTTCAAATATTTTAGCAAGTATTGCATTTCATCACACGGTAAGATATCAACTCATAAAATTACGATGCAAGTTTTTGTTTGATATCTTGACACGATACAAGGCATAATGCAAATCATAGCATTTATTCATATATCTCTTGGTGATGCAAGCATGGCATAATTATAGCATCAGTGTTTATAGTATCAATTCATATATTTCTCCCCCTTTGTCATCAACAAAAAGCATGGTAGTTGTGATATTAGGAGAACAATACAAGTAAATTTTGAGTATAAGTGCGATGATTGTTTTATGCCTTTACTTAATTCATGTTATTTCCAATAGTAAATGATAGGAAATTAATTGTTCAAGCACATAAAGGACAACATGATATGTTGATGGCTTTGAATACTTCTTCTCCTTTTTTGTTATAATCCTTTGTGCATGAAGGAGGAAAGTCATTTTATCAAATCCATTTCGGAAAAAAATATTTTTCATAAGAGTGTATTTTATTTTTGTCATTCCAACTGTTAAGCGAATCCGAAAATGAGATGAATTCTTTCATGCATTCAGACAAGATTATGCTACAATTTTTCAAATATAATCATAAAGACAAAACATTTCAACACATGTTATCAATTGTTTGATCATTCAATAAAGTCCGAAAGATAATTTTAACTAGTTTATGTGTTCGGACACATCAATATTCCTAATTCTCTTCTTATGAAATCAAATTGTTCTTCACTTAGAGGTTTTGTAAAAATATCGGCTAGTTGATGTTTGGTGTCAATGAACTCTATGATTACATCATGATTAGTAATATGATCTCGTATAAAGTGATGTCTAATATCAATATGTTTTGTTCTTGAGTGTTGTATAGGATTCTTTGTTAAGCATATTGCACTTGTGTTATCACATTTAATGGGAATATTTTTAAGATGAACTTTATAATCTTCTAAAGTGTTTTTCATCCATACAACTTATGCACAGCATGCACTTGCTGCAATATATTCAGCTTCGGTTGTTGATAGTGCAACCGAGTTTTGTTTCTTAGATGACCAGGAAACAAAGACATGTCCTAAAAATTGACATGTTCCTGATGTGCTTTTTCTATCTAGTCTACAGCCAGCAAAGTCTGCATCAGCATAAGCAATTAACTCAAGATTTTCTGATTTTGGGTACCATAATCCTAGATTTGTGGTACCATTAAGATATTTAAGTATTCTTTTAACTGCTTTGAGATGAGATATCTTAGGGTTTGATTGAAATCTAGCACAAAGTCCTACACTGAACATGATGTCTGGTCTAGTTGTAGTGAGGTAAAGTAAACTTCCTATCATACCCCTATAAGTTTTTTGATCGAAACTTTCTCCACTTTCATCAATTTCTAACTTAGTGGAGGTGCTCATAGGAGTGTTAATAGCTTTTGAGTTATTAATATTAAACTTTTTTAGTAAATTCATAGCATATTTAGTTTGACTTATAAAGATGTCATTGCTTAGTTGTTTGATTTGTAAACCTAAGAAGAATGTTAACTCTCCCATTAAACTCATTTCAAATTCAAGACTCATAGTTTTAGCAAAAGATTCACAAAGAGATTCATTCGTGGAACCAAAGATAATATCATCAACATAAATCTGAACAATGAGAAAATTATTTTCAAAATTCTTGATGAATAATGTAGTATCAACCTTGCCTTTTGTGAAATTATTTTCGATAAGAAAAGAACTAAGTCTCTCATACCAAGCCCTTCGGGCTTGTTTTAAACCATAGAGAGCTTTAGTTAATCTAAACACATGATTAGGGAGGCTATTATTTTTAAATCCAGGAGGTTGTTCAACATAAACTTCTTCAGAAATAAAACCATTAAGAAAAGCGCTTTTAACATCCATTTGAAACAGCTTAAAATTATTACTACTAGCGTAGGCAAGGAGCATCCTTATGGCTTCTAATCGAGCCACAGGAGCGAAGGTTTCTTCGTAATCGATACCTTCTTCTTGGTTGAAACCTTTGGCCACTAGTCTAGCCTTGTTTCTAACCACGATACCATTTTCATCTTGCTTGTTTCTAAAGACCCATTTAGTACCAATAACTAAATGGTCATTTGGCCTAGGAACAAGCTTCCACACCTCATTTATCTCAAATTGATTTAATTCATCTTACATTGCGATAATCCATGAATCATCTTTCATGGCTTCGTCAACGCATTTGGGTTCAATTTGGGAGAGAAAAGCGGTGTTGGCACAAAAATTTTTAAGAGAGGATCGTGTTTGAACCCCCTTTGATGTGTCTCCTAAGATTAGCTCTTTAGGATGAGCATCTACATACTTCCAATCCTTGGGTAAGGATGTTTCGGAAGTGGATGCATTCAAATTGCTAGTTGGAGACGGGGTTTCATTTAAATTCAAGGAATCAAAATTAACATCATCATCAAAATCATTTTTCCTGATTTCGGAAATCTCATTGAAAACAACATGAATGGATTCTTCAATAAATAATGTTCTTTTATTGAAGATACGAAAAGCTTTAGAAATCGAAGAATAACCAAGAAAGATTCCTTCATCGGATTTAGCATCAAATTTTCCTAAGTTATCTTTTTCATTCAAGATAAAGCACTTACACCCAAAGACTTTAAAATATGAAACATTGGGTTTTTTGTTGTTCCATAACTCATAATGAGTTTTGGTGAGTAAGGGTCTAACTAGAACTCTATTCAAAATATAGCATGCAGTGTTTACGGCTTCGGCCCAAAAATATTTGGGTAGGCTATGTTCATTCGACATGGTTCTTGCCATTTCTTGTAAATTTCGATTTTTTCTTTCTACTACTCCATTTTGTTGAGGATTTCTTGGAGAAGAGAAATTATGGTTGTATCCATTGAGTTCATAGAATTCTTGGAAATCATGGTTTTGAAATTCTCCACCATGATCACTTCTAATTGACGAAATCATAGAAGCCTTCTCGTTTTGAATAAGTTTACAAAACTTGGTAAAAGATCTAAAGCATTCATTTTTCTGTTTCAAGAAGTAAGTCCATGTGTATCTACTATAGTCATCCACAATGACGAAGGCGTATTTGCTACCTCCTAGGCTTGATGTAGAGATTGGTCCGAACAAGTCCATATGGATCAATTGTAAGGGCCTAGAGGTGCTTATTTGATTCTTAGATTTGAAACTACCCTTAATTTGTTTACCTAATTGGCAAGCATCACATACATTATCTTTGATGAACTTGATATGAGGAATTCCTCTTACAAGATCTTTAGATGATATTTGAGTGATTAGTTTCATGCTAGCATGACCTAATCTTCTATGCCATAGCCAAGCATCCTCATTCAAAACCGAAAAACACATTTCATTACACAAATCATTGATGTCAATAGTGTATACGTTATTTTGTTTTAATGCAATCATAGACATGTTTTTGTGTGGTTTTTCAATGATGCAAGCATTAGATTCGAATCTAACAATGTATCCTTTATCACATAATTGACTAATGCTCAAGAGGTTATGTTTTAAACCATCAACTAACAAAACATCTTCAATAAAGAAGTTGGATTTGTTACATATGGTTCCTTTGCCAATGATTTTACCCTTGTTGTTGTCTCCGAATGTAACATAGCCTTCGTCTATGCTAGTGAGCTTAGAGAATTGAGATGGATCTCCAGTCATATGCCTTGAGCATCCACTATCAAGGTACCATCTCTTGCTCCTAGCTTGCGATGGTATGGGTTTCTACAAGAAAGGATGATTTTTAGGTACTCATTTGCTTTTGGGTGCCTCAAAGATAGATCTACATTGTTTATCATGTTGCATAGAGTTTATCATGGTTCCTTTAGGGACCCAAATTAATTTATTCGGACTCATCTTCTTGAATGGACAATAATGCGTTTTGTGTCCAAGTTTGCAACAAAAGTTGCATTTGCTTTGGTGTCGAACATGAAAGATGGGGTCTTTTATGAAGGTGGTTGGATTTTGGTGAGGACTTCTCACAAATCCAATTCCACTTCTTTTGGGAACGTGACTCTTGTTTGCAAGGATCATGTTTAATGACTTGCTACCAACCTCGAATTTCTTCAAGGTGTCCTTAAGTAGCAAGTTTTCCTTTTGGAGAGTTTCTAGATCATGGCATTTTATGCATGAGCTTAAACTATCATGATATTCAGCTTTTAACTTATCGAAATTACAAATAAGACTATCATGCTCCTTTTTTAGCAATTTGTATTTTCTACTAATTGTCTTACATTCATCAAATAATTCATGGAAAGCATTTAATAACTCATGATAAGGTAAATCTACATCAATTAAATCTGTTACCTCTTCTCCGATGGCCATTAGGGCATAATGAGCAACTTGCTCGGTGTTGGACTCCTCTTCTTCGGATACGCTCGAATCATACCATGTTGCTTTGAGCACCTTTTTCTTTGGTGTTCTCTTTTTTATTTGGGGACAATCACTCTTGTAGTGTCCCGGCTTTTTGCACTCATAGCAAATGACTTGGTCCTTTCTGGGTTCAAGTTTGTTTTTTGTGTCATTCTTAAACTTGTTTCTTTTAATGAATTTTTTAAATTTTCTTGTTAGAAGTGCTAAGTCATCGTCACAGTCCTCATCACTTGAGTTTTCTCTCAAGTGGTCTTCTGAAGTTCTAAGTGTCATATCCTTCCTGTTCTTTGGAAGGATGTCTTCTTGTTCTTCATGAGCTTTGCAAGTCATCTCGTAGGTCATTAATGACCCAATTAGTTCTTCAAGAGGGAAGTTGTTTAGATCTTTCGCCTCTTGAATAGCAGTGACTTTAGGATCCCAACTTTTAGGAAGGGATCTTAGAATCTTATTTACGAGCTCAAAATCCGAAAAACGTTTTCCGAGTCCTTTTAGACCGTTGACGACATCCGTGAAACGGGTAAACATGTCGCCAATAGTCTCACTAGGTTTCATCCGGAAAAGTTCAAAAGAGTGTAACAAAAGATTGATTTTTGACTCTTTCACTCTACTTGTGCCTTCATGAGTCGCTTCGAGTGTGTGCCAAATATCAAATGCGGTTTCACAAATCGAAACACGATTAAACTCGTTTTTATCAAGTGCACAAAATAAGGCATTCATAGCCTTTGCATTAAGAGCGAAAGCCTTCTTCTCCAAATCATTCCAATCGATCATTGGAAGAGAAGACTTCGAAAAACCATTTTCGACAAGATTCCAAAGTTTAAAATCCATAGAAATAAGAAAGATCCTCATTCGGGTCTTCCAATAGTCCGTCCCATTGAACATGGGTGGACGTGTAATAGAATGGCCCTTTTGGTTTCCGGCGTAAGCCATCTCTCTTGGGTTTTAATCCGTTTGAGAGTTAACCCCGCTCTGATACCAATTGTTAGGATCGAGAGCACTAAGAGGGGGGGGTGAATTAGTGCAGTGGAAATCTTTCACTATTAAAATCGAAAGCTGCGTCCGTTTGATAAAAACGATTTACGTCTAAATGCCAATTTTGAAGGTACTGAACTTTGAGATATGTTTTATAAATGCGCAGAAGGCAGTTTGCAGTTATGATTGAAATCAAAACGTAAACGTACACTGAAATGTAATGATCGTACGAAAAAGCCGATTTACGTCTAAACGCAGATTCGGAAAGCTCTGAACTTAGAAACTCATTCGTAAAAGCGCAGAATGTAGTAGCTATTTAGGAGGTTTGCAGTAAAGATAAAATGCTCAAAGTAAATGCAAACCGAGATTTAGAGTGGTTCGGTCAAGCTTGACCAACTCCACTTTTGGCTTCCTCCACCGACGAGGTCACCGACGTCAACTAGAAGCCTTCCTTCAATAGGTGAAGGCCAACCACCCTTTTACAGTTTCACTCCTTTTGACGGGCTTAGGAGACAACCCTTACAGAAATTTTCTCTCCTCTCTTTACAACTCAGAACTTGGAAGAACAGAGGGAGAAGAACTTTTGGCCTTTACAACAATTTTGAGCTCTAAGAATCATAGAAAAAGATCAAGATTTCGGTGTATGTCTATGCTCTTTCAGTGCTGAATGGGTGGGGTATTTATAGGTCCCAACCCAGTTCAAATTTGGAGCTCAAAACTAACAATTCCCGGAATTCCGGGATCAGGCGGTTGCACCTCCTGACTGGAGCGGTTACACCGCCTGGCAGAGCTCGAAGACTGAGCCTCTGGGCGGTGCCACCTCCTGTTAGGGGCGGTTGCACCTCTCTGCCAGAGCTCGAAGACTGAGCTCAGGCGGTTGCACCTCCTGAATGGGGCGATTGCACCACCTGCTAGAGCTCGAAGACCGAGCTCAAGCGATGCTACCTCCTGTCAGGGGAGGTTGCACCGCCCAATCTCGCTCGGAGATTGAGCCCAGGCAGTGCTACCTCCTAGCTGGGGCGGTTGCACCGCCCAGTCTCCCTGGGAGACTTAGCCCAGGCGGTGCTACCTCCTGGCTTGGGTGGTTGCACCTCCCACAACAATCAGGGTCCGAATGGGTAGATCCATTCGGCCCAATTTGGGTTCTTCAGGGGCCCAATTGCCCCAAGATTAAGCTAATGGGATCACCTCCCATTTCCAACTTAATCATTGTGCTAACTATGATAAATCCTAAGACAATTTCTTCAGCTTGCTCCGGTGCGTCAATCGCTTCTTCCGGCAAGTTTTCGGCGAACTTTCGTCGATCATCCGATGAACCCTCGGTGATGCTCCTGCGGACTTCCGGCAAACTCCTGGACTTGCGACGATACACTTGGCGAGTTCCGACGAGCTTCTTTGGCAAGCTTATGGACTTCTCGGATTTGTTCCCGCAGAACCTCCGACGACTGTCCGAACTTCCGTCGAGCTCTCGAACTCCCAACGTGATCATTGTGATGACTCCGGCGCAACTCCTGCTACATGTCTTACTTTCATCGTAGTTAATCCTACACACTTATCTCAACATATAGGTTAGACAACAAATGACAATTGACTTCATTATCAAAATCCGAGATTCAACAGACTCGACCAACTCAACCTACACCGGGAATCAGTTCCTACTTATAACGATGGAAGGCCACGTGGGTCAATCTAATTGCCTCACGTTTACCGACTTAATATTATCGAGAGATGTTTCTATGATTTGGTCTCCTAATATGACATGTCACACATATACATATTTAATATATATCTACATCGCATGCAAATATATATACATATCTAGTATGTGTATAAGCAATCACACCAGATGATCATGGACCACAACCTAATATGATTAGGCCCGAGCCAGTAGGCCTAATCACTCACATCAAGATCTATGTGTGCAACGGTGCATCTTCATGCCCTGTGATCGTCCATCTCGTCCTCATCGGTTCCGTCGACATCTTGATGCATCTTCATGCATCACGATCGTCCGTCTCGTGGGTCCCGCTATCGCATCCATGCTCCCGCTGTGCCTCCTCATGTGATTACAACTTAATCATAGGCACGCAGGCCCGACAATAAATGAGAAATATAATGGAGGCACGCAGACCTCAATAATGATAATCACAAGTACACACATCACACGATCCATGATCATCCGTCCACACATCATACATCACATGTATAAATAATCATCATCATGTAGGACTACTAGATAATCATAAAAATAATAATCAACTAAACCTTTTAATTAATTAATATTTTCTAAAATCAGGGACATGTAGGGAATTTCTCAATTCCTAAGGGTATTTTCATAATTTAGATAAAAGACAGAAATTGAAATTTCTTAAATTCACAGGGGCAAAACTATCTTTTTGCCCAAAACCCTAATTCCCTCTTACTACTGTCGCCGCCGCCACCCTGCTGGCGGCGGCCTGTTCGGCGGGGCGAGGGTGCCGCCCTCGCCCGCAGGCGGCACGCCCGCTGGCGGCGCTGCCGCTGCAGGTGGGCGCCCCCGTGGGCTGTTCTGCCGGTGGGGCAACGCCCGCAGGCGGTGCTGTCCCACCGGGCGGCCGCCCCGGGGGGGGGGGGGGGGTTTCGCCCGCGGGAGCAGCGGTGGCAAGCACCGCTGCCCTGCGGCGCCTCACCCCGTGGGAGAAGCGGCCGCAGGCGCCTCTACCCACGGGTTGCCAGCCCCGCCGGACGCAAGCCTGCTGCAAGTAGGCCGCCGGCCGGCTGCTGCAGACGCAGCCCCTGTGCTGCCCGCCTTCGGCTGCGCTGCACATACGCAGATCGAGGGCAGCAACTGTTGCTGCCCTTCCTTGTTTTTGCGTCAACGATTTTGACGTCAAAATTCTTCCTAAACACAACACACGCAGTTCAAAACCAATCATTCGCACGAACAACCTAGCTCTGATACCACTGTTGGGAAATCTTGGGGGCGACATCATATGCGCAGCAGAAGAACAAGAAAATAAAATCCCCAATTCCCAAAGAGATGTTCGTCGTCGTGCGAAGATTGGTGCGCAAAATCCGCGAAACTTAAAACTGCGTATAGAGTAGATTGTGTTACCTAGGGAGATCGTATATCCCTGTTTCCTTGCAGATCCTTAGGAGAGGGTGAAGGAGGTCAAGCGTCCTCCTCTCTAGCGGTGATCCACACAGCAGGGTTGCGACGACGCTCCTTAAAACTCCAGGCCTGCTCTGAGGTGGAGAGGGAGAGGAGAATAGGAAAGGCAAGCAAAGGCTCTAGCCTATGAGGCTCTGAATCCCTCCTATTTATAGAGGTCCCCTATCAAACCCTAATGGGTCCTCCCCTAGTGGGTATTGAATCTGCATCCAATAAGACAAGGGCTCCGTCGGATATCTCATATCTGAACCTCTACTCATTGCAATGCCTACCATATGTTTGTGACCCTATAGGCCCAATATCGAGCTGGCTGTGAGTCATACTCGTCAGAACTCCTTCTAACTCAGTGAATTATTATCTCTATAATAATTCACTTGACTCATCGACTACGGACGTACTAGGCCACTACGCCATAGTCCCCAGACGATACAGGGGAATCCAATCCATTGGACCTGTCTGTCCTCAGTTACTGTGTACCTATTGTCCCTTATCCATCTAATATCCTAGAGACCGTATATCGAGCATGGTGTTGTCAGACCCATACGGTTTCTACTCGAGTCTCGCTCTAATCGGATTCTTTCGGAGAACTCTTTCTCTCTCAACCCGAATGAACCTGGCCAGGGATTTGTCTGAGCAAGAACACATGGGATATTCCTCTCATGACGCCGAGAGTGGATGATCCTCTATCGACACTCAATAGCCCTCGTAAGGTCGACTATCACTCCCAATGACCAGCTGTACTAGATCTGGGACAGCCAAACCTATAAGTCTGGTATCAAAGAGTGGAGCACTCATACAGGACATCCTTGTTGTCTCAAGTCTAAGGACCAGATACACCACTAGGACTACGGAATCGTTGTCTGACAATAAGGCATCATCAACTATCCAGCATTCCGTAAGCGGATCAATCAGTGAACTCATTCTCCAATGAGCACTTGTACTATATCCCTAGTGTCCCTACACAAGCAGCTATGAGACCAACTGCATCCATCATATGGACGGGTATACAGTACACCAGTCTGTCCGGTTATCACGATGTCCCTCTCGAGTAACCTATGACCGAGATTATTTAGGATATGTGTTTAAAGTTGAATCGATCTCATTATCGTGATCTCATCACGATCCGATTCCCATTGCACAAATTCAAGGACATCACAATATATATATATATATATATATATATATATATATATATATATATATATATATATATATATATATATGCATTTATGCAATAGTTATAAAGTGATATACGCCAAAATATAATAAGCAAAAAGTTTCTGTATCAAGTCACACGTGCCATCACTCATGTGATTGGCTTGTTGGGCACCTATGACTAGCATTGAGTGCCTTCTTCTTTGGTATTCTCTTCTTGGCTCAGGGACAATCACTTTTATAGTGTCCTGGCTTCTTGCATTCGTAGCAAATAACTTGGTCCTTCTTGGGTTCAAATTTATTTTTTGTGTCATTTTTAAACTTGTTTCTTTTAATGAATTTTTTAAATTTTCTTATTAGAAGTGCCAAGTCATCGTCATAGTCCTCATCATTTGAGTTTTCTCTCAAGTAGTCTTCTAAAGTTCTAAGTGTCATATCCTTCCTGTTCTTTGAAAGGATGTCTTCTTGCTCTTCATAAGCTTTGCAAGTCATTTCGTAGGTCATTAATGACCCGATTAATTCTTCAAGAGGGAAGTTGTTTAAATCTTTAGCCTCTTGAATAGTAGTGACTTTAGGGTCCCAACTCTTTGGAAGGGATCTTAGAATCTTATTCACAAGCTCAAAATCCAAAAAACTTTTACCGAGTCCTTTTAAACCATTGACGACATCTGTGAAACGAGTGTATATGTCGCCTATGGTCTCGCTCGGTTTCATTTGAAAAAGTTCAAAAGAATGTATTAAAAGATTGATTTTTGACTATTTCACTCTACTCGTGCCTTCGTGAGTCACTTCGAGTATGTGCCAAATATCAAATGCAGTTTCACAAACCAAAACACGATTGAACTTATTTTTATCAAGCACACAAAATAAGGCATTCATAGCCTTTGCATTAAGAGTGAAAGTCTTCTTCTCCAATTTATTCCAATCGATCATTGGAAGAGAAGACTTTGAAAATCCATTTTCAACAAGATTCCAAAGTTCAAAATCTATGGAAATAAAGAAGATCCCTATTCGGGTCTTCCAGTAGGTGTAGTTCGTCCCATTGAACATGGGTGGACATGTAATAGAGTGGTCGTCTTGGTTTCCAGCGTATGCCATCTCTCTTGGGTTTTAATCCGATTGAGAGTTAACCCTGCTCTGATACCAACTGTTAGGATCAAGAGCACTAAGAGAGGGGGTGAATTAGTGCAGCGGATAACTTTCGACGATTTAAAACGACGTTCATACGATAAAAACACTTTTGATGAAAAACCGTTTCGGAAAGTTCTTCAACTTAAGATTAAGCAAAGTACAGTTGAAGAAAAGCAATGGAGGTAGTTTGCAGTTAAGATAGAGAGCAGAATGTAAATGCAAACCGAGATTTAGAGTAGTTCGGTCAATCTTGACCTACATCCACTTTTGGCTTCCTCCTCCGATGAGGTCACCGACGTCTACTATAGGCCTTCCTTCAATAGGCGAAGGCCAACCACCCTTTTACAGCTTTACTCCTTTTGACGAGCTTAGGAGACAACTCTTACAGATTTTCACTCCTCTCTTAAATAATAAAAACTTAGATGAAAAGAGGGAGAACTTTTGGCCTTTTACAAAACTTTTGAGCTCTCAAATTCTCAGAAAAAGATCAATATTTCGATGCACTTTTATGCATGAAAGGGTGGGGTTTTTATAGGCCCCAACAAGTTCGAATTTCAAGCTCAAAAATATCATCATCCAGATTTCCGGGGTCCTGGCGGTACTACCGCCTGACACAGCTCGGAGATCGAGCTCAAACGGTGCCACCGCCTGACAGGGGCGGTACCACCACCTAACTTCACTCGGAGACCGAGCTCAGGCGGTACCATCGCATGATAGGGGCGGTACCCCCACCCAGCATTCTTGGGAGACTAAGCTCCTAGGCGGTGCCATCGTCGGCCAGGAATTCGGAGTCTGAATGGGCTGATCCATTCGATCCAATTTGAGTCTATCAAGGGCCCAATTGCCCCCAGATTAAGTTAATGGGATCACCTCCCATTCCTAACTTAATCTACATGCTAACTACGATATTTAAAACATTAATACTGCAACTTACTTCAGTGCGTCAATCGCTTCTTCATACAAGCTTCCGGTGAACTTCCGATGAACATCCGACGAACCCTCGGTGATGCTCCGACAAACTTTCAGCAAACTCCTGGACTTGCGACGATCCACTTGGTGAGTTTCGACAAGCTTCTTTGGCAAGCTCCTGGACTTCTCGGATTTGTTCCCGTAGAACCTCCGACGATCGTCCGGACTTCCGTCGAACTCTCGAACCCCCAATGTGATCATGGTCTTGACTCCAGCGCAACTCCTGCTACATGTCTTACTTCCATCGTAGTTAATCCTTCACACTTATCTCAACATTTGGATTAGATAACAAATGACAATTGACTTCATCATCAAAATCCGAGATTCAATAGCGGTAGGGCACAAAAGGGCGCTGCGCCCACTGGCAGCGGCGTCGGTTGGCGCTACGCCCGCGAGGGCACCCACTTGCAGGCACGGCGCCGCCCGTGGGCGAGACGCTTGCAGGCAAGGGCAACGCCCCCGCCTCCCGCCGCATATGCCGCCGCCGATAGGGTTGCGACGACGACAGCAGCAGGGGAGAGGGAGAGGGGCTTAGGGTTTTGGGCAAGAAGATAGTTTTACCCTTATGAATTTTTAAAATTCTAATTCTATCCTTTTGTCCAAATTATAAAAATACCCCTCAAAATTCAAAATATTCTCTACATATCCTTGATGTCAGAAATATTAATTAATTAAAAAGTATAATTGATTATTATTTTTTATATTTATCTAGTAGTCCTACATAATGATGATTTATACATGTTATGTATGATGTGTGGACGGATGATCATGGACCATGTGATGTGTGTACTTGTGATTATTATTATTATTGGGGCCTGCGAGCCTCCATTATATTTCTCGTTTATTGTCGGGCCTGCGTGCCTATGATTAAGTTGTAATCATACAAGGAGGCGTAGCGGGAGCGTAGAAGCAATAGCAGAACCCACGAGATGGACGATTGCGATGTATGGAGATGCGTCGAGATGTCGATGGAACCGATGAGGATGAGATGGACGATCACAGGGCATGGAGATGCACCACTGCATACATAGATCTTGATATAAGTAATTAGGCCCACTAGCTCGGGCCTAATCATATTAGGTTGTGGTCCATGATCATCTAGTGTGATTGCTTATACACCTACTATATATATATATATATATATATATATATATATATATATATATATATATATATATATATATATATATATATATATATATATATATATATATATATATATTGCATGCAATGTAGATATATATTAAATATGTATATGTGTGACATGTCATATTAGGAGATCAAATCATAGAAACCCCTCTCTCGATAATTTTAAGTCGGTAAACATGAGGCAATTAGATTGACCCACGTGGCCTTCCATTATTATAGGTAGGGATCGATTCCTAGGTTGAGTTGGTCGAGTCCCTCAAGGCTCACCTACATCGCGATTCGCCATCTTATCTATGACATAGAGATATCATCGGTAACCTAAGGACATGGTATGCTTGGTCGAGTCCTTCGAGGGTACATCACGACGGAGAAAATCACGTACGTCCTTGATACAATGATGCCTATGCCCGAGGAAGGGGCAAGCGAGAATGAGATTGCTCACTACGTGAAGTACATTGATGACTCCACTCTTGCTCAGTGTTACATGTTGTGCTCTATGACTCCTGAGTTACAGAGACAATATGAAAAGATGGATATCAGATCCATTCTCCTACATGTCCGCAAACTGTTTGAGGAATAGGGAAGGACTCAGCGATATGAGATATCCGAGAGCCTCTTTCGAGCTAGGACTACTGAGGGAATACCGGTTCAGAACCATGTCCTAAAAATGATTGAGTGGATAGAGAAACTTACAAGTCTAGGAATGGTCCTAGAGTATAACTTGTATGTGGACATTCTGCTTCAGTCCATATTAGATTCATTTTAATAGTTCATAATGAATTTAATATGAACAAGCTTGAAGTGACTCTCCCGGAGCTCCTCAATATGTTGAGGGAGGCAAAGAGAACTATCAAAAAAGAGAAGTCAGTTTTCTACACTAGTGAGACTAGAAAGAAAAGGAAATGAAAAAAGTCCCTTAAGAAGGGTAAGGGCAAGGGTAGACCAGGTAAAGCAAAGGTTGCTAAGAAAGACCTGACAAAGGACAAAGGCCAAAGCTTCCACTATGGCAAAGATGGGCACTGGAAGTGGAACTGTAAAGAGTACCTTGCAGAGAGGGCGAAACAAAAGCTTCGAGAAGCTTCAAGTACATTCATGATCAGTCTCCATTTGTTAGACTCTTATGATAACAAATAGGTATTGGATACTAGTAGTGCTTATCATATATGCAATTTGTTGCAAGTTTTAGCAAGGCCTAGGAGATTGGTGAGAGGCAAGATGGACCTCAAGATAGGTAATGGAGCAAAAGTTGTTATAGTAGCTATTGGCGAGACCACCCTACATCTGCCTAGTAGAGCTATTATTGCATTAGATGCATGTTATTTTGTTCCTTCTATTATCAAAAACATTATCTCCATTTCATGTTTGACAGTTAGTGGATATAAATTAGTTTTTGAGAACAATGGTTGTTCAATATTATTAGATAATGAGATTATCACGAAAGGAACATTGTATAATGGTTTGTTTATGCTAGACACTACTCCACGTATTATGAATATAAGTATGGCTAAGAGAAAACGAGATAAGGTGAACAGTGCATACTTATGGCATTGTAGGCTAGGTCACATCCATGAGGGAAAGATTTAAAAATTACTAAAGGATGGATATCTAGATCCATTCGACTATGAGTCATATGCAACTTGCGAGCTTTGCCTTCGTGGAAAAATAACCAATTCTCTATTTAGTGGAACTGGAGAGGGAGCTACTAAGTTGCTGGAACTCATTCATAGTTATGTATGTGGACCCATGTCAACTCATGCCATTGGTGGTTACTCTTACTTCATTACCTTTATTGATGATTTCTCATGGTATGGACATGTGTACTTAATGAAGTATAAGTCTGAGGCCTTTGAAAAATTCAAAGAGTATAAGAATGAAGTGGAGAACCAGACTGAAAAGAGTATCAAGACTCTTCAATCAGATCAAGGAGGTGAGTACTTAAGTACAGAGTTTACCCAGTTCCTCAAGGACCATGGGATTTTATCCCAATGGATACCTCCTTATACACCTCAACTCAATGGTGTGTCTAAAAGGAGAAATCGTATGTTGTTAGACATGGTACGGTCCATGATGAGTTTCGCTGACCTACCCATCTCATTCTGGGGATATGCCTTAGAGACCGTAGCTTACCTTATGAATAGAGTCCCAACTAAGTCGGTAGTGTCTACACCATATAAGATATGGAAAGGAAAGAAGCCCGATCTTAAGGTTATTAAGATTTGGGTCTGCCCTGCCCACGTTAAAAGACACAACTCCGATAAGTTAGAATCAAGGATAGAGCGGTGCAAGTTCATGGGATACCCTAAGGAAACTTGTGGGTATTATTTTTATCATCTCAATGATCAAAAGGTCTTTATAGCCAAGAGAGCGATGTTCCTTAAGAAGGAACACATTCTTGGCGAAGACTAGGAGCATGATAGAGTTGAGCGAGGTTGGAGAACCTAACTCAAGCACCACTCTATAGCCCGAGTCTGTTCAGGTACCTAATACACAAGTTCCAACTTTATATAGGTCAAACAGAGTATCTCATCCTCCTGAGAGATATGTGAGACATATTAGAGAAGATGATATTGAGGATATTAATCCTCAGACCTACGAGGAGGCTATTATGAGTATAGACTCTAGGAAGTGGCAAGAAGCCTTGAATTCCGAGATAGATTTCATATACTCCAACAAGGTTTGGAACCTAGTTGATGCGTCCGAGGGTATTATACCTAGCGATTGCAAGTGGATCTTTAAGAAAAAGATCGGAGTAGATGGAAAGGTAGATACCTATAAAGCAAGGCTAGTGGCTAAGGAGTATCGTCAAAGACAATGTGTTGACTATGATGAAACCTTCTCACCCGTAGTCATGCTAAAATCCATCTGAATTCTATTGGCTATTGCAGCACACTATAATTATGACATCTAGCAGATGGACGTGAAAACAGCATTCCTCAATGACAACCTCGAGGAGGAGGTGTATATGATACAGCCCGAGGGATTCATGTCCAATGACTACCCAGATAAGGTGTGCAGGTTGCTTAGATCTATTTATGGACTAAATCAAGCTTCCCGAAGTTGGAACATAAGATTTGATAAAGCAATCGGATCTTATGACTTCGTTAAGAATGAAGATGAGCTTTGTGTGTACAAGAAGGTAAGTGGGATCGCTATCACCTTTTTGGTGTTATATGTTGTTACGCCCCCTCAAATAATATCGATAATATTAAAATTTTCAACACAAACCAATCTAGGATCCAAACACACATTTGAGGACACTGAAAAACATTCTATCAAATTCACATCTATAAAACCTGTGCAATTTATAATCATATATCACATCACTCGATAATTCACATTTATGGCAACCCAAGCCAACTTGACAAACATGAACAACATTTATAAATCCATAAGCTAAATAAATTATACAATCAGAACTCCAACTATTCACCACAAGTTCATATCATCATAAATTAGACTTAACATTCTGAAATTTCAAATAAGAGACATCTTCTAACACTTTTACACAGTATATCCATTTCGATTCATCGACAACATTTCATTTCATACAAAATATACTTATACAATAATAACATAATAACCAACAAGACTTGCCCATAATTCAGAATAACTGTCCACTACCTCAGCCCAATTCAAACATCTCAAAGAGTGACAATCTGACCTGAAAGATTTATATAACAACGGAGTGAGCTAAAAACAGCTCAGCAAGTAACAAAGCATATATAGCACGAGAAGGGATAGTTTCAAACAAACAAGATATCACAATGTAAGACAGAATCCAAGAGATTCAAGGATATCATCTCATTAGATACAGAATCATAAATGTCATTTCATTCATAACATATTTGGTTCATAACAAATGGAGCATAGAGTAATTGGAGCATATCAATAGCGTACGAGATGTTCCGGAGCATATCAATTGCAAATAGGACATTTCAGAACATATCAGTTCATAGTAAATAGAGCACAGAGTAATTGGAGCATACCAATAGCGTATGAAATGTTCCGGAATATATCAATGACAAATGGAACATTTCGAAGTGTAACAAAAATAGATGAAACATTTCGGAGCATATCAAAGAACGAAAACGAAATAAAAGCTCAGACGTCGTACCCTAGCATAATGCATGTGAGGTTTAACTCAGTGGTGGCTCCACGCCATGATGAGTTTTCGACTCCATCCACGGGTAGCCCTTTCCTACTCGAGCCCTCTCACCATACCCAAGTGCTAGGTCGGCTCTGAATTTCATATCAAACAGATAGAAGGTGAAGTGGGATTCCAAACATAATATGGTCCATCCATTTCTGAATGACCACCAAACATAATCTAGAGCATCGCAGGCTCTAAGCACATATCCTTTACCATTTCTGGCAAAGGTCCAAATAATCCCACAAACACCAGAGTACAAAAGGGTATTGTAACAATAAATTGGGACATATTGGAAGTACATGCGGAACAACGAAATGTACATGTGCCTTTATGAGTCAATACGATGCAAATTAATTTCCAAAGGAATGAAACTAGAATATGTGAAATCGACCAAATCTCGATTTCTAGTAGAATTCAAGAGGCACATTGAACGAATAATTCAAACCATCAATTGTGCTCCAATATACTCAAGAAAGCTATCAAAAGAAAGGTTTATAAGTCTATATTCTGATCAAATAAGTTTTGTCCAAATCAGATGTCAATACATGAAGTTATAACCATAACAAGGTAGAAAGGTCAGAATCTCAGAAGTTGCACAGATTCGAATCGTTACGTCTAAACAAGAGATATATCAAATGCAAGGCTAGAACAATTCAATGTTCCTCATATTCAAAGCAAATGTAGAGATAAAATTGTAATCAGGAAAGATCAGGACACTTGCAATAGGAAAGATTAGAACAATAACAGGAGAAACGATCGGGAAACTTGCCTTTCAAAGATTTCGATCCGAAGATCCAAAGAAGGTGCCAGCCCAAATCCTTCTACTTTTCCTTCGTATCCTCTCTCTGTTTCGTTTTGTGCTCTCGTTTTCTTTCTTTCTTCGCAACTACACCACGTGTTGAATATCGAGGCACTGTCACCTGCTCTCTCTTAATCTCATTCCTTCTTTTTTTTCCCAAACGCAGCTACCACAGCCACCGCCGTTGTCGCTGCCACAGTCGCAGCCCCTTCCACCGCACTATTTCCTTCCTCCCTTCTCTCGTTCCTACACTTTCTTTCCCCAAACACAACTGTCGCTGACGCAGCCGCCACCACCGCAGCCGCAATCACGGCCACGACCCCCCTTTTTTTTTCCCCTTTTTCTTTCTTTCTCTTTCCCAAAAGTAGCTACTACAGCCACCATCGCTGCCGCAGCTACCACAGCCAACGTCGCAGCCGCAGCCGCAGTCGCTGCCACGGCCGCAGCCACCACACCCGCAGCCTCTTCTTCCTCCCCTACTTTGTTTCCTCTCCTTCTCTTCTAGTTGCAGCTGCCACTGCCGTAGCTGCCTCCCCTTCTCCTCTTCCTCTCTTCTTCCCTTTTCCTTTCTCTTCTTCTTCCTTTCCTTCTCTTCTTTCCCAGCTGCACTGCTGCAGTCGCAGCCTCAGCCACGGCTGCAACCTCTTCTTCCTCCCCTGCTCATCTTCCTCTCCTTCTTCTCTTCCAACTGCAGCTGCTATCGCCGCAGCCGCAGCCCCTTCTTCCCCTTTGCTTCTTCCTCTCCTTCCCTTCTTTCTACCTCTACCTATTTCCCTGCCACAGCTGTAGCTGCCCCAGCCGCAGCTACTTCTTTCCCTTCTCCTCTTCTTTCTCCTTCCTTTCTTCTTCTTCTCTTCTTCTCCTTCCTCCCCTTCTTCTCCCCGACAAACAGCACCTCCTTTCCTCTGTTTCCTCTTGCAGGAAACAGAGGTGCCACCTCTTCACCCGCTTCTACTTCTTCTCTTCCTCTCTTCTTCCCTTCTTCCTTCCTCTTCCTCTTTCCCTGCCACAGCTGCAGCTGCCACAGCCGCAGCCGCAGCGACTTCTTTCCCTTCTCATCTTCCTTCTCCTTCCTTTCTTCTTCTTCTCTTCTTCTCCTTCCTCCCCTTCTTCTCCCCGACGAACAGCACCTCCTTTCCTCTGTTTCCTCCTGCAGGAAACAGAGGTGTCGCCTCTTCACTCGCTTCTACTTCTTCTCTTCCTCTTCTTCTTCTTCTCCTTCTCCTTCTTCTTCTCCTCTTCTTCCCTTCTCCTACCCGACGCCCCACACCTTCTCACTGTAGCCCATGCCGCAGCCATCCTCTTCTTCTTCTTCTTATCCCCAACACCTCACACCTCGTCTCCTCTGTTTCCGCCTGCAGGAAACAGAGGTGCTGCAGCCCTAGCTGCTGCCACCTCTCGCTCCTCTCCCACTTCCCTCTCTTTTTTTCTTCTTCTTTTCTTCTCTTCTCCCTCTTCTTCCTCCTCTCTTCTTTTCCCTCTTCTTCTTCTTTTCTTCTTCTCTTCTTCTTCCTTTCTCCTCCCCAACGCCCCACAGATCCTCGCTGCAGCTCTTACCGTAGCCACCTTCTCTATTCTTCTTCTTCTTCTTCTTCTTCTTCTTCTTCTCTTCCTCTGCTTCTCTTCTTCTCCTCTTCTTCCCTTCTCCTCCCCGACGCCCCACACATGAACTCCTCTATTTCCTCCTACACGAAATAGAAGTGCTGCAGCCCTAGCTGCTGCAGCTATCTCTCTTTCCTCTCCCTCTTCCCTCTCTTCTTCTTCTTCTTTTCTTCTCTTCTCCCTCTTCTTCCTCTCTTCTTCCTCCTCTCTTCTTTTCCCTCTTCTTCTTCTTTTCTTCTCTTCTCCCTCAACTACTCTTCTCTTCGTCTCCCCACACCCCACCGCTCTTCTCTCTGTTTCTCGAAAGAAACAGAGAGCGTGGGAGTCGGTGGGATAAAATCGAAATTTTTGGTTTTCTTTATTTTTTTTCTTTTTGCAACTTACAATTTAGTCCTTAAAATTTCTATATTTACATATAAGTCCTCCAATTTATATATAAATCTTTATTAATAAATTTTCAAAAGTGAGGGATATTACACTCTCCCCCCCTTAAAAGAAAATTTAGTCCTCTAAATTGATCATAGTTCAATCGATGAGAAGATGAGGATTATGATTTCTTTGTTTCCTCTAAATTTAGTCCTCTCAAATAATTTCATCAATACAATACATTTACACAATTATCCAAAAGTGATCGAAATATTCTCCTCCTTGATCCTTAATAGATGGTAACACGACCTTCAATCAATCATTGAAAATACTTGTGCACCCTGCAGTTAATCAAACAAGTCGTCATTTTAGAGAATACTCATTTTTTATGGTCACCTAATTCAACTGTCTATAATCAATATAAAGCCTCAATGTTCCATCCATCTTTTTAACTAACATCGGAGCACCCCATGATGAAATATTAAGTCAAATAAAATCCTTATTTAATAGTCCTTGTAGTTACTTTTTCAATTTCATTTACTCAAATGAAATCATTCTGTAGAGAGGCTTAGATATTGAGATTATCCCAAAGACCAAATCAAAAACAAAGTCACATTTGAGGGTAATCCGGGCAAGTCATCCTGGGATACATTAGGCAAGGAAATAAATCATGTCCAATACTCTCAAAATAAAAGATCAGCTGATCAAATATACAAAAAGTGATCATTTGGTATATACCAATCCATATTGGTTTGATAAGAAGATAGTCAATTCATACCAAGTATAATATCAAAACTCCAAATCTCTAGGAGAACTAAATCAGCAAAAAGTTCAAGTTCTCCAATAAGAATCAGACAAGAGGACCAGATTCATGTTCATTATCAAAGAATCTCCAATGATTGTATTTCCGTATATCACATAATGCAGTGGTATAGGTTGAATACCCAAGTGATAAGCAACATATTACAAATCAAATCGTAGATATGACCCATGGTCAAACAAATATTTGCATTCTTTCATAAACATGCATAATACCTTCGATCACTAATTCAGAAGTTTTAGAATCATATTCAGTGATAGCATACACTCTGACATGGGCTGATGATTTATGAGGCAGTAACTCTTTCTTTTTGTTCAAAGGGCAATCTTTTATTTTATGATCCAACTTTCCACAAGCAAAATAGACTTCATTCACTCGAAAACACAAACTTGTTTCATAATTTAACTTGCAATCCACACGTGATTGAGTTTTTTGTGATGACTTCCCATTTCAAATCCAAAGGTCTTGACCCTCTTGTTATCACTTTCTGATTCATTTCCAATCATATTTTTATTTGTAAACTTATCCTAGCTATTCTTGTCCTTGATCTCCAGAAATTCTTTTCATTGTTCCCACTAATAATAAATCTTTACTTCCGATATAAGGTGGCAAAAGAAATCTTTTGATCATCAGAACAATTTTGTACATCATATATCTGCTCTGTTTGCATCATCCCTTTTTCTACCACTAATGAAATTAGGTGCACCATGCTTCTGCTGCGCCACTCTGATTCAATATCCCCGATTACCCCTTTCATCCCACTTAATTAATCAAAACCAGATGAAGTAGGAGGACCAAATTACCTTATCATCCTTGATTCCTAAAATACATCAAAGAAAAATTTCCACCAATCACTATAGTTCACTAGACCTCAATATATTTGCATGTCAACATATCAAATATTTCAGTGATCCTTAAATCATGCTTGATACCACCTCTGTCACGCCCCCTCAAATAATATCGATGATATTAAAATTTTCAACACAAACCAATCCAGGATCCAAACACACATTTAAGGATACTGAAAAACATTCTATCAAATTCACATCTATAAAACTTGTGTAATTTATAATCATATATCACATCACTCGATAATTCACATTTTTGGCAACCCAAGCCAACTTGACAAATATGAACAACATTTATAAATCCACAAGCTAAATAAAATATACAATCAGAACTCCAACTATTCACCACAAGTTCATATCATCATAAATTATACTTAACATTCTGAAATTCCAAATAAGAGAGATCTAACACTTTTACACAGTATATCAATTTCGATTCATCGATAACATTTCATTTCATACAAAATATGCTTATACAACAATAACATAATAACCAACAAGACTTGCCCATAATTCAAAATAGCTCTCCACTGCCTCAGCCCAATTCAAACATCTCAAAGAGTGACAATCTGACCTGAAAGATTTATATAACAACAGAGTGAGCTAAAAATAGCTCAGTAAATAACAAAGCATATATAGCACGAGAAGGGACAGTTTCAAACAAACAAGATATCATAATGCAAGACAGAATCCAAGAGATTCAAGGATATCATCTCATTAGATACAGAATCATAAATGTCATTTCATTCATAACATATTTGGTTCATAACAAATGGAGCATAGAGTAATTGAAGCATATCAATAGCGTACGAGATGTTCCGGAGCATATCAATTGCAAATAGGACATTTCAGAACATATCAGTTCATAGTAAATGGAGCATAGAGTAATTGGAGCATACCAATAGCGTATGAAATGTTCCAGAGCATATCAATGACAAATGGAACATTTCGAAGCGTAACAATAAGAGATGAAACATTTCGGAGCATATCAAAGAACGAATATGAAACGGAAGCTCAGACGTCGTACCCTAGCATAGTGCATGTGAGGTTTAACTCAGTGGTGGCTCCACGCTGTGATGAGTTCTCGACTCCATCCACGGGTAGCCCTTTCCTACTCGAGCCCTCTCACCATACCCAAGTGCTAGGTCGGCTCTGAATTTCATATCAAACAGATAGAAGGTGAAGTGGGATTCCAAACATAATATGGTTCATCCATTTCTGAATGACCACTAAACATAATCTAGAGCATCGCAGGCTCTAAGCACATATCCTTAACCATTTCTGGCAAAGGTCCAAATAATCCCACAAACACCAGAGTACAAAAGGGTATTGTGAACAATAAATTGGGACATATCGGAAGCACATGCGGAACAACGAAATGTACATGTGCCTTTATGAGTCAATACGATGCAAATTAATTTCCAAATGAATGAAACCAGAATATGTGAAATCGACCAAAGCTCGATTTCTAGTATAATTCAAGAGGCACATTGAACAAATAATTTAAACCATCAATTGTGCTCCAATATACTCAAGAAAGCTATCAAAAGAAAGGTTTATGAGTCTATATTCTGATCAAATAAGTTTTGTCCAAATCAGAGGTCAATACATGAAGTTATAACCATAACAAAGTAGAAAGGTCAGAATCTCAGAAGTTGCACAGATTCGAATCGTTACATCTAAACAAGAGATATATCAAATGCAAGGCTAGAACAATTCAATGTTCCTCATATTCAAAGCAAATGTAGAGATAAAATTGCAGTCAGGAAAGATCAAGACACTTGCAATAGGAAAGATTAGAACAATAACAGGAGAAACGATCGGGAAACTTGTCTTTCAAAGATTTCGATCCGAAGATCCAAAGAAGGTGCCAGCCCAAATCCTTCTACTTTTCCTCCATGTCCTCTCTTTGTTTCGTTTTGTGCTCTCGTTTTCTTTCTTTCTTCGCACCTACATGACGTGTCGAATATCGAGGCACAGTCGCCTGTTCTCTCTTACTCTCATTCCTTCTTTTTTTTCCAAAACGCAGCTGCCACAGCCACCGCCGCTGCCGCTGCCACAGTCGTAGCCCCTTCCACCGCACTATTTCCTTCCTCCCTTCTCTCGTTCCTACACTTTCTTTCCCCAAACACAGCTGTCGTTGACGCAGCCGCCACCACCGCAGCCGCAATCACGGCCACGGCCCCCTTTTTTTTCCCTTTTTCTTTCTTTCTCTTTCCCAAAAGCAGCTACTGCAGCCACCACCGCTGTCGCAACTACCGCAACCAACATCGCAGCCGCAGCCGCAGTCGCTGCCACGGCCGCAGCCACCACACCCGCAGCCTCTTCTTCCTCCCCTACTATGTTTCCTCTCCTTCTATTCCAGCTGCAGCTGCCACTGCCACAACTGCCTCCCCTTCTCCTCTTCCTCTCTTCTTCCCTTTTCCTTTCTCTTCTTCTTCCTTTCCTTCTCTTCTTTCCCAGCTGCACTGCTGCAGTCGCAGCCTCAGCCATGGCTGCAACCTCTTCTTCCTCCCCTGCTCATCTTCCTCTCCTTTTTTTCTTCCAACTGCAGCTGCCATTGCCGCAGTCGCAGCCCCTTCTTCCCCTTCGCTTCATCCTCTCCTTCCCTTCTTTCTTCCTCTTCCTATTTCCCTGCCACAGCTGCAGCTGCCCAAGTCGCAGCCGCAGCTACTTCTTTCCCTTCTCCTCTTCTTTCTCCTTCCTTTCTTCTTCTTCTCTTCTTCTCCTTCCTCCCCTTCTTCTCCCCGACGAACAGCACCTCCTTTCCTCTGTTTCCTCTTGCAGGAAACAGAGGTGCCACCTCTTCACCCACTTCTACTTCTTCTCTTCCTCTCTTCTTCCCTTCTTCCTTCCTCTTCCTCTTTCCCTGCCACAGCTACAGCTGCCACAGCCGCAGTCGCAGCGACTTCTTTCCCTTCTCATCTTCCTTCTCCTTCCTTTCTTCTTCTTATCTTCTTCTCCTTCCTCCCCTTCTTCTCCCCGATGAACACCACCTCCTCTCCTCTGTTTCCTCCTGCAGGAAACAGAGGTGTCGCCTCTTCACCCGCTTCTACTTCTTCTCTTCCTCTTCTTCTTCTTCTCCTTCTCCTTCTTCTTCTCCTCTTCTTCCCTTCTCCTACCCGACGCCCCACACCTTCTCACTGCAGCCCATGCCGCAGCCATCCTTTTCTTCTTCTTCTCGTCCCCAACGCCCCACACCTCGTCTCCTCTGTTTCCGCCTGCAGGAAACAGAGGTGCTGCAGCCCTAGCTGCTGCCACCTCTCGCTCCTCTCCCACTTCCCTCTCTTTTTTTCTTCTTCTATTCTTCTCTTCTCCCTCTTCTTCCTCCTCTCTTCTTTTCCCTCTTCTTCTTCTTTTCTTCTTCTCTTCTTCTTCCTTTCTCCTCCCCAACGCCCCATAGCTCCTCGCTGCAGCCCTTACCGCAGCCACCTTCTCTGTTCTTCTTCTTCTTCTTCTTCTCTTCCTCTGCTTCTCTTCTTCTCCTCTTCTTCCCTTCTCCCCGACGCCCCACACATGAACTCCTCTATTTCCTCCTACATGAAACAGAGGTGCTGCAGCCCTAGCTGCTGCAGCTATCTCTCTTTCCTCTCCCTCTTCCCTCTCTTCTTCTTCTTCTTTTCTTCTCTTCTCCCTCAACTACTCTTCTCTTCGTCTCCCCAGACCCCACCGCTCTTCTCTCTGTTTCTTTATTTTCGATTTTCTTTATTTTTTTTCTTTTTACAACTTACAGTTTAGTCCTTGAAATTTCTATACTTACATATAGGTCCTCCAATTTATATATAAATCCTTATTAATAAATTTTCAAAAGTGAGGGATATTACATATGTGGATGACATCATGATCATTGGGAATGATGTAAGAGTACTATCCATAGTAAAGACTTGGTTATCTAGACACTTCTCCATGAAGGACTTAGGGGAAGCATCTTATTTCTTGAGGATTCAAATCTATAGAGAAATCTAAGAGGATACTTGGCTTGTCCCAGTCCAAGTACATAGACACCATTATCAAAAGGTTTGGCATGAAAAATTCTAAGAGATGTCTCATACCGGTGAGACTTGGGATATCGCTTTCTAGGAGTATGTCCCCAAAAACTCCTGAAAAAAGGGTGAACATGGATAGAATACTCTATGCCTCAGCAATAGGGTCTATCATGAATGTCATGCTATGTACTAGGTCTGATATAGCGCATGCTTTGAGTGTCACGAGTAGGTATCAAGCGGATCCAGACTTTGAGCATTGGAAAGCAATAAAGTTTATCCTTAAGTACTTGATAAGGACTAAGAATCTTTTACTAGTATATGGAGGTAGTAGCTTCAAGGTTGAAGGCTACACAAACTTGAGTTTTCAGTCCAATGTCGATGAT
Source organism: Musa acuminata AAA Group (assembly GCF_036884655.1). Classification (NCBI taxonomy): domain Eukaryota; kingdom Viridiplantae; phylum Streptophyta; class Magnoliopsida; order Zingiberales; family Musaceae; genus Musa; species Musa acuminata. The sequence continues at coordinate 21,683,310 of NC_088348.1, read as the reverse complement.
AGTAAGTCGAATTCGGGGTATGTGTACACCTTGAATAAAGGAGCAGTGTGCTGGAAGAGTTCCAAGCAAGACACTACTACTGACTCGACCACAGAGGCGGAGTACATTGTTGTAGTAGAGGCAGCAAAAGAGAGAGTCTGAATGAAGAAGTTTATCACATATATAGGAGTCGTGCCGGGTAGCGAGGAGCTGATTTTCTCATATTGCGACAACAACGAGGCGATTGCTCAAGTGAAGGAACCCAAGTCTCATTAGAAGTGTTTTGAGGAGGTTTTTCCTAATTAGAGAGATCGTGACCCGAGGAGATGTAGCATTGGAAAGAGTTTCATACGAAGATTACGTTGCAGATCTATTGACAAAGTCATCTTATATTGTCTTTAAGTATCATAGGGGTTTGATGGGGATCAGACACATAGGTGATTGGCTTTAGAATAAGTGGGAGATTGCTAGTCATATGCGCCTTACAAGCTAATCTTATATATATATATATATATATATATATATATATATATATATATATATATATATATATATATATATATGTGTGTGTGTGTGTGTGTGTGTGTGTGTGTGTGTGTGTCCTTGGATCTATGTAATGGGAATCGGATAGTGATGAGATCATGATAATGAGACCGATTAACCTTTAAATACATATCCTAAATAATTTCGGTCATATGTTACTCGAGAGAGACATCGTGATAACCGGATAGACTGGTGTGTTCTATACTCATCTATATGATGGATGCAACTAGTCTCATAATTGCTCGTGTGGGGACACTAGGGATACAATACAGGTGCTAATTGGGGAATGAGTTCACTGATTGATCCACTTACGAAATCTTGCATAGTTGATGATACCTTTTGATAGGGGCAAAAATGGCGATGTGACACGCCATGACAGCATCCCCCGAGCGACACACTACCCGAGGCTCTCCATACCCTGCAGCAGCTCGGCCTCCCACGCAACCCCAGTGGTAATGTCAGACGCCACCAAAGGTACAGTCCTGCCCTGCAGACAGCTACGTCAGGTAACATCAAACCTCCTCTATAAATACCCCTGAGTCCTAAGCAAAGGGGAGAACACACACTCAACACACGGAGGTTTTTCCTCCTCCTAAACCCCCTCCACATCTTTCTCTCACTTGATCGTCGGAGGGGTCGGGTCGAGCACCCCGACCCGACCTTTATGCAGGTAGGAAGCCTTCGGAGATCACCGCCTTCGGAGATCCAGCGGGCTCGAGGAGCACCCCCACGGAGATCACCGCCTTCCGGACCCGAACCAAGCCGCGACGGCCCCGAGGCCACGGCTAAAAAAGTTACTTACCGTAACATAATGGCGCTAGAAGGAGGGCGCCTCGTCCCCTCGGTCCCACGCGCGCGGCTCGGCCCCGTGCGCCTCGACTCCCCGTTCCCAGCGCGTCGGCCAACCCGCGCGCGTCGGCCAACCCGCGCGCGTCGGTCCCACGCGCGCGGCTCAGCCCCGTGCGCCTCGGCTCCCCGGTCCCACGCGCGCGGCCAACCCGAGCGCATCGGCCCCACGCGCGCGGCCAACCCGCGCGCATCGGCCCCACGCGCGCGGCCAACCCGCGCGCGTCGGCCCCACGCGCGCAGCAAGCAGCCCGCTGCCTCGGCCCCTCGGCCTCATGCGCAGCCAACGCGCTGCAGCCAGCACGCTGCCTCGGCCACTCGGCCTCATGCGCAGCAAGCAGCGCGCTGCCTCGGCCCCTCGGCCCCGTGTGCAGCCAACACGCTGCCTCGGCCACTCGGCCTCATGCGCAACCCGCACGCTGCCTTGGCTCCTCGGCCTCATGCGCAGCCCGCACGCTGCCGCGGCTCCTCGGCCCCGTGCACAGTAACACGCCGCAGCCAACACGCTGCAGCCAGCACGCTGCCTCGGTCACTCGGCCTCATGCGCAGCAAGCAGCGCGCTGCCTCGGCCCCGTGTGCAGCCAACACGCTGCCTCGGCCCTCGGCCTCATGCGCAGCCCGCACGCTGCCTCGGCTCCTCGGCCTCATGCGCAGCCAACACGCTGCACGCTGCCTCGGCTCCTCGGCACCATGCGCAGCAATACGCTGCAGCCAACACGCTGCCTCGGCTCCTCGGCCCCATGCGCAGCAAGCAGCCCGCTGCCTAAGCCCCTCGGCCTCATGCGCAGCCAACACGCTGCAGCCAGCACGCTGCCTCGGCCACTCGGCCTCATGCGCAGCAAGCAGCGCGCTGCCTCAGCTCCTCGGCCTCGTACGCAGCCAACACGCTGCCTCGGCCCCTCGGTCTCATGCGCAGCAAGCAGCGCGCTGCCTCGGCCCCTCGGCCCCGTGTGCAGCCAACACGCTGCCCCGGCCCCTCGGCCTCATGCGCAGCCAACACGCTGCCTCGGCTCCTCGGCCTCATGCGCAGCCAACACGCTGCACGCTGCCTCGGCCCCTCGGCCCCGTGTGCAGCCAACACGCTGCCTCGGCCCCTCGGCCTCATGCGCAGCCAACACGCTGCACGCTGCCGCGGCTCCTCGGCCCCGTGTGCAGTAACACGCCGCAGCCAACACGCTGCAGCCAGCATGCTGCCTCGGCCACTCGGCCTCATGCGCAGCAAGCAGCGCGCTGCCTCGGCCCCTCAGCCCCGTGTGCAGCCAACACGCTGCCTCGGCCCCTCGGCCTCATGCGCAGCCCGCACGCTGCCTCGGCTCCTCGGCCTCATGCGCAGCCAACACGCTGCACGCTGCCTCGGCTCCTCGGCACCATGCGCAGCAATACGCTGCAGCCAGCACGCTGCCTCGGCTCCTCGGCCCCATGCGCAGCAAGCAGCCCGCTGCCTCGGCCCCTCGGCCTCATGAGGAGCCAACGCGTTGCAGCCAGCACGCTGCCTCGGCCACTCGGCCTCATGCGCAGCAAGCAGCGCGCTGCCTCGGCCCCGTGTGCAGCCAACACGCTGCCTCGGCCCCTCGGCCTCATGCGCAGCCCGCACGCTGCCTCGGCCCCTCGGCCTCATGCGAAGCCCGCACGCTGCCGCGGCTCCTCGGCCCCGTGCGCAGTAACACGCCGCAGCCAACACGCTGCAGCCAGCACGCTGCCTCGGCCACTCGGCCTCATGCGCAGCAAGCAGCGCGCTGCCTCGGACCCTCTGCCCCGTGTGCAGCCAACACGCTGCCTCGGCCCCTCGGCCTCATGCGCAGCCCGCACGCTGCCTCGGCTCCTCGGCCTCATGCGCAGCCAACACGCTGCACGCTGCCTCGGCTCCTCGGCACCATGCGCAGCAATACGCTGCAGCCAGCACGCTGCCTCGGCTCCTCAGCCCCATGCGCAGCAAGCAGCCCGCTGCCTCGGCCCCTCGGCCTCATGCGCAGCCAACGCGTTGCAGCCAGCACGCTGCCTCAGCCACTCGGCCTCATGCGCAGCAAGCAACGCGCTGCCTCGGCCCCTCGGCCCCGTGTGCAGCCAACACGCTGCCTCGGCCCCTCGGCCTCATGCGCAGCCCGCACGCTGCCTCGGCTCCTCGGCCTCATGCGCAGCCAACACGCTGCACGCTGTCTCGGCCCCTCGGCCCCGTGTGCAGCCAACACGCTGCCTCGGCCCCTCGGCCTCATGCGCAGCCAACACGCTGCCTCGGCTCCTCGGCCTCATGCGCAGCCAACACGCTGCACGCTGCCTCGGCCCCTCGGCCCCGTGTGCAGCCAACACGCTGCCTCGGCCCCTCGGCCTCATGCGCAGCCCGCACGCTGCCGCGGCTCCTCGGCCCCGTGCGCAGTAACACGCCGCAGCCAACACGCTGCAGCCAGCACGCTGCCTCGGCTCCTCGGCCCCATGCGCAGCAAGCAGCCCACTGCCTCGGCCCCTCGGCCTCATGCGCAGCCAACGCGTTGCAGCCAGCACGCTGCCTCGGCCACTCGGCCTCATGCGCAGCAAGCAGCGCGCTGCCTCGGCCCCTCGGCCCCGTGTGCAGCCAACACGCTGCCTCGGCCCCTCGGCCTCATGCGCAGCCCGCACGCTGCCTCGGCTCCTCGGCCTCATGCGCAGCCAACACGCTGCATGCTGCCTCGGCTCCTCGGCACCATGCGCAGCAATACGCTGCAGCCAACACGCTGCCTCGGCCACTCGGCCTCATGCGCAGCAAGCAGCGCGCTGCCTCGGCCCCTCGGCCCCATGTGCAGCCAACACGCTGCCTCGGCCCCTCGGCCTCATGCGCAGCCCGCACGCTGCCTCGGCTCCTCGGCAACTCTCTGTCGAAATCCCACCTCAGCGCGGCCTGCCCGCCTGAGCGGTGTACCTCGGTCGCAGCCTGCCTGCACCGAGCACCTCGGCCAATCTCTGCCAAGACCCACCTCGGCGCGGCCCGACCGCCTGTCGTGTTCCTCGGCCGCGTGGTGCCCGAGGCCACGTCCTCGCGTCTTGCCCGCCTGATCGTGCTACTCGGCCCCTCGGCCTCGCGACCACGCCTGCGCGGTCTGCTCGCTTGCGTCGTGCTCCTCGGCAGCATGATGACCGAGACCACAACTGCGCGGCCTGCCCGCCTATGTCGTGCTCCTCGCCTCCATCATCCCCGAGACACACCTGCGCGACCAGACCGCCTGCGTCGTGCTCCTTGGCTCCATGTTCCCGAGACAGACCAGCGCCTCCAGTACGCCTGCGTCGTGCCCCTCGGCTCCATAAACCCCGAGACACGCCTGTGCGGCTAGCCTGCCCGCGCCGAACTCCTTGGCCATATCCACTACCTTGCCCACTTGGGTTACGTCCCTCGGCCGCAGCCTGCCTGCGCCGAGTGCCTCGGCTCTATGCTTACCGAGGCCACCACCTCAGTCGCGTAATGCCCGAGGCCGCCACCTCGGTCGCTTAATGCTCGAGGACACCCCCTTTGGCTACGCCATCCCGGGACCACACCTGCGCGGTCACCCCGCCTGCGTTGTGCTCCTCGGCTCTCGGCTCTACGCCATCCCGAGACCACACTTGCGCGGCCAGCCCGCCTGCGTCGTGCTCCTCGGCTCTTCGGCTTTACGCCACCCGAGACCACACCTGTGCGGCCAGCCCGCCTGCGTCGTGCTCCTCGGCTCTTCGGCTTTACGCCATCCCAGGACCACACCTGCGCGGTCACCCCGCCTGCGTTGTGCTCCTCGGCCCTCGGCTCTACGCCATCCCAGGACCACACCTGCGCGGTCACCCCGCCTGCATTGTGCTCCTCGGCCCTCGGCTCTACGCCATCCCGAGACCACACCTGCGCGGTCACCCCGCCTGCGTTGTGCTCCTCGGCCCTCGGCTCTTCGGCTTGACGCCACCCGAGACCACACCTGCGCGGCCACCCCGCCTGCGTTGTGCTCCTCGGCCCTCGGCTCTTCGGCTTTACGCCACCCGAGACCACACCTGCGCGGCCAGCCCGCCTACGTCGTGCTCCTTGGCTCTTCGGCTTTACGCCACCCGGGACAAGCCTGCGCGGTCACCCCGCTTGCGTTGTGCTCCTCGGCCCTCGGCTCTACACCATCCCGGTGTTGAATCTCGGATTTTGATGATATAATCAATTGGTGGGTTAATTGATCTAATCCATATTATTGAGTTAAGTGTGCAGGATTAACTACGATAACCAGAAAACATAAAGCAAGGATACCGGAGTCGAGCTCGATGGACGTTTAAGAGACCGAAGAATCATCGGAGATGCTGCCGGAACCGTCCGAGAAGAAATCGGGAACGTGTCGGAAGTTCGCCGAAGAAATCGTCGGAGGCACGCGGAGATCACCAAGAAGGCTCGGCTACTCGTTAAAGTCATCACAAAGATTGGGAGCTTGCAGGGAGTCCGTTGGAAGAAGTTCGTCGGAAAGCTCGCCGGAACAAGACTCGACGTTCGAGGTTAAAAAACTTGCTTAGGATGTCTTTTTGTGTTATGTAGTTCACCTGTAATTAGGATTAGGATTAAGAGATAATCCTATATCCTGGTTAGGGGCCAACTGGGCCCAAAGTCAGATTTGGTTTGGGCGAAAAATAAGCCAAACCAATGAATCGGAAAGCCAGGCTGTGGAACCGCCTGGCTGGGCGGTGACACCTCCTTGGCTGGGCGGTTGCACCGTCCAGCACCCGAGCGCTGGGCGGTGGCACCGCCTGGCTGGGCGGTGGAACCTCCAGCACCGGGAACCCTAAGAGAATTCAAATTTTGGAGCCCAAAATTTGAATCCTCTTGAGGCCTATAAATACTCCTCAAATCTCAGTTGAGGTTACAACTTTTGTGAAGCATTTTGATTGAGAGAAAAGTCTTAGAAAGTCTTAGCAAGTCTTGTTTTCAATTTGCTAGAGAGTTCTCCTCCTTTTTTATTGAAAATTTGTAAGAGGTTGAGCTGCTTGTAAAAGGTTGTAAGAGGGGTGTTTACCCTTCCATTTCAAGAGACTTGCTAGTGGAAGGTGGGAGCCTCATCGAAGAGGGGCCTCGCAAGTGGAGTAGGTCATTTGACCGAACCACTCTAAAAATCGGCGTAATCTCTGGTTTGCATTTTATTATTGTCATTTACATTACTGCAAATCTTCTTACTGCTTTAGTTCCTTATTACTCTTGCTGCGCAACTTTAAGAATACCCCTTCAAGTTAAACTTTTCAAGTTTCGTTCTTAACGTACGAAAGATTTTATTAAAATCGAAGTTTTAATCCGCTGCACTAATTCACCCCCCCCTCTTAGTGCCGCTCCGATCCTAACAAGTGGTATCAGAGCAAGGTTATCTCTCATATTTGGTTTAATACCCAAGAGAGATGGCTTACTCCGACATACAAGAGGGCCATTCTATTGCACGACCACCTTTGTTTAATGGGTCGGATTACACATATTGGAAGACTCGCATGAGAATCTTCCTCATTTCTATGGACTTTGAGCTTTGGTCTATTGTCGAGAATGGATTTCAAAAATCTTCTCTTCCGATGAGCGAATGGGATGAATCGGAGAAGAAGGTTTTTGCTTTAAATGCAAAGGCTATGAATGCCTTGTTTTGTGCACTAGACAAAAATGAATTTAATCGTGTTTCAATGTGTGATTCGGCTTTTGATATTTGGAGAACTCTTGAGGTCACTCATGAAGGCACTAGCCGAGTGAAAGAGTCCAAAATCAACATCCTTGTGCACTCTTACGAACTTTTCCGAATGAAACCAAGTGAGTCCATCGGAGACATGTACACCCGGTTTACGGATGTCATCAATGGACTCAAAGCTCTTGGTAAAGATTTTACTAACTTTGAACTAGTAACTAAAATCTTAAGATCTCTCCCTAAAAGTTGGGATCCAAAAGTTACGGTCATTCAAGAGGCCAAAGACCTTAAAGCATTCCCTCTTGAAGAACTCATTGGGTCTCTAATGACCTACGAAATGACATGTCAAGCTCATGACGAGCTCGAGAACCCCCTTCCAAAGAACAGGAAGGATATGGCACTCAAATCACAAGAAGACCACTTGAAAGGAACATCAAGTGATGAGGACAGTGACAATGACATTGCACTTTTGACTCAAAAATTTAAAAAATATTTAAGAAAGAATAAATTTAAAAATAATACAAAAAATAAATTTGAACAAAAGAAGGACCAAGTGATTTGCTATGAATGCAAAAAACCGGGACACTATAAGAACGATTGTCCTCAAGCCAAAAAGAGAACATCAAAGAAGAAAGCGTTCAAGGCAACGTGGGATGATTCAAGCGCATCCGAAGAAGAGGAGTCCAACACCGAGCAAGTTGCTCATTACGCGCTAATGGCATTAGGAGAAGAGGTATGTGATTTATTTAATGAAGATTTATCTTTTGAAGAACTATCTATCGCTTTTCATGAATTATTTGATGAATGTAGAACTGTTAGCAAGAAGTTAAGTATCTTAAAGAAAGAGCATGCTTTGCTATAAGATAAGTTTGATAGTCTTCAAACTCCTCCATGCTCTAAGTGTGAGCACTTAGAAGCATTAAAAAATGAAAATTTGCTTCTTAAGGAAACCTTAAACAAGTTTAAGGTTGGTAGCAAAGGATTAGATATGATTCTTGCACACAAGGGTCACATCGCAAATAGAAATGGAATTGGATTTGTAAAAGGATTACATCAAAATCCTACCACTTTCATAAAAGGACCTACATTACATGTTTCCTCTTATATGAAATGCAACTTTTGTTGCAAATCCGGACATATTGCCTACAAATGCCCATTTAGAAAAATTAGTTCACAAAAATTAATATGGGTTCCTAAAGGAACTATAAAGAATTCAATAATAAATAACAAAGTTAGTGGGTCAATCTTTGAGGCACCCAAAATCAAATGGGTACCTAAAAATCATCCTCTTTTGTAGACAAACCCACAAGCTAGGAGCAAGAGATGGTATCTCGATAGTGGATGCTCAAGACATATGACTGGAGATCCATCTCATTTCTCTATGCTCACTAGCAAAGAAGAAGGGTACGTTACCTTCGGAGACAACAACAAGGGCAAAATCATTGGCAAGGGAACTATTGGTAACAAATTTAATTTTTCCATTGATGATGTCTTACTAGTTGATGGATTGAAACATAATCTCTTGAGTATTAGTCAACTATGCGATAAAGGTTACATCGTTAGATTTGAATCAAATATGTGCATTATTGAAAAACCAAATCATAACATGACTATGATTGCTTTAAAACAAAATAATGTCTATACCATCAATCTTGATGAACTAAGTAATGAAATGTGCTTCTCCGCCGTAAATGATGATGCTTGGCTTTGGCATAGGAGATTAGGCCATGCAAGCATGAAAACAATATCTAAGATCTCATCTCAAGAATTAGTACGAGGAATTCCAAATATAAAGTTTATTAAGGACAAAGTATGCGATGCATGTCAACTAGGCAAACAAATAAAAACAAGCTTCAAACCAAAAAATCAAATTAGCACTACTAGACCATTACAATTGATCCATTTGGACTTATTTGGACCAATTGATACAACAAGTCTAGGTGGAAGCAAATATGTTTTTGTGATTGTGGATGACTACTCTAGATACACTTGGACCTATTTCTTAGCTCACAAAAGTGATTGCTTCAAGTGTTTCTCTAAATTTTGTAAACTCACTCAAAATGAAAAAGGCTTCATGATTTCATCAATTCGGAGTGATCACGGTGGTGAATTCCAAAACCGTGACTTTCAAAATTTTTGCGAAAGTAATGGGTACAATCACAACTTCTCAACTCCAAGAAATCTTCAACAAAATGGAGTAGTTGAAAGGAAAAATAGAAACCTACAAGAAATGGCAAGAACTATGTTGAATGAACATAGTTTACCTAAGTACTTTTGGGCCGAAGCCGTAAATACGGCTTGCTACATCATGAATAGAGTCCTAATAAGACCATCCTTATCCAAAACTCCCTATGAATTATGGAATAACAAAAAACCAAACATCTCCTATTTTAAAGTTTTTGGTTGTAAATGCTTTATTTTAAATGAAAGGGATGCTTTAGGAAAATTTGATGCTAAATCCGATGAAGGCATCTTTCTTGGTTACTCTTCCGTTTCTAAAGCTTTTCGGGTTTTTAATAAAATAACTTTAGTAATTGAAGAGTCTATTCATGTAGTTTTTAATGAAATTTCCGATTTAAAGAAAAATGATTTTGATGATGATCTTGGTTTTGATAATTTGAATTTAAATGAACCCTCTCCTCAAAATAGCCATTTGAATGCATCTTCTTCCGAAATTTCTTTACCAAAAGAATGGAAGTATGTAGATGCTCATCCAAAAGAGCAAATTATAGGAGATACATCAAAAGGGGTTCAAACTCGTTCTTCTTTCAAAAATTTCTGTGCTAACGCCGCTTTCCTTTCTCAAATTGAACCTAAATGCATTGACGAAGCCTTAAAAGATGATTTTTGGATCATTGCAATGCAAGAAGAATTGAACCAATTTGAGAGGAATGAGGTATGGAAGCTTATTCCTAGACCAAGTGACCACTTAGTCATAGGTACTAAGTGGGTCTTTAGAAACAAGCAAGACGAAAATGGTATCGTGGTTAGAAACAAGGCTAGATTAGTGGCCAAAGGTTTCAACCAAGAAGAAGGTATCGATTACGAAGAAACCTTCGCTCCCGTGGCTCGATTAGAAGCCATAAGGATGCTCCTTGCTTATGCTAGTAGTAATAATTTTAAACTATTTCAAATGGATGTTAAAAGTGCTTTCTTGAATGGTTTTATTTCCGAAGAAGTATTTGTCGAACAACCTCCCGGATTTGAAAATTCTCTTCTTCCTAATCATGTATTCAAATTTACTAAAGCTCTCTATGGCTTAAAACAAGCTCCTAGAGCTTGGTATGAAAGACTTAGTTCCTTTCTTATTTTAAATAATTTTACCAAAGACAAGGTTGATACTACATTGTTTATTAAACATTTTGAAAATAATTTTCTTATTGTGCAAATTTATGTTGACGATATTATGTTTGGCTCTTCGGATGAATCACTATGTGAATCATTTGCCAAATGTATGAGTCTTGAATTTGAAATGAGTTTAATGGGTGAATTAACTTTCTTTTTGGGATTACAAATCAAACAACTTAGTGATGGTATATTTCTTAACCAATCCAAATATACATTAGAATTGTTAAAACGATTTAACATGGATAATTCAAAAGCAATAAACACCCCTATGAGTACTGCGACTAAGTTAGATATGGATGAAAATGGTGAAAGTTTCGATCAAAAAACATAAAGGGGAATGATAGGTAGTCTACTCTACCTCACTGCGACTAGACCGGATATTATGTTTAGTGTAGGACTTTGCGCTAGGTTTCAATCTAATCCTAAATTATCTCATCTTAAGAGTGTTAAAAGAATATTTAGGTATCTTAAAGGAACTTCAAATTTAGGATTGTGGTATCCAAAATCTGAAAAATTCGATCTAATAGCTTATGCATATGCCGATTTTGGCGGATGCAGGATAGATAGAAAAAGTACATCCGGAACATGCCAATTTTTAGGACATGCACTTGTTTCTTGGACTTCCAAGAAACAAAATTCAGTTGCACTATCTACGGCGGAAGCCGAATACATTGCTGCAAGTGCATGTTGTGCACAAGTAATTTGGATGAAAAATACATTAGAAGACTATGGAATTCACCTTGAAAATATTCCCATAAAATGCGATAATACTAGTGCCATATGCCTTACTAAAAATCCAATTCAGCACTCTAGAACTAAGCACATCGAGGTTAGGCATCATTTCATACGCAATCATGTTCTTAACAATGATGTTGTTCTAGAATTCATTGACACAAAGCATCAATTAGCAGATATATTTACAAAAGCTTTGAATGAAGACCAATTTGAATTCATCCGAAGGGAATTAGGCATGCTAAATTGTCCCTAAAATGAACTTCACAAAAAGGACTCGTTCTTTTCCCTTCGTTTATGAATTTGAATTCTTCCTTCTTCTTCAATTCAAAATGATCCATTAAAGTATAAATTATGATCTTGAGGGAAGAAGCTAAACAAAAAGAAGGAAGAAAATTTTTTTTCTTTCCTCCGCGTGATGCCAGCGGTGGCACCGCCAGATCCGGCGGTTGCACTGACTGGCGCTCGGGCGCCAGGTGGTGACACCGACCAGTTTGGCGGTGACACCGACCGAGTCACCCTTTTAACCCGAGGGGTTAGGGCCGGCGGTGACACCGCCCCCAACCCGAAGAAAGACCTCTCCAAAACCCTCTCCCATTCCCTCTAACCCTCATTCTAACTCTTAGAAACATTGGAGAAGGATTCTTGGTGGTCCAAGCTTTCCATCTCTCAACATAATCTCCACAAGGTAACTCTTGAAATCCCTCCTTTCTTTTCTCTTTCTCTTGCTTATTTTTCACAATCTCATCATCATCTTGTCTAGAAAATGGCTCCAAAGAGATCAAAAGGAATAAGGATTGAAGGAGATTCATATAACCATGACATTTTTAGATCAAAAGAGGTAGCCCTTAGCTTTCCAAAATTTGAAACACGATGTGTCCATAAGGGAAAATACGTTGATTTGGATGAACTAGAGGACTTAGATCCCATTAAGTGGTTTGCTCAACTAGAAGCTCTACCTCTACTACAAATAGATGAACCAATCTATCCACGGTTAGTGAGATTGTTCTATGCCAACCTATATGAAGACAATGATAGCCTAAGCACTTACATTCTAGGAACACCCATTAGAATTTTTGACAGCATCATTTGTGAGCTAATTGGCATAACTGAAAAAGATAGGGGATGCTATTTTAAAGGTAAATGGGACGTCAAAAAAATAGGAGCAACCTATTCCGAAGCCATGAAAACAATTTTTGCAAATCCAAACCTTGACTTCCTACCCAATAGCTGTGAACACTTAATGCCTTTCAACTCTAAAATTCATCACATTATCACAAGCATCATATTCCCCAAACAATTTCATCTTGACGAAGTAAGTCAATTAGAGATAGGAACCATGTATTGGATTATGACCGGTCAGCATAATTGTTTCGGGTACTTGATTCGCCAACACATGCAGGAAATTATGACTAAAGATACTATATTGCCATATGGGAGGTTAATCACTAGAATTCTTCATGCCTATGACATTTGCATTCCACCCGATGAAGAATCTATTCAAAATGATCGATATAACATAATAAATAAAAACCTGCTAAAAAAACTTAGGTGCACTTTTAGCAATGGCATATGGGTTAGGCAGCCTAGAAGGACGGATCCAATTCCTACACCAATAGAACAACCCGAAACACCAATTCTTATGGGAAATGAATCTCCTCCTCCTAGTCCCTTTGGAGCAGCACCTTCAGCTCCTGTTTCCTCCTCTGAAGATATCATTATGGCGGAGCTATCTCAGATCAAATCACAGCAAGAACAAATTCAGAATCAACAAGTTGAAATTTTGAAGACACTACGACAGATGAATGAAAAAATAGATATCATGTATCAGCACTATGGATTACCTCCTAAGGATTAAATTGATGTATCTTTTTATTCTGTCCTGTTTGCTTTTAAAAAACAAGTTCATGTTTGTCATCGATTGTACGATAACTGATCTTTCCTTTAGATAACTACTGTCTTAATCTGCATAGATGATGATGTCTTTTGGATAAACTATTTCTGGCAAATTTGAATGAAGAACTTTGATAAATGCTAAACCTTTTTCTATGATCATCAATTAGCTGGCTTGTCTCTTTTTGTTGATGACAAAGGGGGAGAAGTGATGACTTACACCAGAACGATAGCATGGCTAATATGAATTACAAAAACTTGTGTGATATGAATGTCTTATATGACGTGCAAATCCTTGAAAATATCACAAGATTGATATCATGAAATTTATATTGAAAATGTTTATCTTCCGTGTGATATGAATGTCTTATATGACTTGCAAATCCTTGAAAATATCACAAGATTGATATCATGAAATTTATATTGAAAATGTTTATCTTCTGTGTGATATGAATGTCTTATATGACTTGTAAATCCTAGAAAATATCACAAGATTGATATCATGCAATTTATATTGAAAATCTTTATCTTCTATCGTAGCAAAACTCGTCCCGTATCATTTAACTTATGATTTTCATCGAAGTTTCGTACTCACTATTGTTTAATGAGGATAACGATAAAGTTCCACGATTAGAACTTATCGGGTTATGCTTGAATCCATTGGGATGGAATTCAAGTGTTTTTTATCTTCTCATAATATGGCATATAGATAGGGGGAGTTATGTTTAACTCCGTCATCAATTGATTGTCATCATCAAAAAGGGGGAGATTGTTGAATCTCGGATTTTGATGATATAATCAATTGGTGAGTTAATTGATCTAATCCATATTATTGAGTTAAGTGTGCAGGATTAACTACGATAACCAGAAAACATAAAGCAAGGATACCGGAGTCGAGCTCGATGGACGTTTAAGAGACCGAAGAATCATCGGAGATGCTGCCGGAACCGTCCGAGAAGAAATCGGGAACGTGTCGGAAGTTCGCCGAAGAAATCGTCGGAGGCTCGCGGAGATCACCAAGAAGGCTCGGCTACTCGTTAAAGTCATCACAAAGATTGGGAGCTTGCAGGGAGTCCGTCGGAAGAAGTTCGTCGGAAAGCTCGCCGGAACAAGACTCGACGTTCGCGGTTAAAAAACTTGCTTAGGATGTTTTTTTTGTGTTATGTAGTTCACCTGTAATTAGGATTAGGATTAAAAGATAATCCTATATCCTGGTTAGGGGCCAACTGAGCCCAAAGTCATATTTGGTTTGGGCGAAAAATAAGCCAAACCAATGAATCGGAAAGCCAAGCGGTGGAACCGCCTGGCTGGGCGGTGACACCTCCTTGGCTGGGCGATTGCATCGTCCAGCACCCGAGCGCTGGGCGGTGGCACCGCCTGGCTGGGCGGTGGAACCTCCAGCACCGGGAACCCTAAGAGAATTCAAATTTTGGAGCCCAAAATTTGAATCCTCTTGAGGCCTATAAATACCCCTCAAATCTCAGCTGAGGTTACAACTTTTGTGAAGCATTTTGATTGAGAGAAAAGTCTTAGAAAGTCTTAGCAAGTCTTGTTTTCAATTTGCTAGAGATTCTCCTCCTTCTTTTTTATTGAAAATTTGTAAGAGGTTGAGCTGCTTGTAAAAGGTTGTAAGAGGGGTGTTTACCCTTCCATTTCAAGAGACTTGCTAGTGGAAGGTGGGAGCCTCATCGAAGAGGGGCCTCGCAAGTGGAGTAGGTCATTTGACCGAACCACTCTAAAAATCGGCGTAATCTCTGGTTTGCATTTTATTATTGTCATTTACATTACTGCAAATCTTCTTACTGCTTTAGTTCCTTATTACTCTTGCTGCGCAACTTTAAGAATACGCCTTCAAGTTAAACTTTTCAAGTTTCGTTCTTAACGTACGAAAGATTTTATTAAAATCGAAGTTTTAATCCGCTGCACTAATTCACCCCCCCCTCTTAGTGCCGCTCCGATCCTAACACCCGGGACCACACCTGCGCGGTCACCCCGCCTGTGTTGTGCTCCTCGGCCCTCGGCTCTACGCCATCCCGGGACCACACCTGCGCGGTCACCCCGCTTGCGTTGTGCTCCTCGGCCCTCGGCTCTATGCCATCCCGAGACCACACCTGCGCGGTCACCCCGCCTGCGTTGTGCTCCTCGGCCCTTGGCTCTACGCCATCCCGGGACCACACCTGCGCGGTCACCCCGCCTGCGTTGTGTTCCTCGGCCCTCGGCTCTACGCCATCCCGAGACCACACCTGCGCGGTCACCCCGCCTGCGTTGTGCTCCTCGGCCCTCGGCTCTACGCCATCCTGAGACCACACCTGCGCGGTCACCCCGCCTGCGTTGTGCTCCTCGGCCCTCGGCTCTACGCCATCCCGGGACCACACCTGCGCGGTCACCCCGCCTACGCTGTGCTCCTCGGCCCTCATCGGCTCCATCGGCCCCGAGTCCAACCTTGCTCGGCTTCCTGACTGAGTTGCGCACCTCGGCCCCATGTTGCACGAGACACGTCCGCGTGGGTAGCCCACCTACGTCATACGCCTCGGATCTACATGACCAGCCCACCTAAAGTAAGAAGCCATGCATCGGACCCCATGCATGCAAGAACCGACGCATAGCTCCTTTCGGGGGGGGCATATGATAGGGGCAAAAATGGCGATGTGACATCAAACGCCACCAAAGGTACAGTCCTGCCCTGCAGACAGCTCGGCCTCCCACGCAACCCCAGTGGTAATGTCAGACGCCACCAAAGGTACAGTCCTGCCCTGCAGACAGCTACGTCAGGTAACATCAAACCTCCTCTATAAATACCCCTGAGTCCTAAGCAAAGGGGAGAACACACACTCAACACACGGAGGTTTTTCCTCCTCCTAAACCCCCTCCACATCTTTCTCTCACTTGATCGTCGGAGGGGTCGGGTCGAGCACCCCGACCCGACCTTTATGTAGGTAGGAAGCCTTCGGAGATCACCGCCTTCGGAGATCCAGCGGGCTCGAGGAGCGTCCCCACGGAGATCACCGCCTTCCGGACCCGAACCAAGCCGCGACGGCCCCGAGGCCACGGCTAAAAAAGTTACTTACCGTAACACCTTTTTGTCAGATAGCGATTCCGTGGTCCCAGTGATATATTTGGTCCTTAAACTTAGGCACAAAGGATGTCCTGTATAAGTGCTCCACTCTTTGATACCGGACTTATAGGTTTGGATATCCCAGATCTAGCACAGCTAGTCTTCGGGAGTGGTAGTCAACATTACGAGGGCTATTGAGTGACGATAGAGGATCATCCACTCTCAGTGTTATGAGAGGAATGTCTCATATGTTCTTACTCAAACAAATCTCTGGCCAGAGTCATTCGGACTAAGGGAGAAAGAGTTCTCCAAGAGAATCTGATTAGAGCAAGACTCGAGTAGAAACCGTATGGGTTGATAGGGGACCTCTATAAAAAGAAGGGATTCAGTGGTTCATAAGCTAGAGCCTTTTGCTTGCCTCTCCTATTCTCCTCCCCCTCTTCACCTCAGATCAGGTCTGGAGTTTTGAGGAGTGTCATCGCAGTCGTGTTGTGTGGATCACCACTAGAGAGGACGACGCTTGACCTCCTACACCCTCTTCTAGAGACCTACAGGGATTCAGAGATATACGATCTCCCTAGGTAACACAATCTATCTTATACGCAATTTTAAGTTTCACGGATTTTTGTACACCAATCTTTGTACAACAACAAACACATATTTGGGAATTTAAGGATTTTATTTTTCTGTTCTTTTGCTACACATGTGATGTTGCCCCCAAGATTTCCCAACAGCGGCCTATGTGGTGGAGGGTGCGGGGGCGCCGCCCTTGCCCGCAGGCGACGCCGCCACCGTAGGTGGGCGCCGCCCGCGCCGCTTGCAGGTGGTGCTGCTCCGCCGGGCAGTTTTGTCTGCTGGCCCATTGCCCGTATGTCACGGCCTTAGCTGGAATTGCCTAAGGCTTGAGGCACCCTTGCGGCAAAGATGCGAACTTAGCTTGTGTTGCCTAAGTCGCGAGGCACCCTTGCGGTAAAGACGCGAACTTAGCTTATGTTGCCTAAGTCATGCTTCACCCTTGCAATATGCGTCCGCAAAGATCAGCCCACTTGCAACCTCTCGCAGGTCCTGAAGGACCTATAAAAAGAGAAAGTTGATTAGCTTGAACAACGAGCGACGGACAAGTCCCGACGTCTTGCGAAAAGGGGAAGCTTTACAAGCAATTCAGCGAGCACCTTGCGTGCACAAGAGAAAAGAGGGAGACGGGGAAAACAAGGACTTTAGGAGGTTGAACGAATAGTTGCAAGTCCACAAACAGCTGCTCACCAGGTGTCGGGTGCAACAATAAGTTCCCGTCAAGGTAACGTGCAAACTTGTGAAAGATTGTTCAACGCCCGATACTATACTGAAGCCCCATCCAGCCTTGTACCACCTCAGTGGTTCCAAGGGGCTGAGATGGCTGACGTTTTACGAGCGGAAGCGGATTATAGAAAATAGCTCATGGCACACAAAAATGGAGCTGTTTTGGGTTGTTTTGGGGTTGTTTTGCTCTATTCGATGAGCAATCGCTTTATAGCGCTGTAACTTATTTGAACTTACATTTTTACAAGAAAAATGACTCAAAACCAAAGACAAAATAAGCTACCAAGCAGCTGTACATGTAGATGAGAGCGATGAACGGTTCGTTGAATAGAGTTGTTGCAGGTGCGCGACGACCGTTCGTGACATTCTCCCCCACTTAAACTATCGATGCCCTCGTCGACGCTTGTTGGTGTTAGGATCAAGAGCATTAAGAGAGGGGGGGTGAATTAGTGCAGCGGAAAACTTTTGACGATTAAAACTGCGTTCGTACGTTGAAATCTAATTCTGACGTAAAAGTCATTTCGTGTAGATAATAACTTTGAAAGCTTACGGAAACATATTTGAAGTAAAGTAAGCAAGGCATTTTGCAGTTAACATAAATACAACGAAGGAAATGCAAACCAGATTTTAGAGTGGTTCGGTCAAACGTGACCTACATCCACTTTCGGCTTCCTCCTCCGACGAGGTCACCGACGTCCACTAGAGGCCTTCCTTCAATAGGCGAAGGTCAACCACTCTTTTACAGTTTCACTCCTTTTGACAGGCTTAGGAGACAACCCCGGAAATCTAGGAAATGATATTTTTGAGCTCCAAATTCAAACCAGTTTGGGGCCTATATATACCCCACCCTTTCCTGCATGAAAGGGCACCGAAAATCCAATCTTACTCTGTGATTTTTAGAGCTCAAAAGTGTTGTAAAGATTAGAAGTTCTCCTCCCTCTTTTCTTCCAAGTTGGAGCTCAAAAATATCATTTCCTAGATTTCCGGGGTCCTGGCGGTACTACCTCCTGATTGGGGCGGTACAACTGCCTCGCAGCTCGGAGACTGAGCCTTTGGGCGATGCCACCGCCTGACAGGGGTGGTTGCACCGCCCAGTCTCATTCGGATACTGAGCCCAGGCGGTGCCACCGCTTGATTGGGGCGGTTGCACCACCCAGTCTCACTTGGAGACTGAGCCCAGGCAGTGCCACCGCCTAACCTAAGCGGTTGCACCACCCAACTTTCCTAGGAGACTATCTCCTGGGCGGTGCCACCGCCGACCCTAGCGGTGCCAACGCCTGGCAGGAATTCTAGTCCGAATGGGTTGATCCATTCGGCCCAATTTAGGTCTATCAAGGGCCTAATTGCCTCCAGATTAAGTTAATGGGATCACCTCTCATTCCTAACTTAATCTACATGCTAACTACGATATTTCTTAAGACATTTACTGCAACTTGCTCCGGTGCGTCAATCGCTTCTTCCGGCGAACTTCCAGCGAACATCTGATGAACCTTTGGCGATGCTCCGGTGGACTTCCGGCAAACTCCTGGACTTGCGATGATCCACTTGGTGAGTTCCGACGAGCTTCTTTGGCAAGCTTCTAGACTTCCCGAATTTGTTCCCGTAGAACCTCCGACGACCGTCCGGACTTCCATCAAACTCTCGAACTCCCAACGTGATCATAGTCTTGACTCCGGCGCAACTCCTGCTACATGTCTTACTTCCATCGTAGTTAATCCTGCACATATAAAACAAAACTTTGATCGAGATAATTAATCCTAAGCAATTAACCAAGTTGTCCGGCATGTCATTGGTCCCTTGACGCTTCGTCCGATTATTCGGCGTATCGTCCTCTCCTACGGCCTATTGCCCAATTAGCCAGTTGACTCCGTAACTCCAATATCCTTGGCACAATACCCGCTCTTCTTGGCCCGATGCCCGAGTCCATGGCCCGAAGCCTTCTGTTGATACGTCGACCGATCCACCGGCCCGACGTCCAATCTTCTAACATGTTCCTCCGACCCAACATGATTTTTCCTGCTTTAATTGTCTCATCTTGGTCGAAGCATCCTGCGTCACTCAAAATGCAGATTAAATCATAAACATATATCAAGTGGTTTCATCATCAAAATACGAGATTCAACAATCTCCCCCTTTTTGATGATGACAATCACTTGATGACGGAGTTAACCTTAACTCCCGGAGTTTAAACAAACTCCCCCATCAATATGTCATATTAATAGAAACTCTTGGATTGAAAAATCTAAGCAACATGTCATCATAAACTTATGCATAACATGTCATGTCATCAACATACTTCTCCCCCTTTGTCATCAACAAAAAGGAGAAGTACAACTATTCTTGTGTTTGTTATATAAGTTCAACTCATTGCATGAAAAACATAATATCAGGTTTTATCATCATGCAGTTTTGAAGCTAGAAAATTTAACAAGTGTTACATCATGCTTAAAACATTTAAGCTATCAAGTTTTAGATATGCAAGTTTTACGACATACAAGATAGCACTTTTGCTTCTTTTGAGATAGCAACTTCTACATCATGCAAGCGAGCAAATTAGAGATGTTCAAAAAGGCAACTCTTGCTTCTTGAAATATGCAAGTTGCAAGCTAGCAAATTTTTGCTTCCTTTGCAATGTTTAAGCTCACAATTTTGCTTCCGTTGCAAAGTATAAGTTTAGCATGTTTAGCTTTTCTTGAGATAGCAACTGTTTACTTCTCTTTAGACTACAAGCTAGTAATTTTTATGATATGCAAGTTTTACTACATACAAGCTAGCTAATTCAAAGATATGCAAGTTGACATATTTTCTTTTCTTGAGATAGGCACAATAGCACATTTTTGCATTTTCTTGAGATTTCAAGCTAGCAATTCTCGGTGATGTTCAAGATAGCAATTTCTTCTCTTTTGAGAAGTGCAATTTTTGCTTTCTTCTTGAATTGTGCAAGCTAGCTATCTCCCCCTTAGTCATTGTCAAAAAGAAGGGAAGACCCTTTCTAAAGAAGGGAAAACCCTTTATGTCAATTTCTAAATCATGACAAAGGTGAGTAATCATTCTTATTTCAAAATTCCATAATTGAGATAAACTTTGAATTCAAATTAAGACAATTTTAATCATGATTCATATCATATGCAATACATCACATACATCATAATAAAAAGCATAAGTATTGCATGCATCATTTTATCAACAAATCGTAGCATGTCATCACATGGCAAGATATCAGCAAGTAAAATTATGATGCAAGTTCTTGATATCTTAATATGATGCAAACATGGCATATGGCAATCATAGCATTTCAATCATCAATTTACCATATATTTCGATGCAAGCTTCTTTTGATATCTTAACATAATTCAAATTCAAATATGGCACTTATAGCATCAATTCGTATATTTCTCATTCAAATATGGCACTCATAGTATCAATTCATATATTTCTCCTCCTTTGTCATCAACAAAAGGAGAAGTAGCTCCAGCTATTTTAAAAGATATGCAAGTTTTTGTAACATGAAGCTAGATTTTCATCACAACATATAATCACAAAAGCATAGCAAGATGCTTAAGTTCAATCAAGGTAATTCAATACTTGCTTCTTGTGCAAGATTACACTTTGCTTTTCTTTGCATGTTCTAACTAGCAAAAGCTTTCTCCCCTTTGTTTTTGTCGAAAAGAAGGGAAGAGTACAAGCTAGCCAGTATTTGCCTTGAGCTAGCAATCTTTCTCCCCCTATGTCATTGCCGAAAAGGAGGAGAGGAACCAATGATTTAGACTTTTACATAAACTATGAATTTGCATCAATCAATATTTCAATCATCACATGATACATACAAGACAATAATGCAAAGAAATCATGTCATGAAAGACATCAATTGTTAAACATGATATGATAATAGTCTCAAAATTTTCAATTTGAGATACATGTGATACATTACGATACACTAAAAAATTTAAAGCGATACTTTTAAGGATATTAACCTATTTTTGATACAAAGCATGGTAAGAGCAATTATATTGCAAATTTTCTAAGTTGTGCATTTTTTGCTTCTTTCGAGATAGCAATTCTTTGCTTCTCTTTAGATTGCAAGATTTGCAATTCATTGGTAGTGTTCATGATAGCAAGTTCTTTCAATGAAATGATCAAGCTAGCAAATTTTCTTTCCTTTGAAATATGCAGACTAGTAAACTAACTCCCCCTTTATCATTATCGAAAAGAAGAGAGAAATCAATGGCTAAAAAATTTTAATCATTATACAAGCCATATTACAAAATCATGTCATGATATCAAGAAAATTCAAGAAGGACATGATTCATTCGACAAATCTTTTTAATGGAGCAAAAGAATTATACAACCAAGGATCATGATTACAATATATCAATATCATAGATCAAGTCATGATTCGTGATTTATTATAAAGCAAATTAATTTTTAGTCATCGCATAAGGCATTTAAAGAATTTTTGAAACATAGGAGAATGATTAATTTGAGCATGCAATGTTTCAATCAAATTCAAGTCATGAATACCAATACTTTCATATTATGAGTATCAATTCATGAATACCAAAAGATATTATTTGTGATTCCAATTTTATAAGATTAAGATTATGATTTAGATAAAACTCATTCAAATCAAATCGTTAACTTGAAACTCATAATCAAGTCATCAAAATCAATTTCGAGATTCACAAAATATCATAAAATCATTAATCTCGATTAGATGGGAAAAGTAGTTTTTAAGTGATTCTTTTTCATCTAAGCATGCCTTAGTCTTTATATGCCAAATCAAGATAAGCATGAAAGTTCAAGACGTAAAGGCAAAATCTTATAAAACAACTCATCAAGCAAGATTTTAAACATCTATTTTCAAGCCATATAAAGAGTAAGTCAATGATTCAATTATCTCATGTCATGAATTCCAATAGGCATCTCAAAATATCAAAATCACATTAAAAAGATATTTCAAAAAAGGTATATTGATAAGTGATTCATTTATATCATTTCATTCATTCGGAAGATTCTCCTCTTTAGTAAATAAATCTAGGAAAACAAAATGAATTAATGGAGATATAACATGATTGAAGCATTGAACATGATTCATATTTAAAATGTGTCTCATGTCATAAGTATGAATCAAGCATTTGTGAAATATGAAATCATCCTCAAAGTCACATTCAATAAATTCATACATGACAAGCATAGATTTATTGAAAAGTTTATAAGATAGAGGATCGTATTTCATTTTTATAAATTTCTATTCATGTGATTTGCTTCTTATAAGCATGTCTTTACCTTTAATAAAACAAGTGTCAACATTTAAGACGGAAAGGTAAATTTCATAAAACAAATCATCAAGCATGATTCCATGATAACATCCTTTTAATATCATCAAGTATAATTTCAAAAAGTATGTTCAAGAGAAATCATTAAGACCAAATGCATGATACACTCATTTATTTTTAAAATATTCATCATGTTTATTTTCATGAGATTCACACGATTGGTAAAATAAATTCATTAATCTCAATAGGATAGAAAACTCATTTTCATTTCATACAATTGATTTCATGTAAGGGTATTCAAGTCTTTTATGAAAACATGTATCATCATTTAAAATCGAAACATAAGTTTCGTCATGAAACCGTCAAGACCAAACACATCATGATATCACATCTATTATCAAAATACTATTAAGAAATTCATACATAGATGTACATGCACTATGTCATCTTAATATGTCATGAGAATATCATCTTAATTCGTCATAAAAACGATTAGACCAAAAATATTTTAATCTAAAATGAGAGTTTCAAATCAACATTTACTTCAAAAACTCATGCATGACATAAAATCATCAAGATACACATACATGGATTAATCCTAAGCATTATCACATATTATATAATTATCATCCCTAATGTTGCATACATCATTCAACATTTCAAAATATAACATACATGAAACCTTAGCAATATACTTTTCATGATCAAATTTTTAATTTTTCAAAGATGCTAAAGAGAAAAACATGATATAATTTTTGAAAAATAATTTTTTTATTTCCTATTCCTACTATCTAAATTAAGCACTCATGAAAAACTTCAAGTTATTTCAAAATAATTCAAGAGAGTTGAGTTACTTATCTTGTAGTCGAAGCCCATCAAAGCCCAATTCGTCGTTTCACCTTTGGAAGTTCTTGATTCATCCTTAGTTGCCTTCCTCTTCTTTGGCCTCTTCCTCCGTTCAAGTTCATTGTTTATTTTAATTTTTGTTTAATAAACTTATTAAGATTTAGTGTTCGAAGTTCAAGTTCATCATTGTCCTCATCACTTGAGTCATCGCTCAAGTGGTATTCATTTGTCTAGAGTTCCAAATACTTCTTATTCTTTGGAAGGTGGTTCAAGTGCTCATCGGGTTCAAAATGTTCCAAAAGTGTCATTTCATAGGTCATTAATGACCCAATTAATTCTTCTAAGGGAAATTCATTTAAATTTTTTATCTCTTGTATTGTGGTTATTTTAGGATCCTACCCTTTTGGAAGGGATCTTAAGATTTTGCTTACGAGATCAAAATTCGAAAAAGATTTACCAAGAACTCTTAGATTATTGACGATATCCGTGAAATGGGTGTATATGTCGCCTATAGTCTCGCTTAGTTGCATTCGAAAAAGCTCAAAATCATGCAATAAATATTAACTTTCGAGTCTTTGACTCTACTAGTTCCCTTATGCGTGATTTCAAGTGTTCGCTAAATATCAAAAGTCGTTTCATATGTAGAAATCCAATTGAACTCATTTTTGTCCAAAGCGCAAAATAGGGTATTCATAGCCTTTGCGTTTAAAGAAAAATACTTCTTCTCCAAATCTGACCATTCGTTCATCGGTTTAGAGGGAAGTTGAAAACTGCTTTCAACAATATTCTATAAATCCAAATTCATAGAAATCAAGAAAACTCTCATTCGAGTTTTCCAATAAGTGTAGTCCAATCCGTTAAACAACGGTGGACGAACAACCAATAAGCCCTCTTGAAAGCCATGAAGAGCCATTTCTCTCGGGTGTAAATACAAAATGAGAAATACCGGGCTCTGATATCAATTGTTAGGATCAAGAGCACTAAGAGGGGAGGGGGCGAGGGGGGGGGCGCGTGGGGGGTGAATTAGTGCAGTGGAAAACTTTCGACGATTAAAACTGCGTTCGTACATTGAAATCCGATTCCGACGTAAAAGTCATTTCGTGTAGATAATAACTTTGAAAGCTTACAGAAATGATTTGAAGTAAAGTAAGGAAGGCAGTTTGCAGTTAAGATAAATTGCACGAAGGAAATACAAACCAGATTTTAGAGTGGTTCGATCAAACGTGACCTACATCCACTTTCGGCTTCCTCCTCCGACGAGGTCACTGATGTCCACTAGAGGCCTTCCTTTAATAGGCAAAGGCCAACCACCCTTTTACAGTTTCACTCCTTTTGACGGGCTTAGGAGACAACCCTTACAGAATTTCTCTCCTCTCTTGAAAGCTCAAAACTTGGAAGAAAATAGGGAGGAGAACTTCTAGCCTTTACAACACTTTTGAGCTCTAAAAATCACAGAGTAAGATTGGATTTTCGGTGCCCTTTCATGCAGGAAAGGGTGGGGTATATATAGGCCCCAAACTGGTTTGAATTTGAAGCTCAAAAATGTCATTTCCCGGATTTTCGGGGTCCTGACGGTACTACCTCCTGACTAGGGCGGTACAACCGCCTGGCAGCTTAGAGACTGAGCCTCTGGGCGGTACCACAGCCTGACGGGGTGGTTGCACCACCCAGTCTCGCTCGGAGATTGAGCCCAGGCGGTGCCACCGCCTGACTGGGGCGGTTGCACCGCCCAGTCTCGCTCGGAGACTGAGCCCAGGCGGTGCCACCGCCTAACCTGGGCAGTTGCACCGCCCAGCTTTCCTGGAAGACTATCTCCTAGGTGGTGCCACTACCGACCCTGGCGGTGCCACCGCCTAGCAGGAATTCTGGTCCGAATGGGTTGATCAATTCAGCCCAATTTGGGTCTATCAAAGGCCCAATTGCCCCCAGATTAAGTTAATGATATCACCTCACATTCCTAACTTAATCTACATGCTAACTACGATATTTCTTAAGACATTTAATGCAACTTGCTCTGGTGCATCAATCGCTTCTTCCAGCGAGCTTCCGGCGAACATCCGACGAACCTTCGGCGATGCTCCGGCGGACTTCCGGCAAACTCCTGGACTTGTGACGATCCACTTGGCGAGTTCTAATGAGCTTCTTTGGCAAGCTCCTGGACTTCTCAGATTTGTTCCCGCAGAACCTCCGACGACCGTCCGGACTTCCGTCAAACTCTCGAACTCCTAACGTGATCATAGTCTTGACTCCAATGCAACTCCTGCTACATGTCTTACTTCCATCGTAGTTAATCTTATATATGTAAAATAAAACTTTGATTGAGACAATTAATCCTAAGCAATTAACCAAGTTGTCCGGCATGTCATTGGTCCCTCGACGCTTCGTCCGATTATTCGGCGCATCGTCCTCTCCTGCGGCTTATTGCCCAATCGGCCAGTTGACTCCGCAACTCCGATATCCTTGGCACAATACCCACTCTTCTTGGCCCGATACCCGAGTCCAAGGCCCAAAGCCTTCTGTCGATACGTCGACCGATCCACCGGCCTGACGTCCAATCTTCTAACATGTTCCTCCAACCCAACATGATTTTTCCTGCTTTAATTGTCTTATCCTGATCGAAGCATCCTGCATCACTCAAAATGCAGATTAAATCATAAACATATATCAAGTGGTTTCATCTTCAAAATATGAGATTCAATAGTTGGTAGTTGTTGATAATTGTTTCTTTATGTCGTAGGGTGTCTTCGGGCTCCCAACTGGCTTCAGTTCGGGGAAGCTTTCACCACTTCACCAACTACTCGGTCTTCTCGGCTCCATTGGGTATCTTTATCTTACCATCCACTAAAATGGTTTCAACTCGCTTCTCATAGGAGATTCTGGTGGGGGGTAGCCAAGTTGGAACACTTCCGGAAGCATCTTGTAGATCCGAGTGGTAGGCTTTTAGGTTGCTGGCGTGAAGAACGTTGTGAATTTTGAACTACGCTGGCAGCTACAACTTGTAGGAGACGTTGCCTACCCTATTGATAATTGGGAAGGGCCCTTCATACATGCACACCAATCCTTTATGGACTTTGTTCCTAAAGAATTGGAGTGATGCTGGTTGGAGCTTTACCAACACCAAATCGTCGACCTTGAACTCTTGCGGTCGCCTTCCCAAGTCGGCCCAATACTTCATCCTTTTCGTTGCCTTCTCTAAGTAAGCCTGCATAATATCTGTATTCCGGTGCCACTCATTTGTGAAGTGGTAGGCTGACGGAGTACTCCCAGTATACCCGATTGCCATGGTGTGAGGAGTTGACGGTTGTTGTCTTGTAATGATCTTGAAGGGGCTCTTGTTGGATGCAGAGCTCCGTTGTAAGTTGTAGGAGAATTGGGCAATGTCCAACAACTCCACCCAATCTCGTTGGTTGGCACTCACGTAGTGCCGAAGATATTGCTCCAGGAGCGAGTTTATCCTCTCAGTTTGGCCATCCGTTTGGCGGTGGAGGTTTGTGGAGAAGTATTACTTGGATCCCAACAATTTGAATAGCTCAGTCCAAAATCATCCTAGGAACCGAGCATCTCGATCACTGATGATATTGTGCGGGACTCCCCAATACTTCACCACATCCTTCATCATCAGCTTGGCCGCCTCCTCTGTTGAATAGTGTAGGGTAGCAGCAATGAAAGTTGCATACTTTGAAAATCGATCGACTACCACGAGTATCTATCCGAGCTCCCTACTAGTGGAAAGCTTGATATAAAGTCCAAGGAAATGCTCTCCCACGGCCTTTCTAGTACGGGCAATGGCTCCAAAAGTCCCACCGACTTCTGCTGCTATGCCTTGTATTATTGGCAAGTGAGGTACGTTTGAACATATTCCTCCACATCAGTCCCCATCTTCGGCCGGTAGAAGGCCCTCTCCATGAGAGTCAATGTTTGGTGAATACTTGGGTGTCTAGCCCAAAAGGAATCGTGACACTCTCTTAAGAGTTCACGCCTCAAATTGTCCACTCAAGGAACATAAACCTTATTCCCATTTGTGTACGAGTCCCTCGTGGACCCAAAATCATCATGCCTTGCCTTCTTTGATGAGCTGCATCAGGATAACTACCTAAGGATCACTATATAGTCCATCCCTGATCCTAGAAAGGAAGTTGGAGTGCAACTGACTTGCTTGGCCTCCAATTGTACGGCATTCACTCACTCCACTTTCCGACTCAATGCATTGGCCACGACATTTGCCTTTCTAGGCTTGTACTCCATTGCCATATCAAATTCAGCCAAGAAGTCCTACCATCATGCTTGCTTTAGGGAAAGTTTCTTCTACGTTTAGAAATAGCTCGGAGCGATGTTGTCTGTCCTCATCATAAATCATGATCTGAGAAGGTAGTGTCGCCAAACTCGTAGATAATGGATCACCACTATCATCTCTTTCTCGTGCACTGGATACCGCCGCTCGGTCTCGTTGAGCTTACGGCTCTCATAGGCCACTGGATGACCCTCCTGCATGAGTACTCCCCCATTAGTGAAGTCTAAAGCATCTATATAGACTTTAAAAAGCTCTCGATAGTCCGGCAATTTGAGTACTGGTTCTTCCAGAGCAGCAGCCTTCATATCTTGGAATGTTATTTCACATTTGTCAGATCACTTCCAAGGCTGCTCCTTCTTCAGCAACTCCATCGATGGAGTTGCATGCTTCAAATACCCCGCTATGAAGCGTCGATAGTAGTTGACGAAACGAAGGAAGGATCTCAACTCTGGCACCTTCTTTGGAGTTCGCCATTTCACAACTGCTTGCACTTTTGATTTGTCCATCTGAATGGAACCATCACTGATTCGATGCCCCAAGAATAAGATCTCCGTTTGGGCAAAGTAGTATTTCTCCCTTTTCATGAACAAAGTGTTCTCCCTGAGAACCTTGAAAATTGTCTGAAGGTGCTTAACATACTCCTCGAGCGTTTGACTATAGACGACTATATCGTCCAAGTAGACGACCACGAACTTATCCAAATACTCCTTGAATATCTAATTCATGAGAGTGCAGAATGTGGTCAGAGCGTTGGTTAAGCCGAAAGGCATCACCAAGAACTCAAACGCTCCATACCTGTTCACATAGGTAGTTTTACTTCATCTCCTTCAGCAATTCGCACCTGCTAATACCCCGACCTAAGGTCGAGTTTTGAGAAATACTTGGCTTTGCCCAACTAGTCGAACAAGTCCGTGATGAGTGGGATGGGATACTTGTTCTTCACTGTCACTTTGTTGAGGGCTCGATAATCGATGCATAATCAGAGGCTCCCATCATGTTTCTGCTGGAAGAGAACTGGAGCTCCGAATGGTGCTTTAGAGCTACGGATGGGACCATCGCTTAGCAGTTCACCTAACTGCTTCCTGAGTTTTGCCAACTCTAGCGGGGGCATGCGGTAGGGTGGTCTCGCTAAAGGCTTCACTCCTGGCTTCAGCTCGATGTTGTGATTCACGCCTCTGCATGGTGGAAGAGTCTTCGGCATCTCGGGTGGCATAACATCATTAAACTCTTTCAGGACATTCGCCACCATAGCAAGTTCTTGAATGGCCTTCTCGTCGAGTGGCTCTAGCTTCATAGCAGCCACGAATGTTAATTCATCTTTCACACCCCTTTCTTCAGTTGCAATACCGATATATGTTGGGGTTCCTTGGTTCCTCTCCGAGAGTCGGGAACCACGTAAGGGTCGTCACCTCCCATCATACACAGGGAGTTTATGAATGGCATTGGCACCAACTTCTCCGCGTGCATGAACTCCATTCCAAGAATCACTTGGAAGTCGTCTAGTGGCACCGTCATTATGTTGGTGTTCCTGCTCCATGTTCCAATCTTGATGGGAACTCCCTTTGTCAACTGGGAGATTCACCTGGCCTCCGAATTCACCGTTTTCATTCGACTTGGGCTCTTCTCCAAGATCAACCCAAGTCGCTTTACTTCTCGATCGGTAATGAAGTTGTGGGTAGCACCCATGTCCACCATTGCATGGGTTGTTTGGCCATTTAGCTTGATGTCTATGTACATCGGCTCACCACTTCCTGCTTTTTGTAACTTTGTCTTCGTGTTCTCCCCCACTTGATCTCGCATGGCGTTCAACAAATGCATCGCTCTGATCCGGGGTCCTTATGACTCCTCATCGTTATTGTTGGCTTCAGAACTACTCAAACTAAGAGCGACAGCCTTGCCCTTGTCCGATTTGGGGGGTGAATAGAAGCTGTTAAAGTATTGAGTGCCTATTTTTGTGGGCAGTCCCTCACCATGTGTGGCCCTCCGCATAAGAAGCATCGACCAGGTTTCGGGGCCTTGCCTTTCGGGCTTGGCCCTTTGTGGGAACTCTTCTTCTTTTGTTCGCACCCGAGCTCCTTTCCTCGAGAATATTTTGGAGGGCGATTACTTGAAGATTGTTTTCTTCTTCTCGGGTCTTTGAAGGAAATGAAATCGGTGAGCCTTTCTGCGGCAGCAATTGCCCCGATCAAATCGACAACATTCCTTCGATGTAGTTCTTATTGCGCCCATGGCTTCAAACCATCAAGGAAGCTAAACAATTTATCCTTCTCGGACATGTCTTGGATGTCCAGCATTAGTGCAGAAAATTGTTTCATGTAGTCTCAGATGGAAGTATTTTGGCGGAGTTGTCTCAACTTCCTTCTTGCTATAAACTCGGTGTTCTCGGTAGGAATTGAGCTCTCAACTCCCACTTTAAGTCCTCCCATGTGTCAACTCGATACCGACCTTATTGGATCTCCTCCCGACGTGTTCTCCACCAAAGTTTGCATCTCTATTCAAATACATGGTTGCTATGGAAACTTTGGTTTCTTCATAATCAGGCCTCGTAGCTCGAAAGTATTATTCCATGTCGAATAGAAAATTCTCGAGCTCTTTAGCATCTTTAGCCCCTCATAACCATGAGGCTTGAGTGCCCTCAAGTTTTGAGGTGGTGCAACGCGAGTGTTGCTTCCTCCCACATTTAGCGCTCTTGTCAGCATGGTCACCCTCGAAGTGAGTTCTGCCATAACTTCTTGCAAGTGTTGTATAGAGTCTTTGGTGTCATCTGACAATCGGTCGACTAGGGCCTCAACCTTGTCGATCTTAGACTTTGCCTCTTCTTGCAAGCTCTCTACCCCAACAAGCCTTTGTTGGCCATGGTAGAGTTTCTCCAAGCTCACTTTAAGAATATCCAAGCGGGTTTCCGCCGTTGTGAGTCTCTCCTTGTGACTCTTTTTCTCGGTTGGTGCTCCAGATTGTGCCTCCTCCATTCGCGGAGAGTAGCCTACTTCTAGCTCATAATGTTTGCTGCTGCGCTCCTCTTGAGCGACTCCAATAGTATGAGAGCGAGTGTGCACATGCAGCCCACCTGTGGCTGCTTGGGGCAAGGGTCCGGCTTGCCCCGTCTTGCTTGATTCGCCACGATGCTTTGCCATGGCGAAGTTGCAAAGTTCCTTCGCTGCTCGCTCGAAGTGCTTGCCCACTCTGATATCACAATGTCATGGCCTTAGCTGGAATTGTCTAAGGCGTGAGGCACCCTTGCAGCAAAGACGCGAACTTAGCTTGCGTTGCCTAAGTCGCGAGGCACCCTTGCGGCAAAGATGCAAACTTAGCTTGTGTTACCTAAGTCGCGCTTCGCCCTTGCATTGCATCTGCAAAGATCAGCCCACTTGTAACCTCTCGCAGGTCCCGAAGGACCTGTAAAAAGAGAAAGTTGATTAGTTCGAAGAACGAGCAACGGACAAGTCCCAATGTCTCGCGAAAAGGCGAAGCTTTACAAGCAATTTAGCAAGCACCTTACGTGCACAAGAGAAAAGAGGCAGAAGGGGAAAACAAGGTATTTAGAAGGTTGAACAAATAGCTACAAGTCCACAAACAGCTGCTCACCGGGTGCCGGGCATGACAACAAGTTCCCGTCAATGTACCGTGCGAACTTGCGAAAGATTGTTCAATGCCCGACACTATACCGAAGCCCCATCCAACCATGTGCCACCTAGGTGGTTCCAAGGGGCTGAGATGGCTGACGTTTTGTGAGAGGAAGCAAATTGTAGAAAACAGCCTGTGGCACACGAAAACAGAGCTGTTTTGGGCTATTTTGGGGCTGTTTTGCTCGGTTCGGTGAGCGATCACTTTATAGCACTACAACTTGTTCGAACTTACATTTTTACAAGCAAAATGACTCAAAACCAAGACAAAACATGTTGCCAAGCAGCTAGCTGTACATGTAGATGAGAGCGACGAACGATTCGTTGAATGGAGTTGTTACGGGTGCGCGACGACCGTTCGTGACAAGCAGGCACTGCTACCCTATGGCGCCTCACCCCGTGGGCACAACGGCCGCAAGCGCCACTGCCCCGCGGCGTTGCTGCACGTGCCCGGCAGTGTCGCTGCACGTGCCCCGCGACGCCACTACACGTGCCCCACGGTGCCACTGCACGCTGCTGGTGGTGGCAGCGCCAACGACTGCAGGCTGCATCAACGGGCTGCCGGCCACCGGTAGCAAGCCTGCTGCACGTAGATGGCAGCAAGTGCAGCAATAGTTGCTGCCCTTTCTCGCTTTTGCGTCAACGATTTTGACGTCAAAAGTTTCTCCAAAACACAACACACGCAGTTCAAAACCAATTTTCACACGAACAACTTGGCTCTAACACCACTGTTGGGAAATCTTGGAGGCGACATCATATGCGCAGCGGAAGAAGAGAAAATAAAATCCCCAATTCTCAAAGATATGTTCATCGTCATGCGAAGATTGGTTTGCAAAAATCCACGAAATAGAAAACCACGTATGAGATAGATTGTGTTACCTAGGGAGATCATATATCCCTGAATCTCTACAGATCTCTAGGAGAGGGTAAAGGAGATTAAGCACCCTCCTCTCTAGCGGTGATCCACACAGTAGGGTTGCGATGATGCTCCTTAAAGCTCTAGGCTGCTCTGAGATGGAGAGGGGGAGAAGAATAGGAGAGGAAGTAAAAAAAAGCTCTAGCTTATAAACTATTAAAACCCTCCTATTTATAGAGGTTCGCTATCAACTTCACCCTAATGGATCCTCCCCTATTGGGTATTGGATCGCCATCTAACTACCCAAGCCTCTTAGATTAGTGGATCTCTATCCAATAATCTCTCATAGGCTCTTATTAGATCTCATCCATATGATCCAATAATTCAATGGCTTATTGGATATCCAATAATTCAGGGGCTTATTGGATATCCAATAAGATAGGAGCTTTGGCAGATATCTTATATCCGAACCTCTACTCATCATAATACCTACCATATGTGTGTGACCCTCTAGGCCCAATATCGAGTTGGCCGTGAGTCATACTTGTCAGAACTCCTTCATGCTCAATGAATTGTTATCTCCATAATAATTCACTTGACTTATCGATTGTGGATGTACTATGCCACTACGCCATAGTCCCCAAATGATACAGGAGAATCTAATATATTGGACATGTCTGTCCTCAGCTATCATGTACCTATAGTCCCTCATCCATTTAATATTCCAGAGACCGTATACCGGGCATGGTGTTGTCAAACCCATACGGTTTCTACTCGAGTCTCGCTCTAATCAGATTCTCCCGAAGAACTCTTTCTCTCTCAATCCGAATGACCCTAGCCAGAGATTTGTCTGAGCAAGAATACTTGGGACATTCATCTCATAATACCGAGAGTAGATGATCCTCTATCGACGCTCAATAGTCCTCGTAAGGTTGACTACCACTCCCGATGACCCGTTGTGCTAGATCTGGGATATCCAAACCTATAAGTTTGGTATCAAAGAATGGAGCACTCATACAGGATATCCTTGGTATCTCAAGTTTAAGGACTAGATACACCACTAGCTAGGACTACGGAATCGCTGTCTGACAATAAGGCATCATCAACCATTCAGCATTTCGTAAGTAGATCAATCAGTGAACTCAGTCCCCAATGAGCACTTGTATTGTATCCCTAGTGTCCCCACACAAGCAGCTATGAGATCAGCTGCATCGATCATATGGATGGGCATACAACACACCAGTCTGTCCAGTTATCTCGATGTCCCTCTCGAGTAACCTATGATCAGAATTTTTTAGGATCTGTATTTAAAGGCGAATCGATCTCATTATCGTGATCTCATCATGATCCGATTCCCATTACATAGATCCAAGGACATCACAATATAATAAGTAAAAATATAATAAATATCAAAATATAATAAGCAAAAAGACTATGTATCAAGTCACACATGTCATCACTCACGTGATTGGCTTGTAGGACACCTATGACTAGCATTGTGTGTATGGAAATGTTTTAACGATTAGAACATATTGAATGTTTCGATATTTGTCTTGGGTGGATTCATCACATACAAGGAGAAGCTTTACCCGGTTTTATTTTTTGGTAAGTGTGTGATATATATAAACATGCCACGTGAAATGGTGTTATCTTAATTAGTGTTAGGACTGAGTTCCTCTTTGAGATGGCACAAACCAATAGAAGAAGCTCAGTGAGTTCTCACTATGATTTGCCCAGTTAATACACATTAAACACAAAGAGATAATTTGTCTAATTAGAGTGCACAAGGCTTGTTGGCCTCTTAACTCAACTAAGGTGGATTGATCAATTTGACCAAGTTGTCATAGGCTTAGTTGATTTTACTTAAATCATACGATATCCTTGCATGTTCGTTTGTAAAGGTTCACCCTCCCTATAATCTTGCAAGGTCTCCTAAGATATGCAAAAGAGAGAACAGATTAGTGAAAGCATTAACTCAGAATCTCATGCTTCATAGATAATGCAAAATACAAAGATGGCTTATGCAAGCTCTAAACAATCATGCAACAAATGGTCTAAGGCAATCTGCCACACATAAAAGTTCCTATGAACAATTGCCCATAAGACACGTGTAGTGTACCATCCTCGGAGGCCCATCCAACCATGTGTCACCCATGCAGCTCTAAGGTGCTGGGATGACTAACATTTTTGGCCACTCTATGCTTGTGGAAAACGTTGCAAACTACAAGCTAGAGGCTCAATTTTTGGGTAGTTTTACTTTCATGCGACCATCGTACACAAGCTATGCTTACAAGCCAAAAAGGGTCATAAAACCCAACCAAAATCAAGCTGCCAAGCCTATTGCAAGGCCTTTATATGTTGCCTAAGATATGAACAAATTGAAAAGTACGAACAATACATTGAACACCTACCTTCCCTATAAATAGTCTATGAAATTCTCTCCAACTTATTTCTTTTACATATCCTTATTGAAGCCTTTATTGATGCTGCATCTTCCCACAATGTTGTTGTTGGCTAGTTGAACTTTGATGGTATAGGATCAATCAAGTTGTATTAATTTTTACCGATACCAATAGATCCTTTAGATAAAGGAAAATACCTTCCCTATTATATATCAGTCCCTTAAATGTCTTATACCAAATGAATTAGATAATACCTGTTGGAGCTTTAACGAGCATTGCCTCGTAGAATTTAAAGTTTTGAGGTTGTTGTCCTCCACAAAATTTACCCATCAATTCCTCTTTTGCTTAGTCGTTGCCTCCAAGTAGGTTTGTATCATCACTACTTCTGACTGCCACTCTAGTGGAAAATGAAGCAAACAAGCTACCTTTAGTGATATTAATCAACATTAGGTAGGATTTGACAACTATCGTACATTACTAAGCACTCTTCAAAGGGTCTTCAAAAATGTTTAAAGCTCGGTTTCACCCATTCCATTAAAAGTTAAACAGGTCTAGATTACTTAACTTTGCTCACCTCCTCAAAGGTTAGTACTTCATGTATCAAGCTAGTTAGTAACTTTTGCCTTCTCTTTATTTAGGTTTCTAAAGCACTCAAAGTTTTACACTCCTTGTATTAAGTTAGCTACTACGATTTGTTTTATTGTTGCTATCGAACTATCGGAATGTAAGAAGTATGCCTGAAAGGAGTAAAATTTCCCCCAAACTAAAGTAAGTCTTTATTAGATTGGTCGTCCCTTTAGTATTATACCATCTTCTCCACCATTTCTATTATCTACTCTTCTAAGAAAAAAAGGGTACAATATTATATGTTGCCTACTCTATTCCTTAATCGAGTCACACTACATTAACCTAAAGTTCCCCACTTCCGACTATCTAGATGAGAAGTCCTTGACATTGGTTTACAAAGTTCCTAGCTACTGTCCTTCTGTCTTGTCTTGGCACTTGAAGTTTGCTACTATATTCTCTACCTCCTCGGTCCTCTTTTATAATCATATTATCATAGACTTAGCTGATTTTGCCCAAGTCATATAGTACCATTATATATCCATACGCAATAGATTAGCCTCTTCGAAATCATTTATAGTCTCGTAAGGACATGAAAAAGAGAAGACGGATTAGAGAAAGCATTTAACTCAGGATCTCACAAGTACACATTTTAACAAATATTTGATAGGCAATACAAATTACAAACATGGACTTCGTAAGCTCTAATCGATCATACCACAAAAGAGTATAAGGTAGTCCACAGCAACCAAAAGTCCCCACAAGTCCCTATATGACACTGTTATGGAATAGGATAGCGAATCAGTCCTAAATAATACCCCAATGGCCCATCCAACCATGTGGCACCTATGTAGCTCTAGCGTGTTGTACTGGTTGACACTTTATACCACTTTGTGGATTTAGAAAACCCCCAACATTGCTGCCCGAATGACCTATTTTTGGGTAGTTTTGCCTCTGCGTGACGATTACACACAACCTATGTTTATATAACTAAAATGACCATAAAATCTAACCAAAATAGGGTTGTCAAGTCTACTACGAGCCCTTTACATGTTGTGTAAAACATGAATAAAATTGAATGATACGAATATATACAAATATTATATCAAATACCCTTTGTACAAATTTGTCTATGATAATGTGTTCTCCTTCCACGAGAGCAAAGGATGGCTTTCACCTAAAAGTTCTACCCTTTGCGGGACCATAGTGCTCTCTCATGACCATGGTCGAAAGTCTAGCCTTTGCCTTTGAATTTGCTCTTTCCTATATTACATGTGGTAGGGTGTATGCGTGGTAAGATCCTTCTGATGCTCAAATCGATATTTATTTATATGAGATGAAAAAAGATAGAGGGTTCGATGAGTTTTAAGAGTTCTCCATCAGAATGTATTTCATAGCATTTATTCTATAACTATTATTTATCATAAAAAATTAAGTATTTAAGTATTTTGACCAAGGGATTCCCTCTGGATATAATGTTGATATGACACGTCTTGTTGGCACATCAACGTTTACGAGGTCACTTGGGTTTGTGTGTTGAATCCCAGTGTAGAAAATTGTCATATCTATACTCAAAATTATAAAAGTAAAAGCAGATATAAAAAAAATTAAATGCACGATATTATCCATCAAATTTGGAGTTTCAAAAAATTATAAGAATTTCTAATATAGACTTCCTTTAAACAAGTTCAGTTACAATTTAAGCTGAGCAGAACAGCAAATGGAACTACAGTAAAAGAAGGGTTTGAACATACCATGGTAAGAATGCAACTTCATATACTAAAGATTCATTGGTGCTCCCACTTTATTGTCTGTTACCAACCAGATGAGAAGATCAAGAACAAAAAAAGTCTTAAAATAGGAAGCCAGGAAAATCATTACCCAAGTGGGTAGAACTAACAATCACATGATGTGTTAGCAACAAAGACAAAAAATCTCAAATCCTAATTCTCAAGGTAATGGTAATTTTTCTGTAACAGATAATGGCATAAAACTTTGGTGCTCAAATACATATTTTTTATTGCTATGAAGAAATAGTTTGATGACACCCTCAAGCAAATAAAGACATATTTGGATTATAGCCAAACTGGAGAAAAAAACTAGAAGTTGCATGGATAACTTTTCAAATTAACTTGAGAAATTTCAACAAAACATGAGCTCTGAAACAGAATCATGACTGTATGCGACTCAATAAAGTTCAATTATTGGGAGAAATATATTGATTGTATCAACATGAAAATTGTTCATATTTCTATTACATGAGTCACACACAGCAGCCAAAGCATGTTGTATGAATAATTAATAAAGAACTTCACATAATAATTAATAACTTAGATAGAAGAACAATTCAAGAACCATCATGATGGCTTCTACATGCTGCACATATTGTTTGTTTGTTGATCTAATGAAACTTCAGAGGCAATGCAAAGAAGCGATTAAGTTCCAAGTACATCTTACCTATGATTCTGACACAAAAAAGTCAGAGGATAAGAAAAACTACAATACCACTGATCAAAGTAACTTCCAGAGTTCACAATCCTTCATGCAATATTACTTCCATATATGCCCATAAGAAATTACAGGACAATGTCTTAAGCTATTTCAGTTTGCAGGAGAGAACAATGGAATTCAGGAACTGGAATTCCATTCTCGCTGAGTGTCTGAAAGGAGAGAAATATAGCTAAAGATAACTACATTCTCGCTGCTGAAGATCGATCTTCCAGAAGACATATCCCCTATCAGTTAATATCTTGAACACTTGATGGCCTCATTCCTGATTTCTGTGCCTCTTCTGATATAATCGTATAATGAGAAACAAGTCAAGAAGTCGAATATATTATCTTATCCTAGCTATTTTTGTACTTTTCACTTAAGAAAAAAATCTCTGAAATTCAAAAGAAACTCAGCAAAGAAATCAAATTGGACAACAATGTAAAGAATAAACCTTTTAACATAGATAAAATGCACACTTGTTCATTACATTTAACCATACAATTTACAAATGAACGGGGTGTGTGATACATAACTGAGTTGGCCATGATTAGACGAAACAGTAACCGGCAGCAATTGATAAGCTTGTATCTTTCCTCCAGAAGACCACTTTTCTTCATCAAATTGTCCAACTGCTGCAAAGAAAAGAATTACATTTGAGGTTTCAATTTGAAGAATTGATGTAAAAAATGCAAAGAAGACCTTTTTTTCCCTGTTGTCGTAGGTAGATGTCCGACCATTAAAGAATTACGTTCCACCTTATTCGACAATTTTATACGTCTCCCGAGTTATTTCTGACAGCCACAAACCAGGGAAAAGTGACTGCAGAAGAATAAAAAAGAATTCATGGAAATCAGAAACTAATATGACGGCAACAAAACAAAATGATCAACTATAAAGTTCCTTTTTTTTTTCTGCCTGAAAGATGTCTCTTACGTCCAGTTCGCGCTGAATAATCTTAGCCCTTTTCTTTGGCCTTCGAGGGGGCTTCGTCCCCTTGATGGCAAAGAAGTCGTCCTCAATCTCCGCACGAGACAGCGAGATCGAGAACTTTGTCATCTCTCCTTTCTTTGATTCATCAGATCGCAGCCTCACCACATTCCTTGGAGGATCAGCCTTCTTCACCACTAGAGCCTTATAACAAGAACCATTAATCCCGGGCCGCCCCACAGCTGGGGCATTGCATGCCGCACTTCTCGTCCTCAAGCTCCAGTGTCTGGCGGCCTCCGCCGTCGCCGCAGCACAAGTGGAGGTCTTCTCCGCCTCTCTTCCTCTCGTCTCCTCCTCCCTCTCATCGTGATCGCACGGGTACGGCCTCGGCGGGAAAGATTTAATCCGGGCAGTCCGATGGTTATGATCGCCCGATTCGGCAATATCCGCAGAGGTTACGGGGTCGGGGAGTTTGGAGCACCGGAGCAAGCGCTGGCCTCCCCAGCTGAGGGTCGGGAAGGAGAAGTTGTGGAGGCGGCGGGCTTGCAAGAGCGGCGGAGGAGGAGGTGTCGAGACCCGGGTCTCCGCCGCCGGGTCTCCAACAATTCTGGCGATACCTTCCTTCTCTGCGCCGTTCATCATCAGGGTTTCTCCCGTTCTCAGAAGAGAGAGAGAGAGAGAGAGAGAGAGAGAGAGAGAGGCCTTCCTCCAAAACCGTTCGGATGTGCTTTTGGGTTCCTTCTCGCGGGCTCACGACAACCCACACACGGACGTGCCCAAGGCAACCAAAGCAGAATCCACGCCACTTTCCACCAACAACATCCCACCCGAGATTCCACCAATCGTATCATCCCACGTAGTTTTCCTTGGGTCTTAAAGAGATGAATCTACGTGCCGTCTTAACGAACATTCGTGGGTCCCAGATGGGATCCGTTTGGGTATGCAGTGGCACAGGACGATCGATTTTTCCCGACCTATATATAACCAAAACAC
Organism: Musa acuminata AAA Group; assembly: GCF_036884655.1. NCBI lineage: Eukaryota > Viridiplantae > Streptophyta > Magnoliopsida > Zingiberales > Musaceae > Musa > Musa acuminata. Next base: position 21,643,726 of record NC_088348.1, on the reverse strand, counting down.
CCCTCTCGCACTTTGGAAGAGCAGATGGGGATGTCGTGGATTTGGACGGGTCTGGTTGACTGATCAAGTGTGCTGTTGGCTCGGCGGCGGGCGCCCGATTGACTTGGTTGTCACGTGCGAGTGGTATCATAAAAGAAAGTAACACGTAATGGAGCCCGAACCGGATCCAAAATTCGGCATGTAGATCCTCATGCTGAATCCGACAGGCAAATCGGATCGAATATGAGTACAAATGAGAGTGAGGTCACAATGTTCAATAAATTTTTGGTAATTTGTGTACCTCTTTGAATCGAATTAGGTATCGAAATCGATCGCATGCGTCAGGAAAATCCTACATCGGATCAACCTGTTTTAATTGTAAATTTAGGATATTATTTTGATAGACGCTCATCAAATGATATAGATTACATATATACTTATTAGGGAATTAATTGGACCATCAAATTAACATGTTGAAGTGACTGGGGCTTGTCATGCCCACAAATTGTGGCTTCTCTCGTTGATCGTATGAAACCCACGAAATGGTAGGCCCTTGTCAGCCCACCCATCACGGCCATGGATGAGGCTTCTTGTAGTCATGGCACATGCATGCCACGTGAGCTGCGACCGAACCAGTGCTTGCACAAAATCTGTCTGCAGAGTTCAATACAGGAAAGCACACAAACACACACAAGGCGTTCACAAGTGTCGATCCAGCCTAATTTGGTGGCTGATTATGTGTATATATAGATATTTGGATGTTCAAAAACTTTGCATGTAGACATAGAAAACATCTAATTTGTGTTGGGGTTGGCATGTAGAATTCAACACGCAGGCACACAAAAGAAAAAAAGTGTTTTCGCTACAGTTGATCCAGCCCATGTTTCGATATACATTAATTTCATTACATGCTTCTCTTCGTATATGAACTTAGCCCGCTAGAAAAGATCTCATTTGTGTTATGGTTGGGTGATATTTTTGGATTGTTGACACAAATTAACCAAATTAATTGGAAAACAAGATTACCTAAGGAACAAGAAATTCAAGTATGGAAAGTAACCTTTGGATATTAAGATATGATCTTAAGGAATTCTCTTATAGATATGGAAAGGTTCAAAGAAAGTAAGGGTTTTGAACTTGGGGTTGGTTGAACTCACGACAAAGATATGTTTTTTTTTCTTTCCTTCATTTTCATACGGTGAAATTTTTTATTTTTCTCCATGAATATATGAGAAAAGTGTCAAACCATGCAAATCTTAATGTTGATCATTTCTAGGTTTATGTTATATTGTTCATCAAAGGTCTTCTCTCTCTTACCGTTTGCTTAAAAGTTTTTCTTGAATGAGTGTATCGATTACTCGTTGGTGTCATATACTATTTGCATGTCGATAGCATCTACATCCATCTCCAATCAATCTTGCTCAATTCTAGATCCAATGCGCATATGAAGGTGATCATGGCAAGAAACCTAGTTTGAGAACTCTTTTATATTTCCATCTCATCTCTGAGTCATCAATATGAACTTGGATAGAGAAGAAAGAATCAGCCTAGCTGAAGAAAGTGCAAACTTTTCCCCTCACACCATGGCGGTAAAGATGGAAGGAGCTGAGCTGATCAACTCGGTAAATTAAAGGAGAAACATCCGATAGCGAAAGGACTGACCAGTCGAAGGCAGCTATTCAAACTACTACAAAGTGATCAAACTTTTGCCTCTGATCAAACCAGTTTGATGAGAGCTCACAGTGATCTCATGTGAATGAGAATTCATCTTTTTGGTGTATCAACATGGAAATGATTGTGTTCTATGCAGTCCCACTCTCACATGCGCGCCGTTTCACCATTGTTGGGGCCTTTGGAGGCTGTGACTCGAAAACGAGGTCCCATCAGGGAACAAGATGACACTACTGTACCTGCTTTAGCGTTAATCATCTAGTGGTGTTTGCCTTCATAATAATTAGCACTTGGGTACTCTACTCCCCTAGGGCAGTTCATTGTTCCCTGGCTCTTCTCCTCCTGATATGGGTAAGCAGTGGTTGCATTGGAATCAGGGACCCATATCTTTTGAACGTTTGACATGCTTGCAAAATAGATCTCAATGAAAGCATTGACTGCTTGATTATTAATGTGTCACTAACCAGAAAGAAACTCTTTTGAAGTGTTTCCTGGTGAAAGTGGGAATCCCCACTCTTTTCTTCTCTTGTTTAATCACACATCTCCACCCACTTTTTTTGTTGGTTTGCTTGCTTTTTTTTTCGTTCCGTCTCCGGATGGCATCTCAGCTGCCTTTTGACTCATCCTCTCACTCGGAATGTGTTCGGAAACAGTGAGACAGTACTCAGTGAGAAGATCAAACGCCAGCTTTTGTTGCAAATGCTCCTAGTTTGGCCTCAACAGGCAATTCTTAATAGTGTGAGGTTCCGAAACCGGTTGTTAATCCGAATTATCGATTTTGGAGATGACCTGACCGATCAAATTTCATATTATGATGCATCTCAAGGAGAAGCCGTTGATGATAAAAAGTCATCAAAGTTGATATTGAATCTTCAATATTCTTTCACCTATAAGAGAAGTTCGTAACTATGTTTTTGGTATGATCATGATCAAATTAGTCAAGGAATAGCGGGAGTAACATCCTCGAAATGAACAATAAATATCAAAAATATGAGAAAAAATAGAAGATACGTGATGGTTGGAATGACCCTTATTTATAGTATGGGTGTTTAGGGATAAGAAATCTTTTTGACTTATTTTTCATTTAAAGAATATTATTTACTGTGATTTATGATTATGTGATAGATCCAATCAAATTATTTTATTTTTTTTTATTACGATAAATCATCGCTTATCCTCATCAACATAAGTACACAAACCTTATGATTTTGTACATTTATTGTGAATTCCGAAAAGGTGGTTAGAGAATAAATACAAGGATATAGATAATTTTTTACTTTTATGAGATATTAGTTCTCGCACTAAACATAATTTTCTTTGATATTGCTTAAGTAGTAGGTAAATTTTGGGTCTTATTATGATACCTTGGCTTCCATACTTGTTAATTAAACTAAGATTAAATGTACTTATCACTCTCCAAGATAATCTGCTCTTCTTGAAGCAGAAACTATTGATCGTTTGAAGATTCTCCTTTTGTTGGTTTTCATGTCCTCATCACTTCCATAACATTGTTTAATTTCCCTAGTTAAGACCAGGAAAATTTAGCAGCCATCAATTTCCCTAGTTATGACCAGGAAAATTTAGCAGCCATCAAGGAAGGTGACAAGGGCCAAGGTATTAAAATTCCAAGGCAGTTGTCTTCTAGAGACATCCTTTCACCATCTCATGTTAGAACACATGATAAATAAACATTCTTTCTTGCTGAATGATGATTCTTAGTGTTATTCCCTGCCTCAAAAATCTTATCAAGTTGCAGATATTCCATGATTCATGCATCCTCACCATGCAGCTCAGTCCAAAGACAATAGTGGATATCTCATTTCTGCAAGATTTTATATATATATATATATATATATATATATATATATATATATATATATATATATATATATATATATATATATATATATATATATATAGTGCTCAAGCTGTGCACTGAGAAAGAGAGCACAGGTGGTGGGGATTATAAAACAAAGTTAGATGTATTAGAATATTTGATACGAATCTTGGGATGATCTATTTATCACTGTATGCATGTTGACGAACGAATCATACTTAAATAATGCAGTCATTAAAAGAGAATATAGGATTGTGGCAGGAGAAGACCTCCATATCCTAAGAACAATATATGGAATTAACAATGAAATACAAACTCAGAAAACGACGAACGTAAGTTTCACGTGGTTGGACAATTTTCACTTATGTCTATGAGAAAAAAAATTTAAAATCCTTTTATTATATGAGGATAATAAAATATAGAAATAGATCTCTCTCTTACATAAATCAAGCTTGCATTTACTTGTACACTCTTTCTGATCAATAAATTTTCTCAATTTTTTTAGAATTAATTACTAATGAAAATCTTAGGAGCACTAAGTATTTTCTCAATATCATTTTTCTATCAAAACATAAAGGTACATAAGTATTTATATACTAATTAAACCTTGATTTTTAATCTTTTTATTTCACATAAAAAAATTTTATATTTGAAATCCTCGTTCTATGATTTGCATAATACGATAAGCGAACAATTTAACCCACCTCTTCATAGATTTTAATTAAAAAATCTACTTGTTCACCTTGGAGGTTCAAGTTGATCTAATGAGAGAATGAAGAATGAAATTATAAGGATAAAGCAAAAGGCACACTTCAAGTAGTATCATGTGAAGTCTATTTATACATAGTGAAAGAGGATATTTCTTTAACTGATAACAGAGAGATTTCCTCATGCAGTTGAGGAAATCTCATCTGCTATGTAGTTGAGAATATCTCTCTCTTATCAGAGAAAATCTCTCTGTTATCATGCCCCCGCAAGATCGAGCTCCTATCAAGGATACCGATCTTGGATCGATGAAACAAAAATAGTTTGCGTGCTAGAGGCTTCGTGAGTGAGTCTGCAAGTTGATCAGCCGTATGGACATGAGAGACACGAAGTTGATGTCTGACAACTTGATCTCGCACGAAGTGAAAGTCGATGGCGATGTGTTTCATGCGCGAGTGGAACACTGGATTGACACATAAGTAGGTAGCTCCAACATTGTCACAATATATTGTGGGAGTATGAGTAAAGCTGACTTTGAGTTCCTTGAGGAGATTTGTGATCCAGTTGAGTTCAGCAGCAGTGGTAGCAATAGCACGATATTCAGCTTCAGTTGTAGACCGGGCCACTGTCTTTTGCTTCTTAGAACTCCAGCTGATTGGATTAGACCCAAGAAAGATGACATATCCTGACGTGGAGGTTCTATCATCAAAGTTTCCCGCCCAATCAGCATCAGCAAAGGCATGGAGATGAAGTTGAGTGGTTTTGCGGAGAAAGAGACCATGATCAAGGGTCCCTTTAAGATATCGCAAAATTCGTTTAACCGCAGACCAATGTATAGCAGAAGGTTGGTGCATGTATTGAGATAATTTATTGACTGCAAATGAGATATCTGGACGAGTGAGAGCCAAGTATTGTAAGGAGCCAAGTACTTGCCGGTATTGAGTTGAGTCCGTGGTAGGGCTGCCATCACATAATTTGAGTGATTCACCAGTAGAGAGAGGAGTAGCAACTACTTTTGCATCCTGCATATTTGTCTTTGATAATAAGTCTTGAATATACTTTCTTTGAGAGAGAAAGAGACCGGAGGATGTAAATGTTGCTTCCATTCCCAAAAAGTAGCTCAATGGTCCTAAGTCTTTGAAGGAGAATCGATCAGCCAATTGATTTAAAAATGTCTGAACCTCCAAGGGATCATTGCCTGTAACAATAATATCATCTACATAAACTAGAAGATATATTGTATTGCCATGATGTTGTCGGAGGAATAAAGAGGTGTCAGACTTGGAGTTGATGAAGCCAATTGATATCAGAAACGATCCAAGTTCAGTATACCAAGCTCTAGGAGCTTGACGGAGACCATAAATGGCTTTTTGTAATTTGCAAACATGTCTCGGATACTGGTGATGAACAAAGCCAGGGGGTTGCTGCATAAAGACATCTTCAGTTAGAGTCCCTTGTAAAAAGGCATTGTTAACGTCCAGTTGTCGTAAGTTCCAACCTCTGGAGATGGCCAAACTTAGAATAAGCCGAATTGTTGTGGGTTTAACTACAGGACTAAAAGTCTCTGTAAAATCAACTCCAGGTCGTTGATGAAACCCTTTGGCTACTAATCGTGCTTTATATCGAGCAACGGACCCGTCGGGGTTTCGCTTAATTCGGAATACCCATTTACACCCGATGATATTTTGTGCAGGATGAGAGGGTACAAGAGTCCATGTGGAGTTATGTAGAAGAGCATCATATTCTTCACACATAGCTTGACGCCAATGTGAAGATTTTTGTGCTTGAGTAATTGTGGTGGGTTCACTGGTCTCAAGAGAAGAATTGGTGATAGTATGGAGGTCGAGAACCTGACGTGGTTTAAAGATACCACTTTTTGAGCGTGTTGTCATTGGATGGCTAGGAACTGCAGGTTGTGTTATTGGTAAGAGTGGTGGAGAGGCATCGACAGGATGCAAGAGAGGTTGAGTTACATCGATGGCACTAGGTAAAGAAAGTTGTTGTGTTTCTGAGGATACGACTTCAGTGGTAGGGGATACTTGTGAAGAAGGGAGGGGAGAAGGAATGGGGGGAGTGGAGAGTTGTTGAACCGGGAGAACAAAAGAATGTGGATCTTCAACAATAGAACTGGATGGTGTGGGAGGAGGTTCGTTTGAGGGTATACCCCAGGAATGAATATTTGTCGGAGTGGTATGAATGGTAAGAGATTCATGGTTTTGAAATGGAAAGGCAGATTCAACAAAAACAACATGCCGTGAAATAAAGACTTTTTGAGATTGTGGTTCGTAGCACCGAAAGGCATTATGCTCAAGAGAATATCCTATGAAGATGCAAGCTTTAGATCTTGGCGCTAACTTGTGTGGGGCATAGGGACGTAGCCACGGATAACATAAACAACCAAATATTCTAAGTTTTTGAAAGTTTGGGGATTTGGAAAATAGTTTTTCAAATGGAGACTGGTATTGAAGAACTGGAGTGAGCAAACGATTAATAAGGTAGACAGCAGTTTGAAAGGCGGCAGACCAAAAAGTTGGTGGCATGGAGGCTTGATGTAGAAGTGTGAGACCAGTTTCTACGATATGTTGATGTTTACGTTCAGCAGAGCCAACTAGTTGAGGAGTGTGTGGGGGTGACTTAAGGTGTTGGATGCCACAAGTTGAGAGGTAGGATGTGAGGGCTTGAAATTCACCTCCACCATCAGAGTAGACCGTTTTAATTGTAGACTGAAAGAAGTTTTCAACTAGCTTTTTAAAGTTGGTAAAGACTTTTGAAACTTCTGATTTATGACGAAGAGGATATAGCCATGTGTATTTAGTAAAATAGTCGACAAAAATAACATAAAAGCTAAACTTGTCAAAAGAAGTGACAGGAGCAGGGCCCCAAACATCAGTATAAATAATTTCAAATGGTTTAGAACATGATATAGAGGAAACACTGAAAGGAAGTCTATGACTTTTATTATGAAGACAAGCATCACAATAAGTGGCAACCCTATTATTTGTAAGAGTAGGAAGAGAATAACGAGAAAGTAATTTATTTTGGATAGGGAGAGAGGGATGACCGAGACGACGATGCCACACATCGATTGAAGCTGCAACGGAGGAGTAAGCAGTGGGCTATTTTATTTGTGGAAGTGACGGCCATTCATAAACATTGTCCTTACTCTGGCCTTGGACCAATGATGCCCCCGTGCTCAAATCCTTAACAAGAAAAGAGTTAGGAAAGAATTCAATGGAGGTATTATTTTGTTTGCAAAATTGAGAAACGGAAATGAGATTTCGTTTAATGTAAGGTGCACATAAAACATCATCGAGTGTGAAGGTTGTGGTAGGTGAATTAAGCAATGTAGAACCCGTATGAGTAATAGGAATTCCTTTACCGTCACCGATGATGATGTCCTTAGTGCCACCATAGTTGTTGTGGATGGACAAGTTCTGGAGATCTGAGGTGATGTGGTGGGATGCGCTAGAGTCCACAATCCAATTATGATCACTGGTCGTTGGAGTAGTCGTGAGATTTGCTTGAGGCCAATGTGATTGAGCAGGAAGTCTGGGTCGAGATCGACAGACCTTTGCAGAGTGACCGACTTTATCACATAGTTGGCAAACAATTCTTTGTTGGTTTGTGTAGTGAGGGCGCCAGGACTGCGGATGATTGAAGAAGCCACCTTGGTTGTTGTGATTGGAATGTTGAGGATGAGGAGGAGGAATAGTTGGTTTGGAGCTCATAGGTTCAGAAGGTGTCTTGGTCAAACCTTTGTTGACAATCTTGTTATACGAATTGCCCCTCCTTTTTTGAGTGACTTGAGCTGTGATGGATGGTCCTGGCGGTTTGTCCTCGCGCTTGAGATATATCTCAAAGTCAATCAGCTTGTCGAAAAGTTCTTCGAATGTGATTGGTGAATCACGCGCCCGTATTACTGCTGCCAATTCCTTGTACTCGTCTCCGAGGCCATTGAGGATATGAACAGTAACTTCTTCATCACTGAGGGAATGACCTACCAAGGCCAAGTTATCGATGATAACCTTTATGTTATGTAGATAATCAGCAATATTACTTCCCTCTTGTTTTATCTTCATGAGGCTGGATAGAAGACTAAGAATGCGAGTGCGAGAACGATTGGCCAAGGTGGTTTGCAACTTGCGCCAAGCTTCGGCAGCAGTGTCACATGAAGAAATGAGTGGGGCAAGGGATCCAGCGACCGAGGCTTGAATTGCTTGAAGAATGAGGCGATCCTGGCGTAACCATAGTTTGTGATCCGGATTTGGTACTGGATCGGATGCGCCTGGGATGTTGAGCATCGCCGGTGGACAACGAAGAGAGCCATCGACATAGCCTAGAAGATCATAGCCAAATAGTATATTAGAGAATTGAGCACGCCATGATGCGTAGTTACCACCGTTGGATAATTTGAAGGGGATGAGGGTTGCTGCATTTATGAAGATAAGGTTTGTATGTGGGAAGATACTATGGTTCCCTGCGGGAACAGTAATGGGAGCATCAGAGGTAGATGATGATGACATATGGAAGATATGATCAGGGAGAAAGAAGTGTTAGTATAGATAATGTCACCTGAGGTTGTGGCAAATAAGATCTGTGAAAGAATAAGGTCTTCGTTGAAGGAAAAGACCTATGCAAGATGGTGTAAAGCTGTAGATTTCTATGCAGCGATTCTATAGGAGGGACTCTGGGCAGTGATGCAGCTAGTGGCGTGATCAGCTTTGTGCAAGACAACTGCAGATCGAAGGCTGCTTGTCTCTGCGAAGGTAGAGCAGGATGCTGGCTGCTGGGAGGCCTGCACCTAGAAGGTCCTCTCGGAAGCAGTAAGGATAATGTTGCCGGAGTCAAGGATAGCGGTGGCGGAAGCGTTGGAGGGAGAAGGCCAGGAGCTGGTCGATGGACCAGCACGCGGAAGCAGAGCAGATCTGGCAGATCTGGAGCAGAGGGTCAGTGACGAGGCGCTGGCAGCGATGAAAGGTGGGAAGATGATGATGCAGCAGCAGCTTCCATGGCCTGACGTGAAGCTGATGGGTGAGGTTGAAAGACTCAAAGAGGAGAACGCCGCTCTGATACCATGATAGAATGAGAGAATGAAGAATGAAATTATAAGGATAAAGCAAAAGGCACACTTCAAGTAGTATCATGTGAAGTCTATTTATACATAGTGAAAGAGGATATTTCTTTAACTGATAACAGAGAGATTTCCTCATGCAGTTGAGGAAATCTCATCTGCTATGCAGTTGAGGAAATCTCATCTGCTATGCAGTTGAGAATATCTCTCTCTTATCAGAGAAAATCTCTCTGTTATCACAAGTCACTTTGATTTTAATTAAAATAGTTTTTTTTTCTTTGTTTTTTGCTCTTCTCTTCTCATATTTCGATTATAGAACATCTTGCTTCAAGGATACTTCTCTTCTCGTATTTTCGGTGATGAGACATTTGCTTCAAGGGTAAAATGAAAGAGTTACCTTTCGATTGTAAAGCTAGTTCACATTGATCTTAGTTCATTGTTCTTTTTTAATCTTAGATCGTCGTTGGAGGCGATAAATGACTTGCTAAACATCATCCTCTCATGGATGCAAATTAAACCAAAAATCGCCATGAAAGACAAAAGGAAAAGAAGAATGTACAGCGTCTACACTAAGCCTTCTTTTGAAGCATTCATCGTCTTATCAGAAACCGAGTCACATAGTGATGACTACACCGAGTCACATCCGGGTGGGAGCCAGGCCGAGTTGGAGGTCCAACTCGAACGAGTCTTCCGCTCCCGCCAAGTCTGTGCCCATCTTGCCGGGCCCGGAGACCGTGAACCTGGCGAACGAGGTCGGCCCCGCGATCGAGCTCTCGTCGTACAGCTGCCAGCCATCGCCTTCTCCGCCGCCGGCGGCAGCGTAGGAGTAGTAGGCGGGCGTCACCGGAGGAACACGAGCAGCGGTGGAGGGGAAGACACAGCCGTGCGAGACGTGGAACGGCGGGCCCGGCGACGCGCTGGAGAAGTAGACCCACCCGGTGGGGCCTCCGGCGGCGGTGGGGGGGTCCTGGAGGAGGTGGGGCGGCGGCGTGAAGGCCGATACTATAGGGTTGCGTGGGTACAGCGTGCCGGCGAGGCCGCCTCCGCCGTGGAGGTGGTGCTGCTGCTGCTGCTGCATCTGGGCGGAGTTCTTCAGCCTTTGCCGCTCCTTCTTGTGCGCGTTCTGGTGGCCGCCCAGCGCCTGCGAGTTGGCGAACTCGCGGCAGCAGTACTGGCACTCGTACTTCCTCCCGTCTCCTCCCTCTCCCACTCCACCAGCCGGCGCGGCAGCGGTGGCCGTGGTCGCCGTGGATGACGAGGAGTCGGATCCCGGTCCGGTCTCCTCCTCGGAAACCTGGAAGCCAAATAGCTTCATCCGTATGCTGCTGCCCTTCTTCGACTTACACTGTATCCCCGACATCTCTCTCTAATAAATAGTATAGAAGCATAAAGAGAGAAAGAAGAAGAAGAAGACTGGTTGCATGTGGGTTCAGGCAGATTAGGTTGATCTCTCTCTCTCTCTCTCTCTCTCTCTCTCTCTCTGTCGCTCGCTCGCTCTCTCTTTCTCTTATATATCTTAAGAAAGAGGCACAATGATACAAGGTTGAACAAAGAAAAAGAGACAGCTCCATGGTCTACAGGTTCTATCAATAAACAATGGTGAGAGGGAACAGAAATGGATGACATGAATGACTACCCACTCCAAGAACTGAAATCATAACTGTGCATGAGTGTGCGACAGAGGTTGGGTGTGGACATCCCAAGAGGGAAGGGGTGAATGCATGACGTGGGGAAGAGAGGACACCGCAGGAAGACCCTAAAAAAAATTACGGGAACAGGAAGTCCCCAGATTGCGCTTGTCTTGGCCTTTTGTTTGCGAGGGCATCTGTTGTTGTCTAAGATTCTGTGTGACTCCTGCTTGGGGGCTACTCTATGGCTCTACTGTAGTATATTATATAAGAGGAAAGCTTTGCTGTGTACACTGCTGGATCATAGGCATATAATGGTTGTTGATTGCCATAATATAATAATAGTTTGGTTGATAATGGCAAAGGGTGTGAGTGTTAGTGGGTGCCACTTTGCCTCAGCACTACTAGTTTGTGACTCTCGAGTGGTGGTGCCACCATGTTGGGAGTCTGCTTCCCCCCTGTATTGTATTATAAGAGATGAAACGTTCATAGGTAACTCGATGCCCGTAGAAAGTGATTATAAGCTTCCTGTTGGTTTTCTTGGCAAGTGGTAGTGGCTGCAGAGCCTCAATATGTTTGCTGGCATGCATTTGAGATATGTGCTCTGGTGATGCACTCTACTACTAGACTTTCTTGGAATCTAAAGCTTTTCACACTTTCAATTGATAGATTAGCTAATTAGGTTGCTTCTAATAACAAAATTTAAAAACTAATCCAATTTGGGGTGCCATTTTTTATTGTGGATAAGGTATACTAGCTTTTTTAAAAGACAATGAAATGATGCTATCTTCATCAAGTTGTAGAAAGCTCAAAGCTTTGGGAGGGTTTCCTTTTGAAAGTTTCTGGTTTGAGGAGATGTATTTTTCCAGTTCTTTTGCTTTACCTTCCTGTTTGATTTTTCTCTTGAATACCTCTGATACTCTGTTCTTCTTCTTCTTCTTCTTCTTCTTCTTCTTCTTCTTCTTCTTCTTCTTCTTCTTTTCAATTGTTTATTGCTGTACCAATTCTTGACATGTAATTTAAATTAAAATGCATTAATGACAGAATACTAGTGGATAAAATAAGACCGCAAAAGGTTTTGGTTTAGACATTGTTTGAAAAAAGGAAGTGGTTTGTGCATCCACCCTTCCAGAAAAATGGATAGTGACCATCAAAAGGCTTGAGAATGGCCACCAAGGATTTAACATGTTAATCTTACTTGCTTTTAGATCAAGAACAGGAGTTTCCAAGTGAATTAGCCATGGAAGACAAGAACTCAACGTCCATTACTTTGACAGTAGGTTTGGCAAACCTATTGTTTGTAAAGAGAAGACAAGAATATCATCAACTTTGTTTCACCTTTATGCACATTCTGATGTGGTGAAGTCATCATGATTGACATTATGTTCACTTTGTTTCACCTAGTGTTTGCCTATGTCAAATCTATTTCATTATGTTCGTTTTGGACTCATTCAAGGAAGGGTCCACATCAGATCTCGCTTTTCCTTTGTAAGTTTCCACATATCAAAATTACATTTTCATGAAGGAAATCTAGCATAATCTTACTGAATACAAAGAGTCTAAAATATTCTCCATCGTTATCTCCATAAAAATAAAAAGAAAGTGAACTTCCAATCTCCTCCAGTCCAAACTCTTCTCTCAACGCTCATGCACACACAACTGGCTTTCCAATTCCATGGTGATCTTATCCAATTACGATTAGATATGAATTGCATAGAAGATAACTATGAAAATATCAATTGGAAGTCTAGAATCATCAAACATAAAAAAAGGCTCACTTGAAATCTTTTGAGCTCCCAAGAAGAATCATGTTGACTGACTTTTATGGTTTATGAAATTTGTATGAGGAAACTATGGTTTCTAAACATACGGTGTTAGAAACACTTGCTCCATGGAATATATATTTTGCTGTTACTGCACATCATCACCAATCATTCACTAATATCTGAATTCCTTGCACCTGAGCAGGCAATCTGGAGTCGGTTGTCTCTCCTAACATGGAGTTTTTTCTTTTCTTATCTTTCACAAGGAATCAGCCTGTTCAGCTTCAATATCCATGGGGTCATCAACTTCTCCTGTCACAGGTGGTGCCACCATCTGATAAAAGCACTTCACCTAGGCCTTGATCATGCCCTCTAAGAATCTTGTTAACCGAGAAGACCGCATTACAAGATTTTGCGAATCTTGAGTAAGGTCCACCAAGTTGTGCTCCCAAAGGAAAATGTATTGGTTGATTAGTCCTTATTCCAATATCTAATACATGATGACCTCACCATGCCTCTTAAAATATACTTCACTGTCAGCCATCTTACTTTCTTTGAATTCTGTAAGAAGCCCCATCAAGACTGAAACCAAGAGGGTTGTATTAATAACTGCATAGATATCTTCTTTTAGACCAACTTGAGATCATGTTTACTATCCAAGCAATGAGGGAAGAGCCTTTTAGTGTTATTTTGTATTCCAAGTGACATTACCTACTCCATTAGAAAAAAGAAGGATTTGTGCTAGGGTGGATTTCACCTAAAGTCATGTGAAGTGATTGTATAAGCATACTTGATTAATCAATGACCTAGAAACAAAACCTAACATGGTCTAGAATGTAAAAGTGTATCATAAGTATGAATTAATCCCATCATCTCAATTTAATATAGTTGCTATGTGGCCCGCGAAGTAAATTAACTCTTGTTGAGAAGACAAGAACATGCAGCTTAGAGCTTTATTTGCTTGCTTAGATATCCACCAAAGCAAACAGCATGACGTAGGTTCGGATTACAAACGTCTAGAGATCACACTTAGATGCCTATTGAGAGGGTGACTAGGGTGGACTGGCAAAAGCTTTTGCAAACCAATCTTTGATCTTTGGAACCATTGGTGATCAGAAAAAGTATCGGTACTGCATTTGCTGTTGTCAATGATATTATATAATCAACCTCTTACCAAGGAAGGACATAACAGAGCTTTTGATTAAGAGAAGTCCTACCTTCTGATATATGTATGCTGCAAGTTGCTTTGGTTGTTATTAGTAGTAACAACAGGCTTCAAATCATATTTCAACTTTTTGAGAGCTTCAATCGGTTGGCACCCTACTAATCACCCTTTTGTGCACTAATGTCAAACATACAGCTATCTAATCTATTTTAACCATTTCTTTATCAACCTACACTTTTAAACAGTCCTCAACCAGATAGATTTTTCTGCGCTATGTTGCTCATTAAACAGAGACTTTATCTGGCTATTACATTAAACGAAGTTTTTCTTTTCTTTTTGCTGTTCTGCAATTTCCTTGTTGAACACTAGACAGGTTTCTTGGATCTTTGGAGAACATAATTTTTAGTTGATTATTATGGATTCTTTAAGTGATCCAATCAAAATCACCTAATGTGCACCTTAGTATGAAAAGGTGGGTCATTTCAAACAAAAGGTCATCAACTACCAATCTCCACCTAGAGATATTCCACCTTAAAGCAGAATCCACCCATCAAGGTGCAACATTTTCTATGGTTTTTCTGTTTGCTTAGATAACAATGTTAATTGCAAGCATATTTTTATTTTGACTTGACAAATACCTACCAATGAGGACATTAGTTTCCCTTTCATCCACATCTCCATCACCATCTTCTTCTTCATCCTTAATATTTTCCAATCAAATTTCCGAAAGTCTTCTTTCAATACTTACGAAACTAATACAAGTGAAACTTAGTTACAATGCTCTGGCACAACCATGGTTACTGAAAGATGAAGAATTACCAGACAACAGTGTGAACTGCTGATCAAAATTAGAATCAGGAAGTGCAACACCTACTATCTCGTTGATGGTGTTGCTATGTAAATTTGACTTAGGAGATCATCAATCCAAATAAATAATTCCTATATGTTTCTAGGGATTGAGCTGGCACATGAAGCTGGATGTGTCATGGATTCATTAGCTGACAATTAAGCCCGAAGGCATTTGATCAAGGATTAAGACATTTAAATACTAAAACAAAACCAGGTGCCAAACCTGATAAGTAACCTAATAGTAAGCCTAGGCCAGTACTGAGTTGTTGCATTGGCTCTTTTCGGGCATCCCTTTTCAATGAAAATAGTCTAAGGTCTTCACCTACTGCTAATTGAGGCCTGTTTTAAGCCCATTACCACAGCTTTGCCAAACCCTACCTGTTGTTTTGAGTAGCTAGAGTTCAAAATATAGTTGATGGTTATGCACCAATTTATTCCTGATGTGTCCTTAATATATATTACAATTTCATTTTAACAGCTTAATGCTAAATAACTGATTCCTGATGTGACATTAATATATATTTCAATTTGATTGTTACAGGTTAATAATGCTAATAAGTTCTATTTTCCAGAATGCTGGATCATATATATCATGCGATAAAACAATGTAATATGTCTTAAGAATTAAGAGAGAAGCAGCAGAAAGTACTGACTAAATGGATGATTTGCCTAATGCCTTGTGTCCACATGAAGGGAGATTGTTCTCGTCAAAGCTCCATGAGACAGAGAAAACACCCCCTCTCTTAATAGCTTAACTGACTTGGTTGGGATGATTCAATATTCTCAGCAAATTCCATGATGCCTATACATCTTAAGCTTTATTAGCATGTGAAAAGAAATTTAGAGTTTCTTAGTTCTGTTACTTGCTATACGATGATCAAGCAGTTGATAATAGTTCTGCAAATTGAAGAAGAAGACAACTGGAGATTAGCTAAGAATGTAGAGAAATGGATAACGGAGTTCACATAGTTGCTGTACATGGTTTCATGGCAACAAGAGCAAGTAAAAATGTTCACATAAAAGGAATGCAGAATTACAAGGAATGATCAAACAATCTGAACTCAACCAATCTGCTCACAATCTACCACGCGGCACTACTCAAAACCATACTTCTTATCTACCGCATTATATGCAATGATAGGAAGGACGGTAAGTATATTGGCACACAAAGAACGAGGACAAGTAAGCTACCAACCCCTCCATGTGGTGGTGCGACCCCGAAAACTCTTGACATTACCACCTTTGCCTTGCTTATCTTCCTCATGAATTGCTGTCGATGCCACAATGGACAGCTCCGTCAGCTCCTTGAGGCATGAGTAGCTCCTCCTCGCGGCGACCAATCCGCTACCCATCCTATTCATCGCAGCTTTGGGTGCCACCGGCGGCGGGGGCGACGGTGTCATGGATGTCTCCATGGGCTTCTTGTTCTCCTTCCTGCGTGCAATGGAGAAGTCGGGCACGGAGCGCGTCAGCGACGAGTTAGCCGTCGGCATCTTGGTAGGTGTAGTGAACGTAGGAGCCGGTGATTCTGCTCCCGTTCTTCTTAGCTTCCGGTCTC